>NC_089877.1:647916-1295833 GCF_040182565.1 Anser cygnoides
GCATCCCTTGTGGTGCCTTTGCACTCTCAGGACTCACTGCACTGCATCCCCAGTGGTGCCAGTGGACTCTCTGGAGTCACAGCACTGCATAAACAGTGGTGCCTCTGCACTCTCTGGAGTCACTGCAGTGCATCCCCAGTAGTGCCACTGCACTCTCTGGACTCACTGCACTGCATCCCCTGTGGTGCCACTGCACTCTCTGGACTCACTGCAGTGCATCCCCAGTGGTGCCAGTGCACTCTCTGGACTCACTGCACTTCATCCCCAGTGGTGCCAGTGCACTCTCTGGACTCACTGCATTGCATCACCATTGGTGCCAGGGCACTCTCCGGACTCACTGCAGTGCATCCGCAGTGGTACCAGTGCACTCTTTCGAGTCACTGCAGTGCATCCCCAGTGGTGCCAGTGCACTCTCTGGACTCACTGCACTGCATCCCCAGTGGTGCCAGTGCACTCTCTGGAATCACTGCAGTGCATCCCCAGTGGTGCCAGTGCACTCTCTGGACTCACTGCACTGCATCCCCAGTGGTGCCAGTGCACTCTCTGGACACACTGCATTGCATCCCCAGTGGTGCCAGTGCACTCTCTGGACTCACTGCACTGCATCCCCAGTGGTGCCACTGCACTCTCTGGACTCACTGCACTGCATCACCATTGGCGCCAGTGCACTCTCCGGACTCACTGCACTGCATCCGCAGTGGTGCCAGTGCACTCTTTTGAGCCACTGCAGTGCATCCCCAGTGGTGCCAGTGCACTCTCTGGACTCACTGCAGTGCATCCCCAGTGGTGCCAGTGCACTCTCTGCACTCACTGCACTGCATCACCAGTGGTGCCAGTGCACTCTCTGGACTCACTGCAGTGCATCCCCAGTGGTGCCAGTGCACTCTCTGGACTCACTGCACTGCATCCCCAGTGGTGCCAGTGCACTCTCTGGAGTCGCAGCACTGCATCAACAGTGGTGCCTCTGCACTCTCTGGAGTCACTGCACTGCATCCCCAGTGCTGCCAGTGCACTCTCTGGGCTCACTGCAGTGCATCCCCAGTGGTGCCAGTGCACTCTCTGGACTCACTGCAGTGCATCCCCAGTGGTGCCAGTGCACTCTCTGGACTCACTGCACTGCATCCCCAGTGGTGCCAGTGCACTCTCTGGACTCACTGCACTTCATCCCCAGTGGTGCCACTGCACTCTCTGGACTCACTGCATTGCATCCCCAGTGGTGCCAGTGCACTCTCTGGACTCACTGCACTGCATCCCCAGTGGTGCCACTGCACTCTCTGGACTCACTGCACTGCATCACCATTGGTGCCAGGGCACTCTCCGGACTCACTGCAGTGCATTCCCAGTGGTGCCAGTGCACTCTTTCGAGTCACTGCAGTGCAGCCCCTGAGGTGCCAGTGTACTCTCTGGACTCACTGCACTGCATCCCCAGTGGTGACAGTGCACTCTCTGGAATCACTGCACTGCATCCCCTGTGGTGCCATTGCACTCTCTGGACTCACTGCACTGCATCCCCAGTGGTGCCAGTGCACTCTCTTGAGTCACTGCACTGCATGACCATTGGTGCCAGGGCACTCTCCGGACTCACTGCAGTGCATCCCCAGTGGTGCCAGTGCACTCTTTCGAGTCACTGCAGTGCAGCCCCTGAGGTGCCAGTGTACTCTCTGGACTCACTGCACTTCATCCCCAGTGGTGCCACTGCACTCTCTGGACTCACTGCATTGCATCCCCAGTGGTGCCAGTGCACTCTCTGGACTCACTGCACTGCATCCCCAGTGGTGCCACTGCACTCTCTGGACTCACTGCACTGCATCACCATTGGTGCCAGGGCACTCTCCGGACTCACTGCAGTGCATCCCCAGTGGTGCCAGTGCACTCTTTCGAGTCACTGCAGTGCAGCCCCTGAGGTGCCAGTGTACTCTCTGGACTCACTGCACTGCATCCCCAGTGGTGACAGTGCACTCTCTGGAATCACTGCAGTGCATCCCCTGTGGTGCCATTGCACTCTCTGGACTCACTGCACTGCATCCCCAGTGGAGCCAGTGCACTCTATGGACTAACTGCACTGCATACCCAGTGGTGCCAGGGCACTCTCCGGACTCACTGCAGTGCATCCCCAGTGGTGCCAGTGCACTCTTTCGAGTCACTGCACTGCATCCCCCGTGGTGCCAGTGCATTCTCTGGACTCACTGCAGTGCATCCCCATTGGTGCCAGTGCAGTCTCTGGAGTCACTGCAGTGCATCCCCAGTGGTGCCATGCACTCTCTGGACTCACTGCACTGCATCCCCAGTGCTGACAATGCACTCTCTGGACTCAGTGCACTGCATCCCCAGTGGTGCCACTGCACTCTCTGGACTCACTGCAGTGCATCCCCAGTGGTGCCAGTGCACTCTCTGGACTCACTTCACTGCATCCCCAAAGGTGCCAGTGCACTCTCTGGACTCACTGCAGTGCATCCCCTTTTGTGCCAGTGCACTCTCTGGACTCACTGCACTGCATCCCCAGTGGTGCCAGTGCACTCTCTAGAGTCACTGCACTGCATCCCCATTGGTGCCAGTGCACTCTCTGGACTCACTGCAGTGCATCCCCAGTGGTGCCAGTGCACTCTCTGGACTCACTGCACTGCATCCCCAGTGCTGACAGTGCACTCTCTGGACTAAATGCACTGCATCACCAGTGGTGGCAGTGTACTCTCTGGACTCACTGCACTGCATCCCCAGTGGAGACAGTGCACTCTCTGTAGTCACTGCGCTGCATCCCCAGTGGTTCCAGGGCACTCTCTCGACTCACTGCACTGCAACTCCAGTGGTGCCAGTGCACTCTCTGGACTCACTGCAGTGCATCCCCAGTGGTGCCAGTGCACACTCTGGAGTCACTGCGCTGCATCCCCTGTGGTGTTAGTGCCCTCTGAGGACTCACTGCACTACATCCCCTGTGGTGCCAGTGCACTCTCTGGACTCACTGCACTGCATCCCCAGTGGTGCCAGTGCACTCTCTGGACACACTGCATTGCATCCCCAGTGGTGCCAGTGCACTCTCTGGACTCACTGCACTGCATCCCCAGTGGTGCCACTGCACTCTCTGGACTCACTGCACTGCATCACCATTGGCGCCAGTGCACTCTCCGGACTCACTGCACTGCATCCGCAGTGGTGCCAGTGCACTCTTTTGAGCCACTGCAGTGCATCCCCAGTGGTGCCAGTGCACTCTCTGGACTCACTGCAGTGCATCCCCAGTGGTGCCAGTGCACTCTCTGCACTCACTGCACTGCATCACCAGTGGTGCCAGTGCACTCTCTGGACTCACTGCAGTGCATCCCCAGTGGTGCCAGTGCACTCTCTGGACTCACTGCACTGCATCCCCAGTGGTGCCAGTGCACTCTCTGGAGTCGCAGCACTGCATCAACAGTGGTGCCTCTGCACTCTCTGGAGTCACTGCACTGCATCCCCAGTGCTGCCAGTGCACTCTCTGGGCTCACTGCAGTGCATCCCCAGTGGTGCCAGTGCACTCTCTGGACTCACTGCAGTGCATCCCCAGTGGTGCCAGTGCACTCTCTGGACTCACTGCACTGCATCCCCAGTGGTGCCAGTGCACTCTCTGGACTCACTGCACTTCATCCCCAGTGGTGCCACTGCACTCTCTGGACTCACTGCATTGCATCCCCAGTGGTGCCAGTGCACTCTCTGGACTCACTGCACTGCATCCCCAGTGGTGCCACTGCACTCTCTGGACTCACTGCACTGCATCACCATTGGTGCCAGGGCACTCTCCGGACTCACTGCAGTGCATTCCCAGTGGTGCCAGTGCACTCTTTCGAGTCACTGCAGTGCAGCCCCTGAGGTGCCAGTGTACTCTCTGGACTCACTGCACTGCATCCCCAGTGGTGACAGTGCACTCTCTGGAATCACTGCAGTGCATCCCCTGTGGTGCCATTGCACTCTCTGGACTCACTGCACTGCATCCCCAGTGGTGCCAGTGCACTCTCTTGAGTCACTGCACTGCATGACCATTGGTGCCAGGGCACTCTCCGGACTCACTGCAGTGCATCCCCAGTGGTGCCAGTGCACTCTTTCGAGTCACTGCAGTGCAGCCCCTGAGGTGCCAGTGTACTCTCTGGACTCACTGCACTTCATCCCCAGTGGTGCCACTGCACTCTCTGGACTCACTGCATTGCATCCCCAGTGGTGCCAGTGCACTCTCTGGACTCACTGCACTGCATCCCCAGTGGTGCCACTGCACTCTCTGGACTCACTGCACTGCATCACCATTGGTGCCAGGGCACTCTCCGGACTCACTGCAGTGCATCCCCAGTGGTGCCAGTGCACTCTTTCGAGTCACTGCAGTGCAGCCCCTGAGGTGCCAGTGTACTCTCTGGACTCACTGCACTGCATCCCCAGTGGTGACAGTGCACTCTCTGGAATCACTGCAGTGCATCCCCTGTGGTGCCATTGCACTCTCTGGACTCACTGCACTGCATCCCCAGTGGAGCCAGTGCACTCTATGGACTAACTGCACTGCATACCCAGTGGTGCCAGGGCACTCTCCGGACTCACTGCAGTGCATCCCCAGTGGTGCCAGTGCACTCTTTCGAGTCACTGCACTGCATCCCCCGTGGTGCCAGTGCATTCTCTGGACTCACTGCAGTGCATCCCCATTGGTGCCAGTGCAGTCTCTGGAGTCACTGCAGTGCATCCCCAGTGGTGCCATGCACTCTCTGGACTCACTGCACTGCATCCCCAGTGCTGACAATGCACTCTCTGGACTCAGTGCACTGCATCCCCAGTGGTGCCACTGCACTCTCTGGACTCACTGCAGTGCATCCCCAGTGGTGCCAGTGCACTCTCTGGACTCACTTCACTGCATCCCCAAAGGTGCCAGTGCACTCTCTGGACTCACTGCAGTGCATCCCCTTTTGTGCCAGTGCACTCTCTGGACTCACTGCACTGCATCCCCAGTGGTGCCAGTGCACTCTCTAGAGTCACTGCACTGCATCCCCATTGGTGCCAGTGCACTCTCTGGACTCACTGCAGTGCATCCCCAGTGGTGCCAGTGCACTCTCTGGACTCACTGCACTGCATCCCCAGTGCTGACAGTGCACTCTCTGGACTAAATGCACTGCATCACCAGTGGTGGCAGTGTACTCTCTGGACTCACTGCACTGCATCCCCAGTGGAGACAGTGCACTCTCTGTAGTCACTGCGCTGCATCCCCAGTGGTTCCAGGGCACTCTCTCGACTCACTGCACTGCAACTCCAGTGGTGCCAGTGCACTCTCTGGACTCACTGCAGTGCATCCCCAGTGGTGCCAGTGCACACTCTGGAGTCACTGCGCTGCATCCCCTGTGGTGTTAGTGCCCTCTGAGGACTCACTGCACTACATCCCCTGTGGGGCCAGTGCACTCTCTGGACTCACTGCAGTGCATCCCCAGTGGTGCGAGAGCACTCTCTGGACTCACCGGGGTGCATCCCCAGTGGTGCCAGTGCACTCTCTGGACTCACTGCAGTGCATCAACAGTGGTGCCTCTGCATTCTCTGGAGTCACTGCACTGCATCCCCAGTGGTGCCAGTGCACTCTCTGGAGTCACTGCCCTGCATCCCCAGTGGTGCCAGTGCACTCTCTGGACTCACTGCAGTGCATCCCTTGTGGTGCCTTTGCACTCTCAGGACTCACTGCACTGCATCCCCAGTGGTGCCAGTGCACTCTCTGGAGTCACAGCACTGCATCAACAGTGGTTCCTCTGCACTCTCTGGAGTCACTGCACTGCATCCCCAGTGGTGCCAGTGCACTCTCTGGACTCACTGCAGTGCATCCCCAGTGGTGCCAGTGCACTCTCTGGACTCACTGCAGTGCATCCCCAGTAGTGCCACTGCACTCTCTGGACTCACTGCACTGCATCACCTGTGGTGCCACTGCACTCTCTGGACTCACTGCAGTGCATCCCCTGTGGTGCCAGTGCACTCTCTGGACTCACTGCACTTCATCCCCAGTGGTGCCAGTGCACTCTCTGGACTCACTGCATTGCATCACCATTGGTGCCAGGGCACTCTCCGGACTCACTGCAGTGCATCCGCAGTGGTGCCAGTGCACTCTTTCGAGTCACTGCAGTGCATCCCCTGTGGTGCCAGTGCACTCTCTGGACTCACTGCACTGCATCCCCAGTGGTGCCAGTGCACTCTCTGCACTCACTGCACTGCACCACCAGTGGTGCCAGTGCAGTCTCTGGACTCACTGCAGTGCATCCCCAGTGGTGCCAGTGCACTCTCTGGACTCACTGCACTGCTACCCCAGTGGTGCCAGTGCACTCTCTGGCGTCGCAGCACTGCATCAACAGTGGTGCCTCTGCACTCTCTGGAGTCACTGCACTGCATCCCCAGTGGTGCCAGTGCACTCTCTTGACTCACTGCAGTGCATCCCCAGTGGTGCCAGTGCACTCTCTGGACTCACTGCACTGCATCCACAGTGGTGCCAGTGCACTCTCTGGACTCACTGCACTTCATCCCCAGTGGTGCCAGTGCACTCTCTGGACTCACTGCATTGCATCCCCAGTGGTGCCAGTGCACTCTCTGGACTCACTGCACTGCATCCCCAGTGGTGCCACTGCACTCTCTGGACTCACTGCACTGCATCACCATTGGTGCCAGGGCACTCTCCGGACTCACTGCAGTGCATCCCCAGTGGTGCCAGTGCACTCTTTCGAGTCACTGCAGTGCAGCCCCTGAGGTGCCAGTGTACTCTCTGGACTCACTGCACTGCATCCCCTGTGGTGCCATTGCACTCTCTGGACTCACTGCACTGCATCCCCAGTGGTGCCTGTGCACTCTCTTGAGTCACTGCACTGCATCCCCAGTGGAGCCAGTGCACTCTATGGACTAACTGCACTGCACACCCAGTGGTGCCAGTGCACTCTCTGGACTCACTGCACTGCATCCCCAAAGGTGCCAGTGCACTCTCTGGACTCACTGCACTGCATCCCCAGTGGTGCCAGTGCACTCTCTGGATCACTGCACTGCATCACCATTGGTGCCAGGGCACTCTCCGGACTCACTGCAGTGCATCCCCAGTGGTGCCAGTGCACTCTTTCGAGTCACTGCACTGCATCCCCAGTGGTGCCAGTGCATTCTCTGGACTCACTGCAGTGCATCCCCATTGGTGCCAGTGCAGTCTCTGGAGTCACTGCAGTGCATCCCCAGTGGTGCCATGCACTCTCTGGACTCACTGCACTGCATCCCCAGTGCTGACAATGCACTCTCTGGACTCACTGCACTGCATCCCCAGTGGTGCCAGTGTACTCTCTGGACTCAGTGCACTGCATCCCCAGTGGTGCCACTGCACTCTCTGGACTCACTGCAGTGCATCCCCAGTGGTGCCAGTGCACTCTCTGGACTCACTGCACTGCATCACCAGTGGTGCCAGTGCACTCTCTGGACTCACTGCACTGCATCCCCAGTGGTGCCAGTGCACTCTCTGGACTCATGCAGTGCATCTCCTTTTGTGCCAGTGCACTCTATGGACTCACTGCAGTGCATCCCCAGTGGTGCCAGTGCACTCTCTGGACTCACTGCACTGCATCCCCAGTGGAGACAGTGCACTCTCTGTAGTCACTGCGCTGCATCCCCAGTGGTTCCAGGGCACTCTCTCGACTCACTGCAGTGCAACTCCAGTGGTTCCAGTGCACTCTCTGGACTCACTGCAGTACATCCCCAATGGTGCCAGTGCACTCTCTGGAGTCACTGCGCTGCATCCCCTGTGGTGTTAGTGCCCTCTGTGGACTCACTGCACTACATCCCCTGTGGGGCCAGTGCACTGTCTGGACTCACTGCAGTGCATCCCCAGTGGTGCGAGAGCACTCTCTGGACTCACCGGGGTGCATCCCCAGTGGTGCCAGTGCACTCTGTGGACTCACTGCAGTGCATCCCCAGTGTTGCCAGTGCACTCTCTGGAGTCACTGCACTGCATCCTCAGTGGTGCCAGTGCACTCTCTGGACTCACTGCACTGCATCCCCAGTGGTGCCAGTGCACTCTCTGGAGTCACTGCAGTGCATCCCCAGTGGTGCCGGTGCACTCTCTGGACTCACTGCACTGCATCCCATTGGTGCTAGTGCACTCTCTGGACTCACTGCACTGCATCCCCTGTGGTGCCAGTGCACTCTCTGGACTCACTGCACTGCATCCCCAGTTGTGCCAGTGCACTCTCTGGACTCAGTGCAGTGCATCCCCAGTGGTGCCAGTGCACTCTCTGGACTCACTGCAGTGCTTCCGCATTGGTGCCAGTGCACTCTCTGCACTCACTGCACTGCATCAACAGTGGTGCCTCTGCATTCTGTGGAGTCACTGCACTGCATCCCCAGTGGTGCCAGTGCACTCTCTGGACTCACTGTAGTGCATCCCCAGTGGTGCCAGTGCACTCTCTGGACTCACTGCACTGCATCTCCAGTGGTGCCAGTGCACTCTCTGGGCTCACTGCAGTGCATCCCCATTGGTGCCTTTGCACTCTCAGGACTCACTGCACTGCATCCCCAGTGGTGCCAGTGCACTCTCTGGAGTCACAGCACTGCATCAACAGTGGTGCCTCTGCACTCTCTGGAGTCACTGCACTGCATCCCCAGTGGTGCCAGTGCACTCTCTGGACTCACTGCAGTGCATCCCCAGTGGTGCCAGTGCACTCTCTGGACTCACTGCAGTGCATCCCCAGTAGTGCCACTGCACTCTCTGGACTCACTGCACTGCATCAACAGTGGTGCCAGTGCACTCTCTGGACTCACTGCATTGCATCCCCTGTGGTGCCAGTGTAGTCTCTGGACTCACAGCATTGCATCCCCAGTGGTGCCATTGCAACTACTGGACTCACAGCAATGTAGCTCAGTGGTGCCAGAGCACTCTCTGGACTCACTGCACTGCATCCCCAGTGGTGCCAGTGCACTCTGTGGACTCACTGCAGTGCATCCCCAGTGGTGCCAGTGCACTGTCTGGACTAAATGCATCCCCAGTGGTGCCAGTGCACTCTGTGGACTCACAGCACTGCATCCCCAGTGGTGCCAGTGCACTCTCTGGACTCACTGCACTAAAACCCCAGTGGTGCCAGTGCATTCTCTGGACTCACTGCACTGCATCGCCAGTGCACTCTCTGGACTCACCGAGGTGCATCCCCAGTGGTGCCAGTGCACTCTCTGGACTCACTGCACTGCATCCCCTGTGGTGCCAGTACACTCTCTGGACTCACTGCAGTGCATCCCCAGTGGTGCCAGTGTACTCTCTGGACTCGCTGCACTGCATCCCCAGTGGTGCCAGTGCACTCTATGGACTCACTGCAGTGCATTCCCAGTGGTGCCAGTGCACTTTCTGGACTCACTGCAGTGCATCCCCAGTGGTGCCAGTGCACTCTCTGTACTCACTGCAGTGCAGCCCCTGAGGTGCCAGTGCACTCTCTGTACTCACTGCAGTGCATTTCCAATGGTGTCAGTGCACTCTCTGGACTCACTGCAGTGAATCTCCCGTGGTGCCAGTGCACTCTCTGGACTCACTGAACTGCATCCCTATTGGTGCCAGTGCACTCTGTGGACTCACTGCACTGCATCCCCAGTGGTGCCTGTGAAGTGTCTGGACTCACTGCAGTGCAACCCCAGTGGTGCCAGTGCACGCTCTGGACTCACTGCACTACATCCCCTTCGGTGACAGTGCACTCTCTGGACTCACTGCAGTGCATCCCCAGTGGTGCCAGTGCACTCTCTGGACTCACTGCACAGCATCCCCAGTGGTGCCAGTGCACTCTCTGGACTCACTGAAGTGCATCCCCAGTGGAGCCAGTGCTCTCTGTGGACTCACTGCATTGCATCTCCAGTGGTGCGAGAGCACTCTCTGGTCTCACCGGGGTGCATCCCCAGTGGTGCCAGTGCACTCTCTGGACTCACTGCAGTGCATCCCCAGTGGTGCCAGTGCACTCTCTGGACTCACTGCAGTGCATCCCCAGTGTTGCCAGTGCACTCTCTGGAGTCACTGCACTGCATCCCCAGTGGTGCCAGTGCACTCTCTGGACTCACTGCACTGCATCCCCAGTGGTGCCAGTGCACTCTCTGGAGTCACTGCAGTGCATCCCCAGTGGTGGCAGTGCACTCTCTGGACTCACTGCACTGCATCCCAGTGGTGCTAATGCACTCTCTGGACTCACTGCACTGCATCCCCAGTGGTGCCAGTGCACTCTCTGGACTCACTGCACTGCATCCCCATTTGTGCCACTGCACTCTCTGGACTCACTGCAGTGCATC
Source organism: Anser cygnoides (assembly GCF_040182565.1). Classification (NCBI taxonomy): domain Eukaryota; kingdom Metazoa; phylum Chordata; class Aves; order Anseriformes; family Anatidae; genus Anser; species Anser cygnoides. The sequence continues at coordinate 658,177 of NC_089877.1, forward strand.
CTCAGTGGTGCCAGTGCAATCTCTGGACTCAACTGCAGTGCTTCCGCACTGGTGCCAGTGCACTCTCTGCACTCACTGCACTGCATCAACAGTGGTGCCTCTGCATTCTCTGGACTCAATGTAATGCATCCCCAGTGGTGCCAGTGCACTCTCTGGACTCACTGCAGTGCATCCCCAATGGTGCCAGTGCACTCTCTGGACTCACTGCAGTGCATCCCCAGTAGTGCCACTGCACTCTCTGGACTCACTGCACTGCATCCCCATTGGTGCCAGTGCACTCTCTGGACTCACTGCACTGCATCAACAGTGGTGCCAGTGCACTCTCTGGACTCACTGCATTGCATCCCCTGTGGTGCCAGTGTAGTCTCTGGACTCACAGCAGTGTATCCCCTGTGGTGCCAGTGCAACTACTGGACTCACTGCTGTGCATCCCCAGTGGTTCCAGAGAACACTCTGGTCTCACTGCAGTGCATCCCCAGTGGTGCCAGTGCACTCTCTGGACTCAATGCATCCCCAGTGGTGCCAGGGCACTCTCTGGACTCACAGCACTGCATCCCCATTGGTGCCAGTGCACTCTCTGGACTCACTGCACTAAAACCCCAGTGGTGCCAGTGCAGTCTCTGGACTCACTGCACTGCATCCCCAGTGGTGCCAGTGCACTCTCTGGACTCACTGCACTGCATGAACCTCTGGTGCCAGTACACTCTCTGGTCTCACTGCAGTGCATCCCCAGTGGTGCCAGTGTACTCTCTGGACTCACTGCACTGCATCCCCAGTGGTGCCAGTGCACTCTCTGGACTCACTGCACTGCATCCCCAGTGGTGCCAGTGCACTTTCTGGAGTCACTGCAGTGCATCCCCTTTTGTGCCAGTGCAGTCTCTGCACTCACTGCACTGCATCCCCAGTGGTGCCAGTGCACTCTCTGGACTCACTGCACTGCATCCCCAATGGTTCCATTGCACTCTCTGGACTCACTGCATTGGATCCCCATTGGTGTCAGTGCACTCTCTGGACTCAGTGCAGTGCATCCCCAGTGGTGCCAGTGCACTCTTTTGAGTCACTGCAGTGCATCCCCAGTGGTGCCAGTGCACTCTCTGGACTCACTGCACTGCATCCCCAGTGGTGCCAGTGCACTCTCTGGAGTCACTGCACTGCATCCCCTGTGGTGCCAGTGCCCTCTCTGGACTCACTGCACTGCATCCCCATTGGTGCCAGTGCACTCTCTGGACCCACTGCAGTGCATCCCCAGTGGTGCCAGTACACTCTCTGGACTCAGTGCACTGCATCCCCAATGGTGCCAGTGCACTCTCTGTAGTCACTGCACTGCATCCCCATTGGTGCCAGTGCACTCTCTGGACTCACTGCAGTGTATCCCCTGTGGTGCCAGTGCACTCTGTGGACTCACTGCACTGCATCCCCATTGGTGCCAGTAAACTCTCTGGACTCACTGCAGTGCATCCCCAGTGGTGCCAGTGCACTCTCTGGACTCACTGCAGTGAATCTCCCGTGGTGCCAGTGCACTCTCTGGACTCACTGCACTGCATCCCCAGTGGTGCCAGTTCACTCTCTGGACTCACTGAACTGCATCCCTAGTGGTGCCAGTGCACTCTGTGGACTCACTGCACTGCATCCCCAGTGGTGCCTGAGAAGTCTCTGGACTCACTGCAGTGCAACCCCAGTGGTGCCAGTGTAATCTCTGGACTCAAGGCACAGTAAACCCAGTGGTGCCAGTGCAATCTAAGGACTCACAGCAGTGCAGCTAAATTTGATGCCAGTGCACTCTCTGTAGTCACTGCACTGCATCCCCATTGGTGCCAGTGCACTCTCTGGACTCACTGCAGTGTATCCCCTGTGGTGCCAGTGCACTCTGTGGACTCACTGCACTGCATCCCCATTGGTGCCAGTAAACTCTCTGGACTCACTGCAGTCCATCCCCAGTGGTGCCAGTGCACTCTCTGGACTCACTGCAGTGCAGCCCCTGAGGTGCCAGTGCACTCTCTGTACTCACTGCAGTGCATTCCCGGTGGTGTCAGTGCACTCTCTGGACTCACTGCAGTGAATCTCCCGTGGTGCCAGTGCACTCTCTGGACTCACTGCACTGCATCCCCAGTGGTGCCAGTTCACTCTCTGGACTCACTGAACTGCATCCCTAGTGGTGCCAGTGCACTCTGTGGACTCACTGCACTGCATCCCCAGTGGTGCCTGAGAAGTCTCTGGACTCACTGCAGTGCAACCCCAGTGGTGCCAGTGTAATCTCTGGACTCAAGGCACAGTAAACCCAGTGGTGCCAGTGCAATCTAAGGACTCACAGCAGTGCAGCTAAATTTGATGCCAGTGCACTCTCTGGACTCACTGCACTGCATCCCCAGTGGTGCCAGTGCACTCTCTGCACTCACTGCACTACATCCCCAGTGTTGCCAGTGCACTCTCTGGACTCACTGCAGTGCATTCCCATTGGTGCCATTGCACTCTCAGGACTCACTGCACTGCATCCCCAGTGGTGCCACTGCATTCTCTGGACTCCCTGAAGTGCATCCCCAGTGGAGCCAGTGCTCTCTGTGGACTCACTGCACTGCATCCCCAGTGGTGCCAGTGCACTCTCTGGACTCAATGCACTGCATCCCCTATGTGCCAGTGCACTCTCTGTACACACTGCACTGCATCTCCAGTGGAGCCAGAGCACTCTCTGGCCTCACTGCAGTGCATCCCCAGTGGTGACAGTGCACTCTCTGTAGTCACTGCGCTGCATCCCCAGTGGTGCCAGTGCACTCTCTGGACTCACTGCAGTGTAACCCCTGCGGTGCCAGTGCACTCTGTGCTCTCAGTGCAATGCATCCCCAGTGGTGCCAGTGCACTCTCTGGACTCACTGCAGTGCAGCCCCTTAGGTGCCAGTGCACTCTCTGTACTCACTGCCGTGCATTCCCAGTGGTGCCAGGGCACTCTCTGCAGACAATGCAGTGCATCCCCAAAGGTGACAGTGCACTCTCTGGACTCACTGTACTGCTCGAGCCGCGGCAGCCGCTGCAGCCGCGTTAGCCCCTCCAGCCTCGGCAGCCGCTCCAGCCGCTCCAGCCGCGGCAGCCGCGGCAACCGGTCCAGCCGCGGCAGCCGCTCCATCCGCGGCATACGCGGCAGCCGCTCCAGCCGCTCCAGCCGCGGCAGCCGCTCCAACCGCGGCAGGCGCTCCAGCCGCGGCATCCGCGGCAGCCGTTCCAGCCGCGGCAGCCGCTCCAACCGCGGCAGCCGCTCCAGCCGTGGCAGCCGCTCCACTCGGTAGCGGCTTTCGCGGCTGCCGCGGCTGGAGCGGCTGCCGCGGCTGCCGCGGCTGCGGCGGCTGGAGCGTCTAGAGCGTCTGCCGCGGCTGGAGGGGCTACCGCGGCTGGAGCGGCTGAGGCGGCTGGAGCGGATGCCGCGGCTGGAGCAGTGCAGTGAGTCCAGAGAGTCAACTGGCACCACACAGGATGCAGTACAGTGAGTCCAGAGAGTGCACTGGCACCACAGGGGATGCACTGCAGTTACTCCAGAGAGTGCACTGGAACCACTGGGGATGCAGTTCAGTGAGTCCATAGAGTGCACTGGCACCACCGGGGAATCAAATACATTCTCACTTCAGTGAGATCCCCATTAGTGCCAGTGCACTCTCTGGACTCACTGCACTGCATCCCCATTGCTGACAGTGCACTCTTTACTCAGTGCACTGCATCCCCAGTGGTGCCAGTTCACTCTCTGGACTCACTGCAGTGCATCCCCAGAAGTGCAAGTGGCTCTCTGGACTCATTGCACTGCATCACCTGTGGTGCCAGTGCACTCTCTGGACTCTCTGCACTAAATCCCCAGTGGTGCCAGTGCAACTACTGGACTCACTGCAGTGTAGCTCAGTGGTGCCAGAGCACTCTCTGGACTCACTGCACTGCATCCCCAGTGGTGCCAGTGCACTCCGTGGACTCACTGCAGTGCATCCCCAGTGGTTCCAGTGCACTGTCTGGACTCACAGCACTGCATCCCCATTGGTGCCAGTGCACTCTCTGGACTCACTGCACTAAAACCCCAGTGGTGCCAGTGCAGTCTCTGGACTCACTGCACTGCATCCCCAGTGGTGCCAGTGCACTTTCTGGAGTCACTGCACTGCATCCCCTTTTGTGCCAGTGCAGTCTCTGCACTCACTGCACTGCATCCCCAGTGGTGCCAGTGCACTCTCTGGACTCACTGCACTGCATCCCCAGTGGTGCCAGTGCACTCTCTGGACTCACTGCAGTGCATCACCAGTGGTGCCAGTGCACTCTCTGGACTCACTGAACTGCATCCCCAGTGTCGCCAGTGCACTCTCTGGACTCACTGCAGTGCATCCCCAGTGGTGACAGTGCACTCTCTGGACTCACTGCACTTCATCCCCAGTGGTGCCAGTGCACTCTCTGGACCCACTGCAGTGCATCCCGACTGGTGCCAGTGCACTCTCTGTAGTCACTGCAATGCATCCCCATTGGTGCCAGTGCACTCTCTGGACTCACTGCAGTGTATCCCCTGTGGTGCCAGTGCACTCTGTGGACTCACTGCACTGCATCCCCATTGGTGCCAGTGCACTCTCTGGACTCACTGCAGTGCATCCCCAGTGGTGCCAGTTCACTCTCTGGACTCACTGAACTGCATCCCTAGTGGTGCCAGTGCACTCTGTGGACTCACTGCACTGCATCCCCAGTGGTGCCTGTGAAGTCTCTGGACTCACTGCAGTGCAACCCCAGTGGTGCCAGTGTAATCTCTGGACTCAAGGCACAGTAAACCCAGTGGTGCCAGTGCAATCTAAGGACCCACAGCAGTGCAGGTAAAGTTGGTGCCAGTGCACTCTCTGGACTCACTGCACTGCATCCCCAGTGGTGCCAGTGCACTCTCTGGACTCACTACACTACATCCCCTTCGGTGCCTGTGCACTCTCAGGACTCACTGCAGTGCATCCCCATTGGTGCGAGAGCACTCTCTGGACTCACCGGGGTGCATCCCCAGTGATGCCAGTGCATTCTCTGGACTCACTGCACTGCATCCCCAGTGGTGCAAGTGCACTCTCTGGAGTCACTGCAGTGCATCCCCAGTGGTGCCAGTGCACTCTCTGGACTCACTGCACTGCATCCCCAGTGGTGCCAGTGCACTCTCTGGACTCACTGCACTGCATCCCCATTTGTGCCACTGCACTCTCTGGACTCACTGCAGTGCATCCTCAGTGGTGCCAGTGCAATCTCTGGACTCAACTGCAGTGCTTCCGCACTGGTGCCAGTGCACTCTCTGCACTCACTGCACTACATCAACAGTGGTGCCTCTGCATTCTCTGGAGTCACTGCACTGCATCCCCATTGGTGCCAGTGCAATCTCTGGACTCATTGTAGTGCATCCCCAGTGGTGCCAGTGCACTCTCTGGACTCACTGCACTGCATCCCCAGTGGTGCCAGTGCACTCTCTGGACTCACTGCAGTGCATCCCTTGTGGTGACTTTGAACTCTCAGGACTCAATGCACTGCATCCCCAGTGGTGCCAGTGCACTCTCTGGAGTCACAGCACTGCATCAACAGTGGTGCCTCTGCACTCTCTGGAGTCACTGCACTGCATACCCATTGGTGCCAGGGCACTCTCTGGACTCACTGTAGTGCATCCCCAGTGGTGCCAGTGCACTCTCTGGACTCACTGCAGTGCATCCCCAGTAGTGCCACTGCACTCTCTGGACTCACTGCACTGCATCCGCATTGGTGCCAGTGCACTCTCTGGACTCACTGCACTGCATCCCCAGTGGTGCCAGTGCATTCTCTGGACTCACTGCATTGCATCCCCTGTGGTGCCAGTGTAGTCTCTGTACTCACAGCAGTGTATCCCCAGTGGTGCCAGTGCAACTACTGGACTCACTGCAGTGTAGCTCAGTGGTGCCAGAGCACTCTCTGGACTCACTGCACTGCATCCCCAGTGGTTCCAGAGAACACTCTGGTCTCACTGCAGTGCATCCCCAGTGGTGCCAGTGCACTGTCTGGACTCAATGCATCCCCAGTGGTGCCAGGGCACTCTCTGGACTCATTGCACTGCATCCCCAGTGGTGCCAGTGCACTCTCTGGACTCACTGCACTAAAACACCAGTGGTGCCAGTGCAGTCTCTAGACTCACTGCACTGCATCCCCAGTGGTGCCAAAGCACTCTCTGGACTCACCGGGGTGCATCCCCACTGGTGCCAGTGCACTCTCTGGACTCACTGCACTGCATCAACCTGTGGTGCCAGTAAACTCTCTGGTCTCACTGCACTGCATCCCCAGTGGTGCCAGTGTACTCTCTGGACTCACTGCACTGCATCCCCAGTGGTGCCAGTGCACTCTCTGGACTCACTGCAGTGCATCCCCTTTTGTGCCAGTGCAGTCTCTGCACTCATTGCACTGCATCCCCAGTGGTACCAGTGCACTCTGTGGACTCACTGCACTGCATCCCCAGTGGTGCCAGTTCACTCTCTGGACTCACTGAACTGCATCCCTAGTGGTGCCAGTGCACTCTGTGGACTCACTGCACTGCATCCCCAGTGGTGCCTGTGAAGTCTCTGGACTCACTGCAGTGCAACCCCAGTGGTGCCAGTGTAATCTCTGGACTCAAGGCACAGTAACCCCAGTGGTGCCAGTGCAATCTAAGGACCCACAGCAGTGCAGATAAAGTTGGTGCCAGTGCACTCTCTGGACTCACTGCACTGCATCCCCAGTGGTGCCAGTGCACTCTCTGGACTCACTGCACTACATCCCCTTCGGTGCCAGTGCACTCTCTGGACTCACTGCACTGCATCCCCAGTGGTGCCAGTGCACTCTCTGGACTCACTGCAGTGCATCACCAGTGGTGCCAGTGCACTCTCTGGACTCACTGAACTGCATCCCCAGTGTCGCCAGTGCACTCTCTGGACTCACTGCAGTGCATCCCCAGTGGTGACAGTGCACTCTCTGGACTCACTGCACTTCATCCCCAGTGGTGCCAGTGCACTCTCTGGACCCACTGCAGTGCATCCCGACTGGTGCCAGTGCACTCTCTGTAGTCACTGCAATGCATCCCCAGTGGTGCCAGTGCACTCTCTGGACTCACTGCAGTGTATCCCCTGTGGTGCCAGTGCACTCTGTGGACTCACTGCACTGCATCCCCATTGGTGCCAGTGCACTCTCTGGACTCACTGCAGTGCATCCCCAGTGGTGCCAGTTCACTCTCTGGACTCACTGAACTGCATCCCTAGTGGTGCCAGTGCACTCTGTGGACTCACTGCACTGCATCCCCAGTGGTGCCTGTGAAGTCTCTGGACTCACTGCAGTGCAACCCCAGTGGTGCCAGTGTAATCTCTGGACTCAAGGCACAGTAAACCCAGTGGTGCCAGTGCAATCTAAGGACCCACAGCAGTGCAGGTAAAGTTGGTGCCAGTGCACTCTCTGGACTCACTGCACTGCATCCCCAGTGGTGCCAGTGCACTCTCTGGACTCACTACACTACATCCCCTTCGGTGCCTGTGCACTCTCAGGACTCACTGCAGTGCATCCCCATTGGTGCGAGAGCACTCTCTTGTCTCACCGGGGTGCATCCCCAGTGATGCCAGTGCATTCTCTGGACTCACTGCACTGCATCCCCAGTGGTGCAAGTGCACTCTCTGGAGTCACTGCAGTGCATCCCCAGTGGTGCCAGTGCACTCTCTGGACTCACTGCACTGCATCCCCAGTGGTGCCAGTGCACTCTCTGGACTCACTGCACTGCATCCCCAGTGGTGCCAGTGCACTCTCTGGACTCACTGCACTGCATCCCCAGTGGTGCCAGTTCACTCTCTGGACTCACTGAACTGCATCCCTAGTGGTGCCAGTGCACTCTGTGGACTCACTGCACTGCATCCCCAGTGGTGCCTGTGAAGTCTCTGGACTCACTGCAGTGCAACCCCAGTGGTGCCAGTGTAATCTCTGGACTCAAGGCACAGTAACCCCAGTGGTGCCAGTGCAATCTAAGGACCCACAGCAGTGCAGCTAAAGTTGGTGCCAGTGCACTCTCTGGACTCACTGCACTGCATCCCCAGTGCTGACAGTGCACTCTCTGGACTCACTGCACTACATCCCCTTCGGTGCCAGTGCACTCTCTGGACTCACTGCAGTGCATCCACTGTGGTGCCATTGCACTCTCAGGACTCACTGCACTGCATCCCCAGTGGTGCCAGTGCACTCTCTGGACTCACTGAAGTGCATCCCCAGTGGAGCCAGTGCTCTCTGTGGACTCATTGCCGTGCATCCCCAGTGGTGCGAGAGCACTCTCTGGACTCACCGGGGTGCATCCCCAGTGGTGCCAGTGCACTCTCTGGACTCACTGCAGTGCATCCCCAGTGGTGCCAGTGCACTCTGTGGACTCACTGCAGTGCATCCCCAGTGTAGCCAGTGCACTCTCTGGAGTCACTGCACTGCATCCCCAGTGGTGCCAGTGCACTCTCTGGACTCACTGCACTGCATCCCCAGTGGTGCCAGTGCACTCTCTGGACTCACTGCACTGCATCCCCAGTGGTGCCGGTGCACTCTCTGGACTCACTGCACTGCATCCCATTGGTGCTACTGCACTCTCTGGACTCACTGCACTGCATCCCCAGTGGTGCCAGTGCACTCTCTGGACTCACTGCACTGCATCCCCATTTGTGCCACTGCACTCTCTGGACTCACTGCAGTGCATCCTCAGTGGTGCCAGTTCAATCTCTGGACTCAACTGCAGTGCTTCCGCACTGGTGCCAGTGCACTCTCTGCACTCACTGCACTGCCTAAACAGTGGTGCCTCTGCATTCTCTGGAGTCACTGCACTGCATCCCCAGTGGTGCCAGTGCACTCTCTGGACTCACTGTAGTGCATCCCCAGTGGTGCCAGTGCACTCTCTGGACTCACTGCACTGCATCCCCAGTGGTGCCAGTGCACTCTCTGGACTCACTGCACTACATCCACTGTGCTGCCATTGCACTCTCAGGACTCACTGCACTGCATCCCCAGTGGTGCCACTGCACTCTCTGGACTCACTGAAGTGCGTCCCCAGTGGAGCCAGTGCTCTCTGTGGACTCACTGCACTGCATCCCCAGTGGTGCCAGTGCACTCTCTGGACTCACTGCACTACATCCACTGTGCTGCCATTGCACTCTCAGGACTCACTGCACTGCATCCCCAGTGGTGCCACTGCACTCTCTGGACTCACTGAAGTGCGTCCCCAGTGGAGCCAGTGCTCTCTCTGGACTCACAGCAGTGTATCCCCAGTGGTGCCAGTGCAACTACTGGACTCACTGCAGTGTAGCTCAGTGGTGCCAGAGCACTCTCTGGACTCACTGCACTGCATCCCCAGTGGTTCCAGAGAACACTCTGGTCTCACTGCAGTGCATCCCCAGTGGTGCCAGTGCACTGTCTGGACTCAATGCATCCCCAGTGGTGCCAGGGCACTCTCTGGACTCACAGCACTGCATCCCCATTGGTGCCAGTGCACTCTCTGGAATCACTGCACTGCATCCCCAGTGGTGCCACTGCACTCTCTGGACTCACTGCACTGCATCCGCAGTGGTGCCAGTGCACTCTCTAGACTCCCCGGGGTGCATCCCCAGTGGTGCCATTGCACTCTCTGGACTCACTGCACTGCATCCCCATTGGTGCCAGTACACTCTCTGGTCTCACTGCAGTGCATCCCCAGTGGTGCCAGTGTACTCTCTTGGACTCACTGCACTGCATCCCCAGTGGTGCCAGTGCACTCTCTGGACTCACTGCAGTGCATCCCCAGTGGTGCCAGTGCACTTTCTGGAGACACTGCAGTGCATCCCCTTTTGTGCCAGTGCAGTCTCTGCACTCACTGCACTGCATCCCCAGTGTGCCAGTGCACTCTCTGGACTCACTGCACTGCATCCCCAGTGGTTCCATTGCACTCTCTGGACTCACTGCATTGGATCCCCAGTGGTGTCAGTGCACTCTCTGGACTCACTGCACTGCATCCCCATTGGTGCCAGTGCACTCTTTTGAGTCACTGCAGTGCATCCCCAGTGGTGCCAGTGCACTCTCTGGACTCACTGCACTGCATCCCCATTGGTGCCAGTGCACTCTCTGGACTCACTGCAGTGCATCCCCAGTGGTGCCAGTGCACTCTCTGGACTCACTGCACTGCATCCCCAGTGGTGCCAGTGCACTCTCTGGACTCACTGCAGTGCATCCCCAGTGGTGCCAGTGCACTCTCTGGACTCACTGCACTGCATCCCCAATGGTGCCAGTGCACTCTCTGGACCCACTGCAGTGCATCCCCACTGGTGCCAGTGCACTCTCTGGACTCAGTGCACTGCATCCCCAATGGTGCCAGTGCACTCTCTATAGTCACTGCACTGCATCCCCATTGGTGCCAGTGCACTCTCTGGACTCACTGCAGTGTATCCCCTGTGGTGCCAGTGCACTCTGTGGACTCACTGCACTGCATCCCCATTGGTGCCAGTGCACTCTCTGGACTCACTGCAGTGCATCCCCAGTGGTGCCAGTGCACTCTCTGGACTCAGTGCCGTGCATTCCCAGTGGTGCCAGGGCACTCTCTGCAGACAATGCAGTGCATCCACAAAGGTGACAGTGCACTCTCTGGACTCACTGTACTGCTCGAGCCGCGGCAGCCGCTCCAGCCGCGTTAGCCCCTCCAGCCTCGGCAGCCGCTCCAGCCGCTCCAGCCGCGGCAGCCGCGGCAACCGGTCCAGCCGCGGCAGCCGCTCCATCCGCGGCATACGCGGCAGCCGCTCCAGCCGCTCCAGCCGCGGCAGCCGCTCCAACCGCGGCAGGCGCTCCAGCCGCGGCATCCGCGGCAGCCGTTCCAGCCGCGGCAGCCGCTCCAACCGCGGCAGCCGCTCCAGCCGTGGCAGCCGCTCCACTCGGTAGCGGCTTTCGCGGCTGCCGCGGCTGGAGCGGCTGCGGCGGCTGGAGCGTCTAGAGCGTCTGCCGCGGCTGGAGGGGCTACCGCGGCTGGAGCGGCTGAGGCGGCTGGAGCGGATGCCGCGGCTGGAGCAGTGCAGTGAGTCCAGAGAGTCAACTGGCACCACACAGGATGCAGTACAGTGAGTCCAGAGAGTGCACTGGCACCACAGGGGATGCACTGCAGTTACTCCAGAGAGTGCACTGGAACCACTGGGGATGCAGTTCAGTGAGTCCAGAGAGTGCACTGGCACCACCGGGGATTCAAATACATTCTCACTTCAGTGAGATCCCCATTAGTGTCAGTGCACTCTCTGGACTCACTGCACTGCATCCCCATTGCTGACAGTGCCCTCTTTACTCAGTGCACTGCATCCCCAGTGGTGCCAGTTCACTCTCTGGACTCACTGCACTGCATCCCCAGAAGTGCCAGTCGCTCTCTGGACTCATTGCACTGCATCACCTGTGGTGCCAGTGCACTCTCTGGACTCACTGCACTAAATCCCCAGTGGTGCCAGTGCAACTACTGGACTCACTGCAGTGTAGCTCAGTGGTGCCAGAGCACTCTCTGGACTCACTGCACTGCATCCCCAGTGGTGCCAGTGCACTCTGTGGACTCACTGCACTGCATCCCCAGTGGTGCCAGAGCACTCTCTGATCTCAATGCATCCCCAGTGGTGCCAGGGCACTCTCTGGACTCACAGCACTGCATCCCCGTTGGTGCCAGTGCACTCTCTGGACTCATTGCACTAAAACCCCAGTGGTGCCAGTGCAGTCTCTGGACTCACCGGGGTGCATCCCCAGTGGTGCCAGTGCACTCTCTGGACTCACTGCAGTGCATCCCCAGTGGTGCCAGTGTACTCTCTGGACTCACTGCACTGCATCCCCAGTGGTGCCAGTGCACTCTCTGGACTCACTGCAGTGCATCCCCAGTGGTGCCAGTGCACTTTCTGGAGTCACTGCAGTGCATCCCCTTTTGTGCCAGTGCAGTCTCTGCACTCACTGCACTGCATCCCCAGTGGTGCCAGTGCACTCTCTGGACTCACTGCACTGCATCCCCAGTGGTGCCAGTGCACTCTCTGGACTCACTGCACTTCATCCCCAGTGGTGCCAGTGCACTCTCTCGACTCACTGCACTGCATCCCCAGTGGTGCCACTGCACTCTCTGGACTCACTGCACTGCATCACCTTTGGTGCCAGGGCACTCTCCGGACTCACTGCAGTGCATCCCCAGTGGTGCCAGTGCACTCTTTCGAGTCACTGCAGTGCAGCCCCTGAGGTGCCAGTGTACTCTCTGGACTCACTGCAGTGCAGCCCAATTGGTGCCAGTGCACTCTCTGGACTCACTGCACTGCATCCCCAGTGGTGCCAGTGCACTCTCTGGACCCACTGCAGTGCATCCCGACTGGTGCCAGTGCACTCTCTGGACTCAGTGCACTGCATCCCCAATGGTGCCAGTGCACTCTCTGGACTCACTGCAGTGCATCCCCAGTGGTGCCAGTGCACTCTCTGGACTCACTGCAGTGCAGCCCCTGAGGTGCCAGTGCACTCTCTGTACTCACTGCAGTGCATTCCCAGTGGTGTCAGTGCACTCTCTGGACTCACTGCAGTGAATCTCCCGTGGTGCCAGTGCACTCTCTGGACTCACTGCACTGCATCCCCAGTGGTGCCAGTTCACTCTCTGGACTCACTGAACTGCATCCCTAGTGGTGCCAGTGCACTCTGTGGACTCACTGCACTGCATCCCCAGTGGTGCCTGTGAAGTCTCTGGACTCACTGCAGTGCAACCCCAGTGGTGCCAGTGTAATCTCTGGACTCAAGGCACAGTAACCCCTGTGGTGCCAGTGCAATCTAAGGACCCACAGCAGTGCAGCTAAAGTTGGTGCCAGTGCACTCTCTGGACTCACTGCACTGCATCCCCAGTGGTGCCAGTGCACTTTCTGGACTCACTGCACTACATCCCCTTCGGTGCCAGTGCACTCTCTGGACTCACTGCAGTGCATCCACTGTGGTGCCATTGCACTCTCAGGACTCACTGCAGTGCATCCCCAGTGGTGCGAGAGCACTCTCTGGACTCACCGGGGTGCATCCCCAGTGGTGCCAGTGCACTCTCTGGACTCACTGCAGTGCATCCCCAGTGGTGCCAGTGCACTCTCTGGAGTCACTGCACTGCATCCCCAGTGGTGCCAGTGCAGTCTCTGGACTCACTGCACTGCATCCCCAGTGGTGCCGGTGCACTCTCTGGACTCACTGCACTGCATCCCATTGGTGCTAGTGTACTCTCTGGACTCACTGCACTGCATCCCCAGTGGTGCCAGTGCACTCTCTGGACTCACTGCACTGCATCCCCATTTGTGCCACTGCACTCTCTGGACTCACTGCAGTGCATCCTCAGTGGTGCCAGTGCAATCTCTGGACTCAACTGCAGTGCTTCCGCACTGGTGCCAGTGCACTCTCTGCACTCACTGCACTGCATCAACAGTGGTGCCTCTGCATTCTCTGGAGTCACTGCACTGCATCCCCATTGGTGCCAGTGCACTCTCTGGACTCACTGTAGTGCATCCCCAGTGGTGCCAGTGCACTCTCTGGACTCACTGCACTGCATCCCCAGTGGTGCCAGTGCACTCTCTGGACTCACTGCAGTGCATCCCTTGTGGTGCCTTTGCACTCTCAGGACTCAATGCACTGCATCCCCAGTGGTGCCAGTGCACTCTCTGGAGTCACAGCACTGCATCAACAGTGGTGCCTCTGCACTCTCTGGAGTCACTGCACTGCATTCCCAGTGGTGCCAGTGCACTCTCTGGACTCACTGCACTGCATCCCCATTGGTGCCAGTGCACTCTCTGGACTCACTGCATTGCATCCCCTGTGGTGCCAGTGTAGTCTCTGGACTCACAGCAGTGTATCCCCAGTGGTGCCAGTGCAACTACTGGACTCACTGCAGTGTAGCTCAGTGGTGCCAGAGCACTCTCTGGACTCACTGCACTGCATCCCCAGTGGTTCCAGAGAACACTCTGGTCTCACTGCAGTGCATCCCCAGTGGTGCCAGTGCACTCTCTGGACTCAATGCATCCCCAGTGGTGCCAGGGCACTCTCTGGACTCACAGCACTGCATCCCCATTGGTGCCAGTGCACTCTCTGGACTCACTGCACTAAAACCCCAGTGTTGCCAGTGCAGTCTCTGGACTCACTGCACTGCATCCCCAGTGGTGCCAGTGCACTCTCTGGACTCACCGGGGTGCATCCCCAGTGGTGCCAGTGCACTGTCTGGACTCACTGCACTGCATCAACCTGTGGTGCCAGTACACTCTCTGGTCTCACTGCACTGCATCCCCAGTGGTGCCAGTGTACTCTCTGGACTCACTGCACTGCATCCCCAGTGGTGCCAGTGCACTCTCTGGACTCACTGCAGTGCATCCCCTTTTGTGCCAGTGCAGTCTCTGCACTCACTGCACTGCATCCCCAGTGGTACCAGTGCACTCTGTGGACTCACTGCACTGCATCCCCAGTGGTGCCAGTTCACTCTCTGGACTCACTGAACTGCATCCCTAGTGGTGCCAGTGCACTCTGTGGACTCACTGCACTGCATCCCCAGTGGTGCCTGTGAAGTCTCTGGACTCACTGCAGTGCAACCCCAGTGGTGCCAGTGTAATCTCTGGACTCAAGGCACAGTAACCCCAGTGGTGCCAGTGCAATCTAAGGACCCACAGCAGTGCAGCTAAAGTTGGTGCCAGTGCACTCTCTGGACTCACTGCACTGCATCCCCAGTGGTGCCAGTGCACTCTCTGGACTCACTGCACTACATCCCCTTCGGTGCCAGTGCACTCTCTGGACTCACTGCAGTGCATCCACTGTGGTGCCATTGCACTCTCAGGACTCACTGCACTGCATCCCCAGTGGTGCCAGTGCACTCTCTGGACTCACTGAAGTGCATCCCCAGTGGAGCCAGTGCTCTCTGTGGACTCATTGCCGTGCATCCCCAGTGGTGCGAGAGCACTCTCTGGACTCACCGGGGTGCATCCCCAGTGGTGCCAGTGCACTCTCTGGACTCACTGCAGTGCATCCCCAGTGGTGCCAGTGCACTCTGTGGACTCACTGCAGTGCATCCCCAGTGTAGCCAGTGCACTCTCTGGAGTCACTGCACTGCATCCCCAGTGGTGCCAGTGCACTCTCTGGACTCACTGCACTGCATCCCCAGTGGTGCCAGTGCACTCTCTGGACTCACTGCACTGCATCCCCAGTGGTGCCGGTGCACTCTCTGGACTCACTGCACTGCATCCCATTGGTGCTACTGCACTCTCTGGACTCACTGCACTGCATCCCCAGTGGTGCCAGTGCACTCTCTGGACTCACTGCACTGCATCCCCATTTGTGCCACTGCACTCTCTGGACTCACTGCAGTGCATCCTCAGTGGTGCCAGTGCAATCTCTGGACTCAACTGCAGTGCTTCCGCACTGGTGCCAGTGCACTCTCTGCACTCACTGCACTGCCTAAACAGTGGTGCCTCTGCATTCTCTGGAGTCACTGCACTGCATCCCCAGTGGTGCCAGTGCACTCTCTGGACTCACTGTAGTGCATCCCCAGTGGTGCCAGTGCACTCTCTGGACTCACTGCACTGCATCCCCAGTGGTGCCAGTGCACTCTCTGGACTCACTGCAGTGCATCCCCAGTAGTGCCACTGCACTCTCTGGACTCACTGCACTGCATCCCCATTGGTGCCAGTGCACTCTCTGGACTCACTGCATTGCATCCCCTCTGGTGCCAGTGTAGTCTCTGGACTCACAGCAGTGTATCCCCAGTGCTGCCAGTGCAAGTACTGGACTCACTGCAGTGTAGCTCAGTGGTGCCAGAGCACTCTCAGGACTCACTGCACTGCATCCCCAGTGGTTCCAGAGAACACTCTGGTCTCACTGCAGTGCATCCCCAGTGGTGCCAGTGCACTCTCTGGACTCAATGCATCCCCAGTGGTGCCAGGGCACTCTCTGGACTCACAGCACTGCATCCCCATTGGTGCCAGTGCACTCTCTGGACTCACTGCACTGCATCCGCAGTGGTGCCAGTGCACTCTCTGGACTCACCGGGGTGCATCCCCAGTGGTGCCAGTGCACTCTCTGGACTCACTGCACTGCATCAACCTGTGGTGCCAGTACACTCTCTGGTCTCACTGCAGTGCATCCCCAGTGGTGCCAGTGTACTCTCTTGGACTCACTGCACTGCATCCCCAGTGGTGCCAGTGCACTCTCTGGACTCATTGCAGTGCATCCCCAGTGGTGCCAGTGCACTTTCTGGAGTCACTGCAGTGCATCCCCTTTTGTGCCAGAGCAGTCTCTGCACTCACTGCACTGCATCCCCAGTGGTGCCAGTGCACTCTCTTGACTCACTGCACTGCATCCCCAGTGGTTCCATTGCACTCTCTGGACTCACTGCACTACATCCACTGTGCTGCCATTGCACTCTCAGGACTCACTGCACTGCATCCCCAGTGGTGCCACTGCACTCTCTGGACTCACTGAAGTGCGTCCCCAGTGGAGCCAGTGCTCTCTGTGGACTCACTGCACTGCATCCCCAATGGTGCCAGTGCACTCTCTGGACTCACTGCAGTGCAGCCCCTGAGGTGCCAGTGCACTCTCTGTACTCACTGCAGTGCATTCCCGGTGGTGTCAGTGCACTCTCTGGACTCACTGCAGTGAATCTGCCGTGGTGCCAGTGCACTCTCTGGACTCACTGCACTGCATCCCCAGTGGTGCCAGTGCACTCTCTGGACTCACTGCACTACATCCACTGTGCTGCCATTGCACTCTCAGGACTCACTGCACTGCATCCCCAGTGGTGCCACTGCACTCTCTGGACTCACTGAAGTGCGTCCCCAGTGGAGCCAGTGCTCTCTGTGGACTCACTGCACTGCATCCCCAGTGGTGCCACTGCACTCTCTGGACTCACTGCACTGCATCCGCAGTGGTGCCAGTGCACTCTCTAGACTCCCCGGGGTGCATCCCCAGTGGTGCCATTGCACTCTCTGGACTCACTGCACTGCATCCCCATTGGTGCCAGTACACTCTCTGGTCTCACTGCAGTGCATCCCCAGTGGTGCCAGTGTACTCTCTTGGACTCACTGCACTGCATCCCCAGTGGTGCCAGTGCACTCTCTGGACTCACTGCAGTGCATCCCCAGTGGTGCCAGTGCACTTTCTGGAGACACTGCAGTGCATCCCCTTTTGTGCCAGTGCAGTCTCTGCACTCACTGCACTGCATCCCCAGTGTGCCAGTGCACTCTCTGGACTCACTGCACTGCATCCCCAGTGGTTCCATTGCACTCTCTGGACTCACTGCATTGGATCCCCAGTGGTGTCAGTGCACTCTCTGGACTCACTGCACTGCATCCCCAGTGGTGCCAGTGCACTCTTTTGAGTCACTGCAGTGCATCCCCAGTGGTGCCAGTGCACTCTCTGGACTCACTGCACTGCATCCCCAGTGGTGCCAGGGCACTCTCTGGACTCACTGCAGTGCATCCCCAGTGGTGCCAGTGCACTCTCTGGACTCACTGCACTGCATCCCCAGTGGTGCCAGTGCACTCTCTGGACTCACTGCAGTGCATCCCCAGTGGTGCCAGTGCACTCTCTGGACTCACTGCACTGCATCCCCAATGGTGCCAGTGCACTCTCTGGACCCACTGCAGTGCATCCCCACTGGTGCCAGTGCACTCTCTGGACTCAGTGCACTGCATCCCCAATGGTGCCAGTGCACTCTCTATAGTCACTGCACTGCATCCCCATTGGTGCCAGTGCACTCTCTGGACTCACTGCAGTGTATCCCCTGTGGTGCCAGTGCACTCTGTGGACTCACTGCACTGCATCCCCATTGGTGCCAGTGCACTCTCTGGACTCACTGCAGTGCATCCCCAGTGGTGCCAGTGCACTCTCTGGACTCAGTGCCGTGCATTCCCAGTGGTGCCAGGGCACTCTCTGCAGACAATGCAGTGCATCCACAAAGGTGACAGTGCACTCTCTGGACTCACTGTACTGCTCGAGCCGCGGCAGCCGCTCCAGCCGCGTTAGCCCCTCCAGCCTCGGCAGCCGCTCCAGCCGCTCCAGCCGCGGCAGCCGCGGCAACCGGTCCAGCCGCGGCAGCCGCTCCATCCGCGGCATACGCGGCAGCCGCTCCAGCCGCTCCAGCCGCGGCAGCCGCTCCAACCGCGGCAGGCGCTCCAGCCGCGGCATCCGCGGCAGCCGTTCCAGCCGCGGCAGCCGCTCCAACCGCGGCAGCCGCTCCAGCCGTGGCAGCCGCTCCACTCGGTAGCGGCTTTCGCGGCTGCCGCGGCTGGAGCGGCTGCGGCGGCTGGAGCGTCTAGAGCGTCTGCCGCGGCTGGAGGGGCTACCGCGGCTGGAGCGGCTGAGGCGGCTGGAGCGGATGCCGCGGCTGGAGCAGTGCAGTGAGTCCAGAGAGTCAACTGGCACCACACAGGATGCAGTACAGTGAGTCCAGAGAGTGCACTGGCACCACAGGGGATGCACTGCAGTTACTCCAGAGAGTGCACTGGAACCACTGGGGATGCAGTTCAGTGAGTCCAGAGAGTGCACTGGCACCACCGGGGATTCAAATACATTCTCACTTCAGTGAGATCCCCATTAGTGTCAGTGCACTCTCTGGACTCACTGCACTGCATCCCCATTGCTGACAGTGCCCTCTTTACTCAGTGCACTGCATCCCCAGTGGTGCCAGTTCACTCTCTGGACTCACTGCACTGCATCCCCAGAAGTGCCAGTCGCTCTCTGGACTCATTGCACTGCATCACCTGTGGTGCCAGTGCACTCTCTGGACTCACTGCACTAAATCCCCAGTGGTGCCAGTGCAACTACTGGACTCACTGCAGTGTAGCTCAGTGGTGCCAGAGCACTCTCTGGACTCACTGCACTGCATCCCCAGTGGTGCCAGTGCACTCTGTGGACTCACTGCACTGCATCCCCAGTGGTGCCAGAGCACTCTCTGATCTCAATGCATCCCCAGTGGTGCCAGGGCACTCTCTGGACTCACAGCACTGCATCCCCATTGGTGCCAGTGCACTCTCTGGACTCATTGCACTAAAACCCCAGTGGTGCCAGTGCAGTCTCTGGACTCACCGGGGTGCATCCCCAGTGGTGCCAGTGCACTCTCAGGACTCACTGCAGTGCATCCCCAGTGGTGCCAGTGTACTCTCTGGACTCACTGCACTGCATCCCCAGTGGTGCCAGTGCACTCTCTGGACTCACTGCAGTGCATCCCCAGTGGTGCCAGTGCACTCTCTGGACTCACTGCACTTCATCCCCAGTGGTGCCAGTGCACTCTCTCGACTCACTGCACTGCATCCCCAGTGGTGCCACTGCACTCTCTGGACTCACTGCACTGCATCCCCGTTGGTGCCAGGGCACTCTCCGGACTCACTGCAGTGCATCCCCAGTGGTGCCAGTGCACTCACTGCACTGCATCCCCAGTGGTGCCAGTGCACTCTCTGGACTCACTGCACTGCATCCCCAGTGGTGCCAGTGCACTCTCTGGACTCACTGCACTTCATCCCCAGTGGTGCCAGTGCACTCTCTCGACTCACTGCACTGCATCCCCAGTGGTGCCACTGCACTCTCTGGACTCACTGCAGTGCATCCCCAGTGGTGCCAGTGCACTCTCTGCACTCACTGCACTGCATCCCCAGTGGTGCCAGTGCACTCTCTGGACTCACTGCACTGCATCCCCAGTGGTGCCAGTGCACTCTCTGGACTCACTGCACTTCATCCCCAGTGGTGCCAGTGCACTCTCTGGACTCACTGCAGTGCATCCCCAGTGGTGCCACTGCACTCTCCGGACTCACTGCAGTGCATCCCCAGTGGTGCCAGTGCACTCTCTGCACTCACTGCACTGCATCCCCAGTGGTGCCAGTGCACTCTCTGGACTCACTGCACTGCATCCCCAGTGGTGCCAGTGCACTCTCTGGACTCACTGCACTTCATCCCCAGTGGTGCCAGTGCACTCTCTCGACTCACTGCACTGCATCCCCAGTGGTGCCACTGCACTCTCTGGACTCACTGCACTGCATCACCTTTGGTGCCAGGGCACTCTCCGGACTCACTGCAGTGCATCCCCAGTGGTGCCTGTGCACTCTTTCGAGTCACTGCAGTGCAGCCCCTGAGGTGCCAGTGTACTCTCTGGACTCACTGCAGTGCAGCCCAATTGGTGCCAGTGCACTCTCTGGACTCACTGCACTGCATCCCCAGTGGTGCCAGTGCACTCTCTGGACCCACTGCAGTGCATCCCGACTGGTGCCAGTGCACTCTCTGGACTCAGTGCACTGCATCCCCAATGGTGCCAGTGCACTCTCTGGACTCACTGCAGTGCATCCCCAGTGGTGCCAGTGCACTCTCTGGACTCACTGCAGTGCAGCCCCTGAGGTGCCAGTGCACTCTCTGTACTCACTGCAGTGCATTCCCAGTGGTGTCAGTGCACTCTCTGGACTCACTGCAGTGAATCTCCCGTGGTGCCAGTGCACTCTCTGGACTCACTGCACTGCATCCCCAGTGGTGCCAGTTCACTCTCTGGACTCACTGAACTGCATCCCTAGTGGTGCCAGTGCACTCTGTGGACTCACTGCACTGCATCCCCAGTGGTGCCTGTGAAGTCTCTGGACTCACTGCAGTGCAACCCCAGTGGTGCCAGTGTAATCTCTGGACTCAAGGCACAGTAACCCCTGTGGTGCCAGTGCAATCTAAGGACCCACAGCAGTGCAGCTAAAGTTGGTGCCAGTGCACTCTCTGGACTCACTGCACTGCATCCCCAGTGGTGCCAGTGCACTTTCTGGACTCACTGCACTACATCCCCTTCGGTGCCAGTGCACTCTCTGGACTCACTGCAGTGCATCCACTGTGGTGCCATTGCACTCTCAGGACTCACTGCAGTGCATCCCCAGTGGTGCGAGAGCACTCTCTGGACTCACCGGGGTGCATCCCCAGTGGTGCCAGTGCACTCTCTGGACTCACTGCAGTGCATCCCCAGTGGTGCCAGTGCACTCTCTGGAGTCACTGCACTGCATCCCCAGTGGTGCCAGTGCAGTCTCTGGACTCACTGCACTGCATCCCCAGTGGTGCCGGTGCACTCTCTGGACTCACTGCACTGCATCCCATTGGTGCTAGTGTACTCTCTGGACTCACTGCACTGCATCCCCAGTGGTGCCAGTGCACTCTCTGGACTCACTGCACTGCATCCCCATTTGTGCCACTGCACTCTCTGGACTCACTGCAGTGCATCCTCAGTGGTGCCAGTGCAATCTCTGGACTCAACTGCAGTGCTTCCGCACTGGTGCCAGTGCACTCTCTGCACTCACTGCACTGCATCAACAGTGGTGCCTCTGCATTCTCTGGAGTCACTGCACTGCATCCCCATTGGTGCCAGTGCACTCTCTGGACTCACTGTAGTGCATCCCCAGTGGTGCCAGTGCACTCTCTGGACTCACTGCACTGCATCCCCAGTGGTGCCAGTGCACTCTCTGGACTCACTGCAGTGCATCCCTTGTGGTGCCTTTGCACTCTCAGGACTCAATGCACTGCATCCCCAGTGGTGCCAGTGCACTCTCTGGAGTCACAGCACTGCATCAACAGTGGTGCCTCTGCACTCTCTGGAGTCACTGCACTGCATTCCCAGTGGTGCCAGTGCACTCTCTGGACTCACTGCACTGCATCCCCATTGGTGCCAGTGCACTCTCTGGACTCACTGCATTGCATCCCCTGTGGTGCCAGTGTAGTCTCTGGACTCACAGCAGTGTATCCCCAGTGGTGCCAGTGCAACTACTGGACTCACTGCAGTGTAGCTCAGTGGTGCCAGAGCACTCTCTGGACTCACTGCACTGCATCCCCAGTGGTTCCAGAGAACACTCTGGTCTCACTGCAGTGCATCCCCAGTGGTGCCAGTACACTCTCTGGACTCAATGCATCCCCAGTGGTGCCAGGGCACTCTCTGGACTCACAGCACTGCATCCCCAGTGGTGCCAGTGCACTCTCTGGACTCACTGCAGTGCATCCCCAGTGGTGCCAGTGCAGTCTCTGGACTCACTGCACTGCATCCCCAGTGGTGCCAGTGCACTCTCTGGACTCACCGGGGTGCATCCCCAGTGGTGCCAGTGCACTCTCTGGACTCACTGCACTGCATCAACCTGTGGTGCCAGTACACTCTCTGGTCTCACTGCACTGCATCCCCAGTGGTGCCAGTGTACTCTCTGGACTCACTGCACTGCATCCCCAGTGGTGCCAGTGCACTCTCTGGACTCACAGCAGTGCATCCCCAGTGGTGCCAGTGCACTTTCTGGAGTCACTGCAGTGCATCCCCTTTTGTGCCACTGCAGTCTCTGCACTCACTGCACTGCATCCCCAGTGGTGCCAGTGCACTCTCTGGACTCACTGCACTGCATCCCCAGTGGTGCCAGTTCACTCTCTGGACTCACTGAACTGCATCCCTAGTGGTGCCAGTGCACTCTGTGGACTCACTGCACTGCATCCCCAGTGGTGCCTGTGAAGTCTCTGGACTCACTGCAGTGCAACCCCAGTGGTGCCAGTGTAATCTCTGGACTCAAGGCACAGTAACCCCAGTGGTGCCAGTGCAATCTAAGGACCCACAGCAGTGCAGCTAAAGTTGGTGCCAGTGCACTCTCTGGACTCACTGCAGTGCATCCCCAGTGGTGCCAGTGCACTCTCTGGACTCACTGCAGTGCATCCCCAGTGGTGCCAGTGCACTCTCTGGACTCACTGCATTGCATCCCCAGTGGTGCCAGTGCACTCTCTGGACTCACTGCACTGCATCCCCAGTGGTGTCACTGCACTCTCTGGACTCACTGCACTGCATCACCATTGGTGCCAGGGCACTCTCTGGACTCACTGCAGTGCATCCGCAGTAGTGCCAGTGCACTCTCTGGACTCACTGCAGTGCATCCCCAGTGGTGCCAGTGCACTCTCTGGACTCACTGCACTGCATCCCCAGTGGTGCCAGTGCACTCTCTGGAATCACTGCAGTGCATCCCCAGTGGTGCCAGTGCACTCTCTGGACTCACTGCACTGCATCCCCAGTGGTGCCAGTGCACTCTCTGGACTCACTGCATTGCATCCCCAGTGGTGCCAGTGCACTCTCTGGACTCACTGCACTGCATCCCCAGTGGTGCCACTGCACTCTCTGGACTCACTGCACTGCATCACCATTGGTGCCAGTGCACTCTCCGGACTCACTGCAGTGCATCCGCAGTGGTGCCAGTGCACTCTTTTGAGCCACTGCAGTGCATCCCCAGTGGTGCCAGTGCACTCTCTGGACTCACTGCAGTGCATCCCCAGTGGTGCCAGTGCACTCTCTGGACTCACTGCACTGCATCCCCAGTGGTGCCAGTGCACTCTCTGGACTCACTGCAGTGCATCCCCAGTGGTGCCAGTGCACTCTCTGGACTCACTGCACTGCATCCCCAGTGGTGCCAGTGCACTCTCTGGAGTCGCAGCACTGCATCAACAGTGGTGCCTCTGCACTCTCTGGAGTCACTGCACTGCATCCCCAGTGCTGCCAGTGCACTCTGTGGACTCACTGCAGTGCATCCCCAGTGGTGCCAGTGCACTCTCTGGACTCACTGCAGTGCATCCCCAGTGGTGCCAGTGCACTCTCTGGACTCACTGCACTGCATCCCCAGTGGTGCCAGTGCACTCTCTGGACTCGCTGCACTGTATCCCCAGTGGTGCCAGTGCACTCTCTGGACTCACCGCACTGCATCCAGAGTGGTGCCAGTGCACTCTCTGGACTCACTGCAGTGCATCCCCAGTGGTGCCAGTGCACTCTTTCGAGTCACTGCACTGCATCCCCAGTGGTGCCAGTGCACTCTCTGGACTCATTGCACTGCATCCCCAGTGCTGGCAATGCACTCTCTGGACTCACTGCACTGCATCCCCAGTGGTGCCAGTGCACTCTCTGGACTCACTGCACTGCATCCCCAAAGGTGCCAGTGCACTCTGTGGACTCACTGCAGTGCATCCCCTTTTGTGCCAGTGCACTCTCTGGACTCACTGCACTGGATCCCCAGTGGTGCCAGTGCACTCTCTAGAGTCACTGCACTGCATCCCCATTGGTGCCAGTGCACTCTCTGGACTCACTGCAGTGCATCCCCAGTGGTGCCAGTGCACTCTCTGGACTCACTGCACTGCATCCCCAGTGCTGACAGTGCACTCTCTGGACTAAATGCACTGCATCACCAGTGGTGGCAGTGTACTCTCTGGACTCACTGCACTGCATCCCCAGTGGTGCCAGTGCACTCTCTGGACTCACTGCAGTGCATCCCCAGTGGTGCCAGTGCACTCTCTGGACTCACTGCACTGCATCCCCAGTGGTGCCAGTGCACTCTC
Source organism: Anser cygnoides (assembly GCF_040182565.1). Classification (NCBI taxonomy): domain Eukaryota; kingdom Metazoa; phylum Chordata; class Aves; order Anseriformes; family Anatidae; genus Anser; species Anser cygnoides. The sequence goes on from NC_089877.1 coordinate 682,486, forward strand.
TGGACTCACTGCACTGCATCCCCAGTGCTGACAGTGCACTCTCTGGACTAAATGCACTGCATCCCCAGTGGTGCCAGTGTACTCTCTGGAGTCACTGCACTGCATCCCCAGTGGTGCCAGTGCACTCTCTGGACTCACTGTAGTGCATCCCCAGTGGTGCCAGTGCACTCTCTGGACTCACTGCACTGCATCCCCAGTGGTGCCAGTGCACTCTCTGGACTCACTGCAGTGCATCCCTTGTGGTGCCTTTGCACTCTCAGGACTCACTGCACTGCATCCCCAGTGGTGCCAGTGCACTCTCTGGACTCACTGCACTTCATCCCCAGTGGTGCCAGTTCACGCTCTGGACTCACTGCATTGCATCACCATTGGTGCCAGGGCACTCTCCGGACTCACTGCAGTGCATCCGCAGTGGTGCCAGTGCACTCTTTTTAGCCACTGCATTGCATCCCCAGTGGTGCCTCTGCACTCTCTAGAGTCACTGCAGTGCATCCCCAGTAGTGCCACTGCACTCTCTGGACTCACTGCACTGCATCCCCTGTGGTGCCACTGCACTCTCTGGACTCACTGCAGTGCATCCCCAGTGGTGCCAGTGCACTCTCTGGACTCACTGCACTTCATCCCCAGTGGTGCCAGTGCACGCTCTGGACTCACTGCATTGCATCACCATTGGTGCCAGGGCACTCTCCGGACTCACTGCAGTGCATCCGCAGTGGTGCCAGTGCACTCTTTCGAGTCACTGCAGTGCATCCCCAGTGGTGCCAGTGCACTCTCTGGACTCACTGCACTGCATCCCCAGTGGTGCCAGTGCACTCTCTGGAATCACTGCAGTGCATCCCCAGTGGTGCCAGTGCACTCTGTGGACTCACTGCACTGCATCCCCAGTGGTGCCAGTACACTCTCTGGACACACTGCATTGCATCCCCAGTGGTGCCAGTGCACTCTCTGGACTCACTGCACTGCATCCCCAGTGGTGCCACTGCACTCTCTGGACTCACTGCACTGCATCGCCATTGGTGCCAGTGCACTCTCCGGACTCACTGCAGTGCATCCGCAGTAGTGCCAGTGCACTCTTTTTAGCCACTGCAGTGCATCCCCAGTGGTGCCAGTGCACTCTCTGGACTCACTGCAGTGCATCGCCAGTGGTGCCAGTGCACTCTCTGCACTCACTGCACTGCATCACCAGTGGTGCCAGTGCACTCTCTGGACTCACTGCAGTGCATCCCCAGTGGTGCCAGTGCACTCTCTGGACTCACTGCACTGCTACCCCAGTGGTGCCAGTGCACTCTCTGGCGTCGCAGCACTGCATCAACAGTGGTGCCTCTGCACTCTCTGGAGTCACTGCACTGCATCCCCAGTGCTGCCAGTGCACTCTCTGGACTCACTGCAGTGCATCCCCAGTGGTGCCAGTGCACTCTCTGGACTCACTGCAGTGCATCCCCAGTGGTGCCAGTGCACTCTCTGGACTCACTGCACTGCATCCCCAGTGGTGCCAGTGCACTCTCTGGACTCACTGCACTTCATCCCCAATGGTGCCAGTGCACTCTCTCGACTCACTGCACTGCATCCCCAGTGGTGCCACTGCACTCTCTGGACTCACTGCACTGCATCACCTTTGGTGCCAGGGCACTCTCCGGACTCACTGCAGTGCATCCCCAGTGGTGCCAGTGCACTCTTTCGAGTCACTGCAGTGCAGCCCCTGAGGTGCCAGTGCACTCTCTGGACTCACTGCAGTGCATCCCCAGTGGTGCCAGTGCACTCTCTGGACTCACTGCACTGCATCCCCAGTGGTGCCAGTGCACTCTCTGGACTCACTGCAGTGCATCCCCAGTGGTGCCAGTGCACTCTCTGGACTCACTGCACTGCATCCCCAGTGGTGCCAGTGCACTCTCTGGAGTCGCAGCACTGCATCAACAGTGGTGCCTCTGCACTCTCTGGAGTCACTGCACTGCATCCCCAGTGCTGCCAGTGCACTCTGTGGACTCACTGCAGTGCATCCCCAGTGGTGCCAGTGCACTCTCTGGACTCACTGCAGTGCATCCCCAGTGGTGCCAGTGCACTCTCTGGACTCACTGCACTGCATCCCCAGTGGTGCCAGTGCACTCTCTGGACTCACTGCACTGTATCCCCAGTGGTGCCAGTGCACTCTCTGGACTCACCGCACTGCATCCAGAGTGGTGCCAGGGCACTCTCTGCAGACAATGCAGTGCATCCCCAAAGGTGACAGTGCACTCTCTGGACTCACTGTACTGCTCGAGCCGCGGCAGCCGCTCCAGCCGCGTTAGCCCCTCCAGCCTCGGCAGCCGCTCCAGCCGCTCCAGCCGCGGCAGCCGCGGCAACCGGTCCAGCCGCGGCAGCCGCTCCATCCGCGGCATACGCGGCAGACGCTCCAGCCGCTCCAGCCGCGGCAGCCGCTCCAACCGCGGCAGGCGCTCCAGCCGCGGCATCCGCGGCAGCCGTTCCAGCCGCGGCAGCCGCTCCAACCGCGGCAGCCGCTCCAGCCGTGGCAGCCGCTCCACTCGGTAGCGGCTTTCGCGGCTGCCGCGGCTGGAGCGGCTGCGGCGGCTGGAGCGTCTAGAGCGTCTGCCGCGGCTGGAGGGGCTACCGCGGCTGGAGCGGCTGAGGCGGCTGGAGCGGATGCCGCGGCTGGAGCAGTGCAGTGAGTCCAGAGAGTCAACTGGCACCACACAGGATGCAGTACAGTGAGTCCAGAGAGTGCACTGGCACCAAAGGGGATGCACTGCAGTTACTCCAGAGAGTGCACTGGAACCACTGGGGATGCAGTTCAGTGAGTCCAGAGAGTGCACTGGCACCACCGGGGATTCAAATACATTCTCACTTCAGTGAGATCCCCATTAGTGCCAGTGCACTCTCTGGACTCACTGCACTGCATCCCCATTGCTGACAGTGCCCTCTTTACTCAGTGCACTGCATCCCCAGTGGTGCCAGTTCACTCTCTGGACTCACTGCAGTGCATCCCCAGAAGTGCCAGTGGCTCTCTGGACTCATTGCACTGCATCCCCTGTGGTGCCAGTGCACTCTCTGGACTCACTGCACTAAATCCCCAGTGGTGCCAGTGCAACTACTGGACTCACTGCAGTGTAGCTCAGTGGTGCCAGAGCACTCTCTGGACTCACTGCACTGCATCCCCAGTAGTGCCAGTGCACTGTCTGGACTCAATGCATCCCCAGTGGTGCCAGGGCACTCTCTGGACTCACAGCACTGCATCCCCATTGGTGCCAGTGCACTCTCTGGACTCACTGCACTAAAACCCCAGTGGTGCCAGTGCAGTCTCTGGACTCACTGCACTGCATCCCCAGTGGTGCCAGTGCACTCTCTGGACTCACCGGGGTGCATCCCCAGTGGTGCCAGTGCACTCTCTGGACTCACTGCACTGCATCCCCTGTGGTGCCAGTACACCCTCTGGACTCACTGCAGTGCATCCCCAGTGGTGCCAGTGTACTCTCTGGACTCACATCACTGCATCCCCAGTGGTGCCAGTGCACTCTCTGGACTCACTGCAGTGCATCCCCAGTGGTGCCAGTGCAGTCTCTGCACTCACTGCACTGCATCCCCAGTGGTGACAGTGCACTCTCTGGACTCACTGCATTGGATCCCCAGTGGTGTCAGTGCACTCTCTGGACTCAGTGCAGTGCATCCGTAGTGGTGCCAGTGCACTCTTTTGAGTCACTGCAGTGCATCCCCAGTGATGCCAGTGCACTCTCTGGACTCACTGCACTGCATCCCCAGTGGTGCCAGTGCACTCTCTGGACTCACTGAACTGCATCCCCAGTGTTGCCAGTGCACTCTCTGGACTCACTGCAGTGCATCCCCAGTGGTGCCAGTGCACTCTCTGGACTCACTGCACTGCATCCCCAGTGGTCCCAGTGCACTCTCTGGACCCACTGCAGTGCATCCCGACTGGTGCCAGTGCACTCTCTGGACTCAGTGCACTGCATCCCCAATGGTGCCAGTGCACTCTCTGGACTCACTGCAGTGCATCCCCAGTGGTGCCAGTGCACTCTCTGGACTCACTGCAGTGCAGCCCCTGAGGTGCCAGTGCACTCTCTGGACTCACTGCAGTGCATTCCCAGTGGTGTCAGTGCACTCTCTGGACTCACTGCAGTGAATCTCCCGTGGTGCCAGTTCACTCTCTGGACTCACTGAACTGCATCCCTAGTGGTGCCAGTGCACTCTGTGGACTCACTGCACTGCATCCCCAGTGGTGCCTGTGAAGTCTCTGGACTCACTGCAGTGCAACCCCAGTGGTGCCAGTGTAATCTCTGGACTCAAGGCACAGTAACCCCAGTGGTGCCAGTGCAATCTAAGGACCCACAGCAGTGCAGCTAAAGTTGGTGCCAGTGCACTCTCTGGACTCACTGCACTGCATCCCCAGTGGTGCCAGTGCACTCTCTGGACTCACTGCACTACATCCCCTTCGGTGCCAGTGCACTCTCTGGACTCACTGCAGTGCATCCCCAGTGGTGCCAGTGCACTCTCTGGACTCACTGCAGTGCATCCCCAGTGGTGCCAGTGCACTCTGTGGACACACTGCAGTGCATCCCCAGTGTTGCCAGTGCACTCTCTGGAGTCACTGCACTGCATCCCCAGTGGTGCCAGTGCACTCTCTGGACTCACTGCACTGCATCCCCAGTGGTGCCAGTGCACTCTCTGGAGTCACTGCAGTGCATCCCCAGTGGTGCCGGTGCACTCTCTGGACTCACTGCACTGCATCCCATTGGTGCTAGTGTACTCTCTGGACTCACTGCACTGCATCCCCAGTGGTGCCAGTGCACTCTCTGGACTCACTGCACTGCATCCCCATTTGTGCCACTGCACTCTCTGGACTCACTGCAGTGCATCCTCAGTGGTGCCAGTGCAATCTCTGGACTCAACTGCAGTGCTTCCACACTGGTGCCAGTGCACTCTCTGCACTCACTGCACTGCATCAATAGTGGTGCCTCTGCATTCTCTGGAGTCACTGCACTGCATCCCCATTGGTGCCAGTGCACTCTCTGGACTCACTGTAGTGCATCCCCAGTGGTGCCAGTGCACTCTCTGGACTCACTGCACTGCATCCCCAGTGGTGCCAGTGCACTCTCTGGACTCACTGCAGTGCATCCCTTGTGGTGCCTTTGCACTCTCAGGACTCAATGCACTGCATCCCCAGTGGTGCCAGTGCACTCTCTGGAGTCACAGCACTGCATCAACAGTGGTGCCTCTGCACTCTCTGGAGTCACTGCACTGCATCCCCAGTGGTGCCAGTGCACTCTCTGGACTCACTGTAGTGCATCCCCAGTGGTGCCAGTGCACTCTCTGGGCTCACTGCAGTGCATCCCCAGTAGTGCCACTGCACTCTCTGGACTCACTGCACTGCATCCCCATTGGTGCCAGTGCACTCTCTGGACTCACTGCACTGCATCAACAGTGGTGCCAGTGCACTCTCTGGACTCACTGCATTGCATCCCCTGTGGTGCCAGTGTAGTCTCTGGACTCACAGCAGTGTATCCCCAGTGGTGCCAGTGCAACTACTGGACTCACTGCAGTGTAGCTCAGTGGTGCCAGAGTACTCTCTGGACTCACTGCACTGCATCCCCAGTGGTTCCAGAGAACACTCTGGTCTCACTGCAGTGCATCCCCAGTGGTGCCAGTGCACTGTCTGGACTCAATGCATCCCCAGTGGTGCCAGGGCACTCTCTGGACTCACAGCACTGCATCCCCATTGGTGCCAGTGCACTCTCTGGACTCACTGCACTAAAACCCCAGTGGTGCCAGTGCAGTCTCTGGACTCACTGCACTGCATCAACCTGTGGTGCCAGTACAAACTCTCGTCTCACTGCACTGCATCCCCAGTGGTGCCAGTGTACTCTCTGGACTCACTGCACTGCATCCCCAGTGGTGCCAGTGCACTCTCTGGACTCACAGCAGTGCATCCCCAGTGGTGCCAGTGCACTTTCTGGAGTCACTGCAGTGCATCCCCTTTTGTGCCACTGCAGTCTCTGCACTCACTGCACTGCATCCCCAGTGGTGCCAGTGCACTCTCTGGACTCACTGCACTGCATCCCCAGTGGTGCCAGTTCACTCTCTGGACTCACTGAACTGCATCCCTAGTGGTGCCAGTGCACTCTGTGGCCTCACTGCACTGCATCCCCAGTGGTGCCTGTGAAGTCTCTGGACTCACTGCAGTGCAACCCCAGTGGTGCCAGTGTAATCTCTGGACTCAAGGCACAGTAATCCCAGTGGTGCCAGTGCAATCTAAGGACCCACAGCAGTGCAGCTAAAGTTGGTGCCAGTGCACTCTCTGGACTCACTGCAGTGCATCCCCAGTGGTGCCAGTGCACTCTCTGGACTCACTGCACTTCATCCCCAGTGGTGCCAGTGCACTCTCTGGACTCACTGCATTGCATCCCCAGTGGTGCCAGTGCACTCTCTGGACTCACTGCACTGCATCCCTAGAGGTGTCACTGCACTCTCTGGACTCACTGCACTGCATCACCATTGGTGCCAGGGCACTCTCCGGACTCACTGCAGTGCATCCGCAGTGGTGCCAGTGCACTCTTTCGAGTCACTGCAGTGCATCCCCAGTGGTGCCAGTGAACTCTCTGGACTCACTGCACTGCATCCCCAGTGGTGCCAGTGCACTCTCTGGAATCACTGCAGTGCATCCCCAGTGGTGCCAGTGCACTCTCTGGACTCACTGCAGTGCATCCCCAGTGGTGCCAGTGCACTCTCTGGACTCACTGCATTGCATCCCCAGAGGTGCCAGTGCACTCTCTGGACTCACTGCACTGCATCCCCAGTGGTGCCACTGCACTCTCTGGACTCACTGCACTGCATCACCATTGGTGCCAGTGCACTCTCCGGACTCACTGCAGTGCATCCGCAGTGGTGCCAGTGCACTCTTTTGAGCCACTGCAGTGCATCCCCAGTGGTGCCAGTGCACTCTCTGGACTCACTGCAGTGCATCCCCAGTTGTGCCAGTGCACTCTCTGCACTCACTGCACTGCATCACCAGTGGTGCCAGTGCACTCTCTGGACTCACTGCAGTGCATCCCCAGTGGTGCCAGTGCACTCTCTGGACTCACTGCATTGCATCCCCAGTGGTGCCAGTGCACTCTCTGGACTCACTGCACTGCATCCCCAGTGGTGCCACTGCACTCTCTGGACTCACTGCACTGCATCACCATTGGTGCCAGTGCACTCTCCGGACTCACTGCAGTGCATCCGCAGTGGTGCCAGTGCACTCTTTTGAGCCACTGCACTGCATCCCCAGTGGTGCCAGTGCACTCTCTGGACTCACTGCAGTGCATCCCCAGTGGTGCCAGTGCACTCTCTGCACTCACTGCACTGCATCACCAGTGGTGCCAGTGCACTCTCTGGACTCACTGCAGTGCATCCCCAGTGGTGCCAGTGCACTCTCTGGACTCACTGCACTGCATCCCCAGTGGTGCCAGTGCACTCTCTGGAGTCGCAGCACTGCATCAACAGTGGTGCCTCTGCACTCTCTGGAGTCACTGCACTGCATCCCCAGTGCTACCTGTGCACTCTCTGGACTCACTGCAGTGCATCCCCAGTGGTGCCAGTGCACTCTCTGGACTCACTGCACTGCATCCCCAGTGGTGCCAGGGCACTCTCCGGACTCACTGCAGTGCATCCCCAGTGGTGCCAGTGCACTCTTTCGAGTCACTGCACTGCATCCCCAGTGGTGCCAGTGCATTCTCTGGACTCACTGCAGTGCATCCCCATTGGTGCCAGTGCAGTCTCTGGAGTCACTGCAGTGCATCCCCAGTGGTGCCATGCACTCTCTGGACTCACTGCACTGCATCCCCAGTGCTGACAATGCACTCTCTGGACTCACTGCACTGCATCCCCAGTGGTGCCAGTGTACTCTCTGGACTCAGTGCACTGCATCCCCAGTGGTGCCACTGCACTCTCTGGACTCACTGCAGTGCATCCCCAGTGGTGCCAGTGCACTCTCTGGACTCACTGCACTGCATCCCCAAAGGTGCCAGTGCACTCTCTGGACTCACTGCAGTGCATCCCCTTTTGTGCCAGTGCACTCTCTGGACTCACTGCACTGCAACTCCAGTGGTGCCAGTGCACTCTCTGGACTCACTGCACTGCATCCCCAGTGGTGCCAGTGCACTCTCTGGAGTCACTGCGCTGCATCCCCTGTGGTGTTAGTGCCCTCTGTGGACTCACTGCACTACATCCCCTGTGGGGCCAGTGCACTCTCTGGACTCACTGCAGTGCATCCCCATTGGTGCGAGAGCACTCTCTGGACTCACCGGGGTGCATCCCCAGTGGTGCCAGTGCACTCTCTGGACTCACTGCAGTGCATCCCCAGTGGTGCCAGTGCACTCTCTGGACTCACTGCACTGCATCCCCAGTGGGGCCAGTGCACTCTCTGGAGTCACTGCACTGCATCCCCAGTGGTGCCAGTGCACTCTCTGGACTCACTGCACTGCATCCCCAGTGGTGCCAGTGCACTCTCTGGAGTCACTGCAGTGCATCCCCAGGGGTGCCGGTGCACTCTCTGGACTCACTGCACTGCATCCCATTGGTGCTAGTGCACTCTCTGGACTCACTGCACTGCATCCCCAGTGGTGCCAGTGCACTCTCTGGACTCTCTGCAGTGCATCCCCAGTGGTGCCAGTGCACTCTCTGGACTCACTGCAGTGCATCCCCAGTGGTGCCAGTGCACTCTCTGGACTCACTGCAGTGCTTCCGCACTGGTGCCAGTGCACTCTCTGCACTCACTGCACTGCATCAACAGTGGTGCCTCTGCATTCTCTGGAGTCACTGCACTGCATCCCCAGTGGTGCCAGTGCACTCTCTGGACTCACTGTAGTGCATCCCCAGTGGTGCCAGTGCACTCTCTGGACTCACTGCACTGCATCCCCAGTGGTGCCAGTGCACTCTCTGGACTCACTGCAGTGCATCCCTTGTGGTGCCTTTGCACTCTCAGGACTCACTGCACTGCATCCCCAGTGGTGCCAGTGCACTCTCTGGAGTCACAGCACTGCATCAACAGTGGTGCCTCTGCACTCTCTGGAGTCACTGCACTGCATCCCCAGTGGTGCCAGTGCACTCTCTGGACTCACTGCAGTGCATCCCCAATGGTGCCAGTGCACTCTCTGGACTCACTGCAGTGCATCCCCAGTAGTGCCACTGCACTCTCTGGACTCACTGCACTGCATCCCCAGTGGTGCCACTGCACTCTCTGGACTCACTGCAGTGCATCCCCAGTGGTGCCAGTGCACTCTCTGGACTCACTGCACTTCATCCTTTGTGGTGCCAGTGCACTCTCTGGACTCACTGCATTGCATCACCATTGGTGCCAGGGCACTCTCTGGACTCACTGCAGTGCATCCGCAGTGGTGCCAGTGCACTCTTTCGAGTCACTGCAGTGCATCCCCAGTGGTGCCAGTGCACTCTCTGGACTCACTGCACTGCATCCCCAGTGGTGCCAGTGCACTCTCTGGAATCACTGCAGTGCATCCCCAGTGGTGCCAGTGCACTCTCTGGACTCACTGCACTGCATCCCCAGTGGTGCCAGTGCACTCTCTGGACTCACTGCATTGCATCCCCAGTGGTGCCAGTGCACTCTCTGGACTCACTGCACTGCATCCCCAGTGGTGCCACTGCACTCTCTGGACTCACTGCACTGCATCACCATTGGTGCCAGTGCACTCTCCGGACTCACTGCAGTGCATCCCCATTGGTGCCAGTGCACTCTTTTGAGCCACTGCAGTGCATCCCCAGTGGTGCCAGTGCACTCTCTGGACTCACTGCAGTGCATCCCCAGTGGTGCCAGTGCACTCTCTGCACTCACTGCACTGCATCACCAGTGGTGCCAGTGCACTCTCTGGACTCACTGCAGTGCATCCCCAGTGGTGCCAGTGCACTCTCTGGACTCACTGCACTGCTACCCCAGTGGTGCCAGTGCACTCTCTGGCGTCGCAGCACTGCATCAACAGTGGTGCCTCTGCACTCTCTGGAGTCACTGCACTGCATCCCCAGTGGTGCCAGTGCACTCTCTGGACTCACTGCAGTGCATCCCCAGTGGTGCCAGTGCACTCTCTGGACTCACTGCACTGCATCCCCAGTGGTGCCAGTGCACTCTCTGGACTCACTGCACTTCATCCCCAGTGGTGCCAGTGCACTCTCTGGACTCACTGCATTGCATCCCCAGTGGTGCCAGTGCACTCTCTGGACTCACTGCACTGCATCCCCAGTGGTGCCACTGCACTCTCTGGACTCACTGCACTGCATCACCATTGGTGCCAGGGCACTCTCCGGACTCACTGCAGTGCATCCCCAGTGGTGCCAGTGCACTCTTTCGAGTCACTGCAGTGCAGCCCCTGAGGTGCCAGTGTACTCTCTGGACTCACTGCACTGCATCCCCAGTGGTGACAGTGCACTCTCTGGAATCACTGCACTGCATCCCCTGTGGTGCCATTGCACTCTCTGGACTCACTGCACTGCATCCCCAGTGGTGCCAGTGCACTCTCTTGAGTCACTGCACTGCATCCCCAGTGGAGCCAGTGCACTCTATGGACTAACTGCACTGCATACCCAGTGGTGCCAGTGCACTCTCTGGACTCACTGCACTGCATCCCCAAAGGTGCCAGTGCACTCTCTGGACTCACTGCACTGCATCACCATTGGTGCCAGGGCACTCTCTGGACTCACTGCAGTGCATCCGCAGTGGTGCCAGTGCACTCTTTCGAGTCACTGCAGTGCATCCCCAGTGGTGCCAGTGCACTCTCTGGACTCACTGCACTGCATCCCCAGTGGTGCCAGTGCACTCTCTGGAATCACTGCAGTGCATCCCCAGTGGTGCCAGTGCACTCTCTGGACTCACTGCACTGCATCCCCAGTGGTGCCAGTGCACTCTCTGGACTCACTGCATTGCATCCCCAGTGGTGCCAGTGCACTCTCTGGACTCACTGCACTGCATCCCCAGTGGTGCCACTGCACTCTCTGGACTCACTGCACTGCATCACCATTGGTGCCAGTGCACTCTCCGGACTCACTGCAGTGCATCCCCATTGGTGCCAGTGCACTCTTTTGAGCCACTGCAGTGCATCCCCAGTGGTGCCAGTGCACTCTCTGGACTCACTGCAGTGCATCCCCAGTGGTGCCAGTGCACTCTCTGCACTCACTGCACTGCATCACCAGTGGTGCCAGTGCACTCTCTGGACTCACTGCAGTGCATCCCCAGTGGTGCCAGTGCACTCTCTGGACTCACTGCAGTGCTACCCCAGTGGTTCCAGTGCACTCTCTGGCGTCGCAGCACTGCATCAACAGTGGTGCCTCTGCACTCTCTGGAGTCACTGCACTGCATCCCCAGTGGTGCCAGTGCACTCTCTGGACTCACTGCACTGCATCCCCAGTGCTGACAATGCACTCTCTGGACTCACTGCACTGCATCCCCAGTGGTGCCAGTGTACTCTCTGGACTCAGTGCACTGCATCCCCAGTGGTGCCACTGCACTCTCTGGACTCACTGCAGTGCATCCCCAGTGGTGCCAGTGCACTCTCTGGACTCACTGCACTGCATCCCCAAAGGTGCCAGTGCACTCTCTGGACTCACTGCAGTGCATCCCCTTTTGTGCCAGTGCACTCTCTGGACTCACTGCACTGCATCCCCAGTGCTACCAGTGCACTCTCTAGAGTCACTGCACTGCATCCCCATTGGTGCCAGTGCACTCTCTGGACTCACTGCAGTGCATCCCCAGTGGAGCCAGTGCACTCTCTGGACTCACTGCACTGCATCCCCAGTGGAGACAGTGCACTCTCTGTAGTCACTGCGCTGCATCCCCTGTGGTGTTAGTGCCCTCTGTGGACTCACAGCACTGCATCCCCATTGGTGCCAGTGCCCTCTCTGGACTCACTGCACTAAAACCCCAGTGGTGCCAGTGCAGTCTCTGGACTCACTGCACTGCATCCCCTGTGGTGCCAGTACACTCTCTGGACTCACTGCAGTGCATCCCCAGTGGTGCCAGTGCACTCTCTCACCGGGGTGACTCACTCTCTGGACTCACTGCACTGCATCCCCTGTGGTGCCAGTACACTCTCTGGACTCACTGCAGTGCATCCCCAGTGGTGCCAGTGTACTCTCTGGACTCACTGCACTGCATCCCCAGTGGTGCCAGTGCACTCTCTGGACTCACTGCAGTGCATCCCCAGTGGTGCCAGTGCACTTTCTGGAGTCACTGCAGTGCATCCCCTTTTGTGCCAGTGCAGTCTCTGCACTCACTGCACTGCATCCCCAGTGGTGCCAGTGCACTCTCTGGACTCACTGCACTGCATCCCCAGTGGTTCCATTGCACTCTCTGGACTCACTGCTTTGGATCCCAAGTGGTGTCAGTGCACTCTCTGGACTCAGTGCACTGCATCCCCAGTGGTGCCAGTGCACTCTCTGGACTCACTGCACTGCATCCCCAGTGGTTCCATTGCACTCTCTGGACTCACTGCTTTGGATCCCAAGTGGTGTCAGTGCACTCTCTGGACTCACTGCACTGCATCCCCAGTTGTGCCAGTGCACTCTCTGGACTCACTGCACTACATCCCCTTCGGTGCCAGTGCACTCTCTGGACTCACTGCAGTGCATCCCCAGTGGTGCCAGTGCACTCTCTGGACTCACTGCAGTGCATCCCCAGTGGTGCCAGTGCACTCTGTGGACTCACTGCAGTGCATCCCCAGTGTTGCCAGTGCACTCTCTGGAGTCACTGCACTGCATCCCCAGTGGTGCCAGTGCACTCTCTGGACTCACTGCACTGCATCCCCAGCGGTGCCAGAGAACTCCCTGGACTCACTGCAGTGCATCCCCAGTGGTGCCAGTGCAATCTCAGGACTCACAGCAGTGCAGCTCCAGTTGGTGCCAGTGCAATCTCAGGACTCACAGCAGTGCACAGTTGGTGCCAGTGCACTCTCTGGACTCACTGCACTGCATCACCAGTGGTGCCAGTGCACTCTCTGGACTCACTGCAGTGCATCCCCAGTGGTGCCAGGGCACTCTCTGCAGACAATGCAGTGCATCCCCAAAGGTGACAGTGCACTCTCTGGACTCACTGTACTGCTCGAGCCGCGGCAGCCGCTCCAGCCGCGTTAGCCCCTCCAGCCTCGGCAGCCGCTCCAGCCGCTCCAGCCGCGGCAGCCGCGGCAACCGGTCCAGCCGCGGCAGCCGCTCCATCCGCGGCATACGCGGCAGCCGCTCCAGCCGCTCCAGCCGCGGCAGCCGCTCCAACCGCGGCAGGCGCTCCAGCCGCGGCATCCGCGGCAGCCGTTCCAGCCGCGGCAGCCGCTCCAACCGCGGCAGCCGCTCCAGCCGTGGCAGCCGCTCCACTCGGTAGCGGCTTTCGCGGCTGCCGCGGCTGGAGCGGCTGCGGCGCCTGGAGCGTCTAGAGCGTCTGCCGCGGCTGGAGGGGCTACCGCGGCTGGAGCGGCTGAGGCGGCTGGAGCGGATGCCGCGGCTGGAGCAGTGCACTGAGTCCAGAGAGTCAACTGGCACCACACAGGATGCAGTACAGTGAGTCCAGAGAGTGCACTGGCACCACAGGGGATGCACTGCAGTTACTCCAGAGAGTGCACTGGAACCACTGGGGATGCAGTTCAGTGAGTCCAGAGAGTGCACTGGCACCACCGGGGATTCAAATACATTCTCACTTCAGTGAGATCCCCATTAGTGCCAGTGCACTCTCTGGACTCACTGCACTGCATCCCCATTGCTGACAGTGCCCTCTTTACTCAGTGCACTGCATCCCCAGTGGTGCCAGTTCACTCTCTGGACTCACTGCAGTGCATCCCCAGAAGTGCCAGTGGCTCTCTGGACTCATTGCACTGCATCCCCTGTGGTGCCAGTGCACTCTCTGGACTCACTGCACTAAATCCCCAGTGGTGCCAGTGCAACTACAGGACTCACTGCAGTGTAGCTCAGTGGTGCCAGAGCACTCTCTGGACTCACTGCACTGCATCCCCAGTGGTGCCAGTGCACTCTCTGGACTCACTGCACTGCATCCCCAGTGGTGCCAGTGCACTCTCTGGACTCACCGGGGTGCATCCCCAGTGGTGCCAGTGCACTCTCTGGACTCACTGCACTGCATCCCCTGTGGTGCCAGTACACCCTCTGGACTCACTGCAGTGCATCCCCAGTGGTGCCAGTGTACTCTCTGGACTCACATCACTGCATCCCCAGTGGTGCCAGTGCACTCTCTGGACTCACTGCAGTGCATCCCCAGTGGTGCCAGTGCACTTTCTGGAGTCACTGCAGTGCATCCCCTTTTGTGCCAGTGCAGTCTCTGCACTCACTGCACTGCATCCCCAGTGGTGCCAGTGCACTCTCTGGACTCACTGCACTGCATCCCCAGTGGTGCCAGTGCACTCTCTGGAGTCACTGCAGTGCATCCCCAGTGGTGCCGGTGCACTCTCTGGACTCACTGCACTGCATCCCCAGTGGTGCCAGTGCACTCTCTGGAGTCACTGCACTGCATCCCCAGTGGTGCCAGTGCACTCTCTGGACTCACTGCACTGCATCACCAGTGGTGCCAGTGCACTCTCTGGACTCACTGAACTGCATCCCCAGTGTTGCCAGTGCACTCTCTGGACTCACTGCAGTGCATCCCCAGTGGTGCCAGTGCACTCTCTGGACTCACTGCACTGCATCCCCAGTGGTGCCAGTGCACTCTCTGGACCCACTGCAGTGCATCCCGACTGGTGCCAGTGCACTCTCTGGACTCAGTGCACTGCATCCCCAATGGTGCCAGTGCACTCTCTGGACTCACTGCAGTGCATCCCCAGTGGTGCCAGTGCACTCTCTGGACTCACTGCAGTGCAGCCCCTGAGGTGCCAGTGCACTCTCTGTACTCACTGCAGTGCATTCCCAGTGGTGTCAGTGCACTCTCTGGACTCACTGCAGTGAATCTCCCGTGGTGCCAGTTCACTCTCTGGACTCACTGAACTGCATCCCTAGTGGTGCCAGTGCACTCTGTGGACTCACTGCACTGCATCCCCAGTGGTGCCTGTGAAGTCTCTGGACTCACTGCAGTGCAACCCCAGTGGTGCCAGTGTAATCTCTGGACTCAAGGCACAGTAACCCCAGTGGTGCCAGTGCAATCTAGGACCCACAGCAGTGCAGCTAAAGTTGGTGCCAGTGCACTCTCTGGACTCACTGCACTGCATCCCCAGTGGTGCCAGTGCACTCTCTGGACTCACTGCACTACATCCCCTTCGGTGCCAGTGCACTCTCTGGACTCACTGCAGTGCATCCCCAGTGGTGCCAGTGCACTCTCTGGACTCACTGCAGTGCATCCCCAGTGGTGCCAGTGCACTCTGTGGACACACTGCAGTGCATCCCCAGTGTTGCCAGTGCACTCTCTGGAGTCACTGCACTGCATCCCCAGTGGTGCCAGTGCACTCTCTGGACTCACTGCACTGCATCCCCAGTGGTGCCAGTGCACTCTCTGGAGTCACTGCAGTGCATCCCCAGTGGTGCCGGTGCACTCTCTGGACTCACTGCACTGCATCCCATTGGTGCTAGTGTACTCTCTGGAGTCACTGCACTGCATCCCCAGTGGTGCCAGTGCACTCTCTGGACTCACTGCACTGCATCCCCAGTGGTGCCAGTGCACTCTCTGGAGTCACTGCAGTGCATCCCCAGTGGTGCCGGTGCACTCTCTGGACTCACTGCACTGCATCCCCAGTGGTGCCAGTGCACTCTCTGGAGTCACTGCACTGCATCCCCAGTGGTGCCAGTGCACTCTCTGGACTCACTGCACTGCATCCCCAGTGGTGCCAGTGCACTCTCTGGAGTCACTGCAGTGCATCCCCAGTGGTGCCGGTGCACTCTCTGGACTCACTGCACTGCATCCCCAGTGGTGCCAGTGCACTCTCTGGAGTCACTGCACTGCATCCCCAGTGGTGCCAGTGCACTCTCTGGACTCACTGCACTGCATCCCCATTTGTGCCACTGCACTCTCTGGACTCACTGCAGTGCATCCTCAGTGGTGCCAGTGCACTCTCTGGACTCACTGCATTGCATCCCCTGTGGTGCCAGTGTAGTCTCTGGACTCACAGCAGTGTATCCCCAGTGGTGCCAGTGCAACTACTGGACTCACTGCAGTGTAGCTCAGTGGTGCCAGAGCACTCTCTGGACTCACTGCACTGCATCCCCAGTGGTTCCAGAGAACACTCTGGTCTCACTGCAGTGCATCCCCAGTGGTGCCAGTGCACTGTCTGGACTCAATGCATCCCCAGTGGTGCCAGGGCACTCTCTGGACTCACAGCACTGCATCCCCATTGGTGCCAGTGCACTCTCTGGACTCACTGCACTAAAACGCCAGTGGTGCCAGTGCAGTCTCTGGACTCACTGCACTGCATCCCCAGTGGTGCCAGTGCACTCTCTGGACTCACTGCACTGCATCCCCAGTGGTGCCAGTGCACTCTCTGGAGTCACTGCAGTGCATCCCCAGTGGTGCCGGTGCACTCTCTGGACTCACTGCACTGCATCCCCAGTGGTGCCAGTGCACTCTCTGGAGTCACTGCACTGCATCCCCAGTGGTGCCAGTGCACTCTCTGGACTCACTGCACTGCATCCCCATTTGTGCCACTGCACTCTCTGGACTCACTGCAGTGCATCCTCAGTGGTGCCAGTGCACTCTCTGGACTCACTGCATTGCATCCCCTGTGGTGCCAGTGTAGTCTCTGGACTCACAGCAGTGTATCCCCAGTGGTGCCAGTGCAACTACTGGACTCACTGCAGTGTAGCTCAGTGGTGCCAGAGCACTCTCTGGACTCACTGCACTGCATCCCCAGTGGTTCCAGAGAACACTCTGGTCTCACTGCAGTGCATCCCCAGTGGTGCCAGTGCACTGTCTGGACTCAATGCATCCCCAGTGGTGCCAGGGCACTCTCTGGACTCACAGCACTGCATCCCCATTGGTGCCAGTGCACTCTCTGGACTCACTGCACTAAAACGCCAGTGGTGCCAGTGCAGTCTCTGGACTCACTGCACTGCATCCCCAGTGGTGCCAGTGCACTCTCTGGACTCACCGGGGTGCATCCCCAGTGGTGCCAGTGCACTCTCTGGACTCACTGCACTGCATCAACCTGTGGTGCCAGTACACTCTCTGGTCTCACTGCACTGCATCCCCAGTGGTGCCAGTGTACTCTCTGGACTCACTGCACTGCATCCCCAGTGGTGCCAGTGCACTCTCTGGACTCACAGCAGTGCATCCCCAGTGGTGCCAGTGCACTTTCTGGAGTCACTGCAGTGCATCTCCTTTTGTGCCACTGCAGTCTCTGCACTCACTGCACTGCATCCCCAGTGGTGCCAGTGCACTCTCTGGACTCACTGCACTGCATCCCCAGTGGTGCCAGTTCACTCTCTGGACTCACTGAACTGCATCCCTAGTGGTGCCAGTGCACTCTGTGGACTCACTGCACTGCATCCCCAGTGGTGCCTGTGAAGTCTCTGGACTCACTGCAGTGCAACCCCAGTGGTGCCAGTGTAATCTCTGGACTCAAGGCACAGTAACCCCAGTGGTGCCAGTGCAATCTAAGGACCCACAGCAGTGCAGCTAAAGTTGGTGCCAGTGCACTCTCTGGACTCACTGCAGTGCATCCCCAGTGGTGCCAGTGCACTCTCTGGACTCACTGCACTGCATCCCCAGTGGTGCCAGTGCACTCTCTGGAATCACTGCAGTGCATCCCCAGTGGTGCCAGTGCACTCTCTGGACTCACTGCACTGCATCCCCAGTGGTGCCAGTGCACTCTCTGGAGTCACTGCATTGCATCCCCAGTGGTGCCAGTGCACTCTCTGGACTCACTGCACTGCATCCCCAGTGGTGCCACTGCACTCTCTGGACTCACTGCACTGCATCACCATTGGTGCCAGTGCACTCTCCGGACTCACTGCAGTGCATCCGCAGTGGTGCCAGTGCACTCTTTTGAGCCACTGCAGTGCATCCCCAGTGGTGCCAGTGCACTCTCTGGACTCACTGCAGTGCATCCCCAGTTGTGCCAGTGCACTCTCTGCACTCACTGCACTGCATCACCAGTGGTGCCAGTGCACTCTCTGGACTCATTGCAGTGCATCCCCAGTGGTGCCAGTGCACTCTCTGGACTCACTGCATTGCATCCCCAGTGGTGCCAGTGCACTCTCTGGACTCACTGCACTGCATCCCCAGTGGTGCCACTGCACTCTCTGGACTCACTGCACTGCATCACCATTGGTGCCAGTGCACTCTCCGGACTCACTGCAGTGCATCCGCAGTGGTGCCAGTGCACTCTTTTGAGCCACTGCAGTGCATCCCCAGTGGTGCCAGTGCACTCTCTGGACTCACTGCAGTGCATCCCCAGTGGTGCCAGTGCACTCTCTGCACTCACTGCACTGCATCACCAGTGGTGCCAGTGCACTCTCTGGACTCACTGCAGTGCATCCCCAGTGGTGCCAGTGCACTCTCTGGACTCACTGCACTGCATCCCCAGTGGTGCCAGTGCACTCTCTGGAGTCGCAGCACTGCATCAACAGTGGTGCCTCTGCACTCTCTGGAGTCACTGCACTGCATCCCCAGTGCTACCAGTGCACTCTCTGGACTCACTGCAGTGCATCCCCAGTGGTGCCAGTGCACTCTCTGGACTCACTGCAGTGCATCCCCAGTGGTGCCAGTGCACTCTCTGGACTCACTGCACTGCATCCCCAGTGGTGCCAGTGCACTCTCTGGACTCACTGCACTTCATCCCCAGTGGTGCCACTGCACTCTCTGGACTCACTGCATTGCATCCCCAGTGGTGCCAGTGCACTCTCTGGACTCACTGCACTGCATCCCCAGTGGTGACAGTGCACTCTCTGGAATCACTGCAGTGCATCCCCTGTGGTGCCATTGCACTCTCTGGACTCACTGCACTGCATCCCCAGTGGTGCCTGTGCACTCTCTTGAGTCACTGCACTGCATCCCCAGTGGAGCCAGTGCACTCTATGGACTAACTGCACTGCATACCCAGTGGTGCCAGGGCACTCTCCGGACTCACTGCAGTGCATCCCCAGTGGTGCCAGTGCACGCTTTCGAGTCACTGCACTGCATCCCCAGTGGTGCCAGTGCATTCTCTGGACTCACTGCAGTGCATCCCCATTGGTGCCAGTGCAGTCTCTGGAGTCACTGCAGTGCATCCCCAGTGGTGCCATGCACTCTCTGGACTCACTGCACTGCATCCCCAGTGCTGACAATGCACTCTCTGGACTCACTGCACTGCATCCCCAGTGGTGCCAGTGTACTCTCTGGACTCAGTGCACTGCATCCCCAGTGGTGCCACTGCACTCTCTGGACTCACTGCAGTGCATCCCCAGTGGTGCCAGTGCACTCTCTGGACTCACTGCACTGCATCCCCAAAGGTGCCAGTGCACTCTCTGGACTCACTGCAGTGCATCCCCTTTTGTGCCAGTGCACTCTCTGGACTCACTGCACTGCATCCCCAGTGGTGCCAGTGCACTCTCTAGAGTCACTGCACTGCATCCCCATTGGTGCCAGTGCACTCTCTGGACTCACTGCAGTGCATCCCCAGTGGTGCCAGTGCACTCTCTGGACTCACTGCACTGCATCCCCAGTGGTGACAGTGCACTCTCTGGACTAAATGCACTGCATCACCAGTGGTGGCAGTGTACTCTCTGGACTCACTGCACTGCATCCCCAGTGGAGACAGTGCACTCTCTGTAGTCACTGCGCTGCATCCCGAGTGGTTCCAGGGCACTCTCTCGACTCACTGCACTGCAACTCCAGTGGTGCCAGTGCACTCTCTGGACTCACTGCAGTGCATCCCCAGTGGTGCCAGTGCACTCTCTGGAGTCACTGCGCTGCATCCCCTGTGGTGTTAGTGCCCTCTGTGGACTCACTGCACTGCATCCCCAGTGGTGCCAGTGCACTCTCTGGACTCACTGCAGTGCATCCCTTGTGGTGCCTTTGCACTCTCAGGACTCAATGCACTGCATCCCCAGTGGTGCCAGTGCACTCTCTGGAGTCACAGCACTGCATCAACAGTGGTGCCTCTGCACTCTCTGGAGTCACTGCACTGCATCCCCAGTGGTGCCAGTGCACTCTCTGGACTCACTGCACTGCATCCCCATTGGTGCCAGTGCACTCTCTGGACTCACTGCACTGCATCAACAGTGGTGCCAGTGCACTCTCTGGACTCACTGCATTGCATCCCCTGTGGTGCCAGTGTAGTCTCTGGACTCACAGCAGTGTATCCCCAGTGGTGCCAGTGCAACTACTGGACTCACTGCAGTGTAGCTCAGTGGTGCCAGAGCACTCTCTGGACTCACTGCACTGCATCCCCAGTGGTTCCAGAGAACACTCTGGTCTCACTGCAGTGCATCCCCAGTGGTGCCAGTGCACTGTCTGGACTCAATGCATCCCCAGTGGTGCCAGGGCACTCTCTGGACTCACAGCACTGCATCCCCATTGGTGCCAGTGCACTCTCTGGACTCACTGCACTAAAACGCCAGTGGTGCCAGTGCAGTCTCTGGACTCACTGCACTGCATCCCCAGTGGTGCCAGTGCACTCTCTGGACTCACCGGGGTGCATCCCCAGTGGTGCCAGTGCACTCTCTGGACTCACTGCACTGCATCAACCTGTGGTGCCAGTACACTCTCTGGTCTCACTGCACTGCATCCCGAGTGGTGCCAGTGTACTCTCTGGACTCACTGCACTGCATCCCCAGTGGTGCCAGTGCACTCTCTGGACTCACAGCAGTGCATCCCCAGTGGTGCCAGTGCACTTTCTGGAGTCACTGAAGTGCATCTCCTTTTGTGCCACTGCAGTCTCTGCACTCACTGCACTGCATCCCCAGTGGTGCCAGTGCACTCTCTGGACTCACTGCACTGCATCCCCAGTGGTGCCAGTTCACTCTCTGGACTCACTGAACTGCATCCCTAGTGGTGCCAGTGCACTCTGTGGACTCACTGCACTGCATCCCCAGTGGTGCCTGTGAAGTCTCTGGACTCACTGCAGTGCAACCCCAGTGGTGCCAGTGTAATCTCTGGACTCAAGGCACAGTAACCCCAGTGGTGCCAGTGCAATCTAAGGACCCACAGCAGTGCATCTAAAGTTGGTGCCAGTGCACTCTCTGGACTCACTGCAGTGCATCCCCAGTGGTGCCAGTGCACTCTCTGGACTCACTGCACTTCATCCCCAGTGGTGCCAGTGCACTCTCTGGACTCACTGCATTGCATCCCCAGTGGTGCCAGTGCAGTCTCTGGAGTCACTGCAGTGCATCCCCAGTGGTGCCATGCACTCTCTGGACTCACTGCATTGCATCCCCAGTGGTGCCAGTGCACTCTCTGGACTCACTGCATTGCATCCCCAGTGGTGCCAGTGCAGTCTCTGGAGTCACTGCACTGCATCCCCAGTGGTGCCAGTGCAGTCTCTGGAGTCACTGCAGTGCATCCCCAGTGGTGCCATGCACTCTCTGGACTCACTGCAGTGCATCCCCAGTGGTGCCAGTGCACTCTCTGGACTCACTGCACTTCATCCCCAGTGGTGCCAGTGCACTCTCTGGACTCACTGCATTGCATCCCCAGTGGTGCCAGTGCAGTCTCTGGACTCACTGCATTTCATCCCCAGTGGTGCCAGTGCAGTCTCTGGAGTCACTGCAGTGCATCCCCAGTGGTGCCATGCACTCTCTGGACTCACTGCAGTGCATCCCCAGTGGTGCCAGTGCACTCTCTGGACTCACTGCACTTCATCCCCAGTGGTGCCAGTGCACTCTCTGGACTCACTGCATTGCATCCCCAGTGGTGCCAGTGCAGTCTCTGGAGTCACTGCACTGCATCCCCAGTGCTGACAATGCACTCTCTGGACTCACTGCACTGCATCCCCAGTGGTGCCAGTGTACTCTCTGGACTCAGTGCACTGCATCCCCAGTGGTGCCACTGCACTCTCTGGACTCACTGCAGTGCATCCCCAGTGGTGCCAGTGCACTCTCTTGACTCACTGCACTGCATCCCCAAAGGTGCCAGTGCACTCTCTGGACTCACTGCAGTGCATCCCCTTTTGTGCCAGTGCACTCTCTGGACTCACTGCACTGCATCCCCAGTGGTGCCAGTGCACTCTCTAGAGTCACTGCACTGCATCCCCATTGGTGCCAGTGCACTCTCTGGACTCACTGCAGTGCATCCCCAGTGGTGCCAGTGCACTCTCTGGACTCACTGCACTGCATCCCCAGTGGTGACAGTGCACTCTCTGGACTAAATGCACTGCATCACCAGTGGTGGCAGTGTACTCTCTGGACTCACTGCACTGCATCCCCAGTGGAGACAGTGCACTCTCTGTAGTCACTGCGCTGCATCCCCAGTGGTTCCAGGGCACTCTCTCGACTCACTGCACTGCAACTCCAGTGGTGCCAGTGCACTCTCTGGACTCACTGCAGTGCATCCCCAGTGGTGCCAGTGCACTCTCTGGAGTCACTGCGCTGCATCCCCTGTGGTGTTAGTGCCCTCTGTGGACTCACTGCACTACATCCCCTGTGGGGCCAGTGCACTCTCTGGACTCACTGCAGTGCATCCCCAGTGGTGTGAGAACACTCTCTGGACTCACCGGGGTGCATCCCCAGTGGTGCCAGTGCACTCTCTGGACTCACTGCAGTGCATCCCCAGTGGTGCCAGTGCACTCTCTGGACTCACTGCACTGCAACCCCAGTGGGGCCAGTGCACTCTCTGGAGTCACTGCACTGCATCCTCAGTGGTGCCAGTGCACTCTCTGGACGCACTGCACTGCATCCCCAGTGGTGCCAGTGCACTCTCTGGAGTCACTGCAGTGCATCCCCAGTGGTGCCGGTGCACTCTCTGGACTCACTGCACTGCATCCCATTGGTGCTAGTGCACTCTCTGGACTCACTGCACTGCATCCCCAGTGGTGCCAGTGCACTCTCTGGACTCTCTGCAGTGCATCCCCAGTGGTGCCAGTGCACTCTCTGGACTCACTGCAGTGCATCCCCAGTGGTGCCAGTGCACTCTCTGGACTCACTGCAGTGCTTCCGCACTGGTGCCAGTGCACTCTCTGCACTCACTGCACTGCATCAACAGTGGTGCCTCTGCATTCTCTGGAGTCACTGCACTGCATCCCCAGTGGTGCCAGTGCACTCTCTGCACTCACTGCACTGCATCCCCAGTGGTGCCAGTGCACTCTCTGGACTCACTGCACTGCATCCCCAGTGGTGCCAGTGCACTCTCTGGACTCACTGCAGTGCATCCCTTGTGGTGCCTTTGCACTCTCAGGACTCACTGCACTGCATCCCCAGTGGTGCCAGTGCACTCTCTGGAGTCACAGCACTGCATCAACAGTGGTGCCTCTGCACTCTCTGGAGTCACTGCACTGCATCCCCAGTGGTGCCAGTGCACTCTCTGGACTCACTGCAGTGCATCCCCAGTGGTGCCAGTGCACTCTCTGGACTCACTGCAGTGCATCCCCAGTAGTGCCACTGCACTCTCTGGACTCACTGCACTGCATCACCTGTGGTGCCACTGCACTCTCTGGACTCACTGCAGTGCATCCCCAGTGGTGCCAGTGCACTCTCTGGACTCACTGCACTTCATCCCCAGTGGTGCCAGTGCACTCTCTGGACTCACTGCATTGCATCACCATTGGTGCCAGGGCACTCTCCGGACTCACTGCAGTGCATCCGCAGTGGTGCCAGTGCACTCTTTCGAGTCACTGCAGTGCATCCCCAGTGGTGCCAGTGCACTCTCTGGACTCACTGCACTGCATCCCCAGTGGTGCCAGTGCACTCTCTGGAATCACTGCAGTGCATCCCCAGTGGTGCCAGTGCACTCTCTGGACTCACTGCACTGCATCCCCAGTGGTGCCAGTGCACTCTCTGGACTCACTGCATTGCATCCCCAGTGGTGCCAGTGCACTCTCTGGACTCACTGCACTGCATCCCCAGTGGTGCCACTGCACTCTCTGGACTCACTGCACTGCATCACCATTGGTGCCAGTGCACTCTCCGGACTCACTGCAGTGCATCCCCATTGGTGCCAGTGCACTCTTTTGAGCCACTGCAGTGCATCCCCAGTGGTGCCAGTGCACTCTCTGGACTCACTGCAGTGCATCCCCAGTGGTGCCAGTGCACTCTCTGCACTCACTGCACTGCATCACCAGTGGTGCCAGTGCACTCTCTGGACTCACTGCAGTGCATCCCCAGTGGTGCCAGTGCACTCTCTGGACTCACTGCACTGCATCCCCAGTGGTGCCAGTGCACTCTCTGGCGTCGCAGCACTGCATCAACAGTGGTGCCTCTGCACTCTCTGGAGTCACTGCACTGCATCCCCAGTGGTGCCAGTGCACTCTCTGGACTCACTGCAGTGCATCCCCAGTGGTGCCAGTGCACTCTCTGGACTCACTGCACTGCATCCCCAGTGGTGCCAGTGCACTCTCTGGACTCACTGCACTTCATCCCCAGTGGTGCCAGTGCACTCTCTGGACTCACTGCATTGCATCCCCAGTGGTGCCAGTGCACTCTCTGGACTCACTGCACTGCATCCCCAGTGGTGCCACTGCACTCTCTGGACTCACTGCACTGCATCACCATTGGTGCCAGGGCACTCTCCGGACTCACTGCAGTGCATCCCCAGTGGTGCCAGTGCACTCTTTCGAGTCACTGCAGTGCAGCCCCTGAGGTGCCAGTGTACTCTCTGGACTCACTGCACTGCATCCCCAGTGGTGACAGTGCACTCTCTGGAATCACTGCAGTGCATCCCCTGTGGTGCCATTGCACTCTCTGGACTCACTGCACTGCATCCCCAGTGGTGCCAGTGCACTCTCTTGAGTCACTGCACTGCATCCCCAGTGGAGCCAGTGCACTCTATGGACTAACTGCACTGCATACCCAGTGGTGCCAGTGCACTCTCTGGACTCACTGCACTGCATCCCTAAAGGTGCCAGTGCACTCTCTGGACTCACTGCACTGCATCCCCAGTGGTTCCAGTGCACTCTCTGGATCACTGCACTGCATCACCATTGGTGCCAGGGCACTCTCCGGACTCACTGCAGTGCATCCCCAGTGGTGCCAGTGCACTCTTTCGAGTCACTGCACTGCATCCCCAGTGGTGCCAGTGCATTCTCTGGACTCACTGCAGTGCATCCCCATTGGTGCCAGTGCAGTCTCTGGAGTCACTGCAGTGCATCCCCAGTGGTGCCATGCACTCTCTGGACTCACTGCACTGCATCCCCAGTGCTGACAATGCACTCTCTGGACTCACTGCACTGCATCCCCAGTGGTGCCAGTGTACTCTCTGGACTCAGTGCACTGCATCCCCAGTGGTGCCACTGCACTCTCTGGACTCACTGCAGTGCATCCCCAGTGGTGCCAGTGCACTCTCTGGACTCACTGCACTGCATCCCCAAAGGTGCCAGTGCACTCTCTGGACTCACTGCAGTGCATCCCCTTTTGTGCCAGTGCACTCTCTGGACTCACTGCACTGCATCCGCAGTGGTGCCAGTGCACTCTCTAGAGTCACTGCACTGCATCCCCATTGGTGCCAGTGCACTCTCTGGACTCACTGCAGTGCATCCCCAGTGGTGCCAGTGCACTCTCTGGACTCACTGCACTGCATCCCCAGTGGAGACAGTGCACTCTCTGTAGTCACTGCGCTGCATCCCCAGTGGTTCCAGGGCACTCTCTCGACTCACTGCAGTGCAACTCCAGTGGTGCCAGTGCACTCTCTGGACTCACTGCAGTACATCCCCAATGGTGCCAGTGCACTCTCTGGAGTCACTGCGCTGCATCCCCTGTGGTGTTAGTGCCCTCTGTGGACTCACAGCACTGCATCCCCATTGGTGCCAGTGCACTCTCTGGACTCACTGCACTAAAACCCCAGTGGTGCCAGTGCAGTCTCTGGACTCACTGCACTGCATCCCCAGTGGTGCCAGTGCACTCTCTGGACTCACCGGGGTGCCTCCCCAGTGGTGCCAGTGCACTCTCTGGACTCACTGCACTGCATCCCCAGTGGTGCCACTGCACTCTCTGGACTCACTGCAGTGCATCCCCAGTGGTGCCAGTGTACTCTCTGGACTCACTGCACTGCATCCCCAGTGGTGCCAGTGCACTCTCTGGACTCACTGCAGTGCATCCCCAGTGGTGCCAGTGCACTTTCTGGAGTCACTGCAGTGCATCCCCTTTTGTGCCAGTGCAGTCTCTGCACTCACTGCACTGCATCCCCAGTGGTGCCAGTGCACTCTCTGGACTCACTGCACTGCATCCCCAGTGGTTCCATTGCACTCTCTGGACTCACTGCTTTGGATCCCAAGTGGTGTCAGTGCACTCTCTGGACTCAGTGCAGTGCATCCGTAGTGGTGCCAGTGCACTCTTTTGAGTCACTGCAGTGCATCCCCAGTGGTGCCAGTGCACTCTCTGGACTCACTGCACTGCATCCCCAGTGGTGCCAGTGCACTCTCTGGACTCACTGCAGTGCATCACCAGTGGTGCCAGTGCACTCTCTGGACTCACTGAACTGCATCCCCAATGTTGCCAGTGCACTCTCTGGACTCACTGCAGTGCATCCCCAGTGGTGCCAGTGCACTCTCTGGACTCACTGCACTGCATCCCCAGTGGTGCCAGTGCACTCTCTGGACCCACTGCAGTGCATCCCGACTGGTGCCAGTGCACTCTCTGGACTCAGTGCACTGCATCCCCACTGGTGCCAGTGCACTCTCTGGACTCACTGCAGTGCATCCCCAGTGGTGCCAGTGCACTCTCTGGACTCACTGCAGTGCAGCCCCTGAGGTGCCAGTGCACTCTCTGTACTCACTGCAGTGCATTCCCAGTGGTGTCAGTGCACTCTCTGGACTCACTGCAGTGAATCTCCCGTGGTGCCAATGCACTCTCTGGACTCACTGAACTGCATCCCTAGTGGTGCCAGTGCACTCTGTGGACTCACTGCACTGCATCCCCAGTGGTGCCTGTGAAGTCTCTGGACTCACTGCAGTGCAACCCCAGTGGTGCCAGTGTAATC
The DNA here is from genome assembly GCF_040182565.1 of Anser cygnoides. Classification (NCBI taxonomy): domain Eukaryota; kingdom Metazoa; phylum Chordata; class Aves; order Anseriformes; family Anatidae; genus Anser; species Anser cygnoides. The sequence continues at coordinate 709,496 of NC_089877.1, forward strand.
TCTGGACTCAAGGCACAGTAACCCCAGTGGTGCCAGTGCAATCTAAGGACCCACAGCAGTGCAGCTAAAGTTGGTGCCAGTGCACTCTCTGGACTCACTGCCCTGCATCCCCAGTTGTGCCAGTGCACTCTCTGGACTCACTGCACTACATCCCCTTCGGTGCCAGTGCACTCTCTGGACTCACTGCAGTGCATCCCCAGTGGTGCCAGTGCACTCTCTGGACTCACTGCAGTGCATCCCCAGTGGTGCCAGTGCACTCTGTGGACTCACTGCAGTGCATCCCCAGTGTTGCCAGTGCACTCTCTGGAGTCACTGCACTGCATCCCCAGTGGTGCCAGTGCACTCTCTGGACTCACTGCACTGCATCCCCAGTGGTGCCAGTGCACTCTCTGGAGTCACTGCAGTGCATCCCCAGTGGTGCCGGTGCACTCTCTGGACTCACTGCACTGCATCCCATTGGTGCTAGTGTACTCTCTGGACTCACTGCACTGCATCCCCAGTGGTGCCAGTGCACTCTCTGGACTCACTGCACTGCATCCCCATTTGTGCCACTGCACTCTCTGGACTCACTGCAGTGCATCCTCAGTGGTGCCAGTGCAATCTCTGGACTCAACTGCAGTGCTTCCGCACTGGTGCCAGTGCACTCTCTGCACTCACTGCACTGCATCAACAGTGGTGCCTCTGCATTCTCTGGAGTCACTGCACTGCATCCCCATTGGTGCCAGTGCACTCTCTGGACTCACTGTAGTGCATCCCCAGTGGTGCCAGTGCACTCTCTGGACTCACTGCACTGCATCCCCAGTGGTGCCAGTGCACTCTCTGGACTCACTGCAGTGCATCCCTTGTGGTGCCTTTGCACTCTCAGGACTCAATGCACTGCATCCCCAGTGGTGCCAGTGCACTCTCTGGAGTCACAGCACTGCATCAACAGTGGTGCCTCTGCACTCTCTGGAGTCACTGCACTGCATCCCCAGTGGTGCCAGTGCACTCTCTGGACTCACTGTAGTGCATCCCCAGTGGTGCCAGTGCACTCTCTGGACTCACTGCAGTGCATCCCCAGTAGTGCCACTGCACTCTCTGGACTCACTGCACTGCATCCCCATTGGTGCCAGTGCACTCTCTGGACTAACTGCACTGCATCAACAGTGGTGCCAGTGCACTCTCTGGACTCACTGCATTGCATCCCCTGTGGTGCCAGTGTAGTCTCTGGACTCACAGCAGTGTATCCCCAGTGGTGCCAGTGCAACTACTGGACTCACTGCAGTGTAGCTCAGTGGTGCCAGAGCACTCTCTGGACTCACTGCACTGCATCCCCAGTGGTTCCAGAGAACACTCTGGTCTCACTGCAGTGCATCCCCAGTGGTGCCAGTGCACTGTGTGGACTCAATGCATCCCCAGTGGTGCCAGGGCACTCTCTGGACTCACAGCACTGCATCCCCATTGGTGCCAGTGCACTCTCTGGACTCACTGCACTAAAACCCCAGTGGTGCCAGTGCAGTCTCTGGACTCACTGCACTGCATCCCCAGTGGTGCCAGTGCACTCTCTGGACTCACCGGGGTGCATCCCCAGTGGTGCCAGTGCACTCTCTGGACTCACTGCACTGCATCAACCTGTGGTGCCAGTACACTCTCTGGTCTCACTGCACTGCATCCCCAGTGGTGCCAGTGTACTCTCTGGACTCACTGCAGTGCATCCCCAGTGGTGCCAGTGCACTCTCTGGACTCACAGCAGTGCATCCCCAGTGGTGCCAGTGCACTTTCTGGAGTCACTGCAGTGCATCCCCTTTTGTGCCACTGCAGTCTCTGCACTCACTGCACTGCATCCCCAGTGGTGCCAGTGCACTCTCTGGACTCACTGCACTGCATCCCCAGTGGTGCCAGTTCACTCTCTGGACTCACTGAACTGCATCCCTAGTGGTGCCAGTGCACTCTGTGGACTCACTGCACTGCATCCCCAGTGGTGCCTGTGAAGTCTCTGGACTCACTGCAGTGCAACCCCAGTGGTGCCAGTGTAAGCTCTGGACTCAAGGCACAGTAACCCCAGTGGTGCCAGTGCAATCTAAGGACCCACAGCAGTGCAGCTAAAGTTGGTGCCAGTGCACTCTCTGGACTCACTGCAGTGTATCCCCTGTGGTGCCAGTGCACTCTCTGGACTCACTGCAGTGCATCCCCAGTGGTGCCAGTGCACTCTCTGGACTCACTGCACTTCATCCCCAGTGGTGCCAGTGCACTCTCTGGACTCACTGCAGTGCATCCCCAGTGCTGCCAGTGCACTCTCTGGACTCACTGCAGTGCATCCCCAGTGGTGCCAGTGCACTCTCTGGACTCACTGCACTGCATCCCCAGTGGTGCCAGTGCACTCTCTGGACTCACTGCACTTCATCCCCAGTGGTGCCATTGCACTCTCTGGAGTCACTGCGCTGCATCCCCAGTGGTTTTAGTGCCCTCTGTGGACTCACTGCACCACATCCCCTGTGGGGCCAGTGCACTCTCTGGACTCACTGCACTGCATCACCATTGGTGCCAGGGCACTCTCCGGACTCACTGCAGTGCATCCGCAGTGGTGCCAGTGCACTCTTTCGAGTCACTGCAGTGCATCCCCAGTGGTGCCAGTGCACTCTCTGGACTCACTGCACTGCATGCCCAGTGGTGCCAGTGCACTCTCTGGAATCACTGCAGTGCATCCCCAGTGGTGCCAGTGCACTCTCTGGACTCACTACACTGCATCCCCAGTGGTGCCACTGCACTCTCTGGACTCACTGCACTGCATCACCATTGGTGCCAGTGCACTCTCCGGACTCACTGCAGTGCATCCGCAGTGGTGCCAGTGCACTCTTTTGAGCCACTGCAGTGCATCCCCAGTGGTGCCAGTGCACTCTCTGGACTCACTGCAGTGCATCCCCAGTGGTGCCAGTGCACTCTCTGCACTCACTGCACTGCATCACCAGTGGTGCCAGTGCACTCTCTGGACTCACTGCAGTGCATCCCCAGTGGTGCCAGTGCACTCTCTGGACTCACTGCACTGCATCCCCAGTGGTGCCAGTGCACTCTCTGGAGTCGCAGCACTGCATCAACAGTGGTGCCTCTGCACTCTCTGGAGTCACTGCACTGCATCCCCAGTGCTGCCAGTGCACTCTCTGGGCTCACTGCAGTGCATCCCCAGTGGTGCCAGTGCACTCTCTGGACTCACTGCAGTGCATCCCCAGTGGTGCCAGTGCACTCTCTGGACTCACTGCACTGCATCCCCAGTGGTGCCAGTGCACTCTCTGGACTCACTGCACTTCATCCCCAGTGGTGCCACTGCACTCTCTGGACTCACTGCATTGCATCCCCAGTGGTGCCAGTGCACTCTCTGGACTCACTGCACTGCATCCCCAGTGGTGCCACTGCACTCTCTGGACTCACTGCACTGCATCACCATTGGTGCCAGGGCACTCTCCGGACTCACTGCAGTGCATCCCCAGTGGTGCCAGTGCACTCTTTCGAGTCACTGCAGTGCAGCCCCTGAGGTGCCAGTGTACTCTCTGGACTCACTGCACTGCATCCCCAGTGGTGACAGTGCACTCTCTGGAATCACTGCAGTGCATCCCCTGTGGTGCCATTGCACTCTCTGGACTCACTGCACTGCATCCCCAGTGGTGCCTGTGCACTCTCTTGAGTCACTGCACTGCATGACCATTGGTGCCAGGGCACTCTCCGGACTCACTGCAGTGCATCCCCAGTGGTGCCAGTGCACTCTTTCGAGTCACTGCAGTGCAGCCCCTGAGGTGCCAGTGTACTCTCTGGACTCACTGCACTTCATCCCCAGTGGTGCCACTGCACTCTCTGGACTCACTGCATTGCATCCCCAGTGGTGCCAGTGCACTCTCTGGACTCACTGCACTGCATCCCCAGAGGTGCCAGTGCACTCTCTGGACTCACTGCACTGCATCACCATTGGTGCCAGGGCACTCTCCGGACTCACTGCAGTGCATCCCCAGTGGTGCCAGTGCACTCTTTCGAGTCACTGCAGTGCAGCCCCTGAGGTGCCAGTGTACTCTCTGGACTCACTGCACTGCATCCCCAGTGGTGACAGTGCACTCTCTGGAATCACTGCAGTGCATCCCCTGTGGTGCCATTGCACTCTCTGGACTCACTGCACTGCATCCCCAGTGGAGCCAGTGCACTCTATGGACTAACTGCACTGCATACCCAGTGGTGCCAGGGCACTCTCCGGACTCACTGCAGTGCATCCCCAGTGGTGCCAGTGCACTCTTTCGAGTCACTGCACTGCATCCCCAGTGGTGCCAGTGCATTCTCTGGACTCACTGCAGTGCATCCCCATTGGTGCCAGTGCAGTCTCTGGAGTCACTGCAGTGCATCCCCAGTGGTGCCATGCACTCTCTGGACTCACTGCACTGCATCCCCAGTGCTGACAATGCACTCTCCGGACTCAGTGCACTGCATCCCCAGTGGTGCCACTGCACTCTCTGGACTCACTGCAGTGCATCCCCAGTGGTGCCAGTGCACTCTCTGGACTCACGTCACTGCATCCCCAAAGGTGCCAGTGCACTCTCTGGACTCACTGCAGTGCATCCCCTTTTGTGCCAGTGCACTCTCTGGACTCACTGCACTGCATCCCCAGTGGTGCCAGTGCACTCTCTAGAGTCACTGCACTGCATCCCCATTGGTGCCAGTGCACTCTCTGGACTCACTGCAGTGCATCCCCAGTGGTGCCAGTGCACTCTCTGGACTCACTGCACTGCATCCCCAGTGCTGACAGTGCACTCTCTGGACTAAATGCACTGCATCACCAGTGGTGGCAGTGTACTCTCTGGACTCACTGCACTGCATCCCCAGTGGAGACAGTGCACTCTCTGTAGTCACTGCGCTGCATCCCCAGTGGTTCCAGGGCACTCTCTCGACTCACTGCACTGCAACTCCAGTGGTGCCAGTGCACTCTCTGGACTCACTGCAGTGCATCCCCAGTGGTGCCAGTGCACTCTCTGGAGTCACTGCGCTGCATCCCCTGTGGTGTTAGTGCCCTCTGTGGACTCACTGCACTACATCCCCTGTGGGGCCAGTGCACTCTCTGGACTCACTGCAGTGCATCCCCAGTGGTGCGAGAGCACTCTCTGGACTCACCGGGGTGCATCCCCAGTGGTGCCAGTGCACTCTCTGGACTCACTGCAGTGCATCAACAGTGGTGCCTCTGCATTCTCTGGAGTCACTGCACTGCATCCCCAGTGGTGCCAGTGCACTCTCTGGACTCACTGCCCTGCATCCCCAGTGGTGCCAGTGCACTCTCTGGACTCACTGCAGTGCATCCCCAAGGTGCCAGTGCACTCTCAGGACTCACTGCACTGCATCCCCAGTGGTGCCAGTGCACTCTCTGGAGTCACAGCACTGCATCAACAGTGGTTCCTCTGCACTCTCTGGAGTCACTGCACTGCATCCCCAGTGGTGCCAGTGCACTCTCTGGACTCACTGCAGTGCATCCCCAGTGGTGCCAGTGCACTCTCTGGACTCACTGCAGTGCATCCCCAGTAGTGCCACTGCACTCTCTGGACTCACTGCACTGCATCACCTGTTGTGCCACTGCACTCTCTGGACTCACTGCAGTGCATCCCCTGTGGTGCCAGTGCACTCTCTGGACTCACTGCACTTCATCCCCAGTGGTGCCAGTGCACTCTCTGGACTCACTGCATTGCATCACCATTGGTGCCAGGGCACTCTCCGGACTCACTGCAGTGCATCCGCAGTGGTGCCAGTGCACTCTTTCGAGTCACTGCAGTGCATCCCCAGTGGTGCCAGTGCACTCTCTGGACTCACTGCACTGCATCCCCAGTGGTGCCAGTGCACTCTCTGCACTCACTGCACTGCATCACCAGTGGTGCCAGTGCAGTCTCTGGACTCACTGCAGTGCATCCCCAGTGGTGCCAGTGCACTCTCTGGACTCACTGCACTGCTACCCCAGTGGTGCCAGTGCACTCTCTGGCGTCGCAGCACTGCATCAACAGTGGTGCCTCTGCACTCTCTGGAGTCACTGCACTGCATCCCCAGTGGTGCCAGTGCACTCTCTGGACTCACTGCAGTGCATCCCCAGTGGTGCCAGTGCACTCTCTGGACTCACTGCACTGCATCCCCAGTGGTGCCAGTGCACTCTCTGGACTCACTGCACTTCATCCCCAGTGGTGCCAGTGCACTCTCTGGACTCACTGCATTGCATCCCCAGTGGTGCCAGTGCACTCTCTGGACTCACTGCACTGCATCCCCAGTGGTGCCACTGCACTCTCTGGACTCACTGCACTGCATCCCCAGTGGTGCCAGTGCACTCTGTGGACTCACTGCAGTGCATCCCCAGTGTTGCCAGTGCACTCTCTGGAGTCACTGCACTGCATCCCCAGTGGTGCCAGTGCACTCTCTGGACTCACTGCACTGCATCCCCAGTGGTGCCAGTGCACTCTCTGGAGTCACTGCAGTGCATCCCCAGTGGTGCCGGTGCACTCTCTGGACTCACTGCACTGCATCCCATTGGTGCTAGTGTACTCTCTGGACTCACTGAACTGCATCCCCAGTGGTGCCAGTGCACTCTCTGGACTCACTGCACTGCATCCCCATTTGTGCCACTGCACTCTCTGGACTCACTGCAGTGCATCCTCAGTGGTGCCAGTGCAATCTCTGGACTCAACTGCAGTGCTTCCGCACTGGTGCCAGTGCACTCTCTGCACTCACTGCACTGCATCAACAGTGGTGCCTCTGCATTCTCTGGAGTCACTGCACTGCATCCCCATTGGTGCCAGTGCACTCTCTGGACTCACTGTAGTGCATCCCCAGTGGTGCCAGTGCACTCTCTGGACTCACTGCACTGCATCCCCAGTGGTGCCAGTGCACTCTCTGGACTCACTGCAGTGCATCCCTTGTGGTGCCTTTGCACTCTCAGGACTCAATGCACTGCATCCCCAGTGGTGCCAGTGCACTCTCTGGCGTCACAGCACTGCATCAACAGTGGTGCCTCTGCACTCTCTGGAGTCACTGCACTGCATCCCCAGTGGTGCCAGTGCACTCTCTGGACTCACTGTAGTGCATCCCCAGTGGTGCCAGTGCACTCTCTGGACTCACTGCAGTGCATCCCCAGTAGTGCCACTGCACTCTCTGGACTCACTGCACTGCATCCCCATTGGTGCCAGTGCACTCTCTGGACTAACTGCACTGCATCAACAGTGGTGCCAGTGCACTCTCTGGACTCACTGCATTGCATCCCCTGTGGTGCCAGTGTAGTCTCTGGACTCACAGCAGTGTATCCCCAGTGGTGCCAGTGCAACTACTGGACTCACTGCAGTGTAGCTCAGTGGTGCCAGAGCACTCTCTGGACTCACTGCACTGCATCCCCAGTGGTTCCAGAGAACACTCTGGTCTCACTGCAGTGCATCCCCAGTGGTGCCAGTGCACTGTGTGGACTCAATGCATCCCCAGTGGTGCCAGGGCACTCTCTGGACTCACAGCACTGCATCCCCATTGGTGCCAGTGCACTCTCTGGACTCACTGCACTAAAACCCCAGTGGTGCCAGTGCAGTCTCTGGACTCACTGCACTGCATCCCCAGTGGTGCCAGTGCACTCTCTGGACTCACCGGGGTGCATCCCCAGTGGTGCCAGTGCACTCTCTGGACTCACTGCACTGCATCAACCTGTGGTGCCAGTACACTCTCTGGTCTCACTGCACTGCATCCCCAGTGGTGCCAGTGTACTCTCTGGACTCACTGCAGTGCATCCCCAGTGGTGCCAGTGCACTCTCTGGACTCACAGCAGTGCATCCCCAGTGGTGCCAGTGCACTTTCTGGAGTCACTGCAGTGCATCCCCTTTTGTGCCACTGCAGTCTCTGCACTCACTGCACTGCATCCCCAGTGGTGCCAGTGCACTCTCTGGACTCACTGCACTGCATCCCCAGTGGTGCCAGTTCACTCTCTGGACTCACTGAACTGCATCCCTAGTGGTGCCAGTGCACTCTGTGGACTCACTGCACTGCATCCCCAGTGGTGCCTGTGAAGTCTCTGGACTCACTGCAGTGCAACCCCAGTGGTGCCAGTGTAAGCTCTGGACTCAAGGCACAGTAACCCCAGTGGTGCCAGTGCAATCTAAGGACCCACAGCAGTGCAGCTAAAGTTGGTGCCAGTGCACTCTCTGGACTCACTGCAGTGTATCCCCAGTGGTGCCAGTGCACTCTCTGGACTCACTGCAGTGCATCCCCAGTGGTGCCAGTGCACTCTCTGGACTCACTGCACTTCATCCCCAGTGGTGCCAGTGCACTCTCTGGACTCACTGCAGTGCATCCCCAGTGCTGCCAGTGCACTCTCTGGACTCACTGCAGTGCATCCCCAGTGGTGCCAGTGCACTCTCTGGACTCACTGCACTGCATCCCCAGTGGTGCCAGTGCACTCTCTGGACTCACTGCACTTCATCCCCAGTGGTGCCATTGCACTCTCTGGAGTCACTGCGCTGCATCCCCAGTGGTTTTAGTGCCCTCTGTGGACTCACTGCACCACATCCCCTGTGGGGCCAGTGCACTCTCTGGACTCACTGCACTGCATCACCATTGGTGCCAGGGCACTCTCCGGACTCACTGCAGTGCATCCGCAGTGGTGCCAGTGCACTCTTTCGAGTCACTGCAGTGCATCCCCAGTGGTGCCAGTGCACTCTCTGGACTCACTGCACTGCATGCCCAGTGGTGCCAGTGCACTCTCTGGAATCACTGCAGTGCATCCCCAGTGGTGCCAGTGCACTCTCTGGACTCACTGCACTGCATCCCCAGTGGTGCCACTGCACTCTCTGGACTCACTGCACTGCATCACCATTGGTGCCAGTGCACTCTCCGGACTCACTGCAGTGCATCCGCAGTGGTGCCAGTGCACTCTTTTGAGCCACTGCAGTGCATCCCCAGTGGTGCCAGTGCACTCTCTGGACTCACTGCAGTGCATCCCCAGTGGTGCCAGTGCACTCTCTGCACTCACTGCACTGCATCACCAGTGGTGCCAGTGCACTCTCTGGACTCACTGCAGTGCATCCCCAGTGGTGCCAGTGCACTCTCTGGACTCACTGCACTGCATCCCCAGTGGTGCCAGTGCACTCTCTGGAGTCGCAGCACTGCATCAACAGTGGTGCCTCTGCACTCTCTGGAGTCACTGCACTGCATCCCCAGTGCTGCCAGTGCACTCTCTGGGCTCACTGCAGTGCATCCCCAGTGGTGCCAGTGCACTCTCTGGACTCACTGCAGTGCATCCCCAGTGGTGCCAGTGCACTCTCTGGACTCACTGCACTGCATCCCCAGTGGTGCCAGTGCACTCTCTGGACTCACTGCACTTCATCCCCAGTGGTGCCACTGCACTCTCTGGACTCACTGCATTGCATCCCCAGTGGTGCCAGTGCACTCTCTGGACTCACTGCACTGCATCCCCAGTGGTGCCACTGCACTCTCTGGACTCACTGCACTGCATCACCATTGGTGCCAGGGCACTCTCCGGACTCACTGCAGTGCATCCCCAGTGGTGCCAGTGCACTCTTTCGAGTCACTGCAGTGCAGCCCCTGAGGTGCCAGTGTACTCTCTGGACTCACTGCACTGCATCCCCAGTGGTGACAGTGCACTCTCTGGAATCACTGCAGTGCATCCCCTGTGGTGCCATTGCACTCTCTGGACTCACTGCACTGCATCCCCAGTGGTGCCTGTGCACTCTCTTGAGTCACTGCACTGCATGACCATTGGTGCCAGGGCACTCTCCGGACTCACTGCAGTGCATCCCCAGTGGTGCCAGTGCACTCTTTCGAGTCACTGCAGTGCAGCCCCTGAGGTGCCAGTGTACTCTCTGGACTCACTGCACTTCATCCCCAGTGGTGCCACTGCACTCTCTGGACTCACTGCATTGCATCCCCAGTGGTGCCAGTGCACTCTCTGGACTCACTGCACTGCATCCCCAGAGGTGCCAGTGCACTCTCTGGACTCACTGCACTGCATCACCATTGGTGCCAGGGCACTCTCCGGACTCACTGCAGTGCATCCCCAGTGGTGCCAGTGCACTCTTTCGAGTCACTGCAGTGCAGCCCCTGAGGTGCCAGTGTACTCTCTGGACTCACTGCACTGCATCCCCAGTGGTGACAGTGCACTCTCTGGAATCACTGCAGTGCATCCCCTGTGGTGCCATTGCACTCTCTGGACTCACTGCACTGCATCCCCAGTGGAGCCAGTGCACTCTATGGACTAACTGCACTGCATACCCAGTGGTGCCAGGGCACTCTCCGGACTCACTGCAGTGCATCCCCAGTGGTGCCAGTGCACTCTTTCGAGTCACTGCACTGCATCACCAGTGGTGCCAGTGCATTCTCTGGACTCACTGCAGTGCATCCCCATTGGTGCCAGTGCAGTCTCTGGAGTCACTGCAGTGCATCCCCAGTGGTGCCATGCACTCTCTGGACTCACTGCACTGCATCCCCAGTGCTGACAATGCACTCTCCGGACTCAGTGCACTGCATCCCCAGTGGTGCCAGTGCACTCTCTAGAGTCACTGCACTGCATCCCCATTGGTGCCAGTGCACTCTCTGGACTCACTGCAGTGCATCCCCAGTGGTGCCAGTGCACTCTCTAGACTCACTGCACTGCATCCCCAGTGCTGACAGTGCACTCTCTGGACTAAATGCACTGCATCACCAGTGGTGGCAGTGCACTCTCTGGACTCACTGCACTGCATCCCCAGTGGAGACAGTGCACTCTCTGTAGTCACTGCGCTGCATCCCCAGTGGTTCCAGGGCACTCTCTCGACTCACTGCACTGCAACTCCAGTGGTGCCAGTGCACTCTCTGGACTCACTGCAGTGCATCCCCAGTGGTGCCAGTGCACTCTCTGGAGTCACTGCGCTGCATCCCCTGTGGTGTTAGTGCCCTCTGTGGACTCACTGCACTACATCCCCTGTGGGGCCAGTGCACTCTCTGGACTCACTGCAGTGCATCCCCAGTGGTGCGAGAGCACTCTCTGGACTCACCGGGGTGCATCCCCAGTGGTGCCAGTGCACTCTCTGGACTCACTGCAGTGCATCAACAGTGGTGCCTCTGCATTCTCTGGAGTCACTGCACTGCATCCCCAGTGGTGCCAGTGCACTCTCTGGACTCACTGCCCTGCATCCCCAGTGGTGCCAGTGCACTCTCTGGACTCACTGCAGTGCATCCCCAAGGTGCCAGTGCACTCTCAGGACTCACTGCACTGCATCCCCAGTGGTGCCAGTGCACTCTCTGGAGTCACAGCACTGCATCAACAGTGGTTCCTCTGCACTCTCTGGAGTCACTGCACTGCATCCCCAGTGGTGCCAGTGCACTCTCTGGACTCACTGCAGTGCATCCCCAGTGGTGCCAGTGCACTCTCTGGACTCACTGCAGTGCATCCCCAGTAGTGCCACTGCACTCTCTGGACTCACTGCACTGCATCACCTGTTGTGCCACTGCACTCTCTGGACTCACTGCAGTGCATCCCCTGTGGTGCCAGTGCACTCTCTGGACTCACTGCACTTCATCCCCAGTGGTGCCAGTGCACTCTCTGGACTCACTGCATTGCATCACCATTGGTGCCAGGGCACTCTCCGGACTCACTGCAGTGCATCCGCAGTGGTGCCAGTGCACTCTTTCGAGTCACTGCAGTGCATCCCCAGTGGTGCCAGTGCACTCTCTGGACTCACTGCACTGCATCCCCAGTGGTGCCAGTGCACTCTCTGCACTCACTGCACTGCATCACCAGTGGTGCCAGTGCAGTCTCTGGACTCACTGCAGTGCATCCCCAGTGGTGCCAGTGCACTCTCTGGACTCACTGCACTGCTACCCCAGTGGTGCCAGTGCACTCTCTGGCGTCGCAGCACTGCATCAACAGTGGTGCCTCTGCACTCTCTGGAGTCACTGCACTGCATCCCCAGTGGTGCCAGTGCACTCTCTGGACTCACTGCAGTGCATCCCCAGTGGTGCCAGTGCACTCTCTGGACTCACTGCACTGCATCCCCAGTGGTGCCAGTGCACTCTCTGGACTCACTGCACTTCATCCCCAGTGGTGCCAGTGCACTCTCTGGACTCACTGCATTGCATCCCCAGTGGTGCCAGTGCACTCTCTGGACTCACTGCACTGCATCCCCAGTGGTGCCACTGCACTCTCTGGACTCACTGCACTGCATCACCATTGGTGCCAGGGCACTCTCCGGACTCACTGCAGTGCATCCCCAGTGGTGCCAGTGCACTCTTTCGAGTCACTGCAGTGCAGCCCCTGAGGTGCCAGTGTACTCTCTGGACTCACTGCACTGCATCCCCAGTGGTGACAGTGCACTCTCTGGAATCACTGCAGTGCATCCCCTGTGGTGCCATTGCACTCTCTGGACTCACTGCACTGCATCCCCAGTGGTGCCTGTGCACTCTCTTGAGTCACTGCACTGCATCCCCAGTGGAGCCAGTGCACTCTATGGACTAACTGCACTGCATACCCAGTGGTGCCAGTGCACTCTCTGGAATCACTGCACTGCATCCCCAAAGGTGCCAGTGCACTCTCTGGACTCACTGCACTGCATCCCCAGTGGTTCCAGTGCACTCTCTGGATCACTGCACTGCATCACCATTGGTGCCAGGGCACTCTCCGGACTCACTGCAGTGCATCCCCAGTGGTGCCAGTGCACTCTTTCAAGTCACTGCACTGCATCCCCAGTGGTGCCAGTGCATTCTCTGGACTCACTGCAGTGCATCCCCATTGGTGCCAGTGCAGTCTCTGGAGTCACTGCAGTGCATCCCCAGTGGTGCCATGCACTCTCTGGACTCACTGCACTGCATCCCCAGTGCTGACAATGCACTCTCTGGACTCACTGCACTGCATCCCCAGTGGTGCCAGTGTACTCTCTGGACTCAGTGCACTGCATCCCCAGTGGTGCCACTGCACTCTCTGGACTCACTGCAGTGCATCCCCAGTGGTGCCAGTGCACTCTCTGGACTCACTGCACTGCATCACCAGTGGTGCCAGTGCACTCTCTGGACTCACTGCACTGCATCCCCAGTGGTGCCAGTGCACTCTCTGGACTCATGCAGTGCATCCCCTTTTGTGCCAGTGCACTCTCTGGACTCACTGCAGTGCATCCCCAGTGGTGCCAGTGCACTCTCTGGACTCACTGCACTGCATCCCCAGTGGAGACAGTGCACTCTCTGTAGTCACTGCGCTGCATCCCCAGTGGTTCCAGGGCACTCTCTCGACTCACTGCAGTGCAACTCCAGTGGTTCCAGTGCACTCTCTGGACTCACTGCAGTACATCCCCAATGGTGCCAGTGCACTCTCTGGAGTCACTGCGCTGCATCCCCTGTGGTGTTAGTGCCCTCTGTGGACTCACTGCACTACATCCCCTGTGGGGCCAGTGCACTGTCTGGACTCACTGCAGTGCATCCCCAGTGGTGCGAGAGCACTCTCTGGACTCACCGGGGTGCATCCCCAGTGGTGCCAGTGCACTCTCTGGACTCACTGCAGTGCATCCCCAGTGGTGCCAGTGCACTCTGTGGACTCACTGCAGTGCATCCCCAGTGTTGCCAGTGCACTCTCTGGAGTCACTGCACTGCATCCTCAGTGGTGCCAGTGCACTCTCTGGACTCACTGCACTGCATCCCCAGTGGTGCCAGTGCACTCTCTGGAGTCACTGCAGTGCATCCCCAGTGGTGCCGGTGCACTCTCTGGACTCACTGCACTGCATCCCATTGGTGCTAGTGCACTCTCTGGACTCACTGCACTGCATCCCCTGTGGTGCCAGTGCACTCTCTGGACTCACTGCACTGCATCCCCAGTTGTGCCAGTGCACTCTCTGGACTCACTGCAGTGCATCCCCAGTGGTGCCAGTGCACTCTCTGGACTCACTGCAGTGCTTCCGCATTGGTGCCAGTGCACTCTCTGCACTCACTGCACTGCATCAACAGTGGTGCCTCTGCATTCTGTGGAGTCACTGCACTGCATCCCCAGTGGTGCCAGTGCACTCTCTGGACTCACTGTAGTGCATCCCCAGTGGTGCCAGTGCACTCTCTGGACTCACTGCACTGCATCTCCAGTGGTTCCAGTGCACTCTCTGGACTCACTGCAGTGCATCCCTTGTGGTGCCTTTGCACTCTCAGGACTCACTGCACTGCATCCCCAGTGGTGCCAGTGCACTCTCTGGAGTCACAGCACTGCATCAACAGTGGTGCCTCTGCACTCTCTGGAGTCACTGCACTGCATCCCCAGTGGTGCCAGTGCACTCTCTGGACTCACTGCAGTGCATCCCCAGTGGTGCCAGTGCACTCTCTGGACTCACTGCAGTGCATCCCCAGTAGTGCCACTGCACTCTCTGGACTCACTGCACTGCATCAACAGTGGTGCCAGTGCACTCTCTGGACTCACTGCATTGCATCCCCTGTGGTGCCAGTGTAGTCTCTGGACTCACAGCATTGCATCCCCAGTGGTGCCAGTGCAACTACTGGACTCACTGCAATGTAGCTCAGTGGTGCCAGAGCACTCTCTGGACTCACTGCACTGCATCCCCAGTGGTGCCAGTGCACTCTGTGGACTCACTGCAGTGCATCCCCAGTGGTGCCAGTGCACTGTCTGGACTAAATGCATCCCCAGTGGTGCCAGTGCACTCTGTGGACTCACAGCACTGCATACCCAGTGGTGCCAGTGCACTCTCTGGACTCACTGCACTAAAACCCCAGTGGTGCCAGTGCAGTCTCTGGACTCACTGCACTGCATCCCCAGTGGTGCCAGTGCACTCTCTGGACTCACTGCACTGCATCCCCTGTGGTGCCAGTACACTCTCTGGACTCACTGCAGTGCATCCCCAGTGGTGCCAGTGTACTCTCTGGACTCACTGCACTGCATCCCCAGTGGTGCCAGTGCACTCTATGGACTCACTGCAGTGCATTCCCAGTGGTGCCAGTGCACTTTCTGGAGTCACTGCAGTGCATCCCCTTTTGTGCCAGTGCAGTCTCTGCACTCACTGCACTGCATCCCCAGTGGTGCCAGTGCACTCTCTGGACTCACAGCACTGCATCCCCAGTGGTTCCATTGCACTCTCTGGACTCACTGCATTGGATCCCCAGTGGTGTCAGTGCACTCTCTGGACTCAGTGCAGTGCATCCGTAGTGGTGCCAGTGCACTCTTTTGAGTCACTGCAGTGCATCCCCAGTGGTGCCAGTGCACTCTCTGGACTCACTGCACTGCATCCCCAGTGGTGCCAGTGCACTCTCTGGACTCACTGCACTGCATCCCCAGTGGTGCCAGTGCACTCTGTGGACTCACTGCACTGCATCCCCATTGGTGCCAGTGCACTCTCTGGACTCACTGCAGTGCATCCCCAGTGGTGCCAGTGCACTCTCTGTACTCACTGCAGTGCAGCCCCTGAGGTGCCAGTGCACTCTCTGTACTCACTGCAGTGCATTCCCAATGGTGTCAGTGCACTCTCTGGACTCACTGCAGTGAATCTCCCGTGGTGCCAGTGCACTCTCTGGACTCACTGCACTGCATCCCCAGTGGCGCCAGTTCACTCTCTGGACTCACTGAACTGCATCCCTATTGGTGCCAGTGCACTCTGTGGACTCACTGCACTGCATCCCCAGTGGTGCCTGTGAAGTGTCTGGACTCACTGCAGTGCAACCCCAGTGGTGCCAGTGCACTCTCTGGACTCACTGCACTACATCCCCTTCGGTGCCAGTGCACTCTCTGGACTCACTGCAGTGCATCCCCAGTGGTGCCAGTGCACTCTCTGGACTCACTGCACAGCATCCCCAGTGGTGGCAGTGCACTCTCTGGACTCACTGAAGTGCATCCCCAGTGGAGCCAGTGCTCTCTGTGGACTCACTGCATTGCATCTCCAGTGGTGCGAGAGCACTCTCTGGTCTCACCGGGGTGCATCCCCAGTGGTGCCAGTGCACTCTCTGGACTCACTGCAGTGCATCCCCAGTGGTGCCAGTGCACTCTGTGGACTCACTGCAGTGCATCCCCAGTGTTGCCAGTGCACTCTCTGGAGTCACTGCACTGCATCCCCAGTGGTGCCAGTGCACTCTCTGGACTCACTGCACTGCATCCCCAGTGGTGCCAGTGCACTCTCTAGAGTCACTGCAGTGCATCCCCAGTGGTGGCAGTGCACTCTCTGGACTCACTGCACTGCATCCCAGTGGTGCTAATGCACTCTCTGGACTCACTGCACTGCATCCCCAGTGGTGCCAGTGCACTCTCTGGACTCACTGCACTGCATCCCCATTTGTGCCACTGCACTCTCTGGACTCACTGCAGTGCATCCTCAGTGGTGCCAGTGCAATCTCTGGACTCAACTGCAGTGCTTCCGCACTGGTGCCAGTGCACTCTCTGCACTCACTGCACTGCATCAACAGTGGTGCCTCTGCATTCTCTGGAGTCACTGCAGTGCATCCCCAGTGGTGCCAGTGCACTCTCTGGACTCACTGTAGTGCATCCCCAGTGGTGCCAGTGCACTCTCTGGACTCACTGCAGTGCATCCCCAGTGCTGCCAGTGCACTCTCTGGACTCACTGCAGTGCATCCCCAGTAGTGCCACTGCACTCTCTGGACTCACTGCACTGCATCCCCATTGGTGCCAGTGCACTCTCTGGACTCACTGCACTGCATCAACAGTGGTGCCAGTGCACTCTCTGGACTCACTGCATTGCATCCCCTGTGGTGCCAGTGTAGTCTCTGGACTCACAGCAGTGTATCCCCTGTGGTGCCAGTGCAACTACTGGACTCACTGCTGTGCATCCCCAGTGGTTCCAGAGAACACTCTGGTCTCACTGCAGTGCATCCCCAGTGGTGCCAGTGCACTGTCTGGACTCAATGCATCCCCAGTGGTGCCAGGGCACTCTCTGGACTCACAGCACTGCATCCCCATTGGTGCCAGTGCACTCTCTGGACTCACTGCACTAAAACCCCAGTGGTGCCAGTGCACTCTCTGGACTCACTGCACTGCATGAACCTCTGGTGCCAGTACACTCTCTGGTCTCACTGCAGTGCATCCCCAGTGGTGCCAGTGTACTCTCTGGACTCACTGCACTGCATCCCCAGTGGTGCCAGTGCACTCTCTGGACTCACTGCACTGCATCTCCAGTGGTGCCAGTGCACTTTCTGGAGTCACTGCAGTGCATCCCCTTTTGTGCCAGTGCAGTCTCTGCACTCACTGCACTGCATCCCCAGTGGTGCCAGTGCACTCTCTGGACTCACTGCACTGCATCCCCAGTGGTTCCATTGCACTCTCTGGACTCACTGCATTGGATCCCCATTGGTGTCAGTGCACTCTCTGGACTCAGTGCAGTGCATCCCCAGTGGTGCCAGTGCACTCTTTTGAGTCACTGCAGTGCATCCCCAGTGGTGCCAGTGCACTCTCTGGACTCACTGCACTGCATCCCCAGTGGTGCCAGTGCACTCTCTGGAGTCACTGCACTGCATCCTCAGTGGTGCCAGTGCCCTCTCTGGACTCACTGCACTGCATCCCCAGTGGTGCCAGTGCACTCTCTGGACCCACTGCAGTGCATCCCCACTGGTGCCAGTACACTCTCTGGACTCAGTGCACTGCATCCCCAATGGTGCCAGTGCACTCTCTGTAGTCACTGCACTGCATCCCCATTGGTGCCAGTGCACTCTCTGGACTCACTGCAGTGTATCCCCTGTGGTGCCAGTGCACTCTGTGGACTCACTGCACTGCATCCCCATTGGTGCCAGTGAACTCTCTGGACTCACTGCAGTGCATCCCCAGTGGTGCCAGTGCACTCTCTGGACTCACTGCAGTGCAGCCCCTGAGGTGCCAGTGCACTCTCTGTACTCACTGCAGTGCATTCCCGGTGGTGTCAGTGCACTCTCTGGACTCACTGCAGTGAATCTCCCGTGGTGCCAGTGCACTCTCTGGACTCACTGCACTGCATCCCCAGTGGTGCCAGTTCACTCTCTGGACTCACTGAACTGCATCCCTAGTGGTGCCAGTGCACTCTGTGGACTCACTGCACTGCATCCCCAGTGGTGCCTGAGAAGTCTCTGGACTCACTGCAGTGCAACCCCAGTGGTGCCAGTGTAATCTCTGGACTCAAGGCACAGTAACCCCAGTGGTGCCAGTGCAATCTAAGGACTCACAGCAGTGCAGCTAAATTTGAAGCCAGTGCACTCTCTGGACTCACTGCACTGCATCCCCAGTGGTGCCAGTGCACTCTCTGCACTCACTGCACTACATCCCCAGTGTTGCCAGTGCACTCTCTGGACTCACTGCAGTGCATTCCCATTGGTGCCATTGCACTCTCAGGACTCACTGCACTGCATCCCCAGTGGTGCCACTGCACTCTCTGGACTCCCTGAAGTGCATCCCCAGTGGAGCCAGTGCTCTCTGTGGACTCACTGCACTGCATCCCCAGTGGTGCCAGTGCACTCTCTGGACTCAATGCACTGCATCCCCAAGGTGCCAGTGCACTCTCTGTACACACTGCACTGCATCTCCAGTGGAGACAGAGCACTCTCTGGCCTCACTGCAGTGCATCCCCAGTGGTGACAGTGCACTCTCTGTAGTCACTGCGCTGCATCCCCAGTGGTGCCAGTGCACTCTCTGGACTCACTGCAGTGTAACCCCTGCGGTGCCAGTGCACTCTGTGCTCTCAGTGCAATGCATCCCCAGTGGTGCCAGTGCACTCTCTGGACTCACTGCAGTGCAGCCCAATTGGTGCCAGTGCACTCTCTGGACTCACTGCAGTGCAGCCCCTTAGGTGCCAGTGCACTCTCTGTACTCACTGCAGTGCATTCCCGGTGGTGTCAGTGCACTCTCTGGACTCACTGCAGTGAATCTGCCGTGGTGCCAGTGCACTCTCTGGACTCACTGCACTGCATCCCCAGTGGTGCCAGTGCACTCTCTGGACTCACTGCACTACATCCACTGTGCTGCCATTGCACTCTCAGGACTCACTGCACTGCATCCCCAGTGGTGCCACTGCACTCTCTGGACTCACTGAAGTGCGTCCCCAGTGGAGCCAGTGCTCTCTGTGGACTCACTGCACTGCATCCCCAGTGGTGCCAGTGCACTCTCTGGACTCACTGCACTGCATCAACAGTGGTGCCAGTGCACTATCTGGACTCACTGCATTGCATCCCCTCTGGTGCCAGTGTAGTCTCTGGACTCACAGCAGTGTATCCCCAGTGGTGCCAGTGCAACTACTGGACTCACTGCAGTGTAGCTCAGTGGTGCCAGAGCACTCTCTGGACTCACTGCACTGCATCCCCAGTGGTTCCAGAGAACACTCTGGTCTCACTGCAGTGCATCCCCAGTGGTGCCAGTGCACTTTCTGGAGTCACTGCAGTGCATCCCCTTTTGTGCCAGTGCAGTCTCTGGACTCACTGCACTGCATCCCCAGTGGTTCCATTGCACTCTCTGGACTCACTGCATTGGATCCCCAGTGGTGTCAGTGCACTCTCTGGACTCAGTGCAGTGCATCCCCAGTGGTGCCAGTGCACTCTTTTGAGTCACTGCAGTGCATCCCCAGTGGTGCCAGTGCACTCTCTGGACTCACTGCACTGCATCCCCAGTGGTGCCAGGGCACTCTCTGGACTCACTGCAGTGCATCCACAGTGGTGCCAGTGCACTCTCTGGACTCACTGCACTGCATCCCCTGTGGTGCCAGTGCACTCTCTGGACTCACTGCAGTGCATCCCCAGTGGTGCCAGTGCACTCTCTGGACTCACTGCACTGCATCCCCAGTGGTGCCAGTGCACTCTCTGGACCCACTGCAGTGCATCCCCACTGGTGCCAGTGCACTCTCTGGACTCAGTGCACTGCATCCCCAATGGTGCCAGTGCACTCTCTATAGTCACTGCACTGCATCCCCATTGGTGCCAGTGCACTCTCTGGACTCACTGCAGTGTATCCCCTGTGGTGCCAGTGCACTCTGTGGACTCACTGCACTGCATCCCCATTGGTGCCAGTGCACTCTCTGGACTCACTGCAGTGCATCCCCAGTGGTGCCAGTGCACTCTCTGGACTCACTGCAGTGCAGCCCCTGAGGTGCCAGTGCACTCTCTGTACTCACTGCAGTGCATTCCCGGTGGTGTCAGTGCACTCTCTGGACTCACTGCAGTGAATCTGCCGTGGTGCCAGTGCACTCTCTGGACTCACTGCACTGCATCCCCAGTGGTGCCAGTGCACTCTCTGGACTCACTGCACTACATCCACTGTGCTGCCATTGCACTCTCAGGACTCACTGCACTGCATCCCCAGTGGTGCCACTGCACTCTCTGGACTCACTGAAGTGCGTCCCCAGTGGAGCCAGTGCTCTCTGTGGACTCACTGCACTGCATCCCCAGTGGTGCCAGTGCACTCTCTGGACTCAATGCACTGCATCCCCAAGGTGTCAGTGCACTCTCTGGACTCACTGCACTGCATCCCCAGTGGAGCCAGAGCACTCTCTGGACTCACTGCAGTGCATCCCCAGTGGTGACAGTGCACTCGCTGTAGTCACTGCGCTGCATCCCCAGTGGTGACAGTGCACTCTCTGAACTCACTGTGCTGCATCCCCAGTGGTGCCAGTGCACTCTCTGGACTCACTGCAGTGTAACCCCTGCGGTGCCAGTGCACTCTGTGCTCTCATTGCAATGCATGCCCAGTGGTGCCAGTGCACTCTCTGGACTCTATGCAGTGCAGCCCAATTGGTGCCAGTGCACTCTCTGGACTCACTGCAGTGCAGCCCCTTAGGTGCCAGTGCACTCTCTGTACTCACTGCAGTGCATTCCCAGTGGTGCCAGTGCACTCTCTGGACGCCTTGCAGTGAATCCCCGGTGGTGACAGAGCACTCTCTGGACTCACTGCACTAAATCCCCAGTGGTGCCAGTTCACTCTCTACCACTCACTGTACTGCATCCCCAGTGGTGCCTGTGAAGTCTCTGGACTCACTGCAGTGCATCCCCAGTGGTGCCAGTGCAATCTCAGGACTCACAGCAGTGCAGCTCCAGTTGGTGCCAGTGCAATCTCAGGACTCACAGCAGTGCAGCTCCAGTTGGTGCCAGTGCACTCTCTGGAATCACTGCACTGCTCGAGCCGCGGCAGCCGCTCCAGCCGCGTTAGCCCCTCCATCCTCGGCAGCCGCTCCAGCCGCTCCAGCCGCGGCAGCCGCGGCAACCGGTCCAGCCGCGGCAGCCGCTCCATCCGCGGCATACGCGGCAGCCGCTCCAGCCGCTCCAGCCGCGGCAGCCGCTCCAACCGCGGCAGCCGCTCCAGCCGCGTTAGCCCCTCCATCCTCGGCAGCCGCTCCAGCCGCTCCAGCCGCGGCAGCCGCGGCAACCGGTCCAGCCGCGGCAGCCGCTCCATCCGCGGCATACGCGGCAGCCGCTCCAGCCGCTCCAGCCGCGGCAGCCGCTCCAACCGCGGCAGGCGCTCCAGCCGCGGCATCCGCGGCAGCCGCTCCAGCCGCTCCAGCCGCGGCAGCCGCTCCAACCGCAGCAGCCGCTCCAACCGCGGCAGCCGCTCCAGCCGTGGCAGCCGCTCCACTCGGTAGCGGCTTTCGCGGCTGCCGCGGCTGGAGCGGCTGCGGCGGCTGGAGCGTCTAGAGCGTCTGCCGCGGCTGGAGGGGTACCGCGGCTGGAGCTGCTGAGGCGGCTGGAGCGGATGCCGCGGCTGGAGCAGTGCAGTGAGTCCAGAGAGTCAACTGGCACCACACAGGATGCAGTACAGTGAGTCCAGAGAGTGCACTGGCAGCTCAGGGGATGCACTGCAGTTACTCCAGAGAGTGCACTGGCACCACTTGGGATGCACTGCAGTGAGTCCAGAGAGTGCACTGGCTCCAGTGGGGATGCACTACGGTGAGTAAAGAGAATGCACTGGCACCTTTGGGGTTGCACTGCAGTGAGTCCAGAGAGTGCAATGGCACCACTGGGGATGCAGTGCAGTGAGTCCACAGAGTGCACTGGCACCTTGGGGATGCAGTGCAGTGAGTCCAGAGAGTGCACTGGCACCACTGGGGATGCAGTGCAGTGAGACCAGAGGTTGCAGTGGCACCACTGGGGATGCAGTGCAGTGAGTCCAGAGAGGGCACTGGTACGATTGGGGATGCACTGCAGTGAGTCCAGAGAGTGCACTGGCACCTCTGGGGATGCACTGCAGTGATTCCAGAGAGTGCACTGGCACGACTGGAGATGCAGTGCAGTGAGTCCACAGAGTGCACTGGCACCTTGGGGATGCACTGCAGTGAGTCCAGAGAGTGCACTGGCCCCACAGGGGATGCAGTTCAGTGAGTCCAGAGAGTGCACTGGCACCACTGGGGTTGCAGTGCAGTGAGTCCAGAGAGTGCACTGGCACCACTGGGGATGCAGTGAAGTGAGTTAAGAGAGTACACTGGCACCACTGTGGATGCACTGCAGTGAGTCCAGAGAGTGCACTGGCACCACTGGGGATGCAGTGCAATGAGTCCACAGAGCCACTGGCACCACTGGGGATGCACTGCACTGAGACCAGAGAGTGCACTGGCACCACTGGGGATGCAGTGCAGTGAGTCCTGAGAGTGCAATGGCACCACAGGGGATGCACTGCAGTGAGTCCAGAGAGTGCACTGGCACCTCTGGGGATGCAGTGCAGTGAGTCCAGAGAGTGCACTGGCACCAAATGGAGCTGCACTGCTGTGAGTCCTGAGATTGCACTGGCACCACTGGGGATGCACTGCAGTGAGTCCAGAGATTTCACAGGCACCTCTGGGGATGCAGTGCAGTGAGTCCAGAGAGTACATTGGCACTACTGGGGATTCAGTTCAGTGAGTCCAGAGAGTGAACTGGCACCATTGGGGAAGTAGTGCAGTGAGTCCAGAGAGTGCACTGGCACCACTGGGGATGCACCCCGGCAAGTCCAGAGAGTGCACTGTCACCACTGGGGATGCAGTGCAGTGAGTCCAGAGAGTGCGCTGGCACCACTGGGGATGCAGTGCAGTGAGTCCAGAGAGGGCACTGGCACCACTGGCGATGCACCCCGGCAAGTCCAGAGAGTGCACTGGCACCACTGTGGATGCACTGCAGTGAGTCCAGAGAGTGCACTGGCACCACTGGGGATGCAGTGCAGTGAGTCCAGAGAGTGCACTGGCACCACTGGGGATGCAATGCACTGAGTCCAGGGAGTGCACTGGCACCACTGGGGATGCACTGCACTGAGTCCGGAGAGTGCATTGGCACCACTGGGGATGCACTGCAGTGACTCCAGAGAGTGCACTGGCACCACTGGGGATGCACTGCAGTGAGTCCAGATGTTAGCCTAGCAACCACATAATCACCAAGTGATTATATGAAGGTGCTTTATTCAGCGCTGGAAGCCGGGGCAGGTGCCCAAATCTGGCTTCAAGTCCCGTTACTTCCCAGCCGTTATTTATACATACAATATTGCGTCAGGTATACATATTCTTTACATGTTGCAACAGCAGCCTCGCTTTTCATTCTAATTAGCTCCCCTCCCCTTTGCACATGCGTGGCGCACTCTGGTGGTCGTCCAGATGAAGTAAGGAGTCTTCCTCTCCGCTAAACTTTTCACCTTTCTTACTCGACGCGTGCTTCCGCCGTTTCTTGGTTCTGCTTCAACTCATTTCATCATTTCCAGGCCCTTATCCAAGGTCAGGTTGTACCTGTTCCCTCCCAAGGTTCCCCTCCAATGATTCTTTTGATTGTTCAATGTACTCCCTAAGTATCCAGTATACATAGATTAATTGATAATGTAAGTACATTTGGCAATGCTTAATTATACTGTAGGTCCCATTACCTAAGAGACATTAGTAAAATATCCATTCGATTCTCCACAACACTAACACAGAGACTGCACTGGCACCACTGGGGATGCACCCCGGCAAGTCCAGAGAGTGCACTGGCACCACTGGGGATGCAGTGCAGTGAGTCCAGAGAGTGCACTGGCACCTCTGGGGATGCACTGCCGTGAGTCCAGAGAGTGCACTGGCACCACTGGGGATGCACTGCCGTGAATCCAGAGAGTGCACTGGCACCACTGGGGATGCACTGCAGTGAGTCCAGAGAGTGCACTGTCACCACTGGGGATGCACTGCAGTGAGTCCAGAGAGTGCACTGGCACCACTGGGGATGCACTGCAGTGACTCCAGAGAGCTCACTGGCACCACTGGGGATGCACTGCAGTGAGTCCAGATGTTAGCCTAGCAACCACATAATCACCAAGTGTTTATATGAAGGTGCTTTATTCAGCGCTGGAAGCCGGGGCAGGTGCCCAAATCTGGCTTCAAGTCCCGTTACTTCCCAGCCGTTATTTATACATACAATATTGCGTCAGGTATACATATTCTTTACAGGTTGCAACAGCAGCCTCGCTTTTCATTCTAATTAACTCCCCTCCCCTTTGCACATGCGTGGCGCACTCTGGTGGTCGTCCATATGAAGTAAGGAGTCTTCCTCTCCGCTAAACTTTTCACCTTTCTTACTCGACACGTGCTTCCGCCGTTTCTTGGTTCTGCTTCAACTCATTTCATCATTTCCAGGCCCTTATCCAAGGTCAGGTTGTACCTGTTCCCTCCCAAGGTTCCCCTTCAATGATTCTTTTGATTGTTCAATGTACTCCCTAAGTATCCAGTATACATAGATTAATTGATAATGTAAGTACATTTGGCAATGCTTAATTATACTGTAGGTCCCATTACCTAAGAGACATTAGTAAAATATCCATTCGATTCTCCACAACACTAACACAGAGACTGCACTGGCACCACTGGGGATGCACCCCGGCAAGTCCAGAGAGTGCACTGGCACCACTGGGGATGCAGTGCAGTGAGTCCAGAGAGTGCACTGGCACCTCTGGGGATGCACTGCCGTGAATCCAGAGAGTGCACTGGCACCACTGGGGATGCAGTACAGTGAGTCAGAGAGTGCACTGGCACCACTGGGGATGCACTGCAGTGAATCCAGAGAGTGCACTGGCACCAATGGGGATGCAGTGCAGTGAGTAAAGAGAGTGCACTGGCACCACTGGGGATGCAGTGCAGTGAGTCCAGAGAGTGCACTGGCACCACTGGGGATGCAGTGCAGTGAGTAAAGAGAGTGCACTGGCACCACTGGGGATGCAGTGCGGTGTGTCCAGAGAGTGCACTGGCACCACTGGGGATGCAGTGCAGTGAGTCCACAGAGGGCACTGGCACCACTGGGGATGCAGTGCAGTGAGTCCAGAGAGTGCACTGGCACCACTGGGGATGCACTGCAGTGAGTCCAGAGAGTGCACTGGCACCACTGGGGATGCACCCCGGTGAGTCCAGAGAGTGCTCTGGCACCACTGGGGATGCACCCCGGCAAGTGCAGAGAGTGCACTGGCACCACTGGGGATGCAGTGCAGTGAGTCCACAGAGGGCACTGGCACCACTGGGGATGCAGTGCCGTGAGTCCAGAGAGTGCATTGGCACCACTGGGGATGCACTGCAGTGACTCCAGAGAGTGCACTGGCACCACTGGGGATGCACTGCAGTGAGTCCAGATGTTAGCCTAGCAACCACATAATCACCAAGTGATTATATGAAGGTGCTTTATTCAGCGCTGGAAGCCGGGGCAGGTGCCCAAATCTGGCTTCAAGTCCCGTTACTTCCCAGCCGTTATTTATACATACAATATTGCGTCAGGTATACATATTCTTTACAGGTTGCAACAGCAGCCTCGCTTTTCATTCTAATTAACTCCCCTCCCCTTTGCACATGCGTGGCGCACTCTGGTGGTCGTCCATATGAAGTAAGGAGTCTTCCTCTCCGCTAAACTTTTCACCTTTCTTACTCGACGCGTGCTCCCGCCGTTTCTTGGTTCTGCTTCAACTCATTTCATCATTTCCAGGCCCTTATCCAAGGTCAGGTTGTACCTGTTCCCTCCCAAGGTTCCCCTTCAATGATTCTTTTGATTGTTCAATGTACTCCCTAAGTATCCAGTATACATAGATTAATTGATAATGTAAGTACATTTGGCAATGCTTAATTATACTGTAGGTCCCATTACCTAAGAGACATTAGTAAAATATCCATTCGATTCTCCCCAACACTAACACAGAGACTGCACTGGCACCACTGGGGATGCACCCCGGCAAGTCCAGAGAGTGCACTGGCACCACTGGGGATGCAGTGCAGTGAGTCCAGAGAGTGCACTGGCACCTCTGGGGATGCACTGCCGTGAGTCCAGAGAGTGCACTGGCACCACTGGGGATGCACTGCCGTGAATCCAGAGAGTGCACTGGCACCACTGGGGATGCAGTGCAGTGAGTCAGAGAGTGCACTGGCACCACTGGGGATGCACTGCAGTGAATCCAGAGAGTGCACTGGCACCAATGGGGATGCAGTGCAGTGAGTAAAGAGAGTGCACTGGCACCACTGGGGATGCAGTGCAGTGAGTCCAGAGAGTGCACTGGCACCACTGGGGATGCAGTGCAGTGAGTAAAGAGAGTGCACTGGCACCACTGGGGATGCAGTGCGGTGTGTCCAGAGAGTGCACTGGCACCACTGGGGATGCAGTGCAGTGAGTCCACAGAGGGCACTGGCACCACTGGGGATGCACTGCAGTGAGTCCAGAGAGTGCACTGGCACCACTGGGGATGCACCCCGGTGAGTCCAGAGAGTGCACTGGCACCACTGGGGATGCACCCCGGCAAGTGCAGAGAGTGCACTGGCACCACTGGGGATGCAGTGCAGTGAGTCCACAGAGGGCACTGGCACCACTGGGGATGCAGTGCAGTGAGTCCAGAGAGTGCATTGGCATCACTGGGGATGCACTGCAGTGAGTCCAGAGAGTGCACTGGCACCACTGGGGATGCACTGCAGTGAGTCCAGATGTTAGCCTAGCAACCACATAATCACCAAGTGATTATATGAAGGTGCTTTATTCAGCGCTGGAAGCCGGGGCAGGTGCCCAAATCTGGCTTCAAGTCCCGTTACTTCCCAGCCGTTATTTATACATACAATATTGCGTCAGGTATACATATTCATTACAGGTTGCAACAGCAGCCTCGCTTTTCATTCTAATTAGCTCCCCTCCCCTTTGCACATGCGTGGCGCACTCTGGTGGTCGTCCAGGTGGTCGTCCAGATGAAGTAAGGAGTCTTCCTCTCCGCTAAACTTTTCACCTTTCTTACTCGATGCATGCTCCCTCCGCTTCTTGGTTCTGCTTCAACTCATTTCATCATTTCCAGGCCCTTATCCAAGGTCAGGTTGTACCTGTTCCCTCCCAAGGTTCCCCTTCAATGACTCTTTTGATTGTTCAATGTACTCCCTAAGTAACCAGTGTACATAGATTAATTGATAATGTAAGTACATTTGGCAATGCTTAATTATACTGTAGGTCCCATTACGTAAGAGACATTACATCCATTCGATTCTCCCCAACACTAACACAGAGACTGCACTGGCACCACTGGGGATGCAGTGCAGTGAGTCCAGAGAGGGCACTGGCACCACTGGGGATGCAGTGCAGTGAGTCCAGAGAGTGCACTGGCACCACTGGCGATGCACTGCAGTGAGTCCAGAGAGTGCACTGGCACCACCTGGGATGCAGTGCAGTGAGTCCAGAGAGTGCACTGGAACCACTGGGGATGCAGCGCAGTGACTCCTGAGAGTGCACTGGCACCACTGGGGATGCAGTGCAGTGAGTCCAGAGAGTGCACTGGCTCCACTGGGGATGCAGTGCCGTGAGTCCAGAGAGTGCATTGGCACCACTGGGGATGCACTGCAATGAGTCCAGAGAGTGCACTGGCACCAATGGCAACGCAGAGCAGTGAGTCGAGAGAGTGCACTGGCACCAAAGGGGATGCAGTGCAGTGAGTCCAGAGAGTGCACTGGCACCACTGGGGATGCACTGCAGTGAGTCCAGAGTGTGCACTGGCACCACTGGGGATGCACTGCAATGAGTCCAGAGAGTGCACTGGCACCAATGGCAACGCAGAGCAGTGAGTCGAGAGAGTGCACTGGCACCAAAGGGGATGCAGTGCAGTGAGTCCAGAGAGTGCACTAGCACCACTGGGGATGCACTGCAGTGAGTCCAGAGTGTGCACTGGCACCACTGGGGATGCAGTGCAGTGAGTCGAGAGAGTGCACTGGCTCCACAGGGGATGCAGTGCAGTGAGTCCAGAGAGTGCACTAGCACCACTGGGGATGCACTGCAGTGAGTCCAGAGTGTGCACTGGCACCACTGGGGATGCAGTGCAGTGAGTCCAGAGAGTGCACTGGCACCACTGGGGATGTAGTGCAGTGAGTCCACAGAGGGCACTGGCACCACAGGGGATGCAGTGTAGTGAGTCCAGAGAGTGCACTGTCACCACTGGGGATGCAGTGCAGTGAGTCCAAAGAGTGCACTTGCACCATTGGGGATGCACTGCAGTGAGTCCAGAGACTTCACAGGCACCACTGGGGATGCAGTGCAGTGAGTCCAGAGAGTGCCCTGGCACCACTGGGAATGCAGTGAGTCCAGAGAGTGCACTGGCACCACTGGGGATGCACCCCGGCAAGTCCAGAGAGTGCACTGGCACCACTGGGGATGCACTGCAGTGAGTCCAGAGAGTGCACTGGCACCACTGGGGATGCACTGCAGTGAGTCCAGAGAGTGCACTGGCACCACTGGGGATGCAGTGCAGTGAGTCCAGAGAGTGCACTGGCACCACTGGGGATGCACCCCGGCAAGTGCAGAGAGTGCACTGTCACCACTGGGGATGCAGTGCAGTGAGTCCAGAGAGTGCATTGGCACCACTGGGGATGCACTGCAGTGACTCCAGAGAGCTCACTGGCACCACTGGGGATGCACTGCAGTGAGTCCAGATGTTAGCCTAGCAACCACATAATCACCAAGTGTTTATATGAAGGTGCTTTATTCAGCGCTGGAAGCCGGGGCAGGTGCCCAAATCTGGCTTCAAGTCCCGTTACTTCCCAGCCGTTATTTATACATACAATATTGCGTCAGGTATACATATTCTTTACAGGTTGCAACAGCAGCCTCACTTTTCATTCTAATTAGCTCCCCTCCCCTTTGCACATGCGTGGCGCACTCTGGTGGTCGTCCAGGTGGTCGTCCAGATGAAGTAAGGAGTCTTCCTCTCCGCTAAACTTTTCACCTTTCTTACTCGATGCATGCTCCCTCCGCTTCTTGGTTCTGCTTCAACTCATTTCATCATTTCCAGGCCCTTATCCAAGGTCAGGTTGTACCTGTTCCCTCCCAAGGTTCCCCTTCAATGACTCTTTTGATTGTTCAATGTACTCCCTAAGTAACCAGTGTACATAGATTAATTGATAATGTAAGTACATTTGGCAATGCTTAATTATACTGTAGGTCCCATTACGTAAGAGACATTACATCCATTCAATTCTCCCCAACACTAACACAGAGAGTGCACTGGCACCACTGGGGATGCAGTGCAGTGAGTCCAGAGAGGGCACTGGCACCACTGGGGATGCAGTGCAGTGAGTCCAGAGAGTGCACTGGCACCACTGGCGATGCACTGCAGTGAGTCCAGAGAGTGCACTGGCACCACCTGGGATGCAGTGCAGTGAGTCCAGAGAGTGCACTGGCACCACTGGTGATGCAATGCAGTGACTCCAGAGAGTGCACTGGCACCACTGGAGTTGCAGTGCAGTGAGTCCAGAGAGTGCACTGGAACCACTGGGGATGCAGCGCAGTGACTCCTGAGAGTGCAATGGCAACACTGGGGATGCAGTGCAGTGAGTCCAGAGAGTGCATTGGCACCACTGGGGATGCACTGCAATGAGTCCAGAGAGTGCACTGGCACCAATGACAACGCAGAGCAGTGAGTCGAGAGAGTGCACTGGCACCAAAGGTGATGCAGTGCAGTGAGTCCAGAGAGTGCACTAGCACCACTGGGGATGCACTGCAGTGAGTCCAGAGTGTGCACTGGCACCACTGGGGATGCAGTGCAGTGAGTCGAGAGAGTGCACTGGCACGACAGGGGATGCAGTGCAGTGAGTCCAGAGAGTGCACTAGCACCACTGGGGATGCACTGCAGTGAGTCCAGAGTGTGCACTGGCACCACTGGGGATGCAGTGCAGTGAGTCCAGAGAGTGCACTGGCAACACTGGGGATGTAGTGCAGTGAGTCCACAGAGGGCACTGGCACCACTGGGGATGCAGTGCCGTGAGTCCAGAGAGTGCATTGGCACCACTGGGGATGCACTGCAGTGACTCCAGAGAGTGCACTGGCACCACTGGGGATGCACTGCAGTGAGTCCAGATGTTAGCCTAGCAACCACATAATCACCAAGTGATTATATGAAGGTGCTTTATTCAGCGCTGGAAGCCGGGGCAGGTGCCCAAATCTGGCTTCAAGTCCCGTTACTTCCCAGCCGTTATTTATACATACAATATTGCGTCAGGTATACATATTCTTTACAGGTTGCAACAGCAGCCTCGCTTTTCATTCTAATTAACTCCCCTCCCCTTTGCACATGCGTGGCGCACTCTGGTGGTCGTCCATATGAAGTAAGGAGTCTTCCTCTCCGCTAAACTTTTCACCTTTCTTACTCGACGCGTGCTCCCGCCGTTTCTTGGTTCTGCTTCAACTCATTTCATCATTTCCAGGCCCTTATCCAAGGTCAGGTTGTACCTGTTCCCTCCCAAGGTTCCCCTTCAATGATTCTTTTGATTGTTCAATGTACTCCCTAAGTATCCAGTATACATAGATTAATTGATAATGTAAGTACATTTGGCAATGCTTAATTATACTGTAGGTCCCATTACCTAAGAGACATTAGTAAAATATCCATTCGATTCTCCCCAACACTAACACAGAGACTGCACTGGCACCACTGGGGATGCACCCCGGCAAGTCCAGAGAGTGCACTGGCACCACTGGGGATGCAGTGCAGTGAGTCCAGAGAGTGCACTGGCACCTCTGGGGATGCACTGCCGTGAGTCCAGAGAGTGCACTGGCACCACTGGGGATGCACTGCCGTGAATCCAGAGAGTGCACTGGCACCACTGGGGATGCAGTGCAGTGAGTCAGAGAGTGCACTGGCACCACTGGGGATGCACTGCAGTGAATCCAGAGAGTGCACTGGCACCAATGGGGATGCAGTGCAGTGAGTAAAGAGAGTGCACTGGCACCACTGGGGATGCAGTGCAGTGAGTCCAGAGAGTGCACTGGCACCACTGGGGATGCAGTGCAGTGAGTAAAGAGAGTGCACTGGCACCACTGGGGATGCAGTGCGGTGTGTCCAGAGAGTGCACTGGCACCACTGGGGATGCAGTGCAGTGAGTCCACAGAGGGCACTGGCACCACTGGGGATGCACTGCAGTGAGTCCAGAGAGTGCACTGGCACCACTGGGGATGCACCCCGGTGAGTCCAGAGAGTGCACTGGCACCACTGGGGATGCACCCCGGCAAGTGCAGAGAGTGCACTGGCACCACTGGGGATGCAGTGCAGTGAGTCCACAGAGGGCACTGGCACCACTGGGGATGCAGTGCAGTGAGTCCAGAGAGTGCATTGGCACCACTGGGGATGCACTGCAGTGACTCCAGAGAGTGCACTGGCACCACTGGGGATGCACTGCAGTGAGTCCAGATGTTAGCCTAGCAACCACATAATCACCAAGTGATTATATGAAGGTGCTTTATTCAGCGCTGGAAGCCGGGGCAGGTGCCCAAATCTGGCTTCAAGTCCCGTTACTTCCCAGCCGTTATTTATACATACAATATTGCGTCAGGTATACATATTCATTACAGGTTGCAACAGCAGCCTCGCTTTTCATTCTAATTAGCTCCCCTCCCCTTTGCACATGCGTGGCGCACTCTGGTGGTCGTCCAGGTGGTCGTCCAGATGAAGTAAGGAGTCTTCCTCTCCGCTAAACTTTTCACCTTTCTTACTCGATGCATGCTCCCTCCGCTTCTTGGTTCTGCTTCAACTCATTTCATCATTTCCAGGCCCTTATCCAAGGTCAGGTTGTACCTGTTCCCTCCCAAGGTTCCCCTTCAATGACTCTTTTGATTGTTCAATGTACTCCCTAAGTAACCAGTGTACATAGATTAATTGATAATGTAAGTACATTTGGCAATGCTTAATTATACTGTAGGTCCCATTACGTAAGAGACATTACATCCATTCGATTCTCCCCAACACTAACACAGAGACTGCACTGGCACCACTGGGGATGCAGTGCAGTGAGTCCAGAGAGGGCACTGGCACCACTGGGGATGCAGTGCAGTGAGTCCAGAGAGTGCACTGGCACCACTGGCGATGCACTGCAGTGAGTCCAGAGAGTGCACTGGCACCACCTGGGATGCAGTGCAGTGAGTCCAGAGAGTGCACTGGAACCACTGGGGATGCAGCGCAGTGACTCCTGAGAGTGCACTGGCACCACTGGGGATGCAGTGCAGTGAGTCCAGAGAGTGCACTGGCTCCACTGGGGATGCAGTGCCGTGAGTCCAGAGAGTGCATTGGCACCACTGGGGATGCACTGCAATGAGTCCAGAGAGTGCACTGGCACCAATGGCAACGCAGAGCAGTGAGTCGAGAGAGTGCACTGGCACCAAAGGGGATGCAGTGCAGTGAGTCCAGAGAGTGCACTAGCACCACTGGGGATGCACTGCAGTGAGTCCAGAGTGTGCACTGGCACCACTGGGGATGCAGTGCAGTGAGTCCAGAGAGTGCACTGGCACCACTGGGGATGCACTGCAGTGAGTCCAGAGTGTGCACTGGCACTACTGGGGATGCACTGCAATGAGTCCAGAGAGTGCACTGGCACCAATGGCAACGCAGAGCAGTGAGTCGAGAGAGTGCACTGGCACCAAAGGGGATGCAGTGCAGAGAGTCCAGAGAGTGCACTAGCACCACTGGGGATGCACTGCAGTGAGTCCAGAGTGTGCACTGGCACCACTGGGGATGCAGTGCAGTGAGTCGAGAGAGTGCACTGGCTCCACAGGGGATGCAGTGCAGTGAGTCCAGAGAGTGCACTAGCACCACTGGGGATGCACTGCAGTGAGTCCAGAGTGTGCACTGGCACCACTGGGGATGCAGTGCAGTGAGTCCAGAGAGTGCACTGGCACCACTGGGGATGTAGTGCAGTGAGTCCACAGAGGGCACTGGCACCACAGGGGATGCAGTGTAGTGAGTCCAGAGAGTGCACTGTCACCACTGGGGATGCAGTGCAGTGAGTCCAAAGAGTGCACTTGCACCATTGGGGATGCACTGCAGTGAGTCCAGAGACTTCACAGGCACCACTGGGGATGCAGTGCAGTGAGTCCAGAGAGTGCCCTGGCACCACTGGGAATGCAGTGAGTACAGAGAGTGCACTGGCACCACTGGGGATGCACCCCGGCAAGTCCAGAGAGTGCACTGGCACCACTGGGGATGCAGTGCAGTGAGTCCAGAGAGTGCACTGGCACCACTGGGGATGCACTGCAGTGAGTCCAGAGAGTGCACTGGCACCACTGGGGATGCAGTGCAGTGAGTCCAGAGAGTGCACTGGCACCACTGGGGATGCACCCCGGCAAGTGCAGAGAGTGCACTGTCACCACTGGGGATGCAGTGCAGTGAGTCCAGAGAGTGCATTGGCACCACTGGGGATGCACTGCAGTGACTCCAGAGAGCTCACTGGCACCACTGGGGATGCACTGCAGTGAGTCCAGATGTTAGCCTAGCAACCACATAATCACCAAGTGTTTATATGAAGGTGCTTTATTCAGCGCTGGAAGCCGGGGCA
Organism: Anser cygnoides; assembly: GCF_040182565.1. Taxonomy (NCBI): domain Eukaryota; kingdom Metazoa; phylum Chordata; class Aves; order Anseriformes; family Anatidae; genus Anser; species Anser cygnoides. The sequence goes on from NC_089877.1 coordinate 743,182, forward strand.
GGTGCCCAAATCTGGCTTCAAGTCCCGTTACTTCCCAGCCGTTATTTATACATACAATATTGCGTCAGGTATACATATTCTTTACAGGTTGCAACAGCAGCCTCACTTTTCATTCTAATTAGCTCCCCTCCCCTTTGCACATGCGTGGCGCACTCTGGTGGTCGTCCAGGTGGTCGTCCATTTGAAGTAAGGAGTCTTCCTCTCCGCTAAACTTTTCACCTTTCTTACTCGATGCATGCTCCCTCCGCTTCTTGGTTCTGCTTCAACACATTTCATCATTTCCAGGCCCTTATCCAAGGTCAGGTTGTACCTGTTCCCTCCCAAGGTTCCCCTTCAATGACTCTTTTGATTGTTCAATGTACTCCCTAAGTAACCAGTGTACATAGATTAATTGATAATGTAAGTACATTTGGCAATGCTTAATTATACTGTAGGTCCCATTAAGTAAGAGACATTACATCCATTCAATTCTCCCCAACACTAACACAGAGACTGCACTGGCACCACTGGGGATGCAGTGCAGTGAGTCCAGAGAGGGCACTGGCACCACTGGGGATGCAGTGCAGTGAGTCCAGAGAGTGCACTGGCACCACTGGCGATGCACTGCAGTGAGTCCAGAGAGTGCACTGGCACCACCTGGGATGCAGTGCAGTGAGTCCAGAGAGTGCACTGGCACCACTGGTGATGCAATGCAGTGACTCCAGAGAGTGCACTGGCACCACTGGAGTTGCAGTGCAGTGAGTCCAGAGAGTGCACTGGAACCACTGGGGATGCAGCGCAGTGACTCCTGAGAGTGCAATGGCACCACTGGGGATGCAGTGCAGTGACTCCAGAGAGTGCATTGGCACCACTGGGGATGCACTGCAATGAGTCCAGAGAGTGCACTGGCACCAATGACAACGCAGAGCAGTGAGTCGAGAGAGTGCACTGGCACCAAAGGGGATGCAGTGCAGTGAGTCCAGAGAGTGCACTAGCACCACTGGGGATGCACTGCAGTGAGTCCAGAGTGTGCACTGGCACCACTGGGGATGCAGTGCAGTGAGTCGAGAGAGTGCACTGGCACGACAGGGGATGCAGTGCAGTGAGTCCAGAGAGTGCACTAGCACCACTGGGGATGCACTGCAGTGAGTCCAGAGTGTGCACTGGCACCACTGGGGATGCAGTGCAGTGAGTCCAGAGAGTGCACTGGCAACACTGGGGATGTAGTGCAGTGAGTCCACAGAGGGCACTGACACCACAGGGGATGCAGTGTAGTGAGTCCAGAGAGTGCACTGTCACCAATGGGGATGCAGTGCAGTGAGTCCAAAGAGTGCACTGGCACCATTGGGGATGCACTGCAGTGAGTCCAGAGACTTCACAGGCACCACTGGGGATGCAGTGCAGTGAGTCCAGAGAGTGCCCTGGCACCACTGGGAATGCAGTGAGTCCAGAGAGTGCACTGGCACCACTGGGGATGCAGTGCAGTGAGTCCAGAGAGTGCACTGGCACCACTGGGGATGCACCCCGGCAAGTCCAGAGAGTGCACTGGCACCACTGGGGATGCAGTGCAGTGAGTCCAGAGAGTGCACTGGCACCACTGGGGATGCACTGCAGTGAGTGCAGAGAGTGCACTGGCACCACTGGGGATGCAGTGCAGTGAGTCCAGAGAGTGCACTGGCACCACTGGGGATGCAGTGCAGTGAGTCCAGAGAGTGCACTGGCACCACTGGGGATGCAGTGCAGTGAGTCCAGAGAGTGCACTGGCACCACTGGGGATGCAGTACAGTGAGTCCAGAGAGTGCACTGGCACCACTGGGGATGCAGTGCCGTGAGTAAAGAGAGTACAGTGGCACCACTGGGGATGCAGTGCAGTGAGTCCAGTGAGTGCCCTGGCACCACTGGGAATGCAGTGAGTCCAGAGAGTTCACTGGCACGACTGGGGATGCAGTGCAGTGAGTCCAGAGAGTACACTGGCACCACTGGGTATGCACCCCGGCAAGTCCAGAGAGTGCACTGGCACCACTGGGGATGCAGTGCAGTGAGTCCAGAGAGTGCACTGGCACCACTGGGGATGCACTGCAGTGAGTGCAGAGAGTGCACTGGCACCACTGGGGATGCAGTGCAGTGAGTCCAGAGAGTGCACTGGCACCACTGGGGTTGCAGTGCAGTGAGTCCAGAGAGTGCACTGGCACCACTGGGGATGCAGTGCAGTGAGTCCAGAGAGTGCACTGGCACCACTGGGGATGCAGTACAGTGAGTCCAGAGAGTGCACTGGCACCACTGGGGATGCAGTGCAGTGAGTAAAGAGAGTGCACTGGCACCACTGTGGATGCAGTGCAGTGAGTCCAGAGAGTGCACTGGCACCACTGGGGCTGCAGTGCAGTGAGTCCAGAGAGTGCAGTGGCACCACTGGGGATGCAGTGCAGTGAGTCCAGAGAGTGCACTGGCACCACTGGGGATGCACTGCAGTGAGTCCAGAGAGTGCACTGGCACCACTGGGGATGCACTGCAGTGAGTCCAGAGAGTGCACTGGCACCACTGGGATGCAGTGCAGTGAGTCCAGAGAGTGCACTGGCACCACTGGGGATGCACTGCAGTGAGTCCAGAGAGTGCACTGGCACCACTGGGATGCAGTGCACTGAGTCCTCAGAGTGCACTGGCACCACAGGGGATACACTGCAGTGAGTCCAGAGAGTGCACTGGCACCACTGGGGATGCAGTGCCGTTAGTGCAGAGAGTGCACTGGCACCGCTGCTGTTGCACCCCGGTGTTTTCAGAGAGTGCAGTGGCACCACTGGGGATGCAGTGCAGTGAGTCCAGAGAGTGCACTGGCACCTTGGGGATGCACTGCAGTGAGTCCAGAGAGTACACTGGCACCACTGGTGATGCAGTGCAATGAGTCCAGAGAGCCACTGGCACCAGTGGGGATGCAGTGCATTTAGTCCAGAGAGTGAACTGGCACCACTGGGGATGCAGTGCACTGAGTCCAGAGAGGGCACTGTCAGCAATGGGGATGCAGTGCAGTGAGTCCAGAGAGTGCACTGGCACCACTGTTGATGCAGTGCAGTGAGACCAGAGACTTCACAGGCACCACTGGGGATGCAGTGCAGTGAGTCCAGAGAGTGCACTGGCACCACTGGGGATGCAGTGCAGTGAGTGCAGAGAGTGCACTGGCACAAAAGGGAATGCACTGCAGTGAGTCCAGAGAGTGCGCTGGCACCACTGGGGATGCAGTGCAGTGAGTCCAGAGAGTGCACTGGCACCACTGGGGATGCAGCGCAGTGACTACAGCGAGTGCACTGTCACCACTGGGGATGCAGTCCACTGAGTCCAGAGAGTACACTCGCACCACTGGGGATGCAGTGCAGTGAGTCCAGAGAGTGCACTGTCAGCACTGGGGATGCAGTGCAGTGAGTCCAGAGAGTGCACTGGCACCAACTGGAGCTGCACTGCTGTGAGTCCTGAGATTGCACTGGCACCACTGGGGATGCACTGCAGTGAGTCCAGAGACTTCACAGGCACCACTGGGGATGCAGTGCAGTGAGCCCAGAGAGTGCATTGGCACCACTGGGGATGCACTGCAATGAGTCCAGAGAGTGCACTGGCACCAATGGTAACGCAGAGCAGTGAGTCGAGAGAGTGCACTCGCACCACAGGGGATGCAGTGCAGTGAGTCCAGAGAGTGCACTAGCACCACTGGGGATGCACTGCAGTGAGTCCAGAGTGTGCACTGGCACCACTGGGGATGCAGTGCAGTGAGTCCAGAGAGTGCACTGGCACCACTGGGGATGTAGTGCAGTGAGTCCACAGAGGGCACTGGCACCACAGGGGATGCAGTGTAGTGAGTCCAGAGAGTACAGTGGCACCACTGGGGATGCAGTGCAGTGAGTCCAAAGAGTGCACTGGCACCTTTGGGGATGCACTGCAGTGAGTCCAGAGACTTCACAGGCACCACTGGGGATGCAGTGCAGTGAGTCCAGAGAGTGCCCTGGCACCACTGGGAATGCAGTGAGTCCAGAGAGTGCACTGGCACCACTGGGGATGCAGTGCAGTGAGTCCAGAGAGTGCACTGGCACCACTGGGGATGCACCCAGGCAAGTCCAGAGAGTGCACTGGCACCACTGGGGATGCAGTGCAGTGAGTCCAGAGAGTGCACTGGCACCACTGGGGATGCAGTGCAGTGAGTCCAGAGAGTGCACTGGCACCACTGGGGATGCAGTGAGTCCAGAGAGTGCACTGGCACCACTGGGGATGCACTGCAGTGAGTCCAGAGAGTGCACTGGCACCACTGGGGATGCACCCTGGCAAGTCCAGAGAGTGCACTGGCACCACTGGGGATGCAGTGCAGTGAGTCCAGAGAGTGCACTGGCACCACTGGGGATGCACTGCAGTGAGTGCAGAGAGTGCAGTGGCACCACTGGGGATGCAGCCCACTGAGTCCAGAGAGTACACTGGCACCACTGGGGATGCACTGCAGTGAGTCCAGAGAGTGCACTGTCAGCACTGGGGATGCAGTGCAGTGAGTCCAGAGAGTGCACTGGCACCAACAGGAGCTGCACTGCTGTGAGTCCTGAGACTGCACTGGCACCACTGGGGATGCACTGCAGTGAGTCCAGAGAGTGCACTGGCACCACTGGGGATGCAGTGCAGTGAGTCCAGAGAGTGCACTGGCACCACTGGTGATGCAGTGCCGTGAGTCCAGAGAGTGAACTGGCACCACTGGGGATGCAGTGCACTGAGTCCAGAGAGGGCACTGTCAGCAATGGGGATGCAGTGCAGTGAGTCCAAAGAGTGCACTGGCACCATTGGGGATGCACTGCAGTGAGTCCAGAGACTTCACAGGCACCACTGGGGATGCAGTGCAGTGAGTCCAGAGAGTGCCCTGGCACCACTGGGAATGCAGTGAGTCCAGACAGTGCACTGGCACCACTGGGGATGCACTGCAGTGAGTCCAGAGAGTGCACTGGCACCACTGGGGATGCACCCCGGCAAGTCCAGAGAGTGCACTGGCACCACTGGGGATGCAGTGCAGTGAGTCCAGAGAGTGCACTGGCACCACTGGGGATGCACTGCAGTGAGTGCAGAGAGTGCACTGGCACCACTGGGGATGCAGTGCAGTGAGTCCAGAGAGTGCACTGGCACCACTGGGTATGCAGTGCAGTGAGTCCAGAGAGTGCACTGGCACCACTGGGGATGCAGTGCAGTGAGTCCAGAGAGTGCACTGGCACCACTGGGGATGCAGTACAGTGAGTCCAGAGAGTGCACTGGCACCACTGGGGATGCAGTGCAGTGAGTAAAGAGAGTACAGTGGCACCACTGGGGATGCAGTGCAGTGAGTCCAGAGAGTGCCCTGGCACCACTGGGAATGCAGTGAGTCCAGAGAGTGCACTGGCACGACTGGGGATGCACTGCAGTGAGTCCAGAGAGTGCACTGGCACCACTGGGGATGCACCCCGGCAAGTCCAGAGAGTGCACTGGCACCACTGGGGATGCACTGCAGTGAGTCCAGAGAGTGCACTGGCACCACTGGGGATGCACTGCAGTGAGTCCAGAGAGTGCACTGGCACCTCTGGGTATGCAGTGCAGTGAGTCCAGAGAGTGCACTGGCACCACTGGGGATGCAGTGCAGTGAGTCCAGAGAGTGCCCTGGCACCACTGGGGATGCAGTACAGTGAGTCCAGAGAGTGCACTGGCACCACTGGGGATGCAGTGCAGTGAGTAAAGAGAGTGCACTGGCACCACTGTGGATGCAGTGCAGTGAGTCCAGAGAGTGCACTGGCACCACTGGGGATGGACTGCAGTGAGTCCAGAGAGTGCACTGGCACCACTGGGGATGCAGTGCAGTGAGTCCAGAGAGTGCACTGGCACCACTGGGGATGCACTGCAGTGAGTCCAGAGAGTGCACTGGCACCACTGGGGATGCACTGCAGTGAGTCCAGAGAGTGCACTGGCACCACTGGGATGCAGTGCAGTGAGTCCAGAGAGTGCACTGGCACCACTGGGGATGCAGGGCAGTGAGTCCAGAGAGTGCACTGGCACCACTGGGATGCAGTGCACTGAGTCCACAGAGTGCACTGGCACCACAGGGGATACACTGCAGTGAGTCCAGAGAGTGCACTGGCACCACTGGGGATGCAGCGCCGTGAGTGCAGAGAGTGCACTGGCACCGCTGCGGTTGCACCCCGGTGTTTTCAGAGAGTGCAGTGGCACCACTGGGGATGCAGTGCAGTGAGTCCAGAGAGTGCACTGGCACCACGGGGGATGCAGTGCAGTGAGTCCAGAGAGTGCACTGTCACCACTGGGGATGCAGTGCAGTGAGTCCAGAGAGTGCACTGGCACCACTGGGGATGCAGTGCAGTGAGTCCAGAGAGTGCACTGGCACCTTGGGGATGCAGTTCAGTGAGTCCAGAGAGTGCACTGGCACCACTGGAAATGCACTGCAGTGAGTCCAGAGAGTGCACTGGCACCACTGGGGATGCAGTGCAGTGAGTCCAGAGAGTGCAGTGGCACCATTGGGGATGCACTGCAGTGAGTCCAGAGAGTGCACTGGCACCACTGGTGATGCAGTGCAGTGAGTTAAGAGAGTACACTGGCGCCACTGTGGATGCACTGCAGTGAGTCCAGAGAGTGCACTGGCACCACTGGTGATGCAGTGCAATGAGTCCAGAGAGCCACTGGCACCACTGGGGATGCAGTGCATTTAGTCCAGAGAGTGAACTGGCACCACTGGGGATGCACTGCAGTGAGTCCAGAGACTTCACAGGCACCACTGGGGATGCAGTGCAGTGAGTCCAGAGAGTGCCCTGGCACCACTGGGAATGCAGTGAGTCCAGAGAGTACACTGGCACCACTGGGGATGCACTGCAGTGAGTCCAGAGAGTGCACTGGCACCACTGGGGATGCACCCTGGCAAGTCCAGAGAGTGCACTGGCACGACTGGGGATGCAGTGCAGTGAGTCCAGAGAGTGCACTGGCACCACTGGGGATGCACTGCAGTGAGTGCAGAGAGTGCACTGTCACCACTGGGGCTGTACTGCAGTGAGTCCAGAGAGTGCACTGGCACCTCTGGGGATGCAGTGCAGTGAGTCCAGAGAGTGCACTGGCACCACTGGGGATGCAGTGCAGTGAGTCCAGAGAGTGCACTGGCACCATTGGGATGCAGTGCAGTGAGACCAGAGACTTCACAGGCACCACTGGGGATGCAGTGCAGTGAGTCCAGAGAGTGCACTGGCACCACTGGGGATGCAGTGCAGTGAGTCCAGAGAGTGCACTGGCACAAAAGGGAATGCACTGCAGTGAGTCCAGAGAGTGCACTGGCACCACTGGGGATGCAGTGCAGTGAGTCCAGAGAGTGCACTGGCACCACTGGGGATGCACTGCAGTGAGTCCAGAGAGTGAACTGGCACCACTGGGGATGCAGTCCACTGAGTCCAGAGAGTACACTGGCACCACTGGGGATGCAGTGCAGTGAGTCCAGAGAGTGCACTGTCAGCACTGGGGATGCAGTGCAGTGAGTCCAGAGAGTGCACTGGCACCAACTGGAGCTGCACTGCTGTGAGTCCTGAGATTGCACTGGCACCACTGGGGATGCACTGCAGTGAGTCCAGAGACTTCACAGGCACCACTGGGGATGCAGTACAGTGAGTCCAGAGAGTGCACTGGCACCACTGGGGATGTAGTGCAGTGAGTCCAGAGAGTGCACTGGCACCTCTGGGGATGCACCCCGGTGACTCCAGAGAGTGCACTGGCACCACTGGGGATGCACCCCGGCAAGTCCAGAGAGTGCACTGTCACCACTGGGGATGCAGTGCAGTGAGTCCAGAGAGTGCACTGGCACCACTGGGGATGCAGTGCAGTGAGTCCAGAGAGTGCACTGGCACCACTGGTGATGCAGTGCCGTGAGTGCAGAGAGTGCACTGGCACCACTGGGGATGCACTGCAGTGAGTCCAGAGAGTACACTGGCGCCACTGTGGATGCACTGCAGTGAGTCCTGAGAGTGCACTGGCACCATTGGTATGCAGTGCATTTAGTCCAGAGAGTGAACTGGCACCACTGGGTATGCACTGCAGTGAGTCCAGAGAGTGCACTGGCACCACTGGGGATGCAATGCAGTGAGTCCAGAGAGTGCACTGCCACCACTGGGGATGCACTGCAGTGAGTCCAGGGAGTGCACTGGCACCACTGGGGATGCACTGCAGTGACTCCAGAGAGTGCACTGGCACCACTGGGGATGCACTGCAGTGAGTCCAGATGTTAGCCTAGCAACCACATAATCACCAAGTGATTATATGAAGGTGCTTTATTCAGCGCTGGAAGCCGGGGCAGGTGCCCAAATCTGGCTTCAAGTCCCGTTACTTCCCAGCCGTTATTTATACATACAATATTGCGTCAGGTATACATATTCATTACAGGTTGCAACAGCAGCCTCGCTTTTCATTCTAATTAGCTCCCCTCCCCTTTGCACATGCGTGGCGCACTCTGGTGGTCGTCCAGGTGGTCGTCCAGATGAAGTAAGGAGTCTTCCTCTCCGCTAAACTTTTCACCTTTCTTACTCGACGCATGCTCCCTCCGCTTCTTGGTTTTGCTTCAACTCATTTCATCATTTCCAGGCCCTTATCCAAGGTCAGGTTGTACCTGTTCCCTCCCAAGGTTCCCCTTCAATGATTCTTTTGATTGTTCAATGTACTCCCTAAGTATCCAGTATACATAGATTAATTGATAATGTAAGTACATTTGGCAATGCTTAATTATACTGTAGGTCCCATTACCTAAGAGACATTAGTAAAACATCCATTCGATTCTCCCCAACACTAACACAGAGACTGCACTGGCACCACTGGGGATGCACCCCGGCAAGTCCAGAGAGTGCACTGGCACCACTGGGGATGCAGTGCAGTGAGTCCAGAGAGTGCACTGGCACCACTGGGGATGCACTGCCGTGAGTCCAGAGAGTGCACTGGCACCACTGGGGATGCAGTGCAGTGAGTCCAGAGAGTGCACTGCACCACTGGGGATGCACCCCGGTGAGTCCCACTGGGGATGCAGTGCAGTGAGTCCAGAGAGTGAGAGATGCAGTGCAGTGAGTCCAGAGAGTGCACTGGCACCACTGGGGATGCACTGCCGTGAGTCCAGAGAGTGCCCCGGCACCACTGGGGATGCAGTGCAGTGAGTCCAGAGAGTGCAGTGGCACCACTGGGGATGCAGTGCAGTGAGTCCAAAGAGTGCACTGGCACCATTGGGGATGCACTGCAGTGAGTCCAGAGAGTGCACTGGCACCACTGGGGATGCAGTGCAGTGAGTCCAAAGAGTGGACTGGCACCATTGGGGATGCACTTCAGTGAGTCCAGAGACTTCACAGGCACCACTGGGGATGCAGTGCAGTGAGTCCAGAGAGTGCCCTGGCACCACTGGGAATGCAGTGAGTCCAGAGAGTGCACTGGCACCACTGGGGATGCACTGCAGTGAGTCCAGAGAGTGCACTGGCACCACTGGGGATGCACCCCGGCAAGTCCAGAGAGTGCACTGGCACCACTGGGGATGCAGTGCAGTGAGTCCAGAGAGTGCACTGGCACCACTGGGGATGCACTGCAGTGAGTGCAGAAAGTGCACTGTCACCACTGGGGCTGCACTGCAGTGAGTCCAGAGAGTGCACTGGCACCACTGGGGATGCAGTGCAGTGAGTCCAGAGAGTGCACTGGCACCACTGGGGATGCAGTGCAGTGAGTCCAGAGAGTGCACTGGCACCATTGGGATGCAGTGCAGTGAGTCCAGAGAGTGCACTGGCACCACTGGGGATACACTGCAGTGAGTCCAGAGAGTGCACTGGCACCACTGGGATGCAGTGCACTGAGTCCACAGAGTGTACTGGCACCACAGGGGATACACTGCAGTGAGTCCAGAGAGTGCACTGGCAGCACTGGGGATGCAGTGCAGTGAGTCCAGAGAGTGCACTGTCACCACTGGGGATGCAGTGCAGTGAGTCCAGAGAGTGCACTGTCAGCACTGGGGATGCAGTGCAGTGAGTCCAGAGAGTGCACTGGCACCTTGGGGATGCAGTTCAGTGAGTCCAGTGAGTGCACTGGCACCACTGGGGATGCAGTGCAGTGAGTCCACAGAGTACACTGGCACCACTGGTGATGAAGTGCAGTGAGTCCAGAGAGTGCACTGGCACCACTGGGGATGCAGTGCAGTGAGTCCAGAGAGTGCACTGGCACCACTGGTGATGCAGTGCCGTGAGTGCAGAGAGTGCACTGGCACCAGTGGGGATGCACTGCAGTGAGTCCAGAGAGTACACTGGCGCTACTGTGGATGCACTGCAGTGAGTCCTGAGAGTGCACTGGCACCACTGGGTATGCAGTGCATTTAGTCCAGAGAGTGAACTGGCACCACTGGGGATGCAGTGCACTGAGTCCAGAGAGGGCACTGTCAGCACTGGGGATGCAGTGCAGTGAGTCCAGAGAGTGCACTGGCACCACTGGGGATGCAGTGCAGTGAGACCAGAGAGTGCACTGGCACCACTGGGGATGCAGTGCAGTGAGTCCAGAGAGTGCACTGGCACCACTGGAGATGCAGTGCAGTGAGTGCAGAGAGTGCACTGGCACAAAAGGGAATGCACTGCAGTGAGTCCAGAGAGTGCACTGGCACCACTGGGGATGCAGTGCAGTGAGTGCAGAGAGTGCACTGGCACCACTGGGGATGCACTGCAGTGAGTCCAGAGAGTGCAGTGGCACCACTGGGGATGCAGTCCACTGAGTCCAGAGAGTACACTGGCACCACTGGGGATGCAGTGCAGTGAGTGCATAGAGTGCACTGTCAGCACTGGGGATGCAGTGCAGTGAGTCCAGAGAGTGCACTGGCACCAACTGGAGCTGCACTGCTATGAGTCCAGAGAGTGCACTGGCACCACTGGGGATGCACTGCAGTGAGTCCAGAGACTTCACAGGCACCACTGGGGATGCAGTACAGTGAGTCCAGAGAGTGCACTGGCACCACTGGGGATTCAGTTCAGTGAGTCCAGAGAGTGCACTGGCACCACTGGGGATGTAGTGCAGTGAGTCCAGAGAGTGCACTGGCACCTCTGGGGATGCACCCCGGTGACTCCAGAGAGTGCACTGGCACCACTGTGGATGCACCCCGGCAAGTCCAGAGAGTGCACTCTCACCACTGGGGATGCAGTGCAGTGAGTCCAGAGAGTGCAGTGGCACCACTGGGGATGCAGTGCAGTGAGTCCAGAGAGTGCACTGGCACCACTGGGGATGCAGTGCAGTGAGTCCAGAGAGTGCACTGGTACCACTGGGGATGCAGTGCAGTGAGTCCAGAGAGTGCACTGGTACGATTGGGGATGCAATGCAGTGAGTCCAGAGAGTGCACTGGCACCACTGGGTATGCACTGCAGTGAGTCCAGAGAGTGCACTGGCACCACTGGTGATGCAATGCAGTGAGTCCAGAGAGTGCACTGGCACCACTGGGGATGCACTGCAGTGAGTCCAGGGAGTGCACTGGCACCACTGGGGATGCACTGCAGTGACTCCAGAGAGTGCACTGGCACCACTGGGGATGCACCCCGGTGAGTCCAGAGAGTGCACTGGCACCACTGGGGATGCACCCCGGCAAGTCCATAGAGTGCACTGTCACCACTGGGGTTGCAGTGCAGTGAGTCCAGAGAGTGCACTGGCACCAGTGGGGATGCACTGCAGTGGGTCCAGAGAGTGCACTGGCACCACTGGGGATGCACTGCACTGAGTCCAGAGAGTGCACTGGCACCACTGGGGATGCAGTGCAGTGAGTCCAGAGAGTGCACTGGCACCACTGGCGATGCAGTGCAGTGAGTCCAGAGAGTGCACTGGCACCACTGGGGATGCAGTACAGTGAGTCCAGAGAGTGCACTGGCACCACTGGTGATGCAGTGCAGTGAGTCCAGAGAGTGCACTGGCACCACTGGGATGCAGTGCAGTGAGTCCAGAGAGTGCACTGGCACCACTGGGGATGCACGTCAGTGAGTACAGAGAGTGCACTCTCTGGACTTGCCGGGGTGCATCCCCAGTGGTGCCAGTGCACTCTCTGGACTCACGGGGTTGCATCCCCAGTGGTGCCAGTGCACTCTCTGGACTCACTGCACTGCATCCCCAGTGGTGCCAGTGCACTCTCTGGACTCACCCGAGTGCATCCCCAGTGGTACCAGTGCACTCTCTGGACTGACCCGATTGCATGCCCAGTGGTGCCAGTGCACTCTCTGGACTCACTGCACTGCATCCCCAATCGTACCAGTGCCCTCTCTGGACTCGCTGCACTCCATTCCCAGTGGTGCCACTGCAATCTGTGGTCTCACTGCACTGCAACCCCAGTGGTGCCAGTGCACTCACTGGACTCACTGCAGTGCATCCCCAGTGGTGCCAGTGCACTCACTGGACTCACTGTACTGCATCCCCAGTGGTGCCAGTGCACTCTCTGGACTCACTGCACTGCATCCCAGTGGTGCCAGTGCACTCTCTGGACTCACTGCACTGCATCCCCAGTGGTGCCAGTGCACTCTCTGGACTCACTGTACTGCATCCCCAGTGGTGCCAGTGCACTCTCTGGACTCACTGCACTGCATCCCCAGTGGTGCCAGTGCACTCTCTGGACTCAGTGCAGTGCATCCCCAGTAGTGCCAGTGCACTCTCTGGACCCACTGCAGTGCATCCCCACTGGTGCCAGTGCACTCTCTGGACTCACTGCACTGCATCCCCGGTGGTGCCAGGGCACTCTCTGGACTCACTGCACTGCATCCCCAGTGGTCCCAGTGCACTCTCTGCACTCACTGCAGTGCATCCCCACTGGTGCCAGTGCACTCTCTGCACTCACTGCAGTGCATCCCCAGTGGTGCCAGTGCAATCTCTGGACTCACTGCACTGCATCCCCAGTGGTGACAGTGCACTCTCTGGACTCACTGCACTGCATCCCCAGTGGTGACAGTGCACTCTCTGGACTCACTGCAGTGCATCCCCAGTGGTGCCAGTGCACTCTCTGGACTCACTGCACTGCATCCCCAGTGGTGCCAGTGCACTCTCTGCACTCACTGCACTGCATCCCCAGTGGTGCCAGTGCACTCTCTGGACTCACTGCAGTGCATCCGCAGTGGTGCCAGTGCACTCTCTGGACTCACTGCACTGCATCCCCAGTAGTGCCAGTGCACTCTCTGGACTCACTGCGCTGCATCCCCAGTGGTGCCAGTGCACTCTCTGGACTCACTGCACTACATCCCCAGTGGTGCCAGTGCACTCTCTGCACTCACTGCACTGCATCCCCAGAGGTGCCAGTGCACTCTCTGGACTCACTGCACTACATCCCCAGTGGTGCCAGTTCACTCTCTGGACTCACTGAACTGAATCCCCAGTGGTGCCAGTGCACTCTCTGGACTCACTGTACTGCATCCCCAGTGGTGCCTGTGAAGTCTCTGGACTCACTGCAGTGCATCCCCAGTGGTGCCAGTGCAATCTCAGGACTCACTGCAGTGCAGCTCCAGTTGGTGCCAGTGCACTCTCTGGACTCACTGCACTGCATCCCCAGTGCTGACAGTGCACTCTCTGGACTCACTGCACTGCATCCCCACTGGTGCCAGTGTACTCTCTGGACTCAGTGGACTGCATCCCCAGTGGTACCACTGCACTCTCTGGACTCACTGCAGTGCATCCCCAGTGGTGCCAGTGCACTCTCTGGACTCACTGCACTGCATCCCCAGTTGTGCCAGTGCACTCTCTGGAGTCACTGCACTGCATCCCCAGTGGTGCCTGTGCAGTCTCTGGACTCACTACAGTTCATCCCCAGTGGAGCCAGTGCACTCTCTGGACTCACTGCACTGCATCCCCAGTGGTGCCAGTGCACTCTCTGGACTCAGTGCACTCCATCCCCACTGGTGCCAGTGCATTCTCTGGACTCATTGCAGTGTATCCCCAGTGGTGCCAGTGCACTCTCTGCACTCATGCACTGTATACCCAGTGGTGCCAGTGCACTCTTTGGACTCACTGCACTGCATGAACAGTGGTGCCAGTGCACTCTCTGGACTCACTGCAGTGCATCCCCAGTGGTGCCAGTGCACTCTCTGGACTCACTGCAGTGCATCCCCAGTGGTGCCAGTGCACTCTCTGGACTCACAGCACTGCATCCCAAGTGGTGCCAGTGCACTCTCTGGACTCACTGCAGTGCATCCCCAGTGGTGCCTCTGCACTCTCTGGAGTCACTGCACTGCATCCCCAGTGGTGCCAGTGCACTCTCTGGACTCACTGCAGTGCATCCCAAGTGGTGCCAGTGCACTCTCTGGACTCACTGCACTGCATCCCCAGTGGTGCCAGTGCACTCTGTGGACTCACTGCAGTGCATCCCCAGTGGTGCCAGTGCACTCTCTGGACTCACTGCACTGCATCCACAGTGGTGCCAGTGCACTCTCTGGACTCACTGCATTGCATCCCCAGTGGTGCCAGTGCACTCTCTGGACTCACTGCACTGCATCCCCAGTGGTGCCAGTGCACTCTCTGGACTCACTGCAGTGCATCCCCAGTGGTGACAGTGCACTCTCTGCCCTCACTGCAGTGCATCCCCAGTGGTGCCAGTGCACTCTCTGCACTCACTGCAGTGCATCCCCAGTGTTGCCAGTGTAATCTCTGGGCTCACCGGGGTGCATCTCCAGTGGTGCCAGTGCACTCTCTGGACTCACTGCACTGCATCCCCAGTGGTGCCAGTGCACTCTCTGGACTCACTGCACTGCATTCCCAGTGGTGCCAGGGCACTCTCTGCACTCACTGCACTGCATCCCCAGTGGTGCCAGTGCACTCTCTGGACTCACTGCACTGCAACCCCAGTGGTGCCAGTGCACTCTCTGGACTCACTGCAGTGCACCCCCACTGGTGCCAGTGCACTCTGTGGACTCACTGCACCGCATCCCCAGTGGTGCCAGTGCACTCTCTGGACTCACTGCACTGCATCCCCAAGGTGCCAGTGCACTCTATGGACTCAACTGCACTGCATCCCCAGTGGTGCCAGTGCACTCTCTGGACTCACTGCACTGCATCCCCAGTGGTGTCACTGCACTCTCTGGACTCACTGCACTGCATCACCATTGGTGCCAGGGCACTCTCCGGACTCACTGCAGTGCATCCGCAGTGGTGCCAGTGCACTCTTTCGAGTCACTGCAGTGCATCCCCAGTGGTGCCAGTGCACTCTCTGGACTCACTGCACTGCATCCCCAGTGGTGCCAGTGCACTCTCTGGAATCACTGCAGTGCATCCCCAGTGGTGCCAGTGCACTCTCTGGACTCACTGCACTGCATCTCCAGTGGTGCCAGTGCACTCTCTGGACTCACTGCATTGCATCCCCAGTGGTGCCAGTGTACTCTCTGGACTCACTGCACTGCATCCCCAGTGGTGCCACTGCACTCTCTGGACTCACTGCACTGCATCACCATTGGTGCCAGTGCACTCTCCGGACTCACTGCAGTGCATCCCCACTGGTGCCAGTGCACTCTCTTGAGTCACTGCAGTGCATCCCCAGTGGTGCCAGTGCACTCTCTGGACTCACTGCACTGCATCCCCAGTGGTGCCAGTGCACTCTCTGCACTCACTGCACTGCATCACCAGTGGTGCCAGTGCACTCTCTGGACTCACTGCACTGCATCCCCAGTGGTGCCAGTGCACTCTCTGGACTCACTGCAGTGCATCCCCAGTGGTGCCAGTGCACTCTCTGGAGTCGCAGCACTGCATCAACAGTGGTGCCTCTGCACTCTCTGGAGTCACTGCACTGCATCCCCAGTGCTGCCAGTGCACTCTCTGGACTCACTGCAGTGCATCCCCAGTGCTGCCAATGCACTCTCTGGACTCACTGCAGTGCATCCCCAGTGGTGCCAGTGCACTCTCTGGACTCACTGCACTGCATCCCCAGTGGTGCCAGTGCACTCTCTGGACTCACTGCACTTCATCCCCAGTGGTGCCAGTGCACTCTCTGGACTCACTGCATTGCATCCCCAGTGGTGCCAGTGCACTCTCTGGACTCACTGCACTGCATCCCCAGTGGTGCCAGTGCACTCTCTGGACTCACTGCACTGCATCACCGTTGGTGCCAGGGCACTCTCCGGAGTCACTGCAGTGCATCCGCAGTGGTGCCAGTGCACTCTTTCGAGTCACTGCAGTGCATCCCCAGTGGTGCCAGTGCACTCTCTGGACTCACTGCACTGCATCCCCAGTGGTGCCAGTGCACTCTCTGCACTCACTGCACTGCATCCCCGGTGTTCCCAGAGCACTCTCTGGACTCACTGCAGTGCATCCCCAGTGGTGCCAGTGCACTCTCTGGACTCACTGCAGTGCATCCCCAGTGGTGCCAGTGCACTCTCTGGACTCACTGCACTGCATCCCCAGTGGTGCCACTGCACTTTCTGGACTCACTGCACTGCATCACCATTGGTGCCAGGGCACTCTCCGGACTCACTGCAGTGCATCCGCAGTGGTGCCAGTGCACTCTTTCGAGTCACTGCACTGCATCCCCATTAGTGCCAGTGCATTCTCTGGACTCATTGCAGTGTATCCCCAGTGGTGCCAGTGCACTCTCTGGACTCACTGCAGTGCATCCCCAGTGGTGCCAGTGCACTCTCTGCACTCACTGCAGTGCATCCCCAGTGCTGACAGTGCACTCTCTGGACTCACTGCACTGCATCCCCAGTGCTGACAGTGCACTCTCTGGACTCACTGCAGTGCATCCCCAGTGGTGCCAGTGCACTCTCTGGACTCACTGCACTGCATCCCCAGTGGTGCCAGTGCACTCTCTGGACTCACTGCACTGCATCCCCAGTGGTGCCAGTGCACTCTCTGCACTCACTGCACTGCATCCCCGGTGTTCCCAGAGCACTCTCTGGACTCACCGAGGTGCATCCCCAGTGGTGCCAGTGTACTCTCTGGACTCACCGCACTGCATCCCCAGTGGTGCCAGTGCACTCTCTGGACTCACTGCAGTGCAGCCCCTGAGGTGCCAGTGTACTGTCTGGACTCACTGCACTGCATCCCCAGTGGTGACAGTGCACTCTCTGGACTCACTGCAGTGCATCCCCTGTGGTGCCAGTGCACTCTCTGGACTCACTGCACTGCATCCCCAGTAGTGCCAGGGCACTCTCTTGAGTCACTGCACTGCATCCCCTGTGGAGCCAGTGCACTCTATGGACCAACTGCACTGCATACCCAGTGGTGCCAGTGCACTCTTTGGACTCACTGCACTGCATCACCAGTGGTGCCACTGCACTCTCTGGACTCACTGCACTGCATCCCCAGTGGTGCCAGTGCACTCTCTGGATCACTGCACTGCATCACCATTGGTGCCAGTGCACTCTCTGGACTCACTGCAGTGCATCCCCAGTGGTGCCAGTGCACTCTTTCGAGTCACTGCACTGCATCCCCAGTGGTGCCAGTGCACTCTCTGGACTCACTGCAGTGCATCCCCTTTTGTGCCAGTGCACTCTCTGGAGTCTCTGCAGTGCATCCCCAGTGGTGCCAGTGCACTCTCTGGACTCACTGCACTGCATCCCCAGTGGTGCCAGTGCACTCTCTGGACTCACTGCAGTGCATCCCCAGTGGTGCCAGTGCACTCTCTGGACTCACTGCACTGCATCCCCAGTGCTGACAGTGCACTGTCTGGACTCACTGCACTGCATCACCAGTGGTGGCAGTGTACTCTCTGGACTCACTGCACTGCATCCCCAGTGGAGACAGTGCACTCACTGTAGTCACTGCGCTGCATCCCCAGTGGTTCCAGGGCACTCTCTCGACTCACTGCACTGCAAATCCAGTGGTGCCAGTGCACTCTCTGGACTCACTGCACTGCATCCCCAGTGGTGCCAGTGCACTCTCTGAAGTCACTGCGCTGCATCCCCAGTGGTGCCAGTGCCCTCTGTGGACTCACTGCACTACATCCCCTGTGGGGCCAGTGCACTCTCTGGACTCACTGCAGTGCATCCCCAGTGGTGCGAGTGCACTCTCTGGACTCACCGGGGTGCATCCCCAGTGGTGCCAGTGCACTCTCTGGACTCACCGGGGTGCATCCCCAGTGGTGCCAGTGCACTCTCTGGACTCACTGCAGTGCATCCCCAGTGGTGCCAGTGCACTCTCTGGACTCACTGCAGTGCATCCCCAGTGGCGCCAGTGCACTCTCTGGACTCACTGCACTGCATCCCATTGGTGCTAGTGCACTCTCTGGACTCACTGCACTGCATCCCCAGTGGTGCCAGTGCACTCTCTGGACTCACTGCACTGCATCCCCAGTTGTGCCAGTGCACTCTCTGGACTCACTGCAGTGCATCCCCAGTGGTGCCAGTGCACTCTCTGGACTCACTGCAGTGCTTCCGCACTGGTGCCAGTGCACTCTCTGCACTCACTGCACTGCATCAACAGTGGTGCCTCTGCACTCTCTGGAGTCACTGCACTGCATCCCCAGTGGTGCCAGTGCACTCTCTGGACTCACTGCAGTGCATCCCTTGTGGTGCCTTTGCACTCTCTGGACTCACTGCACTGCATCCCCAGTGGTGCCAGTGCACTCTCTGGACTCAGTGCACTGCATCCCCAGTGGTGCCAGTGCACTCTCTGAACTCAGTGCACTGCATCCCCAATGGTGCCACTGCACTCTCTGGACTCACTGCAGTGCATCCCCAGTGTTGCCAGTGCACTCTCTGGACTCACTGCACTGCATCCCCAGTGGTGCCAGTGCACTCTCTGAGCTCTTTGCAGTGCATCCCATGTGGTGCCAGTGCACTCTCTGGACTCACTGCACTGCATCACCAGTGGTGCCAGTGCACTCTCTGGACTCACGGCAGTGCATCCCCAGTGGTGCCAGTGCACTCTCTGGACTCACAGCAGTGCATCCCCAGTGGTGCCAGTGCAACTACTGGAGTCACTGCAGTGTAGCTCAGTTGTGCCAGAGCACTCTCTGGACTCACTGCACTGCATCCCCAGTGGTGCCAGTGCACTCTCTGGACTCACTGCACTGCATCCCCAGTGGTGCCAGTGCACTGTCTGGATTCACTGCAGTGTATCGCCATTGGAGCCGGTGCACTCTCTGGACTCACTAAACTGCATCCCCAGTGGTGCCAGAGAACTGTCTGGTCTCACTGCAGTGCATCCCCAGTGGTGCCAGTACACTGTCTGGACTCACTGCATCTCCAGTGGTGCCAGTGCACTCTCTGGACTCAGTGCAGTGCATCCCCAGTGGAGCCAGTGCACTCTCTGGACTCACTGCAGTGCATCCCCAGTGGTGCCAGTGCACTCTCTGGACTCACTGCACTGCATCCCCAGTGGTGCCAGTGCACTCTCTGGACTCACTGCAGTGCATCACCAGTGGTGCCACTGCACTCTCTGGACTCACTGCACTGCATCCCCAGTGGTGCCAGTGTAGTCTCTGGACTCACTGCAGTGCATCCCCAGTGGTGCCAGTGCACTCTCTGGACTCACTGCACTGCATCCCCAGTGGTGCCAGTGCACTCTCTGGACCCACTGAAGTGCATCCCCACTGGTGCCAGTGCATTCTCTGGACTCACTGCAGTGCATCCCCAGTGGTGCCAGTGTAGTCTCTGGACTCACTGCAGTGCATCCCCACTGGTGCCAGTGCACTCTCTGGACTCACTGCACTGCATCCCCAGTGGTGCCAATGCACTCTCTGGACTCACTGCAGTGCATCCCCAGTGGTGCCAGTGCACTCTCTGGACTCACTGCTCTGCATTAAAAGTTGTTCCAGTGCACTCTCTGGATCACTGCACTGCATCACCATTGGTGCCAGGGCACTCTCCGGACTAACTGCAGTGCATCCGCAGTGGTGCCAATGCACTCTTTCGAGTCACTGCACTGCATCCCCAGTGGTGCCAGTGCACTCTCTGGACTCACTGCACTGCATCCCCAGTGGTGCCAGTGCACTCTCTGGACTCACTGCAGTGCATCACCAGTGGTGCCAGTGCACTCTCTGGACTCACTGCACTGCATCACCTTTGGTGCCAGTGCATTCTCTGGACTCACTGCAGTGCATCCGCAGTGGTGCCAGTGCACTCTTTCGAGTCACTGCACTGCATCCCCAGTGGTGCCAGTGCACTCTCTGTACTCACTGCAGTGCATCCCTGGTGGTGCCACTGCACTCTCTGGACTCGCTGCAGTGCATCCCCACTGGTGCGAGTACAATCTCTGGACTCACTGCAGTGCAGCTCAGTGGTGCCAATGCACTCTCTGGACTCACTGCACTGCATCCCCAGTGGTGCCAGTGCACTCTCTGGACTCACAGCACTGCATCCCCAGTGGTGCCAGTGTACTCTCTGGACTCACTGCACTGCATCCCCAGTGGAGACAGTGCACTCTCTGTAGTCACTGCGCTTCATCCCCAGTGGTGACAGTGCACTCTCTGGACTCACTGCAGTGCATCCCCAAGGTGCCAGTGCACTCTCTGGACTCACTGCACTGCATCCCCAGTGGTGACAGTGCACTCTCTGGACTCACTGCACTGCATCCCCAGTGGTGCCAGTGCACTCTCTGGACTCACTGCAGTGCATCCCCAGTGGTGCCAGTGCACTCTCTGGACTCACTGCAGTGCATCCCCAGTGGTGCCAGTGCAGTCTCTGAACTCAGCGCACTGCATCCCCAGTGGTGCCAGTGCACTCTCTGGACTCACTGCACTGCATCCCCAGTGGTGCCAGTGCACTCTCTGGACTCACTGCATTGCATCCCCAGTGGTGCCAGTGCACTCTCTGGACTCACTGCACTGCATCCCCAGTGGAGCTAATGCACTCTCTGGACTCACTGCAGTGCATCCCCAGTGGTGCCAGTGGCTCTCTATACTCACTGCACTGCATCCCCAGTGTTGCCAGTGCACTCTCTGGACTCACTGCTCTGCATTCCCAGTGGTGCCAGTGCACTCTCTGGAGTCACTGCACTGCATCAACAGTGGTGACAGTGCACTCTCTGGACTCACTGCACTGCATCCCCAGTGGTGCCAGTGTAGTCTCTGGACTCGCTGCAGTGCATCCCCAGTGGTGCGAGTACAATCTCTGGACTCACTGCAGTGCATCACCAGTGGTGCCAATGCACTCTCTGGACTCACTGCACTGCATCCCCAGTGGTGCCAGTGCACTCTCTGGACTCACAGCACTGCATCCCCAGTGGTGCCAGTGCACTCTAGACTCACTGCACTAAAACTCCAGTGGTGCCAGTGCACTCTCTGGACTCACTGCAGTGCATCCCCAGTGGTGCCAGTGCACTCTCTGGACTGACTGCACTGCATCCCCAGTGGTGCCAGTGCACTCTCTGGACTCACTCCACTGCATCCCCAGTGGTGCCAGAGAACTCTCTGGAGTCACTGCAGTGCATCCCCAGTGGTGCCAGTGCACTGTCTGGACTCACTGCAGTTTATCCCCAGTGGTGCAAGGGCACTCTCTGGACTCACAGCACTGCATGCCCATTGGTGCCAGTGCACTCTCTGGACTCACTGCAGTGCATCCCCAGTGGTGCCAGTGCACTCTCTGGACTCACTTCAGTGCATCGCCTGTGGTGATAGTACACTCTCTGGACTCACTGCACTGCATCCCCAGTGGTGCCAGTGCACTCTCTGGACTCACTGCACTGCATCCCCAGTGGTGCCACTGCACTCTCTGGAGTCACTGCAGTGCATCCCCTGTTGTGCCAGTGCACTCTCTGCACTCACTGCACTGCATCCCCTGTGGTGCCAGTGCACTCTCTGGACTCACTGCACTGCATCCCCAGTGGTGCCAGTGCACTCTCTGGACTCACTGCAGTGCATCCCCAGTGGTGCCAGTGCACTCTCTGGACTCACTGCACTGCATCCCCAGTGCTGACAGTGCACTATCTGGACTCACTGCACTGCATCACCAGTGGTGGCAGTGCACTCTCTGGACTCACTGCAGTGCATCCCCAGTGGTGCCAGTGCACTCTCTGGACTCACTGCACTGCATCCCCAGTGGAGACAGTGCACTCTCTGGAGTCACTGCGCTGCATCCCCAGTGGTGACAGTGCACTCTCTGGACTCACTGCACTGCATCACCAGTGGAGCCAATGCACTCTCTGGACTCACTGCAGTGCATCCCCAGTGGTGCCAGTGGCTCTCTGTACTCACTGCACTGCATCCCCAGTGTTGCCAGTGCACTCTCTGGACTCACTGCACTGCATCCCCAGTGGTGCCACTGCACTCTCAGTACTCACTGCACTGCATCCCCAGTGGTGCCAGTGCACTCTCTGGAGTCACTGCACTGCATCCCCAGTGGTGCCAGTGCAGTCTCTGGACTCACTGCAGTGCATCCCCAGTGGTGCCAGTGTACTCTCTGGACTCACTGCAGTGCATCCCCAAGGTGCCAGTGCACTCTCTGGACTCACTGCACTGCATCCCCAGTGGTGACAGTGCACTCTCTGGACTCACTGCACTGCATCCCCAGTGGTGCCAGTGCACTCTCTGGACTCACTGCAGTGCATCCCCAGTGGTGCCAGTGCACTCTCTGGACTCACTGCAGTGCATCCCCAGTGGTGCCAGTGCACTCTCTGAACTCAGCGCACTGCATCCCCAGTGGTGCCAGTGCACTCTCTGGACTCACTGCACTGCATCCCCAGTGGTGCCAGTGCACTCTCTGGACTCACTGCATTGCATCCCCAGTGGTGCCAGTGCACTCTCTGGACTCACTGCACTGCATCTCCAGTGGTGCCACTGCACTCTCTGGACTCACTGCACTGCATCCCCAGTGGTGCCAGTGCCGTCTCTGGACTCACTGCACTGCATCTCCAGTGGAGCTAATGCACTCTCTGGACTCACAGCAGTGCATCCCCAGTGGTGCCAGTGGCTCTCTATACTCACTGCACTGCATCCCCAGTGTTGCCAGTGCACTCTCTGGACTCACTGCTCTGCATTCCCAGTGGTGCCAGTGCACTCTCTGGAGTCACTGCACTGCATCAACAGTGGTGACAGTGCACTCTCTGGACTCACTGCACTGCATCCCCAGTGGTGCAAGTGTAGTCTCTGGACTCGCTGCAGTGCATCCCCAGTGGTGCGAGTACAATCTCTGGACTCACTGCAGTGCAGCTCAGTGGTGCCAATGCACTCTCTGGACTCACTGCACTGCATCCCCAGTGGTGCCAGTGCACTCTCTGGACTCACAGCACTGCATCCCCAGTGGTGCCAGTGTACTCTCTGGACTCACTGCACTGCATCCCCAGTGGAGACAGTGCACTCTCTGTAGTCACTGCGCTGCATCCCCAGTGGTGACAGTGCACTCTCTGGACTCACTGCAGTGCATCCCCAAGGTGCCAGTGCACTCTCTGGACTCACTGCACTGCATCCCCAGTGGTGACAGTGCACTCTCTGGACTCACTGCACTGCATCCCCAGTGGTGCCAGTGCACTCTCTGGACTCACTGCAGTGCATCCCCAGTGGTGCCAGTGCACTCTCTGGACTCACTGCAGTGCATCCCCAGTGGTGCCAGTGCAGTCTCTGAACTCAGCGCACTGCATCCCCAGTGGTGCCAGTGCACTCTCTGGACTCACTGCACTGCATCCCCAGTGGTGCCAGTGCACTCTCTGGACTCACTGCATTGCATCCCCAGTGGTGCCAGTGCACTCTCTGGACTCACTGCACTGCATCCCCAGTGGTGCCAGTGCACTCTCTGGACTCACTGCAGTGCATCCCCAGTGGTGCCAGTGCCGTCTCTGGACTCACTGCACTGCATCCCCAGTGGAGCTAATGCACTCTCTGGACTCACTGCAGTGCATCCCCAGTGGTGCCAGTGGCTCTCTATACTCACTGCACTGCATCCCCAGTGTTGCCAGTGCACTCTCTGGACTCACTGCCCTGCATTCCCAGTGGTGCCAGTGCACTCTCTGGAGTCACTGCACTGCATCAACAGTGGTGACAGTGCACTCTCTGGACTCACTGCACTGCATCCCCAGTGGTGCCAGTGTAGTCTCTGGACTCGCTGCAGTGCATCCCCAGTGGTGCGAGTACAATCTCTGGACTCACTGCAGTGCATCACCAGTGGTGCCAATGCACTCTCTGGACTCACTGCACTGCATCCCCAGTGGTGCCAGTGCACTCTCTGGACTCACTGCACTGCATCCCCAGTGGTGCCAGTGCACTCTAGACTCACTGCACTAAAACTCCAGTGGTGCCAGTGCACTCTCTGGACTCACTGCAGTGCATCCCCAGTGGTGCCAGTGCACTCTCTGGACTCACTGCACTGCATCCCCAGTGGTGCCAGTGCACTCTCTGGACTCACTCTACTGCATCCCCAGTGGTGCCAGAGAACTCTCTGGAGTCACTGCAGTGCATCCCCAGTGGTGCCAGTGCACTGTCTGGACTCACTGCAGTTTATCCCCAGTGGTGCAAGGGCACTCTCTGGACTCACAGCACTGCATGCCCATTGGTGCCAGTGCACTCTCTGGACTCACTGCAGTGCATCCCCAGTGGTGCCAGTCCACTCTCTGGACTCACTTCAGTGCATCGCCTGTGGTGATAGTACACTCTCTGGACTCACTGCACTGCATCCCCAGTGGTGCCAGTGCACTCTCTGGACTCACTGCACTGCATCCCCAGTGGTGCCACTGCACTCTCTGGAGTCACTGCAGTGCATCCCCTGTTGTGCCAGTGCACTCTCTGCACTCACTGCACTGCATCCCCTGTGGTGCCAGTGCACTCTCTGGACTCACTGCACTGCATCCCCAGTGGTGCCAGTGCACTCTCTGGACTCACTGCAGTGCATCCCCAGTGGTGCCAGTGCACTCTCTGGACTCACTGCACTGCATCCCCAGTGCTGACAGTGCACTATCTGGACTCACTGCACTGCATCACCAGTGGTGGCAGTGCACTCTCTGGACTCACTGCAGTGCATCCCCAGTGGTGCCAGTGCACTCTCTGGACTCACTGCACTGCATCCCCAGTGGAGACAGTGCACTCTCTGGAGTCACTGCGCTGCATCCCCAGTGGTGACAGTGCACTCTCTGGACTCACTGCACTGCATCACCAGTGGAGCCAATGCACTCTCTGGACTCACTGCAGTGCATCCCCAGTGGTGCCAGTGGCTCTCTGT
This sequence comes from Anser cygnoides, assembly GCF_040182565.1. Lineage (NCBI taxonomy): Eukaryota > Metazoa > Chordata > Aves > Anseriformes > Anatidae > Anser > Anser cygnoides. Next base: position 768,231 of record NC_089877.1, read on the forward strand.
ACTCACTGCAGTGCATCCCCAGTGTTGCCAGTGCACTCTCTGGACTCACTGCACTGCATCCCCTGTGGTGCCATTGCACTCTCAGTACTCACTGCACTGCATCAACAGTGGTGCCAGTGCACTTTCTGGACTCACTGCACTGCATCCCCAGTGGTGCCAGTGCACTCTCTGGACTCACTGCACTGCATCCCCAGTGGTGCCAGTGTACTCTCTGGACTCACTGCAGTGTATCCCCATTGGAGCCGGTGCACTCTCAGGACTCACTAACTGCATCCCCAGTGCTGCCACTTCACTCTCTGGACTCACATCATTGAATGAACAGTGGTGCCAGTGCACTCTCTGGACTCACTGCACTGCATCCCCAGTGGTGCCAGTGCACTCTCTGGACTCACTGCACTGCATCCCCAGTGGTGCCAGTGCAATCTCAGGACTCACTGCAGTGCAGCTCCAGTTGGTGCCAGTGCAGTCTCTGGACTCACTGCACTGCATCCCCAGTGGTGCCAGTGCACTCTCTGGACTCACTGCACTGCATCCCCAGTGGAGACAGTGCACTCTCTGTAGTCACTGCGCTGCATCCCCATTGGTGACAGTGCACTCTCTGGACTCACTGCACTGCATCCCCAGTGGAGGCAGTGCACTCTCTGGACTCACTTCAGTGCATCCCCAGTGGTGCCAGTGGCTCTCTGTACTCACTGCACTGCATCACCAGTGGTGACAGTGCACTCTCTGGACTCACTGCACTGCATCCCCAGTGGTGCCAGTGCACTCTCTGGACTCACTGCAGTGCATCCCCAGTGGTGCCAGTGCACTCTCTGAAATCACTGCACTGCATCCCCAGTGGTGCCAGTGCACTCTCTGGACTCACTGCACTGCATCCCCAGTGGTGCCAGTGCAGTCTCTGGAATCACTGCAGTGCATCCCCAGTGGTGCCAGTGCACTCTCTGGACTCACTGCATTGCATCCCCAGTGGTGCCAGTGCACTCTCTGGACTCACTGCACTGCATCCCCAGTAGTGCCACTGCACTCTCTGGACTCACTGCTCTCCATCCCCAGTGGTGCCAGTACACTCTCTGGACTCACTGCAGTGCATCCCCAGTGGTGCCAGTGCACTCTCTTGACTCATTCCACTGCATCCCCAGTGGTGCCAGTGCACTCTCTGGACTCACTGCATTGCATCCCCAGTGGAGCCAGTGCACTCTCTGGACTCACTGCACTGCATCCCCAGTGGTGCCAGTGGCTCTCTGTAGTCACTGCACTGCATCACCAGTGGTGACAGTGCACTCTCTGGACTCACTGCACTGCATCCCAAGTGGTGTCAGTGCACTCTATGGAGTCACTGCACTGCATTAACAGTGGTGCCAGTGCACTCTCTGAAATCACTGCACTGCATCCCCAGTGGTGCCAGTGCGCTCTCTGGACTCACTGCACTGCATCCCCAGTGGTGCCAGTGCACTCTCTGGAATCACTGCAGTGCATCCCCAGTGGTGCCAGTGCACTCATTGGACTCACTGCACTACATCCCCAGTTCTGCCAGTGCACTCTCTGGACTCACTGCATTGCATCCCCAGTGGTGCCAGTGCACTCTCTGGACTCACTGCAGTGCATCCGCAGTGGTGCCAGTGCACTCTCTGCACTCACTGCACTGCATCCCCAGTGGTGCCAGTGCACTCTCTGGACTCAGTCCACTGCATCCCCAGTGGTGCCAGTGCACTCTCTGGACTCACTGCACTGCATCCCCAGTGGTGCCAGTGCACTCTCTGGACTCATTGCGGTGCATCCCCAGTGGTGCCAGGGCACTCTCTGGACTCACTGCACTGCATCCCCAGTGGTGCCAGTGCACTCTCTGGACTCACTGCACTGCATCCCCAGTTGTGCCAGTGCACTCTCTGGACTCACTGCACTGCATACCCCGTGGTGCCAGTGCACTCTCTGGACTCACTGCACTGCATCCCCAGTGGTGCCAGTGGACTCTCCGGACTCACTGCACTGCATCCCCAGTGTTGCCAGTGCACTCTCTGGACTCACTGCAGTGCATCCCCAGTGGTGCCAGTGCACTCTTTGGTCTCACCGGGGTACATCCCCAGTGGTGCCAGTGCACTCTCTGGACTCACTGCAGTTCATCCCCAGTGGTGCCAGTGCACTCTCTGGACTCACTGCAGTGCATCCCCAGTGGTGCCAGTGCACTCTCTGGACTCACCGGGGTGCATCCCCAGGGGTGCCAGTGCACTCTCTGGACTCACCGAGGTGCGTCCCCAGTGGTGCTAGTGCACTCTCTGGACTCACTGCATTGCATCCCCAATGGTGACAGTACACTATCTAGACTCACTGCAGTGCATACCCACTGCTGCCAGTGCACTCTCTGGACTCACTGCAGTGCATCCCCAGTGGTGCCAGTGCACTCTCTGGACGCACTGCACTGCATCCCCTGTGGTGCCAGTGCAATCTCTGGACTCACTGCACTGCATCCCCCGTGGTGCCAGTGCACTCTCTGGACTCACTGCACTGCATTCCCAGTGGTCCAAGGGCACTCTCCGGACTCACTGCATTACATCCCCAGTGTTGCCAGTGCACTCTCCGGACTCACTGCAGTGCATCCCCAGTGGTGCCAGTGCACTCTCTCAAGTCACTGCAGTGCATCCCCAGTGGTGCCAGTGCACTCTCTGGACTCACTGCACTGCATCCCCAAGGTGCCAGTGCACTCTCTGAAGTCACTGCACTGCATCACCAGTGGTGCCAGTGCACTCACTTGACTCATTGCACTGCATCCCCAGTGGTGCCAGTGCACTCTCTGGACTCACTGCAGTGCATCACCAGTGGTGCCAGTGCACTCTCTGGACTCACCGGGGTACATCCCCAGTGGTGCCAGTGAACTCTATGGACTCACTGCACTGCATCCCCAGTGGTGCCAGTGCACTCTCTGAACTCACTGCACTGCATCCCCAGTGGTGCCAGTGCACTCTCTGGACTCACTGCACTGCATCCCCAGTGGTGCCAGTGCACTCTCCGGACTCGCTGCGGTGCATGCCCAGTGGTGCCAATGCACTCTCTGGACTACCGGGATACATCCCCAGTGGTGCCAGTGCACTCTCTGGACTCACTGCAGTGCATCCCCAGTGGTGCCAGTGCACTCTCCGGACTCACCGGTGTGCATCCCCAGTGGTGCCAGAGCACTCTCTGGACTCACTGCCGTGCATCCCCAGTGGTGCCAGTGCACTCTCCGGACTCACTGCACTGCATCCCCAGTGGTGCCAGTGCACTCTCTGGACTCACTGCTGTGCATGCCCAGTGGTGCCAGTGCACTCTCCAGAGTCACTGTGGTGATGCCCAGTGGTGCCAGTGCACTCTCTGGACTCACTGCACTGCATCCCCAATGGTGCCACTGCACTCTCTGGACTCACTGCAGTGCATCCCCAGTGGTGCCAGTGCACTCTCTGGACTCACTGCAGTGCATCCCCAGTGGTGCCAGTGGACTCTCTGGAGTCACTGCACTGCATCCCCAGTGGTGCCAGTGCACTCTCTGGACTCACTGCACTGCATCCCCAGTGGTGCCAGTGCACTCTCTGGACTCACTGCACTGCATCACCAGTGGTGCCAGTGCACTTTCTGGACTCACTGCGCTGCATCCCCAGTGGTGACAGTGCACTCTCTGGACTTACTGCACTGCATCCCCAGTGGTGCCAGTGCACTCTCCGGACTCACTGCACTGCATCCCCAGCGGTGCCAGTGCACTCTCCGGACTCACTGCACTGCATCCCCAGTGGTGCCAGTGCACTCTCTGGACTCACTGCATTGCATCCCCAGTGGTGCCAGTGCACTCTATGGACTCACTGCACTGCATCCCCAGTGGTGCCAGTGCACTCTCTGGACTCACCAGGGTGCATCCCCAGTGGTGCCAGTGCACTCTATGGACTCACTGCACTGCATCCCCAGTGGTGCCAGTGCACTCTCTGGACTCACCAGGGTGCATCCCCAGTGGTGCCAGTGCACTCTCTGGACTCACTGCACTGCATCCCCCGTAGTGCCAGTGCACTCTCTGGACTCACTGCAGTGCATCTCCAGCGGTGCCAGTGCACTCTCTGGACTCACAGAGATGCATCCCCAGGGGAGCCAGTGCACTCTCTGGACTCACCGGGGTGCATCCCCAGGGGTGCCAGTGCACTCTCTGGACTCACTGCAGTGCATCCAAAGTGGTGCCAGTGCACTCTCTGGACTCACTGCACTGCATCCCGAGTGGTGCCAGTGCACTCTCTGGACTCACTGCACTGCATCCCCAGTGGTACCAGTGCACTCTCTGGACTCAGTGCGGTGCGTCCCCAGTGGTGCCAGTGCACTCTCCGGACTCACTGCACTGCGTCCCCAGTGGTGCCAGTGCACTCTCCGGACTCACTGCACTGCATTCCCACTGCTGCCAGTGCACTCTCTGGACTCACTGCACTGCATACCCAGTGGTGCCAGTGCACTCTCTGGAGTCACTGCAGTGCATCCCCAGTGGTGCCAGTGCACTCTCTGGACTCACTGCACTGCATCCCCAGTGGTGCCAGTGCAGTCTCTGGAGTCACTGCACTGCATCCCCAGTGGTGCCAGTGCACTCTCTGGACTCACTGCACTGCATCTCCAGTGGTGCCAGTGCACTCTCTGGACTCACTGCACTGCATCCCCAGTGTTGCCAGTGCACTCTCTGGACTCACTGCACTGCATCCCCAGTGGTGCCACTGCACTCTCTGGACTCACCGGGATACATCCCCCGTAGTGCCAGTGCACTCTCTGAGCTCACTGCACTGCATCCCCAGTTGTGCCAGTGCACTCTCTGGAGTCACCGGGGTGCATCCTCAGTGGTGCCAGTGCACTCTCTGGACTCACTGCAGTACATCCCCAGGGGTGCCAGTGCACTCTCCGGACTCACCGGGGTGCATCCCCAGGGGTGCCTGTGCACTCTCTGGACTCACTCCACTGCATCCGCGTGGTGCCAGTGCACTCTCTGGAGTCACTGCAATGCATCCCTAGTGGTGCCAGTGCATTCTCTGGACTCACTGCAGTGCTTCCCCAGTGGTGCCAGTGCACTCTCTGGACTCACTGCAATGCGTCCCCAGTGGTGCCAGTGCACTATCTGGACTCACTGCACTGCATCACCAGTGGTGCCAGTGCACTCTCTGGACTCACTGCACAGCATCCCCAGTGGTGCCAGTGCACTCTCTGGACTCAATACACGGAATCCCCAGTGGTGCCAGTGCACTCTCTGGAGTCACTGCAGCGCATCCCCAGTGGTGCCAGTGCAATCTCTGGACTCACCGGGGTGCATCCCCTGTGGTGCTAGAGCACTCTCTGGACTCACCGGGGTGCATCCCCAGTGGTGCCAGTGCACTCTCTGGACTCACTGCACTGCATCCCCTGTGGTGCCAGTGCAATCTCTGGACTCACTGCACTGCAACCCCCGTGGTGCCAGTGCACTCTCTGGACTCACTGCACTGCATCCCCAGTGGTGACAGTGCACTCTCTGGACTCACTGCACTGCATCCCCAGTGGTGCCAGTGCACTCTCTGGACTCACTGCACTGCATCCCCTGTGGTGCCAGTGCAATCTCTGGACTCACTGCACTGCATCACCAGTGGTGCCAGTGCACTCTCTGGACTCACTGCACAGCATCCCCAGTGGTGCCAGTGCACTCTCTGGACTCAATACACGGAATCCCCAGTGGTGCCAGTGCACTCTCTGGAGTCACTGCAGCGCATCCCCAGTGGTGCCAGTGCAATCTCTGGACTCACCGGGGTGCATCCCCTGTGGTGCTAGAGCACTCTCTGGACTCACCGGGGTGCATCCCCAGTGGTGCCAGTGCACCCTCTGGACTCACTGCACTGCATCCCCAGTGGTGCCAGTGCACTCTCTGGACTCACTGCAGTGCATGCCCAGTGGTGCCAGTGCACTCTCTCGAGTCACTGCACTGCATGCCCAGTGGTGCCAGTGCACTCTCTGAACTCACTGCACTGCATCCCCCGTGGTGCCAGTGCACTCTCTGCACTCGCTGCACTGCATCCCCAGTGGTGCCAGTGCACTCTCCGGACTCACTGCAGTGCATCCCCAGTGGTGCCAGTACACTCTCTGGACTTACTGCACTGCATCCCCAGTGGTGCCAGTGCACTCTCTGGACTCACTGCACTGCATCCCCAGGGGTGCCAGTGCACTCTCTGGACTCACCGGAGTGCATCCCAAGTGCTGCCAGTTTACTCTCTGGACTCACCGGGGTGCATCAACAGTGGTGCCAGTGCACTCTCCGGACTCACCGGGATGCATCCCCAGTGGTGCCAGTACACTCTCTGGACTCACTGCAGTGCATCGCCAGTGGTGCCAGTGCACTCTCTGGACTCACCGGGATACATCCCCAGAGGTGCCAGTGCACTCTCTGGACTCACTGCACTGCATCTCCAGCAGTGCCAGTGCACTCTCTGGACTCAACTGGGTGCATCCCCAGTGGTGCCAGTGCAGTCTCTGGACTCACTGCAGTGCATCCCCAGTGGTGCCAGTGCACTCTCTGGACTCACCGGGATACATCCCCAGAGGTGCCAGTGCACTCTCTGGAGTCACCGGGGTGCATCCTCAGTGGAGCCAGTGCACTCTCTGGACTCACTGCACTGCATCCCCAGTGGTGCCAGTGCACTCTCTGGACTCACTGCACTGCATCCCCAGTGGTGCCAGTGTAGTCTCTGGACTCACTGCAGTGCATCTCCAGTGGTGCCAGTACAATCCCTAGACTCACTGCAGTGCAGCTCAGTGGTGCCAGTGCACTCTCTGGACTCACTGCAGTGCATTCCCAGTGGAGTCAGTGCACTCTCTGGACTCACTGCAGTGAATCCCCGGTCGTGCCAGTGCACTCTCAGGACTCACTGCACTGCATCCCCAGGGGTGCCAGTGCACTCTCTGGACTCACTGCACTGCATCCCCTGTGGTGCCAGTGCACTCTCTGGACTCACTGCAGTGCATCCCCAGTGGTGCCAGTGCACTCTCCGGACACACCGGGATGCATCCCCAGTGGTGCCAGTGCACTCTCCGGACTCACGGGGATGCATCCCCAGTGGTGCCAGTGCACTCTCTGGACTCACTGCAGTGCATCCCCAGTGGTGCCATTGCACTCTCTGGACTCACTGCAGTACATCCCCAGTGGTGCCAGTGCACTCTCTGGACTCACTGCACTGCATCCCCAGTGGTGCCAGTGCACTCTCTGGACTCACTGCAGTGCATCCCCAGTGGTGCCAGTGCACTCTCTGGACTCACTGCACTGCATCTCCAGCAGTGCCAGTGCACTCTCTGGACTCACTGCCCTGCATACCCAGGGGTGCCAGTGCACTCTCTGGAATCACTGCAGTGCATCCCCAGTGGTGCCAGTGAACTCTCTGGACTCACTGCATTGCATCCCCAGTGGTGCTAGTGCACTCTCTGGACTCACTGCAGTGCATCCCCAGTGGTGCCAGTGTACTCTCTGGACTCACTGCAGTGAATCCCCAGTGCTGCCAGTGCACTCTCTGGACACACTGCAGTGCATCCCCAGTGGTGCCAGTGCACTCTCTGGACTCACTGCACTGCATCCCCAGAGGTGCCAGTGCACTCTCTGGACTCAACTGGGTGCATCCCCAGTGGTGCAAGTGCACTCTCTGGACTCACTGCACGGCATCCCCAGTGGTGCCAGTGCACTCTCTGAGCTCACTGCACTGCATACCCAGTGATGCCAGTGCACTCTCTGGAGTCACTGCACTGCATCGCAGTGGTGCCAGTGCACTCTCTGGACTCAACGGGGTGCATCCCCAGTGGTGCCAGTGCACTCTCTGGACTCACTGCAGTGCATCCCCAGTGGTGCCAGGGCACTCTCTGGACTCACTGCAGTGCATCCCCAGTGGTTGCAGTGCACTCTCCGGACTCACTGCGCTGCATCCCCAGTGTTGCCAGTGCACTCTCCGGACTCACTGTGCTGCATCTCCAGTGGTGCCAGTGCACTCTCTGGACTCACTGCAGTGCATCGCCAGTGGTGCCAGTGCACTCTCTGGACTCACTGCGGTGCATCCTCAGTGGTGCCAGTGCACTCTCTGGACTCACTGCACTGCATCCCCAGTGGTGCCAGTGCACTCTCTGGACTCACTGCAGTGCTTCCCCAATGGTTGCAGTGCACTCTCCGGACTCACTGCGCTGCATCCCCAGGGGTGCCAGTGCACTCTCTGGACTCACCGGGATACATCCCCAGTGGTGCCAGTGCACTCTCTGGAGTCGCAGCACTGCATCAACAGTGGTGACAGTGCACTCTCTGGACTCACTGCACTGCATCCCCAGTGCTGCCAGTGCACTCTCTGGACTCACTGCAGTGCATCCCCAGTGCTGCCAGTGCACTCTCTGGACTCACTGCAGTGCATCCCCAGTGGTGCCAGTGCACTCTCTGGACTCACTGCACTGCATCCCCAGTGGTGCCAGTGCACTCTCTGGACTCACTGCACTTCATCCCCAGTGGTGCCAGTGCACTCTCTGGACTCACTGCATTGCATCCCCAGTGGTGCCAGTGCACTCTCTGGACTCACTGCACTGCATCCCCAGTGGTGCCACTGCACTCTCTGGACTCACTGCACTGCATCACCGTTGGTGCCAGGGCACTCTCCGGACTCACTGCAGTGCATCCGCAGTGGTGCCAGTGCACTCTTTCGAGTCACTGCAGTGCATCCCCAGTGGTGCCAGTGCACTCTCTGGACTCACTGCACTGCATCCCCAGTGGTGCCAGTGCACTCTCTGCACTCACTGCACTGCATCCCCGGTGTTCCCAGAGCACTCTCTGGACTCACTGCAGTGCATCCCCAGTGGTGCCAGTGCACTCTCTGGACTCACTGCAGTGCATCCCCAGTGGTGCCAGTGCACTCTCTGGACTCACTGCACTGCATCCCCAGTGGTGCCACTGCACTTTCTGGACTCACTGCACTGCATCACCATTGGTGCCAGGGCACTCTCCGGACTCACTGCAGTGCATCCGCAGTGGTGCCAGTGCACTCTTTCGAGTCACTGCACTGCATCCCCATTAGTGCCAGTGCATTCTCTGGACTCATTGCAGTGTATCCCCAGTGGTGCCAGTGCACTCTCTGGACTCACTGCAGTGCATCCCCAGTGGTGCCAGTGCACTCTCTGCACTCACTGCAGTGCATCCCCAGTGCTGACAGTGCACTCTCTGGACTCACTGCACTGCATCCCCAGTGCTGACAGTGCACTCTCTGGACTCACTGCAGTGCATCCCCAGTGGTGCCAGTGCACTCTCTGGACTCACTGCACTGCATCCCCAGTGGTGCCAGTGCACTCTCTGGACTCACTGCACTGCATCCCCAGTGGTGCCAGTGCACTCTCTGGACTCACTGCAGTGCATCCCCAGTGGTGCCAGTGCACTCTCTGGACTCACTGCACTGCATCCCCAGTGGTGCCAGTGCACTCTCTGCACTCACTGCACTGCATCCCCGGTGTTCCCAGAGCACTCTCTGGACTCACCGAGGGGCATCCCCAGTGGTGCCAGTGTACTCTCTGGACTCACCGCACTGCATCCCCAGTGGTGCCAGTGCACTCTCTGGACTCACTGCAGTGCAGCCCCTGAGGTGCCAGTGTACTGTCTGGACTCACTGCACTGCATCCCCAGTGGTGACAGTGCACTCTCTGGACTCACTGCAGTGCATCCCCTGTGGTGCCAGTGCACTCTCTGGACTCACTGCACTGCATCCCCAGTAGTGCCAGGGCACTCTCTTGAGTCACTGCACTGCATCCCCTGTGGAGCCAGTGCACTCTATGGACTAACTGCACTGCATACCCAGTGGTGCCAGTGCACTCTTTGGACTCACTGCACTGCATCACCAGTGGTGCCACTGCACTCTCTGGACTCACTGCACTGCATCCCCAGTGGTGCCAGTGCACTCTCTGGATCACTGCACTGCATCACCATTGGTGCCAGTGCACTCTCTGGACTCACTGCAGTGCATCCCCAGTGGTGCCAGTGCACTCTTTCGAGTCACTGCACTGCATCCCCAGTGGTGCCAGTGCACTCTCTGGACTCACTGCAGTGCATCCCCTTTTGTGCCAGTGCACTCTCTGGAGTCTCTGCAGTGCATCCCCAGTGGTGCCAGTGCACTCTCTGGACTCACTGCACTGCATCCCCAGTGGTGCCAGTGCACTCTCTGGACTCACTGCAGTGCATCCCCAGTGGTGCCAGTGCACTCTCTGGACTCACTGCACTGCATCCCCAGTGCTGACAGTGCACTGTCTGGACTCACTGCACTGCATCACCAGTGGTGGCAGTGTACTCTCTGGACTCACTGCACTGCATCCCCAGTGGAGACAGTGCACTCACTGTAGTCACTGCGCTGCATCCCCAGTGGTTCCAGGGCACTCTCTCGACTCACTGCACTGCAAATCCAGTGGTGCCAGTGCACTCTCTGGACTCACTGCACTGCATCCCCAGTGGTGCCAGTGCACTCTCTGAAGTCACTGCGCTGCATCCCCAGTGGTGCCAGTGCCCTCTGTGGACTCACTGCACTACATCCCCTGTGGGGCCAGTGCACTCTCTGGACTCACTGCAGTGCATCCCCAGTGGTGCGAGTGCACTCTCTGGACTCACCGGGGTGCATCCCCAGTGGTGCCAGTGCACTCTCTGGACTCACCGGGGTGCATCCCCAGTGGTGCCAGTGCACTCTCTGGACTCACTGCAGTGCATCCCCAGTGGTGCCAGTGCACTCTCTGGACTCACTGCAGTGCATCCCCAGTGGCGCCAGTGCACTCTCTGGAGTCACTGCGCTGCATCCCCAGTGGTGCTAGTGCACTCTCTGGACTCACTGCACTGCATCCCCAGTGGTGCCAGTGCACTCTCTGGACTCACTGCACTGCATCCCCAGTTGTGCCAGTGCACTCTCTGGACTCACTGCAGTGCATCCCCAGTGGTGCCAGTGCACTCTCTGGACTCACTGCAGTGCTTCCGCACTGGTGCCAGTGCACTCTCTGCACTCACTGCACTGCATCAACAGTGGTGCCTCTGCACTCTCTGGAGTCACTGCACTGCATCCGCAGTGGTGCCAGTGCACTCTCTGGACTCACTGCACTGCATCCCCAGTGGTGCCAGTGCACTCTCTGGACTCACTGCAGTGCATCCCTTGTGGTGCCTTTGCACTCTCTGGACTCACTGCACTGCATCCCCAGTGGTGCCAGTGCACTCTCTGGACTCAGTGCACTGCATCCCCAGTGGTGCCAGTGCACTCTCTGAACTCAGTGCACTGCATCCCCAATGGTGCCACTGCACTCTCTGGACTCACTGCAGTGCATCCCCAGTGTTGCCAGTGCACTCTCTGGACTCACTGCACTGCATCCCCAGTGGTGCCAGTGCACTCTCTGAGCTCTTTGCAGTGCATCCCAAGTGGTGCCAGTGCACTCTCTGGACTCACTGCACTGCATCACCAGTGGTGCCAGTGCACTCTCTGGACTCACGGCAGTGCATCCCCAGTGGTGCCAGTGCACTCTCTGGACTCACAGCAGTGCATCCCCAGTGGTGCCAGTGCAACTACTGGAGTCACTGCAGTGTAGCTCAGTTGTGCCAGAGCACTCTCTGGACTCACTGCAGTGCATCCCCAGTGGTGCCAGTGCACTCTCTGGACTCACTGCACTGCATCCCCAGTGGTGCCAGTGCACTGTCTGGATTCACTGCGGTGTATCGCCATTGGAGCCGGTGCACTCTCTGGACTCACTGCAGTGCATCACCAGTGGTGCCACTGCACTCTCTGGACTCACTGCACTGCATCCCCAGTGGTGCCAGTGCACTCTCTGGACTCAGTGCAGTGCATCCCCAGTGGAGCCAGTGCACTCTCTGGACTCACTGCAGTGCATCCCCAGTGGTGCCAGTGCACTCTCTGGACTCACTGCACTGCATCCCCAGTGGTGCCAGTGCACTCTCTGGACTCACTGCAGTGCATCACCAGTGGTGCCACTGCACTCTCTGGCCTCACTGCACTGCATCCCCAGTGGTGCCAGTGTAGTCTCTGGACTCACTGCAGTGCATCCCCAGTGGTGCCAGTGCACTCTCTGGACTCACTGCACTGCATCCCCAGTGGTGCCAGTGCACTCTCTGGACCCACTGAAGTGCATCCCCACTGGTGCCAGTGCATTCTCTGGACTCACTGCAGTGCATCCCCAGTGGTGCCAGTGTAGTCTCTGGACTCACTGCAGTGCATCCCCACTGGTGCCAGTGCACTCTCTGGACTCACTGCACTGCATCCCCAGTGGTGCCAATGCACTCTCTGGACTCACTGCAGTGCATCCCCAGTGGTGCCAGTGCACTCTCTGGACTCACTGCTCTGCATTAAAAGTTGTTCCAGTGCACTCTCTGGATCACTGCACTGCATCACCATTGGTGCCAGGGCACTCTCCGGACTAACTGCAGTGCATCCGCAGTGGTGCCAATGCACTCTTTCGAGTCACTGCACTGCATCCCCAGTGGTGCCAGTGCACTCTCTGGACTCACTGCACTGCATCCCCAGTGGTGCCAGTGCACTCTCTGGACTCACTGCAGTGCATCACCAGTGGTGCCAGTGCACTCTCTGGACTCACTGCACTGCATCACCTTTGGTGCCAGTGCATTCTCTGGACTCACTGCAGTGCATCCGCAGTGGTGCCAGTGCACTCTTTCGAGTCACTGCACTGCATCCCCAGTGGTGCCAGTGCACTCTCTGTACTCACTGCAGTGCATCCCTGGTGGTGCCACTGCACTCTCTGGACTCGCTGCAGTGCATCCCCACTGGTGCGAGTACAATCTCTGGACTCACTGCAGTGCAGCTCAGTGGTGCCAATGCACTCTCTGGACTCACTGCACTGCATCCCCAGTGGTGCCAGTACACTCTCTGGACTCACAGCAACGCATCCCCAGTGGTGCCAGTGTACTCTCTGGACTCACTGCACTGCATCCCCAGTGGAGACAGTGCACTCTCTGTAGTCACTGCGCTTCATCCCCAGTGGTGACAGTGCACTCTCTGGACTCACTGCAGTGCATCCCCAAGGTGCCAGTGCACTCTCTGGACTCACTGCACTGCATCCCCAGTGGTGACAGTGCACTCTCTGGACTCACTGCACTGCATCCCCAGTGGTGCCAGTGCACTCTCTGGACTCACTGCAGTGCATCCCCAGTGGTGCCAGTGCACTCTCTGGACTCACTGCAGTGCATCCCCAGTGGTGCCAGTGCAGTCTCTGAACTCAGCGCACTGCATCCCCAGTGGTGCCAGTGCACTCTCTGGACTCACTGCACTGCATCCCCAGTGGTGCCAGTGCACTCTCTGGACTCACTGCATTGCATCCCCAGTGGTGCCAGTGCACTCTCTGGACTCACTGCACTGCATCCCCAGTGGTGCCACTGCACTCTCTGGACTCACTGCACTGCATCCCCAGTGGTGCCAGTGCCGTCTCTGGACTCACTGCACTGCATCCCCAGTGGAGCTAATGCACTCTCTGGACTCACTGCAGTGCATCCCCAGTGGTGCCAGTGGCTCTCTATACTCACTGCACTGCATCCCCAGTGTTGCCAGTGCACTCTCTGGACTCACTGCTCTGCATTCCCAGTGGTGCCAGTGCACTCTCTGGAGTCACTGCACTGCATCAACAGTGGTGACAGTGCACTCTCTGGACTCACTGCACTGCATCCCCAGTGGTGCCAGTGTAGTCTCTGGACTCGCTGCAGTGCATCCCCAGTGGTGCGAGTACAATCTCTGGACTCACTGCAGTGCATCACCAGTGGTGCCAATGCACTCTCTGGACTCACTGCACTGCATCCCCAGTGGTGCCAGTGCACTCTCTGGACTCACAGCACTGCATCCCCAGTGGTGCCAGTGCACTCTAGACTCACTGCACTAAAACTCCAGTGGTGCCAGTGCACTCTCTGGACTCACTGCAGTGCATCCCCAGTGGTGCCAGTGCACTCTCTGGACTCACTGCACTGCATCCCCAGTGGTGCCAGTGCACTCTCTGGACTCACTCCACTGCATCCCCAGTGGTGCCAGAGAACTCTCTGGAGTCACTGCAGTGCATCCCCAGTGGTGCCAGTGCACTGTCTGGACTCACTGCAGTTTATCCCCAGTGGTGCAAGGGCACTCTCTGGACTCACAGCACTGCATGCCCATTGGTGCCAGTGCACTCTCTGGACTCACTGCAGTGCATCCCCAGTGGTGCCAGTGCACTCTCTCGACTCACTTCAGTGCATCGCCTGTGGTGATAGTACACTCTCTGGACTCACTGCACTGCATCCCCAGTGGTGCCAGTGCACTCTCTGGACTCACTGCACTGCATCCCCAGTGGTGCCACTGCACTCTCTGGAGTCACTGCAGTGCATCCCCTGTTGTGCCAGTGCACTCTCTGCACTCACTGCACTGCATCCCCTGTGGTGCCAGTGCACTCTCTGGACTCACTGCACTGCATCCCCAGTGGTGCCAGTGCACTCTCTGGACTCACTGCAGTGCATCCCCAGTGGTGCCAGTGCACTCTCTGGACTCACTGCACTGCATCCCCAGTGCTGACAGTGCACTATCTGGACTCACTGCACTGCATCACCAGTGGTGGCAGTGCACTCTCTGGACTCACTGCAGTGCATCCCCAGTGGTGCCAGTGCACTCTCTGGACTCACTGCACTGCATCCCCAGTGGAGACAGTGCACTCTCTGGAGTCACTGCGCTGCATCCCCAGTGGTGACAGTGCACTCTCTGGACTCACTGCACTGCATCACCAGTGGAGCCAATGCACTCTCTGGACTCACTGCAGTGCATCCCCAGTGGTGCCAGTGGCTCTCTGTACTCACTGCACTGCATCCCCAGTGTTGCCAGTGCACTCTCTGGACTCACTGCACTGCATCCCCAGTGGTGCCACTGCACTCTCAGTACTCACTGCAGTGCATCCCCAGTGGTGCCAGTGCACTCTCTGGAGTCACTGCACTGCATCCCCAGTGGTGCCAGTGCAGTCTCTGGACTCACTGCAGTGCATCCCCAGTGGTGCCAGTGTACTCTCTGGACTCACTGCAGTGCATCCCCAAGGTGCCAGTGCACTCTCTGGACTCACTGCACTGCATCCCCAGTGGTGACAGTGCACTCTCTGGACTCACTGCACTGCATCCCCAGTGGTGCCAGTGCACTCTCTGGACTCACTGCAGTGCATCCCCAGTGGTGCCAGTGCACTCTCTGGACTCACTGCAGTGCATCCCCAGTGGTGCCAGTGCACTCTCTGAACTCAGCGCACTGCATCCCCAGTGGTGCCAGTGCACTCTCTGGACTCACTGCACTGCATCCCCAGTGGTGCCAGTGCACTCTCTGGACTCACTGCATTGCATCCCCAGTGGTGCCAGTGCACTCTCTGGACTCACTGCACTGCATCTCCAGTGGTGCCACTGCACTCTCTGGACTCACTGCACTGCATCCCCAGTGGTGCCAGTGCCGTCTCTGGACTCACTGCACTGCATCTCCAGTGGAGCTAATGCACTCTCTGGACTCACAGCAGTGCATCCCCAGTGGTGCCAGTGGCTCTCTATACTCACTGCACTGCATCCCCAGTGTTGCCAGTGCACTCTCTGGACTCACTGCTCTGCATTCCCAGTGGTGCCAGTGCACTCTCTGGAGTCACTGCACTGCATCAACAGTGGTGACAGTGCACTCTCTGGACTCACTGCACTGCATCCCCAGTGGTGCAAGTGTAGTCTCTGGACTCGCTGCAGTGCATCCCCAGTGGTGCGAGTACAATCTCTGGACTCACTGCAGTGCAGCTCAGTGGTGCCAATGCACTCTCTGGACTCACTGCACTGCATCCCCAGTGGTGCCAGTGCACTCTCTGGACTCACAGCACTGCATCCCCAGTGGTGCCAGTGTACTCTCTGGACTCACTGCACTGCATCCCCAGTGGAGACAGTGCACTCTCTGTAGTCACTGCGCTGCATCCCCAGTGGTGACAGTGCACTCTCTGGACTCACTGCAGTGCATCCCCAAGGTGCCAGTGCACTCTCTGGACTCACTGCACTGCATCCCCAGTGGTGACAGTGCACTCTCTGGACTCACTGCACTGCATCCCCAGTGGTGCCAGTGCACTCTCTGGACTCACTGCAGTGCATCCCCAGTGGTGCCAGTGCACTCTCTGGACTCACTGCAGTGCATCCCCAGTGGTGCCAGTGCAGTCTCTGAACTCAGCGCACTGCATCCCCAGTGGTGCCAGTGCACTCTCTGGACTCACTGCACTGCATCCCCAGTGGTGCCAGTGCACTCTCTGGACTCACTGCATTGCATCCCCAGTGGTGCCAGTGCACTCTCTGGACTCACTGCACTGCATCCCCAGTGGTGCCACTGCACTCTCTGGACTCACTGCACTGCATCCCCAGTGGTGCCAGTGCCGTCTCTGGACTCACTGCACTGCATCCCCAGTGGAGCTAATGCACTCTCTGGACTCACTGCAGTGCATCCCCAGTGGTGCCAGTGGCTCTCTATACTCACTGCACTGCATCCCCAGTGTTGCCAGTGCACTCTCTGGACTCACTGCTCTGCATTCCCAGTGGTGCCAGTGCACTCTCTGGAGTCACTGCACTGCATCAACAGTGGTGACAGTGCACTCTCTGGACTCACTGCACTGCATCCCCAGTGGTGCCAGTGTAGTCTCTGGACTCGCTGCAGTGCATCCCCAGTGGTGCGAGTATAATCTCTGGACTCACTGCAGTGCATCACCAGTGGTGCCAATGCACTCTCTGGACTCACTGCACTGCATCCCCAGTGGTGCCAGTGCACTCTCTGGACTCACTGCACTGCATCCCCAGTGGTGCCAGTGCACTCTAGACTCACTGCACTAAAACTCCAGTGGTGCCAGTGCACTCTCTGGACTCACTGCAGTGCATCCCCAGTGGTGCCAGTGCACTCTCTGGACTCACTGCACTGCATCCCCAGTGGTGCCAGTGCACTCTCTGGACTCACTCTACTGCATCCCCAGTGGTGCCAGAGAACTCTCTGGAGTCACTGCAGTGCATCCCCAGTGGTGCCAGTGCACTGTCTGGACTCACTGCAGTTTATCCCCAGTGGTGCAAGGGCACTCTCTGGACTCACAGCACTGCATGCCCATTGGTGCCAGTGCACTCTCTGGACTCACTGCAGTGCATCCCCAGTGGTGCCAGTCCACTCTCTGGACTCACTTCAGTGCATCGCCTGTGGTGATAGTACACTCTCTGGACTCACTGCACTGCATCCCCAGTGGTGCCAGTGCACTCTCTGGACTCACTGCACTGCATCCCCAGTGGTGCCACTGCACTCTCTGGAGTCACTGCAGTGCATCCCCTGTTGTGCCAGTGCACTCTCTGCACTCACTGCACTGCATCCCCTGTGGTGCCAGTGCACTCTCTGGACTCACTGCACTGCATCCCCAGTGGTGCCAGTGCACTCTCTGGACTCACTGCAGTGCATCCCCAGTGGTGCCAGTGCACTCTCTGGACTCACTGCACTGCATCCCCAGTGCTGACAGTGCACTATCTGGACTCACTGCACTGCATCACCAGTGGTGGCAGTGCACTCTCTGGACTCACTGCAGTGCATCCCCAGTGGTGCCAGTGCACTCTCTGGACTCACTGCACTGCATCCCCAGTGGAGACAGTGCACTCTCTGGAGTCACTGCGCTGCATCCCCAGTGGTGACAGTGCACTCTCTGGACTCACTGCACTGCATCACCAGTGGAGCCAATGCACTCTCTGGACTCACTGCAGTGCATCCCCAGTGGTGCCAGTGGCTCTCTGTACTCACTGCAGTGCATCCCCAGTGTTGCCAGTGCACTCTCTGGACTCACTGCACTGCATCCCCTGTGGTGCCATTGCACTCTCAGTACTCACTGCACTGCATCAACAGTGGTGCCAGTGCACTTTCTGGACTCACTGCACTGCATCCCCAGTGGTGCCAGTGCACTCTCTGGACTCACTGCACTGCATCCCCAGTGGTGCCAGTGTACTCTCTGGACTCACTGCAGTGTATCCCCATTGGAGCCGGTGCACTCTCAGGACTCACTAACTGCATCCCCAGTGCTGCCACTTCACTCTCTGGACTCACATCATTGAATGAACAGTGGTGCCAGTGCACTCTCTGGACTCACTGCACTGCATCCCCAGTGGTGCCATTGCACTCTCTGGACTCACTGCACTGCATCCCCAGTGGTGCCAGTGCAATCTCAGGACTCACTGCAGTGCAGCTCCAGTTGGTGCCAGTGCAGTCTCTGGACTCACTGCACTGCATCCCCAGTGGTGCCAGTGCACTCTCTGGACTAACTGCACTGCATCCCCAGTGGAGACAGTGCACTCTCTGTAGTCACTGCGCTGCATCCCCATTGGTGACAGTGCACTCTCTGGACTCACTGCACTGCATCCCCAGTGGAGGCAGTGCACTCTCTGGACTCACTTCAGTGCATCCCCAGTGGTGCCAGTGGCTCTCTGTACTCACTGCACTGCATCACCAGTGGTGACAGTGCACTCTCTGGACTCACTGCACTGCATCCCCAGTGGTGCCAGTGCACTCTCTGGACTCACTGCAGTGCATCCCCAGTGGTGCCAGTGCACTCTCTGAAATCACTGCACTGCATCCCCAGTGGTGCCAGTGCACTCTCTGGACTCACTGCACTGCATCCCCAGTGGTGCCAGTGCAGTCTCTGGAATCACTGCAGTGCATCCCCAGTGGTGCCAGTGCACTCTCTGGACTCACTGCATTGCATCCCCAGTGGTGCCAGTGCACTCTCTGGACTCACTGCACTGCATCCCCAGTAGTGCCACTGCACTCTCTGGACTCACTGCTCTCCATCCCCAGTGGTGCCAGTACACTCTCTGGACTCACTGCAGTGCATCCCCAGTGGTGCCAGAGCACTCTCTTGACTCATTCCACTGCATCCCCAGTGGTGCCAGTGCACTCTCTGGACTCACTGCATTGCATCCCCAGTGGAGCCAGTGCACTCTCTGGACTCACTGCACTGCATCCCCAGTGGTGCCAGTGGCTCTCTGTAGTCACTGCACTGCATCACCAGTGGTGACAGTGCACTCTCTGGACTCACTGCACTGCATCCCAAGTGGTGTCAGTGCACTCTATGGAGTCACTGCACTGCATTAACAGTGGTGCCAGTGCACTCTCTGAAATCACTGCACTGCATCCCCAGTGGTGCCAGTGCGCTCTCTGGACTCACTGCACTGCATCCCCAGTGGTGCCAGTGCACTCTCTGGAATCACTGCAGTGCATCCCCAGTGGTGCCAGTGCACTCATTGGACTCACTGCACTACATCCCCAGTTCTGCCTGTGCACTCTCTGGACTCACTGCATTGCATCCCCAGTGGTGCCAGTGCACTCTCTGGACTCACTGCAGTGCATCCGCAGTGGTGCCAGTGCACTCTCTGCACTCACTGCACTGCATCCCCAGTGGTGCCAGTGCACTCTCTGGACTCAGTCCACTGCATCCCCCGTGGTGCCAGTGCACTCTCTGGACTCACTGCACTGCATCCCCAGTGGTGCCAGTGCACTCTCTGGACTCATTGCGGTGCATCCCCAGTGGTGCCAGGGCACTCTCTGGACTCACTGCACTGCATCCCCAGTGGTGCCAGTGCACTCTCTGGACTCACTGCACTGCATCCCCAGTTGTGCCAGTGCACTCTCTGGACTCACTGCACTGCATACCCCGTGGTGCCAGTGCACTCTCTGGACTCACTGCACTGCATCCCCAGTGGTGCCAGTGGACTCTCCGGACTCACTGCACTGCATCCCCAGTGTTGCCAGTGCACTCTCTGGACTCACTGCAGTGCATCCCCAGTGGTGCCAGTGCACTCTTTGGTCTCACCGGGGTACATCCCCAGTGGTGCCAGTGCACTCTCTGGACTCACTGCAGTTCATCCCCAGTGGTGCCAGTGCACTCTCTGGACTCACTGCAGTGCATCCCCAGTGGTGCCAGTGCACTCTCTGGACTCACCGGGGTGCATCCCCAGGGGTGCCTGTGCACTCTCTGGACTCACCGAGGTGCGTCCCCAGTGGTGCTAGTGCACTCTCTGGACTCACTGCATTGCATCCCCAATGGTGACAGTACACTATCTAGACTCACTGCAGTGCATACCCACTGCTGCCAGTGCACTCTCTGGACTCACTGCAGTGCATCCCCAGTGGTGCCAGTGCACTCTCTGGACGCACTGCACTGCATCCCCTGTGGTGCCAGTGCAATCTCTGGACTCACTACACTGCATCCCCCGTGGTGCCAGTGCACTCTCTGGACTCACTGCACTGCATTCCCAGTGGTCCAAGGGCACTCTCCGGACTCACTGCATTACATCCCCAGTGTTGCCAGTGCACTCTCCGGACTCACTGCAGTGCATCCCCAGTGGTGCCAGTGCACTCTCTCAAGTCACTGCAGTGCATCCCCAGTGGTGCCAGTGCACTCTCTGGACTCACTGCACTGCATCCCCAGTGGTGCCAGTGCACTCTCTGAAGTCACTGCACTGCATCACCAGTGGTGCCAGTGCACTCACTTGACTCATTGCACTGCATCCCCAGTGGTGCCAGTGCACTCTCTGGACTCACTGCAGTGCATCACCAGTGGTGCCAGTGCACTCTCTGGACTCACCGGGGTACATCCCCAGTGGTGCCAGTGAACTCTATGGACTCACTGCACTGCATCCCCAGTGGTGCCAGTGCACTCTCTGAACTCACTGCACTGCATCCCCAGTGGTGCCAGTGCACTCTCTGGACTCACTGCACTGCATCCCCAGTGGTGCCAGTGCACTCTCCGGACTCGCTGCGGTGCATGCCCAGTGGTGCTAATGCACTCTCTGGACTACCGGGATACATCCCCAGTGGTGCCAGTGCACTCTCTGGACTCACTGCAGTGCATCCCCAGTGGTGCCAGTGCACTCTCCGGACTCACCGGTGTGCATCCCCAGTGGTGCCAGAGCACTCTCTGGACTCACTGCCGTGCATCCCCAGTGGTGCCAGTGCACTCTCCGGACTCACTGCACTGCATCCCCAGTGGTGCCAGTGCACTCTCTGGACTCACTGCTGTGCATGCCCAGTGGTGCCAGTGCACTCTCCAGAGTCACTGTGGTGATGCCCAGTGGTGCCAGTTCACTCTCCGGAGTCAGTGCGGTGCATCCCCAGTGGTGCCAGTGCACTCTCTGGACTCACTGCACTGCATCCCCAGTGGTGCCAGTGCACTCTCTGGACTCACCGGGGTGCATCCCCAGTGGTGCCAGTGCACTCTCCGGACTCACTGCACTGCATCCCCAGTGGTGCCAGTGCACTCTCTGGACTCACTGCACTGCATCACCAGTGGTGCCAGTGCACTCTCAGGAGTCACTGCAGTGCATCCCCATTGCTGCCAGTGCACTCTCAGGAGTCACTGCAGTGCATCCCCATTGCTGCTTGTGCACTCTCTCGAGTCACTGCACTGCATCCCCAGTGGTGCCAGTGCACTCTCCGGACTCACTGCACTGCATCCCCAGCGGTGCCAGTGCACTCTCCGGACTCACTGCACTGCATCCCCAGTGGTGCCAGTGCACTCTCTGGACTCACTGCATTGCATCCCCAGTGGTGCCAGTGCACTCTATGGACTCACTGCACTGCATCCCCAGTGGTGCCAGTGCACTCTCTGGACTCACCAGGGTGCATCCCCAGTGGTGCCAGTGCACTCTATGGACTCACTGCACTGCATCCCCAGTGGTGCCAGTGCACTCTCTGGACTCACCAGGGTGCATCCCCAGTGGTGCCAGTGCACTCTCTGGACTCACTGCACTGCATCCCCCGTAGTGCCAGTGCACTCTCTGGACTCACTGCAGTGCATCTCCAGCGGTGCCAGTGCACTCTCTGGACTCACAGAGATGCATCCCCAGGGGAGCCAGTGCACTCTCTGGACTCATCGGGGTGCATCCCCAGGGGTGCCAGTGCACTCTCTGGACTCACTGCAGTGCATCCAAAGTGGTGCCAGTGCACTCTCTGGACTCACTGCACTGCATCCCGAGTGGTGCCAGTGCACTCTCTGGACTCACTGCACTGCATCCCCAGTGGTACCAGTGCACTCTCTGGACTCAGTGCGGTGCGTCCCCAGTGGTGCCAGTGCACTCTCCGGACTCACTGCACTGCGTCCCCAGTGGTGCCAGTGCACTCTCCGGACTCACTGCACTGCATTCCCACTGCTGCCAGTGCACTCTCTGGACTCACTGCACTGCATACCCAGTGGTGCCAGTGCACTCTCTGGAGTCACTGCAGTGCATCCCCAGTGGTGCCAGTGCACTCTCTGGACTCACTGCACTGCATCCCCAGTGGTGCCAGTGCAGTCTCTGGAGTCACTGCACTGCATCCCCAGTGGTGCCAGTGCACTCTCTGGACTCACTGCACTGCATCTCCAGTGGTGCCAGTGCACTCTCTGGACTCACTGCACTGCATCCCCAGTGTTGCCAGTGCACTCTCTGGACTCACTGCACTGCATCCCCAGTGGTGCCACTGCACTCTCTGGACTCACCGGGATACATCCCCCGTAGTGCCAGTGCACTCTCTGAGCTCACTGCACTGCATCCCCAGTTGTGCCAGTGCACTCTCTGGAGTCACCGGGGTGCATCCTCAGTGGTGCCAGTGCACTCTCTGGACTCACTGCAGTACATCCCCAGGGGTGCCAGTGCACTCTCCGGACTCACCGGGGTGCATCCCCAGGGGTGCCTGTGCACTCTCTGGACTCACTCCACTGCATCCGCGTGGTGCCAGTGCACTCTCTGGAGTCACTGCAATGCATCCCTAGTGGTGCCAGTGCATTCTCTGGACTCACTGCAGTGCTTCCCCAGTGGTGCCAGTGCACTCTCTGGACTCACTGCAATGCGTCCCCAGTGGTGCCAGTGCACTATCTGGACTCACTGCAGTGCATCTCCAGCGGTGCCAGTGCACTCTCTGGACTCACAGAGGTGCATCCCCAGGGGAACCAGTGCACTCTCTGGACTCACCGGGGTGCATCCCCAGGGGTGCCAGTGCACTCTCTGGACTCACTGCAGTGCATCCAAAGTGGTGCCAGTGCACTCTCTGGACTCACTGCACTGCATCCCGAGTGGTGCCAGTGCACTCTCTGGACTCACTGCAGTGCATCCCCAGTGGTGCCACTGCACTCTCTGGACTCACTGCACTGCATCACCAGTGGTGCCAGTGCACTCTCTGGACTCACTGCACTGCATCCCCAGCGGTGCCAGTGCACTCTCTGGACTCAGTGTGGTGCGTCCCCAGTGGTGCCAGTGCACTCTCCGGACTCACTGCACTGCGTCCCCAGTGGTGCCAGTGCACTCTCCGGACTCACTGCAGTGCATTCCCACTGCTGCCAGTGCACTCTCTGGACTCACTGCACTGCATCCCCAGTGGTGCCAGTGCACTCTCTGGACTCACTGCACTGCATCCCCTTAGGTGCCAGTGCACTGTCTGGACTCACTGCACTGCATCCCCAGTGGTGCCAGTGCAGTCTCTGGAGTCACTGCACTGCATCCCCAGTGGTGCCAGTGCACTCTCTGGACTCACTGCACTGCATCTCCAGTGGTGCCAGTGCACTCTCTGGACTCACTGCACTGCATCCCCAGTGTTGCCAGTGCACTCTCTGGACTCACTGCACTGCATCCCCAGTGGTGCCACTGCACTCTCTGGACTCACCGGGATACATCCCCCGTGGTGCCAGTGCACTCTCTGGACTCACAGCAGTGCATCCCCAGTGGTGCCAGTGCACTCTCTGGACTCACCGGGATACATCCCCAGAGGTGCCAGTGCACTCTCTGGAGTCACCGGGGTGCATCCTCAGTGGAGCCAGTGCACTCTCTGGACTCACTGCAGTGCATCCCCAGTGGTGCCAGTGCACTCTCTGGACTCACTGCAGTGCATCCCCAGTGCTGCCAGTGCACTCTCTGGACACACTGCAGTGCATCCCCAAGTGGTGCCAGTGCACTCTCTGGACTCACTGCACTGCATCCCCAGTGGTGCCAGTGCACTCTCTGAGCTCACTGCACTGCATCCCCAGTGGTGCCAGTGCACTCTCTGGACTCAACGGGGTGCATCCCCAGTGGTGCCAGTGCACTCTCTGGACTCACTGCACTGCATCCCCAGTGGTGCCACTGCACTCTCTGGACTCACTGCAGTGCATCCCCAGTGGTGCCATTGCACTCTCTGGACTCACTGCGGTGCATCCCCAGTGGTGCCAGTGCACTCTCTGAACTCACTGCACTGCATCCCCAGTGGTGCCAGTGCACTCTCTGGACTCACTGCACTGCATCCCCAGTGGTGCTAGTGCACTCTCTGGACAAACTGCAGTGCATTCCCAGTGGTGCCAGTGCACTCTCTGGACTCACTGCGGTGCATCCCCAGGGGTGCCAGTGCACTCTCTGCACTCACCGGGGTGCAACCCCAGGGGTGCCAGTGCAATCTCTGGACTCACCGGGGTGCATCCCCAGTGGTGCCAGTGCACTCTCTGGACTCACTGCAGTGCATCCCCACTGGTGCCAGTGCACTCTCTGGACTCACTGCACTGCATGCCCAGTGGTGCCAGTGCACTCTCTGGACTCACTGCAGTGCATCCCCAGTGGTGCCAGTGCACTCTCTGGACTCACTGCACTGCATCCCCAGTGGTGCCAGTGCACTCTCTGGACTCACTGCACTGCATCCCCTATGGTGCCAGTGCACTCTCTGGACTCACTGCAGTGCATCCCCAGTGGTGCCAGTTCACTCTCTGGACTCACTGCATTCCATCCCCAGTGGTGCCAGTGCACTCTCCGGACTCACTGGAGTGCATCCCCAGTGGTGCCAGTGCACCCTCTGGACTCACTGCACTGCATCCCCTGTGGTGCCAGTGCACTCTCTGGAGTCACTGCACTGCATAAACAGTGGTGCCAGTGCACTCTCTGGACTCACTGCACTGCATCCCCAGTGGTGCCAGTGTAGTCTCTGGACTCACTGCAGTGCATCTCCAGTGGTGCCAGTACAATCCCTAGACTCACTGCAGTGCAGCTCAGTGGTGCCAGTGCACTCTCTGGACTCACTGCAGTGCATTCCCAGTGGAGTCAGTGCACTCTCTGGACTCACTGCAGTGAATCCCCGGTCGTGCCAGTGCACTCTCAGGACTCACTGCACTGCATCCCCAGGGGTGCCAGTGCACTCTCTGGACTCACTGCACTGCATCCCCTGTGGTGCCAGTGCACTCTCTGGGCTCACTGCAGTGCATCCCCAGTGGTGCCAGTGCACTCTCCGGACACACCGGGATGCATCCCCAGTGGTGCCAGTGCACTCTCCGGACTCACGGGGATGCATCCCCAGTGGTGCCAGTGCACTCTCTGGACTCACTGCAGTGCATCCCCAGTGGTGCCATTGCACTCTCTGGACTCACTGCAGTACATCCCCAGTGGTGCCAGTGCACTCTCTGGACTCACTGCACTGCATCCCCAGTGGTGCCAGTGCACTCTCTGGACTCACTGCAGTGCATCCCCAGTGGTGCCAGTGCACTCTCTGGACTCACTGCACTGCATCTCCAGCAGTGCCAGTGCACTCTCTGGACTCACTGCCCTGCATACCCAGGGGTGCCAGTGCACTCTCTGGAATCACTGCAGTGCATCCCCAGTGGTGCCAGTGAACTCTCTGGACTCACTGCATTGCATCCCCAGTGGTGCTAGTGCACTCTCTGGACTCACTGCAGTGCATCCCCAGTGGTGCCAGTGTACTCTCTGGACTCACTGCAGTGAATCCCCAGTGCTGCCAGTGCACTCTCTGGACACACTGCAGTGCATCCCCAGTGGTGCCAGTGCACTCTCTGGACTCACTGCACTGCATCCCCAGAGGTGCCAGTGCACTCTCTGGACTCAACTGGGTGCATCCCCAGTGGTGCAAGTGCACTCTCTGGACTCACTGCACGGCATCCCCAGTGGTGCCAGTGCACTCTCTGAGCTCACTGCACTGCATACCCAGTGATGCCAGTGCACTCTCTGGAGTCACTGCACTGCATCGCAGTGGTGCCAGTGCACTCTCTGGACTCAACGGGGTGCATCCCCAGTGGTGCCAGTGCACTCTCTGGACTCACTGCAGTGCATCCCCAGTGGTGCCAGGGCACTCTCTGGACTCACTGCAGTGCATCCCCAGTGGTTGCAGTGCACTCTCCGGACTCACTGCGCTGCATCCCCAGTGGTGCCAGTGCACTCTCCGGACTCACTGTGCTGCATCTCCAGTGGTGCCAGTGCACTCTCTGGACTCACTGCAGTGCATCGCCAGTGGTGCCAGTGCACTCTCTGGACTCACTGCGGTGCATCCTCAGTGGTGCCAGTGCACTCTCTGGACTCACTGCACTGCATCCCCAGTGGTGCCAGTGCACTCTCTGGACTCACTGCAGTGCTTCCCCAATGGTTGCAGTGCACTCTCCGGACTCACTGCGCTGCATCCCCAGGGGTGCCAGTGCACTCTCTGGACTCACCGGGATACATCCCCAGTGGTGCCAGTGCACTCTCTGGACTCACTGCAGTGCATCCGCAGTGGTGCCAGTGCACTCTCCGGACTCACCGGTGTGCATCCCCTGTTGTGACAGTACACTCTCTGGACTCACCGGGATACATCCCCAGTGGTGCCAGTGCACTCTCTGGACTCACTGCGCTGCATCCCCAGGGGTGCCAGTGCACTCTCTGGACTCACCGGGATACATCCCCAGTGGTGCCAGTGCACTCTCTGGACTCACTACAGTGCATCCCCAGTGGTGCCAGTGCACTCTCTGGACTCACCGGGGTGCATCCCCAGTGGTGCAGTGCACTCTCAGGACTCACCGGGGTGCATCCCCAGTGGTGCCAGTGCACTCTCTGCAGTCACTGCAGTGCATTTCCAGCAGTGCCAGTGCACTCTCTGGACTCACTGCACTGCATACCCAGGGGTGCCAGTGCACTCTCTGGACTCAGTGCAGTGCATCCCCAGTGGTGCCAGTGAACTCTCTGGACTCACTGCATTGCATCCCCAGTGGTGCTAGTGCACTCTCTGGACTCACTGCAGTGCATCCCCAGTGGTGCCAGTGCACTCTCTGGACTCACTGCAGTGAATCCCCAGTGCTGCCAGTGCACTCTCTGGACACACTGCAGTGCATCCCCAGTGGTGCCAGTGCACTCTCTGGACTCACTACACTGCATCCCCAGTGGTGCCAGTGCACTCTCTGGAGTCACCTGGGTGCATCCCCAGTGGTGCAAGTGCACTCTCTGGACTCACTGCACGGCATCCCCAGTGGTGCCAGTGTACTCTCTGAGCTCCCTGCACTGCATCCCCAGTGATGCCAGTGCACTCTCTGGAGTCACTGCACTGCATCCCCAGTGGTGCCAGTGCACTCTCTGGACTCAACGGGGTGCATCCCCAGTGGTGCCAGTGCACTCTCTGGACTCACTGCAGTGCATCCCCAGTGGTGTCACGGCACTCTCTGGATTCACTGCAGTGCTTCTCCAGTGGTTGCAGTACACTCTCCGGACTCACTGCGCTGCATCCCCAGTGGTGCCAGTGCACTCTCTGGACTCACTGTGCTGCATCTCCAGTGGTGCCAGTGCACTCTCTGGACTCACTGCAGTGCATCCCCAGTGGTGCCAGTGCACTCTCTGGACTCACTGCACTACATCCCCAGTGGTGCCAGTGCACTCTCTGGACTCACTGCAGTGCTTCCCTAGTGGTTGCAGTGCACTCTCCGGACTCACTGCGCTGCATCCCGAGGGGTGCCAGTGCACTCTCTGGACTCACCGGGATACATCCCCAGTGGTGCCAGTGCACTCTCTGGACTCACTGCAGTGCATCCGCAGTGGTGCCAGTGCACTCTCCGGACTCACCGGTGTGCATCCCCTGTTGTGCCAGTGCACTCTCCGGGCTCACCGGGGTGCATCCCCAGTGGTGCAGTGCACTCTCAGGACTCACCGAGGTGCATCCCCAGTGGTGCCAGTGCACTCTCTGCAGTCACTGCAGTGCATTCCCAGTGGTGCCAGTGCACTCTCTGGGCTCACTGCAGTGCATCTCCAGCGGTTTCAGTGCACTCTCTGGACTCACCGAGGTGCATCCCCAGGGGAGCCAGTGCACTCTCTGGACTCACCGGGGCGCACCCCCAGGGGTGCCAGTGCACTCTCTGCAGTCACTGCACTGCATCCCCAGTGGTGCCAGTGTACTCTCCGGAGTCACTGCACTGCATCCCCAGTGGTGCCAGTGCACTCTCTGGACTCACTGCACTGCATCCGCACTGGTGCCAGTGCACTCTCCAGAGTCACTGCACTGCATCCCCAGTGGTGCCAGTGCACTCTCTGGACTCACTGCGGTGCATGCCCAGTGGTGCCAGTGCACTCTCCAGAGTCACTGCGGTGATGCCCAGTGGTGCCAGTTCACTCTCCGGAGTCAGTGCGGTGCATCCCCAGTGGTGCCAGTGCACTCTCTGGACTCACTGCACTGCATCCCCAGTGGTGCCAGTGCACTCTCTGGACTCACCGGGGTGCATCCCCAGTGGTGCCAGTGCACTCTCCGGACTCACTGCACTGCATCACCAGTGGTGCCAGTGCACTCTCAGGAGTCACTGAACTGCATCCCCATTGCTGCCAGTGCACTCTCAGGAGTCACTGCAGTGCATCCCCATTGCTGCCTGTGCACTCTCTCGAGTCACTGCACTGCATCCCCAGTGGTGCCAGTGCACTCTCCGGACTCACTGCACTGCATCCCCAGCGGTGCCAGTGCACTCTCCGGACTCACTGCACTGCATCCCCAGTGGTGCCAGTGCACTCTCTGGACTCACTGCATTGCATCCCCAGTGGTGCCAGTGCACTCTATGGACTCACTGCACTGCATCCCCAGTGGTGCCAGTGCACTCTCTGGACTCACTGCACTGCATCCCCAGTGGTGCCAGTGCACTCTCTGGACTCACCAGGGTGCATCCCCAGTGGTGCCAGTGCACTCTCTGGACTCACTCCACTGCATCCCCAGTCGTGCCAGTGCACTCTAAGGAGTCACTGCAGTGCATTCCCAGTGGTGCCAGTGCACTCTCTGGACTCACTGCAGTGCATCTCCAGCGGTGCCAGTGCACTCTCTGGACTCACAGAGATGCATCCCCAGGGGAGCCAGTGCACTCTCTGGACTCACCGGGGTGCATCCCCAGGGGTGCCAGTGCACTCTCTGGACTCACTGCACTGCATCCCCAGTGGTGCCAGTGCACTCTCTGGAGTCACTGCAGTGCATCCCCAGTGGTGCCAGTGCACTCTCTGGACTCACTGCACTGCATCCCCAGTGGTGCCAGTGCAGTCTCTGGAGTCACTGCACTGCATCCCCAGTGGTGCCAGTGCACTCTCTGGACTCACTGCACTGCATCTCCAGTGGTGCCAGTGCACTCTCTGGACTCACTGCACTGCATCCCCAGTGTTGCCAGTGCACTCTCTGGACTCACTGCACTGCATCCCCAGTGGTGCCACTGCACTCTCTGGACTCACCGGGATACATACCCCGTAGTGCCAGTGCACTCTCTGAGCTCACTGCACTGCATCCCCAGTGGTGCCAGTGCACTCTCTGGAGTCACCGGGGTGCATCCTCAGTGGTGCCAGTGCACTCTCTGGACTCACTGCAGTGCATCCCCAGGGGTGCCAGTGCACTCTCCGGACTCACCGAGGTGCATCCCCAGGGGTGCCTGTGCACTCTCTGGACTCACTCCACTGCATCCCCGTGGTGCCAGTGCACTCTCTGGAGTCACTGCAATGCATCCCTAGTGGTGCCAGTGCATTCTCTGGACTCACTGCAGTGCTTCCCCAGTGGTGCCAGTGCACTCTCTGGACTCACTGCAATGCATCCCCAGTGGTGCCAGTGCACTCTCTGGACTCACTGCACTGCATCACCAGTGGTGCCAGTGCACTCTCTGGACTCACTGCACAGCATCCCCAGTGGTGCCAGTGCACTCTCTGGACTCACTACACGGAATCCCCAGTGGTGCCAGTGCACTCTCTGGAGTCACTGCAGCGCATCCCCAGTGGTGCCAGTGCAATCTCTGGACTCACCGGGGTGCATCCCCAGTGGTGCCAGAGCACTCTCTGGACTCACCGGGGTGCATCCCCAGTGGTGCCAGTGCACTCTCTGGACTCACTGCACTGCATCCCCTGTGGTGCCAGTGCAATCTCTGGACTCACTGAACTGCAACCCCCGTGGTGCCAGTGCACTCTCTGGACTCACTGCACTGCATTCCCAGTGGTCCAAGGGCACTCTCCGGACTCACCAGGGTGCATCCCCAGTGGTGCCAGTGCACCCTCTGGACTCACTGCACTGCATCCCCAGTGGTGCCAGTGCACTCTCTGGACTCACTGCAGTGCATGCCCAGTGGTGCCAGTGCACTCTCTCGAGTCACTGCACTGCATGCCCAGTGGTGCCAGTGCACTCTCTGAACTCACTGCACTGCATCCCCCGTGGTGCCAGTGCACTCTCTGCACTCACTGCACTGCATCCCCAGTGGTGACAGTGCACTCTCCGGACTCACTGCAGTGCATCCCCAGTGGTGCCAGTACACTCTCTGGACTCACTGCACTGCATCCCCAGTGGTGCCAGTGCACTCTGTGGACTCACTGCACTGCATCCCCAGGGGTGCCAGTGCACTCTCTGGACTCACCGGAGTGCATCCCAAGTGCTGCCAGTTTACTCTCTGGACTCACCGGGGTGCATCAACAGTGGTGCCAGTGCACTCTCCGGACTCACCGGGATGCATCCCCAGTGGTGCCAGTACACTCTCTGGACTCACTGCAGTGCATCGCCAGTGGTGCCACTGCACTCTCTGGACTCACTGCAGTGCATTCCCAGTGGTGCCAGTGCATTCTCTGGACTCACTGCACTGCATCCCCGGTGGTGCCAGTGCACTCTCTGGACTCACTGCAGTGCATCCCCAGTGGTGCCAGTGCACTCTCTGGACTCACTGCACTGCATATCCAGCAGTGCCAGTGCACTCTCTCGACTCATTGCACTGCATACCCGGGGGTGCCAGTGCACTCTCTGGACTCACTGCAGTGCATCCCCAGTGGTGCCAGTGCACTCTCTGGACTCACTGCAGTGCATCCCCAGTGGTGCCACTGCACTCTCTGGACTCACTGCACTGCATCACAAGTGGTGCCAGTGCACTCTCTGGACTCACTGCAGTGCATCTCCAGCGGTTTCAGTGCACTCTCTGGACTCACCGAGGTGCATCCCCAGGGGAGCCAGTGCACTCTCTGGACTCACCGGGGTGCACCCCCAGGGGTGCCAGTGCACTCTCTGGAGTCACTGCACTGCATCCCCAGTGGTGCCAGTGCACTCTCTGGACTCACTGCACTGCATCCCCAGTGGTGCCAGTGCACTCTCTGGACTCACTGCACTGCATCCCCACTGGTGCCAGTGCACTCTCCGGAGTCACTGCACTGCATCCCCAGTGGTGCCAGTGCACTCTCTGGACTCACTGCGGTGCATGCCCAGTGGTGCCAGTTCACTCTCCGGAGTCAGTGCGGTGCATCCCCAGTGGTGCCAGTGCACTCTCTGGACTCACTGCACTGCATCCCCAGTGGTGCCAGGGCACTCTCTGGACTCACTGCAGTGCATCCCCAGTGGTGCCAGTGCACTCTCCGGACTCACTGCACTGCATCCCCAGTGGTGCCAGTGCACTCTCTGGACTCACTGCACTGCATCCCCAGTGGTGCCAGTGCACTCTCAGGAGTCACTGCAGTGCATCCCCATTGCTGCCTGTGCACTCTCTCGAGTCACTGCACTGCATCCCCAGTGGTGCCAGTGCACTCTCTCGAGTCACTGCACTGCATTCCCAGTGGTCCAAGGGCACTCTCCGGACTCACCAGGGTGCATCCCCAGTGGTGCCAGTGCACCCTCTGGACTCACTGCACTGCATCCCCAGTGGTGCCAGTGCACTCTCTGGACTCACTGCAGTGCATGCCCAGTGGTGCCAGTGCACTCTCTCGAGTCACTGCACTGCATGCCCAGTGGTGCCAGTGCACTCTCTGAACTCACTGCACTGCATCCCCCGTGGTGCCAGTGCACTCTCTGCACTCACTGCACTGCATCCCCAGTGGTGACAGTGCACTCTCCGGACTCACTGCAGTGCATCCCCAGTGGTGCCAGTACACTCTCTGGACTCACTGCACTGCATCCCCAGTGGTGCCAGTGCACTCTGTGGACTCACTGCACTGCATCCCCAGGGGTGCCAGTGCACTCTCTGGACTCACCGGAGTGCATCCCAAGTGCTGCCAGTTTACTCTCTGGACTCACCGGGGTGCATCAACAGTGGTGCCAGTGCACTCTCCGGACTCACCGGGATGCATCCCCAGTGGTGCCAGTACACTCTCTGGACTCACTGCAGTGCATCGCCAGTGGTGCCACTGCACTCTCTGGACTCACTGCAGTGCATTCCCAGTGGTGCCAGTACATTCTCTGGACTCACTGCACTGCATCCCCGGTGGTGCCAGTGCACTCTCTGGACTCACTGCAGTGCATCCCCAGTGGTGCCAGTGCACTCTCTGGACTCACTGCACTGCATATCCAGCAGTGCCAGTGCACTCTCTCGACTCATTGCACTGCATACCCGGGGGTGCCAGTGCACTCTCTGGACTCACTGCAGTGCATCCCCAGTGGTGCCAGTGCACTCTCTGGACTCACTGCAGTGCATCCCCAGTGGTGCCACTGCACTCTCTGGACTCACTGCACTGCATCACCAGTGGTGCCAGTGCACTCTCTGGACTCACTGCAGTGCATCTCCAGCGGTTTCAGTGCACTCTCTGGACTCACCGAGGTGCATCCCCAGGGGAGCCAGTGCACTCTCTGGACTCACCGGGGTGCACCCCCAGGGGTGCCAGTGCACTCTCTGGAGTCACTGCACTGCATCCCCAGTGGTGCCAGTGCACTCTCTGGACTCACTGCACTGCATCCCCAGTGGTGCCAGTGCACTCTCTGGACTCACTGCACTGCATCCCCACTGGTGCCAGTGCACTCTCCGGAGTCACTGCACTGCATCCCCAGTGGTGCCAGTGCACTCTCTGGACTCACTGCGGTGCATGCCCAGTGGTGCCAGTTCACTCTCCGGAGTCAGTGCGGTGCATCCCCAGTGGTGCCAGTGCACTCTCTGGACTCACTGCACTGCATCCCCAGTGGTGCCAGGGCACTCTCTGGACTCACTGCAGTGCATCCCCAGTGGTGCCAGTGCACTCTCCGGACTCACTGCACTGCATCCCCAGTGGTGCCAGTGCACTCTCTGGACTCACTGCACTGCATCCCCAGTGGTGCCAGTGCACTCTCAGGAGTCACTGCAGTGCATCCCCATTGCTGCCTGTGCACTCTCTCGAGTCACTGCACTGCATCCCCAGTGGTGCCAGTGCACTCTCCGGACTCACTGCACTGCATCCCCAGTGGTGCCAGTGCACTCTACGGACTCACCGGGGTGCATCCCCAGTGGTGCCAGTGCACTCTATGGACTCACTGCACTGCATCCCCAGAGGTGCCAGTGCACTCTCTAGACTCACCAGGGTGCATCCCCAGTGGTGCCAGTGCACTCTCTGGACTCACTGCACTGCATCCCCAGTGGTGCCAGTGCACTCTCAGGAGTCACTGCAGTGCATTCCCAGTGGTGCCAGTGCACTCTCTGGACTCACAGCAGTGCATCTCCAGCGGTGCCAGTGCACTCTCTGGACTCACAGAGGTGCATCCCCAGGGGAGCCAGTGCACTCTCTGGACTCACCGGGGCGCACCACCAGGGGTGCCAGTGCACTCTCTGCAGTCACTGCACTGCATCCCCAGTGGTGCCAGTGTACTCTCCGGAGTCACTGCACTGCATCCCCAGTGGTGCCAGTGCACTCTCTGGACTCACTGCACTGCATCCGCACTGGTGCCAGTGCACTCTCCGGAGTCACTGCACTGCATCCCCAGTGGTGCCAGTGCACTCTCTGGACTCACTGCGGTGCATGCCCAGTGGTGCCAGTGCACTCTCCAGAGTCACTGCGGTGATGCCCAGTGGTGCCAGTTCACTCTCCGGAGTCAGTGCGGTGCATCCCCAGTGGTGCCAGTGCACTCTCTGGACTCACTGCACTGCATCCCCAGTGGTGCCAGTGCACTCTCTGGACTCACCGGGGTGCATCCCCAGTGGTGCCAGTGCACTCTCCGGACTCACTGCACTGCATCCCCAGTGGTGCCAGTGCACTCTCTGGACTCACTGCACTGCATCACCAGTGGTGCCAGTGCACTCTCAGGAGTCACTGAACTGCATCCCCATTGCTGCCAGTGCACTCTCAGGAGTCACTGCAGTGCATCCCCATTGCTGCCTGTGCACTCTCTCGAGTCACTGGACTGCATCCCCAGTGGTGCCAGTGCACTCTCCGGACTCACTGCACTGCATCCCCAGCGGTGCCAGTGCACTCTCCGGACTCACTGCACTGCATCCCCAGTGGTGCCAGTGCACTCTCTGGACTCACTGCATTGCATCCCCAGTGGTGTCAGTGCACTCTATGGACTCACTGCACTGCATCCCCAGTGGTGCCAGTGCACTCTCTGGACTCACTGCACTGCATCCCCAGTGGTGCCAGTGCACTCTCTGGACTCACCAGGGTGCATCCCCAGTGGTGCCAGTGCACTCTCTGGACTCACTCCACTGCATCCCCAGTCGTGCCAGTGCACTCTAAGGAGTCACTGCAGTGCATTCCCAGTGGTGCCAGTGCACTCTCTGGACTCACTGCAGTGCATCTCCAGCGGTGCCAGTGCACTCTCTGGACTCACAGAGATGCATCCCCAGGGGAGCCAGTGCACTCTCTGGACTCACCGGGGTGCATCCCCAGGGGTGCCAGTGCACTCTCTGGACTCACTGCACTGCATCCCGAGTGGTGCCAGTGCACTCTCTGGTCTCACTGCACTGCATCCCCAGTGGTGCCAGTGCACTCTCTGGACTCAGTGCGGTGCGTCCCCAGTGGTGCCAGTGCACTCTCCGGACTCACTGCTCTGCGTCCCCAGTGGTGCCAGTGCACTCTCCGGACTCACTGCACTGCATTCCCACTGCTGCCAGTGCACTCTCTGGACTCACTGCACTGCATCCCCAGTGGTGCCAGTGCACTCTCTGGAGTCACTGCAGTGCATCCCCAGTGGTGCCAGTGCACTCTCTGGACTCACTGCACTGCATCCCCAGTGGTGCCAGTGCAGTCTCTGGAGTCACTGCACTGCATCCCCAGTGGTGCCAGTGCACTCTCTGGACTCACTGCACTGCATCTCCAGTGGTGCCAGTGCACTCTCTGGACTCACTGCACTGCATCCCCAGTGGTGCCAGTGCACTCTCCGGACTCACCGGGGTGCATCCCCAGGGGTGCCTGTGCACTCTCTGGACTCACTCCACTGCATCCCCGTGGTGCCAGTGCACTCTCTGGAGTCACTGCAATGCATCCCTAGTGGTGCCAGTGCATTCTCTGGACTCACTGCAGTGCTTCCCCAGTGGTGCCAGTGCACTCTCTGGACTCACTGCAATGCGTCCCCAGTGGTGCCAGTGCACTCTCTGGACTCACTGCACTGCATCACCAGTGGTGCCAGTGCACTCTCTGGACTCACTGCACAGCATCCCCAGTGGTGCCAGTGCACTCTCTGGACTCACTACACGGAATCCCCAGTGGTGCCAGTGCACTCTCTGGAGTCACTGCAGCGCATCCCCAGTGGTGCCAGTGCAATCTCTGGACTCACCGGGGTGCATCCCCAGTGGTGCCAGAGCACTCTCTGGACTCACCGGGGTGCATCCCCAGTGGTGCCAGTGCACTCTCTGGACTCACTGCACTGCATCCCCTGTGGTGCCAGTGCAATCTCTGGACTCACTGAACTGCAACCCCCGTGGTGCCAGTGCACTCTCTGGACTCACTGCACTGCATTCCCAGTGGTCCAAGGGCACTCTCCGGACTCACCAGGGTGCATCCCCAGTGGTGCCAGTGCACCCTCTGGACTCACTGCACTGCATCCCCAGTGGTGCCAGTGCACTCTCTGGACTCACTGCAGTGCATTCCCAGTGGTGCCAGTGCACTCTCTCGAGTCACTGCACTGCATGCCCAGTGGTGCCAGTGCACTCTCTGAACTCACTGCACTGCATCCCCCGTGGTGCCAGTGCACTCTCTGCACTCACTGCACTGCATCCCCAGTGGTGACAGTGCACTCTCCGGACTCACTGCAGTGCATCCCCAGTGGTGCCAGTGCACTCTCTGGACTCACTGCAGTGCATCTCCAGCGGTTTCAGTGCACTCTCTGGACTCACCGAGGTGCATCCCCAGGGGAGCCAGTGCACTCTCTGGACTCACCGGGGTGCACCCCCAGGGGTGCCAGTGCACTCTCTGGAGTCACTGCACTGCATCCCCAGTGGTGCCAGTGCACTCTCTGGACTCACTGCACTGCATCCCCAGTGGTGCCAGTGCACTCTCTGGACTCACTGCACTGCATCCCCACTGGTGCCAGTGCACTCTCCGGAGTCACTGCACTGCATCCCCAGTGGTGCCAGTGCACTCTCTGGACTCACTGCGGTGCATGCCCAGTGGTGCCAGTTCACTCTCCGGAGTCAGTGCGGTGCATCCCCAGTGGTGCCAGTGCACTCTCTGGACTCACTGCACTGCATCCCCAGTGGTGCCAGGGCACTCTCTGGACTCACTGCAGTGCATCCCCAGTGGTGCCAGTGCACTCTCCGGACTCACTGCACTGCATCCCCAGTGGTGCCAGTGCACTCTCTGGACTCACTGCACTGCATCCCCAGTGGTGCCAGTGCACTCTCAGGAGTCACTGCAGTGCATCCCCATTGCTGCCTGTGCACTCTCTCGAGTCACTGCACTGCATCCCCAGTGGTGCCAGTGCACTCTCCGGACTCACTGCACTGCATCCCCAGTGGTGCCAGTGCACTCTACGGACTCACCGGGGTGCATCCCCAGTGGTGCCAGTGCACTCTATGGACTCACTGCACTGCATCCCCAGAGGTGCCAGTGCACTCTCTAGACTCACCAGGGTGCATCCCCAGTGGTGCCAGTGCACTCTCTGGACTCACTGCACTGCATCCACAGTGGTGCCAGTGCACTCTCAGGAGTCACTGCAGTGCATTCCCAGTGGTGCCAGTGCACTCTCTGGACTCACTGCAGTGCATCTCCAGCGGTGCCAGTGCACTCTCTGGACTCACAGAGGTGCATCCCCAGGGGAGCCAGTGCACTCTCTGGACTCACCGGGGTGCATCCCCAGGGGTGCCAGTGCACTCTCTGGACTCACTGCAGTGCATCCAAAGTGGTGCCAGTGCACTCTCTGGACTCACTGCACTGCATCCCGAGTTGTGCCAGTGCACTCTCTGGACTCACTGCAGTGCATCCCCAGTGGTGCCACTGCACTCTCTGGACTCACTGCACTGCATCACCAGTGGTGCCAGTGCACTCTCTGGACTCACTGCACTGCATCCCCAGCGGTGCCAGTGCACTCTCCGGACTCACTGCAGTGCATCCCCAGTGGTGCCAGTGCACTCTCCAGACTCACTGCAGTGCATTCCCACTGCTGCCAGTGCACTCTCTGGACTCACTGCACTGCATCCCCAGTGGTGCCAGTGCACTCTCTGGACTCACTGCACTGCATCCCCTTAGGTGCCAGTGCACTCTCTGGACTCACTGCACTGCATCCCCAGTGGTGCCAGTGCAGTCTCTGGAGTCACTGCACTGCATCCCCAGTGGTGCCACTGCACTCTCTGGACTCACTGCACTGCATCTCCAGTGGTGCCAGTGCACTCTCTGGACTCACTGCACTGCATCCCCAGTGTTGCCAGTGCACTCTCTGGACTCACTGCACTGCATCCCCAGTGGTGCCACTGCACTCTCTGGACTCACCGGGATACATCCCCCGTGGTGCCAGTGCACTCTCTGGACTCACTGCAGTGCATCCCCAGTGGTGCCAGTGCACTCTCTGGACTCACCGGGATACATCCCCAGAGGTGCCAGTGCACTCTCTGGAATCATCGGAGTGCATCCTCAGTGGAGCCAGTGCACTCTCTGGACTCACTGCAGTGCATCCCCAGTGGTGCCAGTGCACTCTCTGGACTCACTGCAGTGCATCCCCAGTGCTGCCAGTGCACTCTCTGGACACACTGCAGTGCATCCCCACGTGGTGCCAGTGCACTCTCTGGACTCACTGCACTGCATCCCCAGTGGTGCCAGTGCACTCTCTGAGCTCACTGCACTGCATCCCCAGTGGTGCCAGTGCACTCTCTGGACTCAACGGGGTGCATCACCAGTGGTGCCAGTGCACTCTCTGGACTCACTGCACTGCATCCCCAGTGGTGCCACTGCACTCTCTGGACTCACTGCAGTGCATCCCCAGTGGTGCCATTGCACTCTCTGGACTCACTGCGGTGCATCCCCAGTGGTGAAAGTGCACTCTCTGGACTCACTGCACTGCATCCCCAGTGGTGCCAGTGCAGTCTCTGGAGTCACTGCACTGCATCCCCAGTGGTGCCAGTGCACTCTCTGGACTCACTGCAGTGCATCCCCAGTGGTGCTAGTGCACTCTCTGGACAAACTGCACTGCATTCCCAGTGGTGC
Organism: Anser cygnoides; assembly: GCF_040182565.1. NCBI lineage: Eukaryota > Metazoa > Chordata > Aves > Anseriformes > Anatidae > Anser > Anser cygnoides. The sequence continues at coordinate 806,794 of NC_089877.1, forward strand.
CAGTGCACTCTCTGGACTCACCGGGGTGCATCCCCAGTGGTGCCAGTGCACTCTCTGGACTCACTGCAGTGCATCCCCACTGGTGCCAGTGCACTCTCTGGACTCACTGCACTGCATGCCCAGTGGTGCCAGTGCACTCTCTGGACTCACTGCAGTGCATCCCCAGTGGTGCCAGTGCACTCTCTGGACTCACTGCACTGCATCCCCAGTGGTGCCAGTGCACTCTCTGGACTCACTGCACTGCATCCCCTATGGTGCCAGTGCACTCTCTGGACTCACTGCAGTGCATCCCCAGTGGTGCCAGTGCACTCTCTGGACTCACTGCATTCCATCCCCAGTGGTGCCAGTGCACTCTCTGGACTCACTGCAGTGCATCTCCAGTGGTGCCAGTACAATCCCTAGACTCACTGCAGTGCAGCTCAGTGGTGCCAGTGCACTCTCTGGACTCACTGCAGTGCATTCCCAGTGGAGTCAGTGCACTCTCTGGACTCACTGCAGTGAATCCCCGGTCGTGCCAGTGCACTCTCTGGACTCACTGCACTGCATTTCCAGTGGTGCCAGTTCACTCTCTGGACTCACTGCACTGCATCCCCAGTGGTGCCTGTGAAGTCTCTGGACTCACTGCAGTGCAACCCCAGCGGTGCCAGTGTAGTCTCTGGACTCACTGCACTGTAACCCCAGTGGTGCCAGTGCAAACTCAGGACTCACAGCAGTGCAGCTCCAGTTGGTGCCAGTGCACTCTCTGGACTCACTGCACTGCATCCCCAGTGTTGCCAGTGCACTCTCTGGACTCACTGCACTGCATCCCCAGTTGTGCCAGTGCACTCTCTGGACTCACTGCAGTGCATCCCCTGTGGTGCCATTGCACTCTCAGGACTCACTGCACTGCATCCCCAGTGGTGCCAGTGCACTCTCTGCACTCACTGCACTGCATCCCCAGTGGAGCCAGTGCACTCTCTGGACTCACTGCACTGCATCCCCAGTGGTGCCAGTGCACTCTCTGGTCTCACTGCACTGCATCCCCTGTGGTGCCAGTGCACTCTTTGGACTCACTGCAGTGCATCCCCAGTGCTGACAGTGCACTCTCTGGACTCAGTGCACTGCATCCCCAGTGGTGCCAGTGCACTCTCTGGACCCACTGCAGTGCATCCCCAGTGGTGCCAGTGCACTCTCTGGACTCACTGCATTGCATCCCCAGTGGTGCCAGTTCACTCTCTGTAGTCACTGCGCTGCATCCCCAGTGGTGACAGTGCACTCTCTGGACTCACTGTGCTGTATCCCCAGTGGTGCCAGTGCACTCTATGGACTCACTGCAGTGTATCCCCTGTGGTGCCAGTGCACTCTCTGGACTCACTGCACTGCATCCCAGTGGTGCCCGTGCACTCTCTGGACTCACTGCAGTGCATCCCCAGTGGTGCCAGTGCACTCTCTGGACTCACTGCAGTGCAGCCCCTGTGGTGCCAGTGCACTCTCTGGTACTCACTGCAGTGCAGCCCCTTAGGTACCAGTGCACTCTCTGTACTCACTGCAGTGCATTCCCATTGGTGCCAGTGCACTCTCTGGACTCCTTGCAGTGCATCCCCAGTGGTGTCAGTGCACTCTCTGGACTCACTGCACTACATCCCCAGTGGTGCCAGTTCACTCTCTGGACTCACTGAACTGCATCCCCAGTGGTGCCAGTGCACTCTCTGGACTCACTGCACTGCATCCCCAGAGGTGCCATTGTAGTCTCTGGACTCACTGCACTGCAACCCCAGTGGTGCCAGTGCAATCTCAGGACTCACAGCAGTGCAGCTCCAGTTGGTGCCAGTGCACTCTCTGGACTCACTGCACTGCAACCCCAGTGGTGCCAGTGCAATCTCAGGACTCACAGCAGTGCATCCCCAGTGGTGTCAGTGCACTCTCTGGACTCACTGCACTACATCCCCAGTGGTGCCAGTGCACTCTCTGGACTCACTGCAGTGCATCCCCAGTGCTGCCAGTGCGCTTTCTGGACTCACTGCAGTGCATCCCCTGTGTTGCTAGTGCTTTCTCTGCACTCACTGCACTGCATCCCCAGTGGTGCCAGTGAAATCTCTGGACTCACTGCAGTGCATCCCCAAGGTGCCAGTGCACTCTCTGGACTCACTGCACTGCATCCCCAGTGGTGCCAGTGCACTCTCTGGACTCACTGCAGTGCATCCCCAGTGGTGCCAGTGCACTCTCTGGACTCACTGCACTGCATTCCCAGTGGTGCCAGGGCACTCTCTGGACTCACTGCAGTGCATCCCCAGTGGTGCCAGTGCACTCTCTGAACTCACCGCAATGCATCCCCAGTGGTGTCAGTGCACTCTCTGGACTCACTGCACTGCATCCCCAGTGGTGCCAGTGCACTCTGTGGACTCACTGCACTGCATCCCCAGTGGTGCCAGTGCACTCTCTGGACTCACTGTACTGCATCTCCAGTGGTGCCAGTGTACTCTCTGCACTCACTGAACTGCATCCCCAGTGATGCCAGTGCAATCTCTGGACTCACTGCACTGCATCCCCAGTGGTGCCAGTGCACTCTCTGGACTCATCGCATTGCATCCCCAGTGGTGCCAGTGCACTCTCTGGACTCACTGCACTGCATCCCCAATGGTGCCAGTGCACTCTCTGGAGTCACTGCACTGCATCCCCAGTGGTGACAGTGCACTCTCTGGACTCACTGCACTGCATCCCCAGTGGTGCCAGTGCACTCTCTGGAGTCACTGCACTGCATCCCCAGTGGTGGCAGTGCACTCTCTGGACTCACTACTCTGCATCCCCAGTGGTGCCAGTGCACTCTCTGGACTCACTGCACTTCATCCCCAGTGGTGCCAGTGCACTCTCTGGACTCACTGCAGTGCATCCCCAGTGGTGCCAGTGCACTCTCTGGACTCACTGCACTGCATCCCCAGAGGTGCCAGTGCACTCTCTGGACTCACTGCACTGCATCCCCAGTGGTGCCAGTTCACTCTCTGTAGTCACTGCGTTGCATCCCCAGTGGTGACAGTGCACTCTCTGGACTCACTGTGCTGTATCCCCAGTGGTGCCAGTGCACTCTATGGACTCACCGCAGTGTATCCCCTGTGGTGCCAGTGCACTCTCTGGACTCACTGCACTGCATCCCAGTGGTGCCCGTGCACTCTCTGGACTCACTGCAGTGCATCCCCCGTGGTGCCAGTGCACTCTCTGGACTCACTGCAGTGCAGCCCCTGTGGTGCCAATGCACTCTCTGAACTAACTGCAGTGCAGCCCCTTAGGTACCAGTGCACTCTCTGTACTCACAGCAGTGCATTCCCATTGGTGCCAGTGCACTCTCTGGACTCCTTGCAGTGCATCCCCAGTGGTGTCAGTGGACTCTCTGGACTCACTGCACTACATCCCCAGTGGTACCAGTTCACTCTCTGGACTCACTGAACTGCATCCCCAGTGGTGCCAGTGCACTCTCTGGACTCACTGTACTGCATCCCCAGTGGTGCCTGTGAAGTCTCTGGACTCACTGCAGTGCATCCCCAGAGGTGCCATTGTAGTCTCTGGACTCACTGCACTGCAACCCCATTGGTGCCAGTGCAATCTCAGGACTCACAGCAGTGCAGCTCCAGTTGGTGCCAGTGCACTCTCTGGACTCACTGCACTACATCCCCAGTGGTGCCAGTGCACTCTCTGGACTCACCGGGGTGCATCCCCAGCGGTGCCAGTGCACTCTCTGGACTCACTGCAGTGCATCCCCAGTGGTTCCAGTGCACTCTCTGGACTCACTGCACTGCATCCCCAGTGGTGCCAGTGCGCTCTCTGGACTCACTGCACTGCATCCCCATTGCTGACAGTGGCCTCTCTGGACTCAGTGCACTGCATCACCAGTGGTGCCAGTTCACTCTCTGGACTCACTGCAGTGCATCCCCAGTGGTGCCAGTGGCTCTCGGGACTCACTGCACTGCATCCCCAGTGGTGCCAGCGCACTCTCTGGACTCACTGCATTGCATCCCCAGTGGTGCCAGGGTACTCTCTGGACTCACTGCACTGCATCCCCAGTGGTGCCAGTGCACTCTCTGGACTCACTGCAGTGCATCCCCAGTGCTGCCAGTGCACTTTCTGGACTCACTGCAGTGCATCCCCTGTTGTGCTAGTGCATTCTCTGCACTCACTGCACTGCATCCCCAGTGGTGCCAGTGCACTCTCTGGACTCACTGCAGTGCATCCCCAAGGTGCCAGTGCCCTCTCTGGACTCACTGCACTGCATCCCCAGTGGTGCCAGTGCACTCTCTGGACTCACTGCAGTGCATCCCCAGTGGTGCCAGTGCACTCTCTGGACTCACTGCACTGCATCCCCAGTGGTGCCAGTGCACTCTCTGGACTCACTGCAGTGCATCCCCAGTGGTGCCAGTGCACTCTCTGAACTCACCGCACTGCATCCCCAGTGGTGTCAATGCACTCTCTGGACTCACTGCACTGCATCCCCAGTGGTGCCAGTGCACTCTGTGGACTCACTGCACTGCATACCCAGTGGTGCCAGTGCACTCTGTGGACTCACTGTACTGCATCTCCAGTGGTGCCAGTGTACTCTCTGCACTCACTGAACTGCATCCCCAGTGGTGCCAGTGCAATCTCTGGACTCACTGCACTGCATCCACAGTGGTGCCAGTGCACTCTCTGGACTCATCGCATTGCATCCCCAGTGGTGCCAGTGCACTCTCTGGACTCACTGCACTGCATCCCCAGTGGTGCCAGTGCACTCTCTGGACTCACTGCACTGCATCCCCAGTGGTGCCAGTACACTCTCTGGAGTCACTGCACTGCATCCCCAGTGGTGGCAGTGCACTCTCTGGACTCACTGCAGTGCATCCCCAGTGGTGCCAGTGCACTCTCTGGACTCACTGCACTGCATCCCCAGATGTGCCAGTGCACTCTCTGGACTCACTGCACTGCATCCCCAGTGGTGCCAGTGCACTCTCTGGACTCACTGCAGTGCATCCCCAGTGGTGCCAGTGCACTCTCTGGACTCACTGCACTGCTTCTCCAGAGGTGCCAGTGCACTATCTGGACTCACTGCAGTGCACCCCCAGTGGTGCGAGTGCACTCTCTGGCCTCACTGCACTGCATTCCCAGTGGTGCCAGTGCACTCTCTGGACTCACTGCAGTGCATCCCCCGTGGTGCCAGTGTACTCACTGCACTGCATCCCCAGTTGTGCCAGTGCACTCTCTGGACTCACTGCACTGCATCCCCTGTGGTGCCAGTGCACTCTCTGGAGTCACTGCAGTGCATCCCCAAGGTGCCAGTGCACTCTCTGGACTCACTGCACTGCATCCACAGTGGTGACAGTGCACTCTCTGGACTCACTGCGCTTCATCCCCAGTGGTGCCAGTACACTCTCTGGACTCACGGCAGTGCATCCCCTGTGGTGACAGTGCACTCTCTGGACTCACTGTACTGCATCCCCAGTGGTGCCAGTGCACTCTCTGGCCTCACTGCACTGCATCCCCAGTGCTGACAGTGCACTCTCTGGACTCACTGCACTGCATCCCCAGTGGTGCCAGTGCACTCTCTGGACTCACTGCAGTGCATCCCCAGTGGTGCCAGTGCACTCTCTGGACTCACTGCAGTACATCCCCAAGGTGCCAGTGCACACTCTGGACTCACTGCACTGCATCACCAGTGCTGACAGTGCACTCTCTGGACTCACTGCACTGCATCCCGAGTGGTGCCAGTGCACTCTCTGGACTCACTGCACTGCATCCCCAGTGGTGCCAGTGCACTCTCTGGCCTCACCGGGGTGCATCCCCAGTGGTGCCTGTGCACTCTCTGGACTCACCGGGGTGCATCCCCAGTGGTGCCAGTGCACTCTCTGAACTCACCGCACTGCATCCCCAGTGGTGCCAGTGAACTCTCTGGAGTCACTGCACTGCATTCCCAGTGGTGCCAGTGCACTCTCTGGACTCACTGCATTGCATCTCCAGTGGTGCCAGTGCACTCTCTGGACTCACTGCACTGCATCCCCAGTGGTGCCACTGCACTCTCTGGACTCACTGCACTGCATCACCGTTGGTGCCAGGGCACTCTCTGGACTCACTGCACAGCATCCCCAGTGGTGCCAGTGCACTCTTTCGAGTCACTGCAGTGCATCCCCAGTGGTGCAGGTGGCTCTATAGACACACTGCACTGCATCCCCAGTGTTCCCAGAGCACTCTCTGGACTCACTGTACTGCATCCCCAGTGGTGCCAGTGCACTCTCTGGACTCACTGCATTGCATCCCCAGTGGTGCCAGTGCACTCTCTGGACTCACTGCACTGCATCACCATTGGTGCCAGGGGACTCTCCGGACTCACTGCAGTGCATCCGCAGTGGTGCCAGTGCACTCTTTCGAGTCACTGCACTGCATCCCCATTAGTGCCAGTGCATTCTCTGGACTCATTGCAGTGCATCCCCAGTGGTGCCAGTGCAATCTCTGGACTCACTGCAGTGCATCCCCAGTGGTGCCAGTGCACTCTCTGGACTCACTGCAGTGCATCCCCAGTGGTGCCAGTGCACTCTCTGGACTCACCGTACTGCATCCCCAGTGGTGCCATTGCACTCTCTGGAGTCACTGCACTGCATCCCCAGTGGTGCCAGTGCACTCTCTGGACTCACTGCATTGCATCACCAGTGGTGCCAGTGCACTCTCTGGACTCACTCTACTGCATCCCCAGTGGTGCCAGTGCACTCTCTGGACTCACTGCACTGCATCACCATTGGTGCCAGGGGACTCTCCGGACTCACTGCAGTGCTTCCGCAGTGGTGCCAGTGCACTCTTTCGAGTCACTGCACTGCATCCCCATTAGTGCCAGTGCATTCTCTGGACTCATTGCAGTGCATCCCCAGTGGTGCCAGTGCACTCTCTGGACTCACTGCATTGCAACCCAGTGGTGCCAGTGCACTCTCTGGACTCACTGCACTGCATCCCCAGTGCTGACAGTGCACTCTCTGGACTCACTGCACTGCATCCCCAGTGGTGCCAGTGCACTCTCTGGACTCACTGCAGTGCATCCCCAGTGGTGCCAGTGCACTCTCTGGACTCACTGCACTGCATCCCCAGTGGTGCCAGTGCACTCTCTGGACTCACTGCAGTGCATCCCCAGTGCTGACAGTGCACTCTCTGGACTCACTGCACTGCATCCCCAGTGGTGCCAGTGCACTCTCTGGACTCACTGCAGTGCATCCCCAGTGTTCCCAGAGCACTCTCTGGACTCACCGAGGTGCATCCCCAGTGGTGCCAGTGCACTGTCTGGACTCACTGCAGTGCATATCCAGTGGTGCCAGTGCACTCTCTGGAGTCACTACACTGCATGCCCAGTGGTGCCAGTGCACTCTCTGGACTCACTGCACTGCATCCCCAGTGGTGCCAGTGCACTCTCTGGACTCACATCACTGAATGAACAGTGGTGCCAGTGCACTCTCTGGACTCACTGCACTGCATACCCAGTGGTGCCAGTGCACTCTCTGGACTCACTGCACTGCATCCCCAGTGGTGCCAGTGCAATCTCAGGAGTCACTGCACTGCATCACCAGTGCTGACAGTGCACTCTCTGGACTCACTGCACTGCATCCCCAGTGGTGACAGTGCACTCTCTGGACTCACTGCACTGCATCCCCAGTGGTGCCACTGCACTCTCTGGACTCACTGCAGTGCATCCCCAGTGGTGCCAGTGCACTCTCGGGACTCACTGCACTGCATCCCCAGTGGTGCCTGTGCATTCTCTGGAGTCACTGCACTGCATCCCCAGTGGTGCCAGTGCACTCTCTGGAGTCACTGCACTGCATCAACAGTGGTGCCAGTGCACTCGCTGGACTCACTGCACTGCATCCCCAGTGGTGCCAGTGTAGTCTCTGGACTCACTGCAGTGCATCCCTGGTGGTGCCAGTACAATCCCTGGACTCACTGCAGTGCAGCTCAGTGGTGCCAGAGCACTCTCTGGACTCACTGCATTGCATCCCCAGTGATGCCAGTGCACTCTCTGGACTCACTGCAGTGCATCCCCAGTGCTGACAGTGCACTCTCTGGACTCACTGCACTGCATCCCCAGTGGTGCCAGTGCACTCTCTGGACTCACTGCACTGCATCCCCAGTGGTGCCAGTGCACTCTCTGGACTCACTGCAGTGTATCCCCAGTGGTGCCAGTGCACTCTCTGGACTCACTGCACTGCATCCCCAGTGGTGCCAGTGCACTCTCTGGACTCACTGCAGTGCATCCCCAGTGGTGCCAGTGCACTCTCTGGACTCACTGCACTGCTTCCCCAGTGGTGCCAGTGCACTCTCTGGACTCACTGCACTGCATCCCCAGTGGTGCCAGTGCACTCTCTGGACTCACCAGGGTGCATCCCCAGTGGTGCCAGTGCACTCTCTGGACTCACTGCAGTGCATCCCCAGTGGTGCCAGTGCACTCTCTGCACTCATTGCACTGCATCCCCAGTGGTGCCACTGCACTCTCTGGACTCACCGAACTGCATCCCCAGTGGTGCCAGTGCACTCTCTGGACTCACTGCAGTGCATCCCCAGTGCTGCCAGTGCACTTTCTGGACTCACTGCACTGCATCCCCAGTGGTGCTAGTGCATTCTCTGCACTCACTGCACTGCATCCCCAGTGGTGCCAGTGCACTCTCTGGACTCACTGCAGTGCATCCCCAAGGTGCCAGTGCACTCTCTGGACTCACTGCACTGCATCCCCAGTGGTGCCAGTGCACTCTCTGCACTCACTGCAGTGCATCCCCAGTGGTGCCAGTGCACTCTCTGGACTCACTGCACTGCATCCCCAGTGGTGCCAGTGCACTCTCTGGACTCACTGCAGTGCATCCCCAGTGGTGCCAGTGCACTCTCTGAACTCACCGCACTGCATCCCCAGTGGTGTCAGTGCACTCTCTGGACTCACTGCACTGCATCCCCAGTGGTGCCAGTGCACTCTGTGGACTCACTGCACTGCATCCCCAGTGGTGCCAGTGCACTCTGTGGACTCACTGTACTGCATCTCCAGTGGTGCCAGTGTACTCTCTGCACTCACTGAACTGCATCCCCAGTGGTGCCAGTGCAATCTCTGGACTCACTGCACTGCATCCACAGTGGTGCCAGTGCACTCTCTGGACTCATCGCATTGCATCCCCAGTGGTGCCAGTGCACTCTCTGGACTCACCGAGGTGCATCCCCAGTGGTGCCAGTGCACTCTCTGGAGTCACTGCACTGCATCCACAGTGGTGCCAGTGCACTCTCTGGAGTCACTGCACTGCATCCCCAGTGGTGGCAGTGCACTCTCTGGACTCACTGCAGTGCATCCCCAGTGGTGCCAGTGCACTCTCTGGACTCACTGCACTGCATCCCCAGTGGTGCCAGTGCACTCTCTGGACTCACTGCACTGCATCCCCAGTGGTGCCAGTGCACTCTCTGGACTCACTGTACTGCATCTCCAGTGGTGCCAGTGTACTCTCTGCACTCACTGAACTGCATCCCCAGTGATGCCAGTGCAATCTCTGGACTCACTGCACTGCATCCCCAGTGGTGCCAGTGCACTCTCTGGACTCATCGCATTGCATCCCCAGTGGTGCCAGTGCACTCTCTGGACTCACTGCACTGCATCCCCAATGGTGCCAGTGCACTCTCTGGAGTCACTGCACTGCATCCCCAGTGGTGACAGTGCACTCTCTGGACTCACTGCACTGCATCCCCAGTGGTGCCAGTGCACTCTCTGGAGTCACTGCACTGCATCCCCAGTGGTGGCAGTGCACTCTCTGGACTCACTACTCTGCATCCCCAGTGGTGCCAGTGCACTCTCTGGACTCACTGCACTTCATCCCCAGTGGTGCCAGTGCACTCTCTGGACTCACTGCAGTGCATCCCCAGTGGTGCCAGTGCACTCTCTGGACTCACTGCACTGCATCCCCAGAGGTGCCAGTGCACTCTCTGGACTCACTGCACTGCATCCCCAGTGGTGCCAGTTCACTCTCTGTAGTCACTGCGTTGCATCCCCAGTGGTGACAGTGCACTCTCTGGACTCACTGTGCTGTATCCCCAGTGGTGCCAGTGCACTCTATGGACTCACCGCAGTGTATCCCCTGTGGTGCCAGTGCACTCTCTGGACTCACTGCACTGCATCCCAGTGGTGCCCGTGCACTCTCTGGACTCACTGCAGTGCATCCCCCGTGGTGCCAGTGCACTCTCTGGACTCACTGCAGTGCAGCCCCTGTGGTGCCAATGCACTCTCTGAACTAACTGCAGTGCAGCCCCTTAGGTACCAGTGCACTCTCTGTACTCACAGCAGTGCATTCCCATTGGTGCCAGTGCACTCTCTGGACTCCTTGCAGTGCATCCCCAGTGGTGTCAGTGGACTCTCTGGACTCACTGCACTACATCCCCAGTGGTACCAGTTCACTCTCTGGACTCACTGAACTGCATCCCCAGTGGTGCCAGTGCACTCTCTGGACTCACTGTACTGCATCCCCAGTGGTGCCTGTGAAGTCTCTGGACTCACTGCAGTGCATCCCCAGAGGTGCCATTGTAGTCTCTGGACTCACTGCACTGCAACCCCATTGGTGCCAGTGCAATCTCAGGACTCACAGCAGTGCAGCTCCAGTTGGTGCCAGTGCACTCTCTGGACTCACTGCACTACATCCCCAGTGGTGCCAGTGCACTCTCTGGACTCACCGGGGTGCATCCCCAGCGGTGCCAGTGCACTCTCTGGACTCACTGCAGTGCATCCCCAGTGGTTCCAGTGCACTCTCTGGACTCACTGCACTGCATCCCCAGTGGTGCCAGTGCGCTCTCTGGACTCACTGCACTGCATCCCCATTGCTGACAGTGGCCTCTCTGGACTCAGTGCACTGCATCACCAGTGGTGCCAGTTCACTCTCTGGACTCACTGCAGTGCATCCCCAGTGGTGCCAGTGGCTCTCGGGACTCACTGCACTGCATCCCCAGTGGTGCCAGCGCACTCTCTGGACTCACTGCATTGCATCCCCAGTGGTGCCAGGGTACTCTCTGGACTCACTGCACTGCATCCCCAGTGGTGCCAGTGCACTCTCTGGACTCACTGCAGTGCATCCCCAGTGCTGCCAGTGCACTTTCTGGACTCACTGCAGTGCATCCCCTGTTGTGCTAGTGCATTCTCTGCACTCACTGCACTGCATCCCCAGTGGTGCCAGTGCACTCTCTGGACTCACTGCAGTGCATCCCCAAGGTGCCAGTGCCCTCTCTGGACTCACTGCACTGCATCCCCAGTGGTGCCAGTGCACTCTCTGGACTCACTGCAGTGCATCCCCAGTGGTGCCAGTGCACTCTCTGGACTCACTGCACTGCATCCCCAGTGGTGCCAGTGCACTCTCTGGACTCACTGCAGTGCATCCCCAGTGGTGCCAGTGCACTCTCTGAACTCACCGCACTGCATCCCCAGTGGTGTCAATGCACTCTCTGGACTCACTGCACTGCATCCCCAGTGGTGCCAGTGCACTCTGTGGACTCACTGCACTGCATACCCAGTGGTGCCAGTGCACTCTGTGGACTCACTGTACTGCATCTCCAGTGGTGCCAGTGTACTCTCTGCACTCACTGAACTGCATCCCCAGTGGTGCCAGTGCAATCTCTGGACTCACTGCACTGCATCCACAGTGGTGCCAGTGCACTCTCTGGACTCATCGCATTGCATCCCCAGTGGTGCCAGTGCACTCTCTGGACTCACTGCACTGCATCCCCAGTGGTGCCAGTGCACTCTCTGGACTCACTGCACTGCATCCCCAGTGGTGCCAGTACACTCTCTGGAGTCACTGCACTGCATCCCCAGTGGTGGCAGTGCACTCTCTGGACTCACTGCAGTGCATCCCCAGTGGTGCCAGTGCACTCTCTGGACTCACTGCACTGCATCCCCAGATGTGCCAGTGCACTCTCTGGACTCACTGCACTGCATCCCCAGTGGTGCCAGTGCACTCTCTGGACTCACTGCAGTGCATCCCCAGTGGTGCCAGTGCACTCTCTGGACTCACTGCACTGCTTCTCCAGAGGTGCCAGTGCACTATCTGGACTCACTGCAGTGCACCCCCAGTGGTGCGAGTGCACTCTCTGGCCTCACTGCACTGCATTCCCAGTGGTGCCAGTGCACTCTCTGGACTCACTGCAGTGCATCCCCCGTGGTGCCAGTGTACTCACTGCACTGCATCCCCAGTTGTGCCAGTGCACTCTCTGGACTCACTGCACTGCATCCCCTGTGGTGCCAGTGCACTCTCTGGAGTCACTGCAGTGCATCCCCAAGGTGCCAGTGCACTCTCTGGACTCACTGCACTGCATCCACAGTGGTGACAGTGCACTCTCTGGACTCACTGCGCTTCATCCCCAGTGGTGCCAGTACACTCTCTGGACTCACGGCAGTGCATCCCCTGTGGTGACAGTGCACTCTCTGGACTCACTGTACTGCATCCCCAGTGGTGCCAGTGCACTCTCTGGCCTCACTGCACTGCATCCCCAGTGCTGACAGTGCACTCTCTGGACTCACTGCACTGCATCCCCAGTGGTGCCAGTGCACTCTCTGGACTCACTGCAGTGCATCCCCAGTGGTGCCAGTGCACTCTCTGGACTCACTGCAGTACATCCCCAAGGTGCCAGTGCACACTCTGGACTCACTGCACTGCATCACCAGTGCTGACAGTGCACTCTCTGGACTCACTGCACTGCATCCCGAGTGGTGCCAGTGCACTCTCTGGACTCACTGCACTGCATCCCCAGTGGTGCCAGTGCACTCTCTGGCCTCACCGGGGTGCATCCCCAGTGGTGCCTGTGCACTCTCTGGACTCACCGGGGTGCATCCCCAGTGGTGCCAGTGCACTCTCTGAACTCACCGCACTGCATCCCCAGTGGTGCCAGTGAACTCTCTGGAGTCACTGCACTGCATTCCCAGTGGTGCCAGTGCACTCTCTGGACTCACTGCATTGCATCTCCAGTGGTGCCAGTGCACTCTCTGGACTCACTGCACTGCATCCCCAGTGGTGCCACTGCACTCTCTGGACTCACTGCACTGCATCACCGTTGGTGCCAGGGCACTCTCTGGACTCACTGCACAGCATCCCCAGTGGTGCCAGTGCACTCTTTCGAGTCACTGCAGTGCATCCCCAGTGGTGCAGGTGGCTCTATAGACACACTGCACTGCATCCCCAGTGTTCCCAGAGCACTCTCTGGACTCACTGTACTGCATCCCCAGTGGTGCCAGTGCACTCTCTGGACTCACTGCATTGCATCCCCAGTGGTGCCAGTGCACTCTCTGGACTCACTGCACTGCATCACCATTGGTGCCAGGGGACTCTCCGGACTCACTGCAGTGCATCCGCAGTGGTGCCAGTGCACTCTTTCGAGTCACTGCACTGCATCCCCATTAGTGCCAGTGCATTCTCTGGACTCATTGCAGTGCATCCCCAGTGGTGCCAGTGCAATCTCTGGACTCACTGCAGTGCATCCCCAGTGGTGCCAGTGCACTCTCTGGACTCACTGCAGTGCATCCCCAGTGGTGCCAGTGCACTCTCTGGACTCACCGTACTGCATCCCCAGTGGTGCCATTGCACTCTCTGGAGTCACTGCACTGCATCCCCAGTGGTGCCAGTGCACTCTCTGGACTCACTGCATTGCATCACCAGTGGTGCCAGTGCACTCTCTGGACTCACTCTACTGCATCCCCAGTGGTGCCAGTGCACTCTCTGGACTCACTGCACTGCATCACCATTGGTGCCAGGGGACTCTCCGGACTCACTGCAGTGCTTCCGCAGTGGTGCCAGTGCACTCTTTCGAGTCACTGCACTGCATCCCCATTAGTGCCAGTGCATTCTCTGGACTCATTGCAGTGCATCCCCAGTGGTGCCAGTGCACTCTCTGGACTCACTGCATTGCAACCCAGTGGTGCCAGTGCACTCTCTGGACTCACTGCACTGCATCCCCAGTGCTGACAGTGCACTCTCTGGACTCACTGCACTGCATCCCCAGTGGTGCCAGTGCACTCTCTGGACTCACTGCAGTGCATCCCCAGTGGTGCCAGTGCACTCTCTGGACTCACTGCACTGCATCCCCAGTGGTGCCAGTGCACTCTCTGGACTCACTGCAGTGCATCCCCAGTGCTGACAGTGCACTCTCTGGACTCACTGCACTGCATCCCCAGTGGTGCCAGTGCACTCTCTGGACTCACTGCAGTGCATCCCCAGTGTTCCCAGAGCACTCTCTGGACTCACCGAGGTGCATCCCCAGTGGTGCCAGTGCACTGTCTGGACTCACTGCAGTGCATATCCAGTGGTGCCAGTGCACTCTCTGGAGTCACTACACTGCATGCCCAGTGGTGCCAGTGCACTCTCTGGACTCACTGCACTGCATCCCCAGTGGTGCCAGTGCACTCTCTGGACTCACATCACTGAATGAACAGTGGTGCCAGTGCACTCTCTGGACTCACTGCACTGCATACCCAGTGGTGCCAGTGCACTCTCTGGACTCACTGCACTGCATCCCCAGTGGTGCCAGTGCAATCTCAGGAGTCACTGCACTGCATCACCAGTGCTGACAGTGCACTCTCTGGACTCACTGCACTGCATCCCCAGTGGTGACAGTGCACTCTCTGGACTCACTGCACTGCATCCCCAGTGGTGCCACTGCACTCTCTGGACTCACTGCAGTGCATCCCCAGTGGTGCCAGTGCACTCTCGGGACTCACTGCACTGCATCCCCAGTGGTGCCTGTGCATTCTCTGGAGTCACTGCACTGCATCCCCAGTGGTGCCAGTGCACTCTCTGGAGTCACTGCACTGCATCAACAGTGGTGCCAGTGCACTCGCTGGACTCACTGCACTGCATCCCCAGTGGTGCCAGTGTAGTCTCTGGACTCACTGCAGTGCATCCCTGGTGGTGCCAGTACAATCCCTGGACTCACTGCAGTGCAGCTCAGTGGTGCCAGAGCACTCTCTGGACTCACTGCATTGCATCCCCAGTGATGCCAGTGCACTCTCTGGACTCACTGCAGTGCATCCCCAGTGCTGACAGTGCACTCTCTGGACTCACTGCACTGCATCCCCAGTGGTGCCAGTGCACTCTCTGGACTCACTGCACTGCATCCCCAGTGGTGCCAGTGCACTCTCTGGACTCACTGCAGTGTATCCCCAGTGGTGCCAGTGCACTCTCTGGACTCACTGCACTGCATCCCCAGTGGTGCCAGTGCACTCTCTGGACTCACTGCAGTGCATCCCCAGTGGTGCCAGTGCACTCTCTGGACTCACTGCACTGCTTCCCCAGTGGTGCCAGTGCACTCTCTGGACTCACTGCACTGCATCCCCAGTGGTGCCAGTGCACTCTCTGGACTCACCAGGGTGCATCCCCAGTGGTGCCAGTGCACTCTCTGGACTCACTGCAGTGCATCCCCAGTGGTGCCAGTGCACTCTCTGCACTCATTGCACTGCATCCCCAGTGGTGCCACTGCACTCTCTGGACTCACCGAACTGCATCCCCAGTGGTGCCAGTGCACTCTCTGGACTCACTGCAGTGCATCCCCAGTGCTGCCAGTGCACTTTCTGGACTCACTGCACTGCATCCCCAGTGGTGCTAGTGCATTCTCTGCACTCACTGCACTGCATCCCCAGTGGTGCCAGTGCACTCTCTGGACTCACTGCAGTGCATCCCCAAGGTGCCAGTGCACTCTCTGGACTCACTGCACTGCATCCCCAGTGGTGCCAGTGCACTCTCTGCACTCACTGCAGTGCATCCCCAGTGGTGCCAGTGCACTCTCTGGACTCACTGCACTGCATCCCCAGTGGTGCCAGTGCACTCTCTGGACTCACTGCAGTGCATCCCCAGTGGTGCCAGTGCACTCTCTGAACTCACCGCACTGCATCCCCAGTGGTGTCAGTGCACTCTCTGGACTCACTGCACTGCATCCCCAGTGGTGCCAGTGCACTCTGTGGACTCACTGCACTGCATCCCCAGTGGTGCCAGTGCACTCTGTGGACTCACTGTACTGCATCTCCAGTGGTGCCAGTGTACTCTCTGCACTCACTGAACTGCATCCCCAGTGGTGCCAGTGCAATCTCTGGACTCACTGCACTGCATCCACAGTGGTGCCAGTGCACTCTCTGGACTCATCGCATTGCATCCCCAGTGGTGCCAGTGCACTCTCTGGACTCACCGAGGTGCATCCCCAGTGGTGCCAGTGCACTCTCTGGAGTCACTGCACTGCATCCACAGTGGTGCCAGTGCACTCTCTGGAGTCACTGCACTGCATCCCCAGTGGTGGCAGTGCACTCTCTGGACTCACTGCAGTGCATCCCCAGTGGTGCCAGTGCACTCTCTGGACTCACTGCACTGCATCCCCAGTGGTGCCAGTGCACTCTCTGGACTCACTGCACTGCATCCCCAGTGGTGCCACTGCACTCTCTGGACTCACTGCACTGCATCCCCAGTGGTGCCAGTGCACTCTCTGGACTCACTGCAGTGCATCCCCAGTGGTGCCAGTGCACTCTCTGGACTCACTGCACTGCATCTCCAGAGGTGCCAGTGCACTATCTGGACTCACTGCATTGCATCCCCAGTGGTGCCAGTGCACTCTCTGGCCTCACTGCACTGCATTCCCAGTGGTGCCATTACACTCTCCTGACTCACTGCAGTGCATCCCCAGTGGTGCCAGTGTACTCACTGCACTGCATCCCCAGTTGTGCCAGTGCACTCTCTGGACTCACTGCACTGCATCCAAAGTGGTGCCAGTGCACTCTCTGGACTCACTGCAGTGCATCCCCAAGGTGCCAGTGCACTCTCTGGACTCACTGCACTGCATCCACAGTGGTGACAGTGCACTCTCTGGACTCACTGCGCTTCATCCACAGTGGTGACAGTGCACTCTCTGGACTCACTGCGCTTCATCCCCAGTGGTGCCAGTACACTCTCTGGACTCACGGCAGTGCATCCCCTGTGGTGACAGTGCACTCTCTGGACTCACTGTACTGCATCCCCAGTGGTGCCAGTGCACTCTCTGGCCTCACTGCACTGCATCCCCAGTGGTGCCAGTGCACTCTCTCGACTCACTGCAGTGCATCCCCAGTGGTGCCAGTGCACTCTCTGGACTCACTGCAGTACATCCCCAAGGTGCCAGTGCACACTCTGGACTCACTGCACTGCATCACCAGTGCTGACAGTGCACTCTCTGGACTCACTGCACTGCATCCCCAGTGGTGCCAGTGCACTCTCTGGACTCACTGCACTGCATCCCCTGTGGTGCCAGTGCACTCTCTGGCCTCACCGGGGTGCATCCCCAGTGGTGCCAGTGCACTCTCTGGACTCACCGGGGTGCATCCGCAGTGGTGCCAGTGCACTCTTTCGAGTCACTGCACTGCATCCCCATTAGTGCCAGTGCATTCTCTGGACTCATTGCAGTGCATCCCCAGAAGTGCCAGTGCACTCTCTGGACTCACTGCACTGCATCCCCAGTGGTGCCAGTGCACTCTCTGGACTCACTGCACTGCATCCCCAGTGGTGCCAGTGCACTCTCTGGAGTCACTGCACTTCATCCCCAGTGCTGACAGTGCACTCTCTGGACTCACTGCAGTGCATCCCCAGTGGTGCCAGTGCACTCTCTGGACTCACTGCAGTGCATCCCCAGTGTTCCCAGAGCACTCTCTGGACTCACCGAGGTGCATCCCCAGTGGTGCCAGTGCACTGTCTGGACTCACTGCAGTGCATATCCAGTGGTGCCAGTGCACTCTCTGGACTCACTGCAGTGCAGCCCCTGAGGTGCCAGTGCACTCTCTGGACTCACTGCACTGCATCCCCAGTGGTGCCAGTGCACTCTCTGGAGTCACTACACTGCATGCCCAGTGGTGCCAGTGCACTCTCTGGACTCACTGTACTGCATCCCCAGTGGTGCCAGTGCACTCTCTGGACTCACATCACTGAATGAACAGTGGTGCCAGTGCACTCTCTGGACTCACTGCACTGCATACCCAGTGGTGCCAGTGCACTCTCTGGACTCACTGCACTGCATCCCCAGTGGTGCCAGTGCAATCTCAGGAGTCACTGCACTGCATCACCAGTGCTGACAGTGCACTCTCTGGACTCACTGCACTGCATCCCCAGTGGTGCCAGTGCACTCTCTGGACTCACTGCACTGCATCCCCAGTGGTGCCACTGCACTCTCTGGACTCCCTACAGTGCATCCCCAGTGGTGCCAGTGCACTCTCGGGACTCACTGCACTGCATCCCCAGTGGTGCCTGTGCATTCTCTGGAGTCACTGCACTGCATCCCCTGTGGTGCCAGTGCACTCTCTGGAGTCACTGCACTGCATCAACAGTGGTGCCAGTGCACTCGGTGGACTCACTGCACTGCATCCCCATTGGTGCCAGTGTAGTCTCTGGACTCACTGTAGTGCATCTCCAGTGGTGCCAGTACAATCCCTGGACTCACTGCAGTGCAGCTCAGTGGTGCCAGAGCACTCTCTGGACTCACTGCATTGCATCCCCAGTGATGCCAGTGCACGCTCTGGACTCACTGCACTGCATCCCCAGTGCCGACAGTGCACTCACTGGACTCACTGCACTGCATCCCCAGTGGTGCCAGTGCACTCTCTGGACTCACTGCAGTGCATCCCCAGTGGTGCCAGTGCACTCTCTGGACTCACTGCAGTGTATCCCCAGTGGTGCCAGTGCACTCTCTGGACTCACTGCACTGCATCCCCAGTGGTGCCAGTGCACTCTCTGGACTCACTGCAGTGCATCCCCAGTGGTGCCAGTGCACTCTCTGGACGCACTGCACTGCTTCCCCAGTGGTGCCAGTGCACTCTCTGGACTCACTGCACTGCATCCCCAGTGGTGCCAGTGCACTCTCTGGACTCACTGCACTGCATCCCATTGGTGCCAGTGCACTCTCTGGACTCACTGCAGTGCATCCCCAGTGGTGCCAGTGCACTCTCTGCACTCACTGCACTGCATCCCCAGTGGTGCCACTGCACTCTCTGGACTCACCGAACTGCATCCCCAGTGGTGCCAGTGCACTCTCTGGACTCACTGCAGTGCATCCCCAGTGCTGCCAGTGCACTTTCTGGACTCACTGCACTGCATCCCCAGTGGTGCTACTGCATTCTCTGCACTCACTGCACTGCATCCCCAGTGGTGCCAGTGCACTCTCTGGACTCACTGCAGTGCATCCCCAAGGTGCCAGTGCACTCTCTGGACTCACTGCACTGCATCCCCAGTGGTGCCAGTGCACTCTCTGGACTCACTGCAGTGCATCCCCAGTGGTACCAGTGCACTCTCTGGACTCACTGCAGTGCATCCCCAGTTGTGCCAGTGCACTCTCTGGACTCACTGCAGTGCATCCCCTGTGGTGCCATTGCACTCTCAGGACTCACTGCACTGCATCCCCAGTGGTGCCAGTGCACTCTCTGCACTCACTGCACTGCATCCCCAGTGGAGCCAGTGCACTCTCTGGACTCACTGCACTGCATCCCCAGTGTTGCCAGTGCACTCTCTGGTCTCACTGCACTGCATCCCCTGTGGTGCCAGTGCACTCTTTGGACTCACTGCAGTGCATCCCCAGTGCTGAGAGTGCACTCTCTGGACTCAGTGCACTGCATCCCCAGTGGTGCTAGTGCACTCTCTGGACCCACTGCAGTGCATCCCCAGTGGTGCCAGTGCACTCTCTGGACTCACTGCAGTGCATCCCCAGTGGTGCCAGTTCACTCTCTGTAGTCACTGCGCTGCATCCCCAGTGGTGACAGTGCACTCTCTGGACTCACTGTGCTGTATCCCCAGTGGTGCCAGTGCACTCTATGGACTCACTGCAGTGTATCCCCTGTGGTGCCAGTGCACTCTCTGGACTCACTGCACTGCATCCCAGTGGTGCCAGTGCACTCTCTGGACTCACTGCAGTGCATCCCCAGTGGTGCCAGTGCACTCTCTGGACTCACTGCAGTGCAGCCCCTGTGGTGCCAGTGCACTCTCTGGACTCACTGCAGTGCAGCCCCTTAGGTACCAGTGCACTCTCTGTACTCACTGCAGTGCATTCCCATTGGTGCCAGTGCACTCTCTGGACTCCTTGCAGTGCATCCCCAGTGGTGTCAGTGCACTCTCTGGACTCACTGCACTACATCCCCAGTGGTGCCAGTGCACTCTCTGGACTCACTGCAGTGCATCCCCAGTGCTGCCAGTGCCCTCTCTGGACTCACTGCAGTGCATCCCCTGTGTTGCTAGTGCATTCTCTGCACTCACTGCACTGCATCCCCAGTGGTGCCAGTGAAATCTCTGGACTCACTGCAGTGCATCCCCAAGGTGCCAGTGCACTCTCTGGACTCACTGCACTGCATCCCCAGTGGTGCCAGTGCACTCTCTGGACTCACTGCAGTGCATCCCCAGTGGTGCCAGTGCACTCTCTGGACTCACTGCACTGCATTCCCAGTGGTGCCAGGGCACTCTCTGGACTCACTGCAGTGCATCCCCAGTGGTGCCAGTGCACTCTCTGAACTCACCGCAATGCATCCCCAGTGGTGTCAGTGCACTCTCTGGACTCACTGCACTGCATCCCCAGTGGTGCCAGTGCACTCTGTGGACTCACTGCACTGCATCCCCAGTGGTGCCAGTGCACTCTGTGGACTCACTGTACTGCATCTCCAGTGGTGCCAGTGTACTCTCTGCACTCACTGAACTGCATCCCCAGTGGTGCCAGTGCAATCTCTGGACTCACTGCACTGCATCCACAGTGGTGCCAGTGCACTCTCTGGACTCATCGCATTGCATCCCCAGTGGTGCCAGTGCACTCTCTGGACTCACTGCACTGCATCCCCAATGGTGCCAGTGCACTCTCTGGAGTCACTGCACTGCATCCCCAGTGGTGCCAGTGCACTCTCTGGACTCACTGCACTGCATCCCCAGTGGTGCCAGTGCACTCTCTGGAGTCACTGCACTGCATCCCCAGTGGTGGCAGTGCACTCTCTGGACTCGATGCACTGCATCCCCAGTGGTGCCAGTGCACTCTCTGGACTCACTGCACTTCATCCCCAGTGGTGCCAGTGCACTCTCTGGACTCACTGCACTGCATCCCCAGTGGTGCCAGTGCACTCTCTGGACTCACTGCAGTGCATCCCCAGTGGTGCCAGTGCACTCTCTGGACTCACTGCACTGCATCCCCAGAGGTGCCAGTGCACTCTCTGGACTCACTGCACTGCATCCCCAGTGGTGCCAGTTCACTCTCTCTAGTCACTGCGCTGCATCCCCAGTGGTGACAGTGCACTCTCTGGACTCACTGTGCTGTATCCCCAGTGGTGCCAGTGCACTCTATGGACTCACCGCAGTGTATCCCCTGTGGTGCCAGTGCACTCTCTGGACTCACTGCACTGCATCCCCATTGCTGGCATTGCCCTCTCTGGACTCACTGAAGTGCATCCCCACTGGTGCCAGTGCACTCTCTGGACTCACTGCAGTGCAGCCCCTGTGGTGCCAATGCACTCTCTGAACTAACTGCAGTGCAGCCCCTTAGGTACCAGTGCACTCTCTGTACTCACTGCAGTGCATTCCCATTCGTGCCAGTGCACTCTCTGGACTCCTTGCAGTGCATCCCCAGTGGTGTCAGTGCACTCTCTGGACTCACTGCACTACATCCCCAGTGGTACCAGTGCACTCTCTGGACTCACTGAACTGCATCCCCAGTGGTGCCAGTGCACTCTCTGGACTCACTGTACTGCATCCCCAGTGGTGCCTGTGAAGTCTCTGGACTCACTGCAGTGCATCCCCAGAGGTGCCATTGTAGTCTCTGGACTCACTGCACTGCAACCCCAGTGGTGCCAGTGCAATCTCAGGACTCACAGCAGTGCAGCTCCATTTGGTGCCAGTGCACTCTCTGGACTCACTGCACTACATCCCCAGTGGTGCCAGTGCACTCTCTGGACTCACCGGGGTGCATCCCCAGGGGTGCCAGTGCACTCTCTGGACTCACTGCAGTGCATCCCCAGTGGTTCCAGTGCACTCTCTGGACTCACTGCACTGCATCCCCAGTGGTGCCAGTGCGCTCTCTGGACTCACTGCACTGCATCCCCATTGCTGACAGTGGCCTCTCTGGACTCAGTGCACTGCATCACCAGTGGTGCCAGTTCACTCTCTGGACTCACTGCAGTGCATCCCCAGTGGTGCCAGTGGCTCTCGGGACTCACTGCACTGCATCCCCAGTGGTGCCAGTGCACTCTCTGGACTCACTGCATTGCATCCCCAGTGGTGCCAGGGTACTCTCTGGACTCACTGCACTGCATCCCCAGTGGTGCCAGTGCACTCTCTGGACTCACTGCACTGCATCCCCAATGGTGCCACTGCACTCTCTGGACTCACCGAACTGCATCCCCAGTGGTGCCAGTGCACTCTCTGGACTCACTGCAGTGCATCCCCAGTGCTGCCAGTGCACTTTCTGGACTCACTGCAGTGCATCCCCTGTTGTGCTAGTGCATTCTCTGCACTCACTGCACTGCATCCCCAGTGGTGCCAGTGCACTCTCTGGACTCACTGCAGTGCATCCCCAAGGTGCCTGTGCCCTCTCTGGACTCACTGCACTGCATCCCCAGTGGTGCCAGTGCACTCTCTGGACTCACTGCAGTGCATCCCCACTGGTGCCAGTGCACTCTCTGGACTCACTGCACTGCATCCCCAGTGGTGCCAGTGCACTCTCTGGACTCACTGCAGTGCATCCCCAGTGGTGCCAGTGCACTCTCTGAACTCACCGCACTGCATCCCCAGTGGTGTCAGTGCACTCTCTGGACTCACTGCACTGCATCCCCAGTGGTGCCAGTGCACTCTGTGGACTCACTGCACTGCATCCCCAGTGGTGCCAGTGCACTCTGTGGACTCACTGTACTGCATCTCCAGTGGTGCCAGTGTACTCTCTGCACTCACTGAACTGCATCCCCAGTGGTGCCAGTGCAATCTCTGGACTCACTGCACTGCATCCACAGTGGTGCCAGTGCACTCTCTGGACTCACTGCACTGCATCCCCAGTGGTGCCATTGCACTCTCCTGACTCACTGCAGTGCATCCCCAGTGGTGCCAGTGCACTCTCTGGACTCACTGCACTGCATCCCCAGTGGTGCCAGTACACTCTCTGGAGTCACTGCACTGCATCCCCAGTGGTGGCAGTGCACTCTCTGGACTCACTGCAGTGCATCCCCAGTGGTGCCAGTGCACTCTCTGGACTCACTGCACTGCATCCCCAGTGGTGCCAGTGCACTCTCTGGACTCACTGCAGTGCATCCCCAGTGGTGCCAGTGCACTCTCTGGACTCACTGCAGTGCACCCCCAGTGGTGCGAGTGCACTCTCTGGCCTCACTGCACTGCATTCCCAGTGGTGCCAGTGCACTCTCTGGACTCACTGCAGTGCATCCCCCGTGGTGCCAGTGTACTCACTGCACTGCATCCCCAGTTGTGCCAGTGCACTCTCTGGACTCACTGCACTGCATCCCCTGTGGTGCCAGTGCACTCTCTGGAGTCACTGCAGTGCATCCCCAAGGTGCCAGTGCACTCTCTGGACTCACTGCACTGCATCCACAGTGGTGACAGTGCACTCTCTGGACTCACTGCGCTTCATCCCCAGTGGTGCCAGTACACTCTCTGGACTCACGGCAGTGCATCCCCTGTGGTGACAGTGCACTCTCTGGACTCACTGTACTGCATCCCCAGTGGTGCCAGTGCACTCTCTGGCCTCACTGCACTGCATCCCCAGTGGTGCCAGTGCACTCTCTGGACTCACTGCACTGCATCCCCAGTGGTGCCAGTGCACTCTCTGGACTCACTGCAGTGCATCCCCAGTGGTGCCAGTGCACTCTCTGGACTCACTGCAGTACATCCCCAAGGTGCCAGTGCACACTCTGGACTCACTGCACTGCATCACCAGTGCTGACAGTGCACTCTCTGGACTCACTGCACTGCATCCCGAGTGGTGCCAGTGCACTCTCTGGACTCACTGCACTGCATCCCCAGTGGTGCCAGTGCACTCTCTGGCCTCACCGGGGTGCATCCCCAGTGGTGCCTGTGCACTCTCTGGACTCACCGGGGTGCATCCCCAGT
Organism: Anser cygnoides; assembly: GCF_040182565.1. Lineage (NCBI taxonomy): Eukaryota > Metazoa > Chordata > Aves > Anseriformes > Anatidae > Anser > Anser cygnoides. Next base: position 830,850 of record NC_089877.1, read on the forward strand.
GGTGCCAGTGCACTCTCTGAACTCACTGCACTGCATCCCCAGTGGTGCCAGTGAACTCTCTGGAGTCACTGCACTGCATTCCCAGTGGTGCCAGTGCACTCTCTGGACTCACTGCATTGCATCTCCAGTGGTGCCAGTGCACTCTCTGGACTCACTGCACTGCATCCCCAGTGGTGCCACTGCACTCTCTGGCCTCACTGCACTGCATCACCGTTGGTGCCAGGGCACTCTCCGGACTCACTGCAGTGCATTCGCAGTGGTGCCAGTGCACTCTTTCGAGTCACTGCAGTGCATCCCCAGTGGTGCAGGTGGCTCTATAGACACACTGCACTGCATCCCCAGTGTTCCCAGAGCACTCTCTGGACTCACTGTACTGCATCCCCAGTGGTGCCAGTGCACTCTCTGGACTCACTGCATTGCATCCCCAGTGGTGCCAGTGCACTCTCTGGACTCACTGCACTGCATCACCATTGGTGCCAGGGGACTCTCCGGACTCACTGCAGTGCATCCGCAGTGGTGCCAGTGCACTCTTTCGAGTCACTGCACTGCATCCCCATTAGTGCCAGTGCATTCTCTGGACTCATTGCAGTGCATCCCCAGTGGTGCCAGTGCAATCTCTGGACTCACTGCAGTGCATCCCCAGTGGTGCCAGTGCACTCTCTGGACTCACTGCAGTGCATCCCCAGTGGTGCCAGTGCACTCTCTGGAGTCACTGCAGTGCATCCCCAAGGTGCCAGTGCACTCTCTGGACTCACTGCACTGCATCCACAGTGGTGACAGTGCACTCTCTGGACTCACTGCGCTTCATCCCCAGTGGTGCCAGTACACTCTCTGGACTCACGGCAGTGCATCCCCTGTGGTGACAGTGCACTCTCTGGACTCACTGTACTGCATCCCCAGTGGTGCCAGTGCACTCTCTGGCCTCACTGCACTGCATCCCCAGTGGTGCCAGTGCACTCTCTGGACTCACTGCACTGCATCCCCAGTGGTGCCAGTGCACTCTCTGGACTCACTGCAGTGCATCCCCAGTGGTGCCAGTGCACTCTCTGGACTCACTGCAGTACATCCCCAAGGTGCCAGTGCACACTCTGGACTCACTGCACTGCATCACCAGTGCTGACAGTGCACTCTCTGGACTCACTGCACTGCATCCCGAGTGGTGCCAGTGCACTCTCTGGACTCACTGCACTGCATCCCCAGTGGTGCCAGTGCACTCTCTGGACTCACTGCACTGCATCTCCAGTGGTGCCTGTGCACTCTCTGGACTCACTGCACTGCATCCCCAGTGGTGCCACTGCACTCTCTGGACTCACTGCACTGCATCACCGTTGGTGCCAGGGCACTCTCTGGACTCACTGCACAGCATCCCCAGTGGTGCCAGTGCACTCTTTCGAGTCACTGCAGTGCATCCCCAGTGGTGCAGGTGGCTCTATAGACACACTGCACTGCATCCCCAGTGTTCCCAGAGCACTCTCTGGACTCACTGTACTGCATCCCCAATGGTGCCAGTGCACTCTCTGGACTCACTGCATTGCATCCCCAGTGGTGCCAGTGCACTCTCTGGACTCACTGCATTGCATCCCCAGTGGTGCCAGTGCACTCTCTGGACTCACTGCACTGCATCACCATTGGTGCCAGGGGACTCTCCGGACTCACTGCAGTGCATCCGCAGTGGTGCCAGTGCACTCTTTCGAGTCACTGCACTGCATCCCCATTAGTGCCAGTGCATTCTCTGGACTCATTGCAGTGCATCCCCAGTGGTGCCAGTGCAATCTCTGGACTCACTGCAGTGCATCCCCAGTGGTGCCAGTGCACTCTCTGGACTCACTGCAGTGCATCCCCAGTGGTGCCAGTGCACTCTCTGGACTCACCGTACTGCATCCCCAGTGGTGCCATTGCACTCTCTGGAGTCACTGCACTGCATCCCCAGTGGTGCCAGTGCACTCTCTGGACTCACTGCATTGCATCCCCAGTGGTGCCAGTGCACTCTCTGGACTCACTCTACTGCATCCCCAGTGGTGCCAGTGCACTCTCTGGACTCACTGCACTGCATCACCATTGGTGCCAGGGGACTCTCCGGACTCACTGCAGTGCATCCGCAGTGGTGCCAGTGCACTCTTTCGAGTCACTGCACTGCATCCCCATTAGTGCCAGTGCATTCTCTGGACTCATTGCAGTGCATCCCCAGTGGTGCCAGTGCACTCTCTGGACTCACTGCATTGCAACCCAGTGGTGCCAGTGCACTCTCTGGACTCACTGCACTGCATCCCCAGTGCTGACAGTGCACTCTCTGGACTCACTGCACTGCATCCCCAGTGGTGCCAGTGCACTCTCTGGACTCACTGCAGTGCATCCCCAGTGGTGCCAGTGCACTCTCTGGACTCACTGCTCTGCATCCCCAGTGGTGCCAGTGCACTCTCTGGACTCACTGCAGTGCATCCCCAGTGGTGCCAGTGCACTCTCTGGACTCACTGCACTGCATCCCCAGTGGTGCCAGTGCACTCTCTGGACTCACTGCAGTGCATCCCCAGTGTTCCCAGAGCACTCTCTGGACTCACCGAGGTGCATCCCCAGTGGTGCCAGTGCACTGTCTGGACTCACTGCAGTGCATATCCAGTGGTGCCAGTGCACTCTCTGGAGTCACTACACTGCATGCCCAGTGGTGCCAGTGCACTCTCTGGACTCACTGCACTGCATCCCCAGTGGTGCCAGTGCACTCTCTGGACTCACATCACTGAATGAACAGTGGTGCCAGTGCACTCTCTGGACTCACTGCACTGCATACCCAGTGGTGCCAGTGCACTCTCTGGACTCACTGCACTGCATCCCCAGTGGTGCCAGTGCAATCTCAGGAGTCACTGCACTGCATCACCAGTGCTGACAGTGCACTCTCTGGACTCACTGCACTGCATCCCCAGTGGTGACAGTGCACTCTCTGGACTCACTGCACTGCATCCCCAGTGGTGCCACTGCACTCTCTGGACTCACTGCAGTGCATCCCCAGTGGAGCCAGTGCACTCTCGGGACTCACTGCACTGCATCCCCAGTGGTGCCTGTGCATTCTCTGGAGTCACTGCACTGCATCCCCAGTGGTGCCAGTGCACTCTCTGGAGTCACTGCACTGCATCAACAGTGGTGCCAGTGCACTCGCTGGACTCACTGCACTGCATCCCCAGTGGTGCCAGTGTAGTCTCTGGACTCACTGCAGTGCATCCCCAGTGGTGCCAGTACAATCCCTGGACTCACTGCAGTGCAGCTCAGTGGTGCCAGTGCCCTCTCTGGACTCACTGCATTGCATCCCCAGTGATGCCAGTGCACTCTCTGGACTCACTGCAGTGCATCCCCAGTGCTGACAGTGCACTCTCTGGACTCACTGCACTGCATCCCCAGTGGTGCCAGTGCACTCTCTGGACTCACTGCACTGCATCCCCAGTGGTGCCAGTGCACTCTCTGGACTCACTGCAGTGTATCCCCAGTGGTGCCAGTGCACTCTCTGGACTCACTGCACTGCATCCCCAGTGGTGCCACTGCACTCTCTGGACTCAATGCAGTGCATCCCCAGTGGTGCCAGTGCACTCTCTGGACTCACTGCACTGCTTCCCCAGTGGTGCCAGTGCACTCTCTGGACTCACTGCACTGCATCCCCAGTGGTGCCAGTGCACTCTCTGGACTCACCAGGGTGCATCCCCAGTGGTGCCAGTGCACTCTCTGGACTCACTGCAGTGCATCCCCAGTGGTGCCAGTGCACTCTCTGCACTCATTGCACTGCATCCCCAGTGGTGCCACTGCACTCTCTGGACTCACCGAACTGCATCCCCAGTGGTGCCAGTGCACTCTCTGGACTCACTGCAGTGCATCCCCAGTGCTGCCAGTGCACTTTCTGGACTCACTGCACTGCATCCCCAGTGGTGCTAGTGCATTCTCTGCACTCACTGCACTGCATCCCCAGTGGTGCCAGTGCACTCTCTGGACTCACTGCAGTGCATCCCCAAGGTGCCAGTGCACTCTCTGGACTCACTGCACTGCATCCCCAGTGGTGCCAGTGCACTCTCTGCACTCACTGCAGTGCATCCCCAGTGGTGCCAGTGCACTCTCTGGACTCACTGCACTGCATCCCCAGTGGTGCCAGTGCACTCTCTGGACTCACTGCAGTGCATCCCCAGTGGTGCCAGTGCACTCTCTGAACTCACCGCACTGCATCCCCAGTGGTGTCAGTGCACTCTCTGGACTCACTGCACTGCATCCCCAGGGGTGCCAGTGCACTCTGTGGACTCACTGCACTGCATCCCCAGTGGTGCCAGTGCACTCTGTGGACTCACTGTACTGCATCTCCAGTGGTGCCAGTGTACTCTCTGCACTCACTGAACTGCATCCCCAGTGGTGCCAGTGCAATCTCTGGACTCACTGCACTGCATCCCCAGTGGTGCCAGTGCACTCTCTGGACTCATCGCATTGCATCCCCAGTGGTGCCAGTGCACTCTCTGGACTCACCGAGGTGCATCCCCAGTCGTGCCAGTGCACTCTCTGGAGTCACTGCACTGCATCCACAGTGGTGCCAGTGCACTCTCTGGAGTCACTGCACTGCATCCCCAGTGGTGGCAGTGCACTCTCTGGACTCACTGCACTGCATCCCCAGTGGTGCTAGTGCATTCTCTGCACTCACTGCACTGCATCCCCAGTGGTGCCAGTGCACTCTCTGGACTCACTGCAGTGTATCCCCAGTGGTGCCAGTGCACTCTCTGGACTCACTGCACTGCATCCCCAGTGGTGCCACTGCACTCTCTGGACTCAATGCAGTGCATCCCCAGTGGTGCCAGTGCACTCTCTGGACTCACTGCACTGCTTCCCCAGTGGTGCCAGTGCACTCTCTGGACTCACTGCACTGCATCCCCAGTGGTGCCAGTGCACTCTCTGGACTCACCAGGGTGCATCCCCAGTGGTGCCAGTGCACTCTCTGGACTCACTGCAGTGCATCCCCAGTGGTGCCAGTGCACTCTCTGCACTCATTGCACTGCATCCCCAGTGGTGCCACTGCACTCTCTGGACTCACCGAACTGCATCCCCAGTGGTGCCAGTGCACTCTCTGGACTCACTGCAGTGCATCCCCAGTGCTGCCAGTGCACTTTCTGGACTCACTGCACTGCATCCCCAGTGGTGCTAGTGCATTCTCTGCACTCACTGCACTGCATCCCCAGTGGTGCCAGTGCACTCTCTGGACTCACTGCAGTGCATCCCCAAGGTGCCAGTGCACTCTCTGGACTCACTGCACTGCATCCCCAGTGGTGCCAGTGCACTCTCTGCACTCACTGCAGTGCATCCCCAGTGGTGCCAGTGCACTCTCTGGACTCACTGCACTGCATCCCCAGTGGTGCCAGTGCACTCTCTGGACTCACTGCAGTGCATCCCCAGTGGTGCCAGTGCACTCTCTGAACTCACCGCACTGCATCCCCAGTGGTGTCAGTGCACTCTCTGGACTCACTGCACTGCATCCCCAGGGGTGCCAGTGCACTCTGTGGACTCACTGCACTGCATCCCCAGTGGTGCCAGTGCACTCTGTGGACTCACTGTACTGCATCTCCAGTGGTGCCAGTGTACTCTCTGCACTCACTGAACTGCATCCCCAGTGGTGCCAGTGCAATCTCTGGACTCACTGCACTGCATCCCCAGTGGTGCCAGTGCACTCTCTGGACTCATCGCATTGCATCCCCAGTGGTGCCAGTGCACTCTCTGGACTCACCGAGGTGCATCCCCAGTCGTGCCAGTGCACTCTCTGGAGTCACTGCACTGCATCCACAGTGGTGCCAGTGCACTCTCTGGAGTCACTGCACTGCATCCCCAGTGGTGGCAGTGCACTCTCTGGACTCACTGCACTGCATCCCCAGTGGTGCTAGTGCATTCTCTGCACTCACTGCACTGCATCCCCAGTGGTGCCAGTGCACTCTCTGGACTCACTGCAGTGCATCCCCAAGGTGCCAGTGCACTCTCTGGACTCACTGCACTGCATCCCCAGTGGTGCCAGTGCACTCTCTGCACTCACTGCAGTGCATCCCCAGTGGTGCCAGTGCACTCTCTGGACTCACTGCACTGCATCCCCAGTGGTGCCAGTGCACTCTCTGGACTCACTGCAGTGCATCCCCAGTGGTGCCAGTGCACTCTCTGAACTCACCGCACTGCATCCCCAGTGGTGTCAGTGCACTCTCTGGACTCACTGCACTGCATCCCCAGTGGTGCCAGTGCACTCTGTGGACTCACTGCACTGCATCCCCAGTGGTGCCAGTGCACTCTGTGGACTCACTGTACTGCATCTCCAGTGGTGCCAGTGTACTCTCTGCACTCACTGAACTGCATCCCCAGTGGTGCCAGTGCAATCTCTGGACTCACTGCACTGCATCCCCAGTGGTGCCAGTGCACTCTCTGGACTCATCGCATTGCATCCCCAGTGGTGCCAGTGCACTCTCTGGACTCACCGAGGTGCATCCCCAGTCGTGCCAGTGCACTCTCTGGAGTCACTGCACTGCATCCCCAGTGGTGCCAGTGCACTCTCTGGAGTCACTGCACTGCATCCCCAGTGGTGGCAGTGCACTCTCTGGACTCACTGCAGTGCATCCCCAGTGGTGCCAGTGCACTCTCTGGACTCACTGCACTGCATCCCCAGTGGTGCCAGTGCACTCTCTGGACTCACTGCACTGCATCCCCAGTGGTGCCACTGCACTCTCTGGACTCACTGCACTGCATCCCCAGTGGTGTCAGTGCACTCTCTGGACTCACTGCAGTGCATCCCCAGTGGTGCCAGTGCACTCTCTGGACTCACTGCACTGCATCTCCAGAGGTGCCAGTGCACTATCTGGACTCACTGCATTGCATCCCCAGTGGTGCCAGTGCACTCTCTGGCCTCACTGCACTGCATTCCCAGTGGTGCCATTGCACTCTCCTGACTCACTGCAGTGCATCCCCAGTGGTGCCAGTGTACTCACTGCACTGCATCCCCAGTTGTGCCAGTGCACTCTCTGGACTCACTGCACTGCATCCCCTGTGGTGCCAGTGCACTCTCTGCACTCATTGCACTGCATCCCCAGTGGTGCCACTGCACTCTCTGGACTCACCGAACTGCATCCCCAGTGGTGCCAGTGCACTCTCTGGACTCACTGCAGTGCATCCCCAGTGCTGCCAGTACACTTTCTGGACTCACTGCACTGCATCCCCAGTGGTGCTAGTGCATTCTCTGCACTCACTGCACTGCATCCCCAGTGGTGCCAGTGCACTCTCTGGACTCACTGCACTGCATCCCCAAGGTGCCAGTGCACTCTCTGGACTCACTGCACTGCATCCCCAGTGGTGCCAGTGCACTCTCTGCACTCACTGCAGTGCATCCCCAGTGGTGCCAGTGCACTCTCTGGACTCACTGCACTGCATCCCCAGTGGTGCCAGTGCACTCTCTGGACTCACTGCAGTGCATCCCCAGTGGTGCCAGTGCACTCTCTGAACTCACCGCACTGCATCCCCAGTGGTGTCAGTGCACTCTCTGGACTCACTGCACTGCATCCCCAGTGGTGCCAGTGCACTCTGTGGACTCACTGCACTGCATCCCCAGTGGTGCCAGTGCACTCTGTGGACTCACTGTACTGCATCTCCAGTGGTGCCAGTGTACTCTCTGCACTCACTGAACTGCATCCCCAGTGGTGCCAGTGCAATCTCTGGACTCACTGCACTGCATCCACAGTGGTGCCAGTGCACTCTCTGGACTCATCGCATTGCATCCCCAGTGGTGCCAGTGCACTCTCTGGACTCACCGAGGTGCATCCCCAGTCGTGCCAGTGCACTCTCTGGAGTCACTGCACTGCATCCACAGTGGTGCCAGTGCACTCTCTGGAGTCACTGCACTGCATCCCCAGTGGTGGCAGTGCACTCTCTGGACTCACTGCAGTGCATCCCCAGTGGTGCCAGTGCACTCTCTAGACTCACTGCACTGCATCCCCAGTGGTGCCAGTGCACTCTCTGGACTCACTGCACTGCATCCCCAGTGGTGCCACTGCACTCTCTGGACTCACTGCACTGCATCCCCAGTGGTGTCAGTGCACTCTCTGGACTCACTGCAGTGCATCCCCAGTGGTGCCAGTGCACTCTCTGGACTCACTGCACTGCATCTCCAGAGGTGCCAGTGCACTATCTGGACTCACTGCATTGCATCCCCAGTGGTGCCAGTGCACTCTCTGGCCTCACTGCACTGCATTCCCAGTGGTGCCATTGCACTCTCCTGACTCACTGCAGTGCATCCCCAGTGGTGCCAGTGTACTCACTGCACTGCATCCCCAGTTGTGCCAGTGCACTCTCTGGACTCACTGCACTGCATCCCCTGTGGTGCCAGTGCACTCTCTGGAGTCACTGCAGTGCATCCCCAAGGTGCCAGTGCACTCTCTGGACTCACTGCACTGCATCCACAGTGGTGACAGTGCACTCTCTGGACTCACTGCGCTTCATCCCCAGTGGTGCCAGTACACTCTCTGGACTCACGGCAGTGCATCCCCTGTGGTGACAGTGCACTCTCTGGACTCACTGTACTGCATCCCCAGTGGTGCCAGTGCACTCTCTGGCCTCACTGCACTGCATCCCCAGTGGTGCCAGTGCACTCTCTCGACTCACTGCACTGCATCCCCAGTGGTGCCAGTGCACTCTCTGGACTCACTGCAGTGCATCCCCAGTGGTGCCAGTGCACTCTCTGGACTCACTGCAGTACATCCCCAAGGTGCCAGTGCACACTCTGGACTCACTGCACTGCATCACCAGTGCTGACAGTGCACTCTCTGGACTCACTGCACTGCATCCCCAGTGGTGCCAGTGCACTCTCTGGACTCACTGCACTGCATCCCCTGAGGTGCCAGTGCACTCTCTGGCCTCACCGGGGTGCATCCCCAGTGGTGCCAGTGCACTCTCAGGACTCACCGGGGTGCATCCGCAGTGGTGCCAGTGCACTCTTTCGAGTCACTGCACTGCATCCCCATTAGTGCCAGTGCATTCTCTGGACTCATTGCAGTGCATCCCCAGAAGTGCCAGTGCAATCTCTGGACTCACTGCAGTGCATCCCCAGTGGTGCCAGTGCACTCTCTGGACTCACTGCACTGCATCCCCAGTGGTGCCAGTGCACTCTCTGGACTCACTGCACTGCATCCCCAGTGGTGCCAGTGCACTCTCTGGAGTCACTGCACTTCATCCCCAGTGCTGACAGTGCACTCTCTGGACTCACTGCAGTGCATCCCCAGTAGTGCCAGTGCACTCTCTGGACTCACTGCAGTGCATCCCCAGTGTTCCCAGAGCACTCTCTGGACTCACCGAGGTGCATCCCCAGTGGTGCCAGTGCACTGTCTGGACTCACTGCACTGCATCCCCAGTGGTGCCAGTGCACTCTCTGGAGTCACTACACTGCATGCCCAGTGGTGCCAGTGCACTCTCTGGACTCACTGTACTGCATCCCCAGTGGTGCCAGTGCACTCTCTGGACTCACATCACTGAATGAACAGTGGTGCCAGTGCACTCTCTGGACTCACTGCACTGCATACCCAGTGGTGCCAGTGCACTCTCTGGACTCACTGCACTGCATCCCCAGTGGTGCCAGTGCAATCTCAGGAGTCACTGCACTGCATCACCAGTGCTGACAGTGCACTCTCTGGAGTCACTGCACTGCATCAACAGTGGTGCCAGTGCACTCGCTGGACTCACTGCACTGCATCCCCAGTGGTGCCAGTGTAGTCTCTGGACTCACTGCAGTGCATCCCCAGTGGTGCCAGTACAATCCCTGGACTCACTGCAGTGCAGCTCAGTGGTGCCAGTGCCCTCTCTGGACTCACTGCATTGCATCCCCAGTGATGCCAGTGCACTCTCTGGACTCACTGCAGTGCATCCCCAGTGCTGACAGTGCACTCTCTGGACTCACTGCACTGCATCCCCAGTGGTGCCAGTGCACTCTCTGGACTCACTGCACTGCATCCCCAGTGGTGCCAGTGCAATCTCTGGACTCACTGCACTGCATCCCCAGTGGTGCCAGTGCACTCTCTGGACTCATCGCATTGCATCCCCAGTGGTGCCAGTGCACTCTCTGGACTCACCGAGGTGCATCCCCAGTCGTGCCAGTGCACTCTCTGGAGTCACTGCACTGCATCCACAGTGGTGCCAGTGCACTCTCTGGAGTCACTGCACTGCATCCCCAGTGGTGGCAGTGCACTCTCTGGACTCACTGCACTGCATCCCCAGTGGTGCTAGTGCATTCTCTGCACTCACTGCACTGCATCCCCAGTGGTGCCAGTGCACTCTCTGGACTCACTGCAGTGTATCCCCAGTGGTGCCAGTGCACTCTCTGGACTCACTGCACTGCATCCCCAGTGGTGCCACTGCACTCTCTGGACTCAATGCAGTGCATCCCCAGTGGTGCCAGTGCACTCTCTGGACTCACTGCACTGCTTCCCCAGTGGTGCCAGTGCACTCTCTGGACTCACTGCACTGCATCCCCAGTGGTGCCAGTGCACTCTCTGGACTCACCAGGGTGCATCCCCAGTGGTGCCAGTGCACTCTCTGGACTCACTGCAGTGCATCCCCAGTGGTGCCAGTGCACTCTCTGCACTCATTGCACTGCATCCCCAGTGGTGCCACTGCACTCTCTGGACTCACCGAACTGCATCCCCAGTGGTGCCAGTGCACTCTCTGGACTCACTGCAGTGCATCCCCAGTGCTGCCAGTGCACTTTCTGGACTCACTGCACTGCATCCCCAGTGGTGCTAGTGCATTCTCTGCACTCACTGCACTGCATCCCCAGTGGTGCCAGTGCACTCTCTGGACTCACTGCAGTGCATCCCCAAGGTGCCAGTGCACTCTCTGGACTCACTGCACTGCATCCCCAGTGGTGCCAGTGCACTCTCTGCACTCACTGCAGTGCATCCCCAGTGGTGCCAGTGCACTCTCTGGACTCACTGCACTGCATCCCCAGTGGTGCCAGTGCACTCTCTGGACTCACTGCAGTGCATCCCCAGTGGTGCCAGTGCACTCTCTGAACTCACCGCACTGCATCCCCAGTGGTGTCAGTGCACTCTCTGGACTCACTGCACTGCATCCCCAGGGGTGCCAGTGCACTCTGTGGACTCACTGCACTGCATCCCCAGTGGTGCCAGTGCACTCTCTGGACTCACTGTACTGCATCTCCAGTGGTGCCAGTGTACTCTCTGCACTCACTGAACTGCATCCCCAGTGGTGCCAGTGCAATCTCTGGACTCACTGCACTGCATCCCCAGTGGTGCCAGTGCACTCTCTGGACTCATCGCATTGCATCCCCAGTGGTGCCAGTGCACTCTCTGGACTCACCGAGGTGCATCCCCAGTCGTGCCAGTGCACTCTCTGGAGTCACTGCACTGCATCCACAGTGGTGCCAGTGCACTCTCTGGAGTCACTGCACTGCATCCCCAGTGGTGGCAGTGCACTCTCTGGACTCACTGCACTGCATCCCCAGTGGTGCTAGTGCATTCTCTGCACTCACTGCACTGCATCCCCAGTGGTGCCAGTGCACTCTCTGGACTCACTGCAGTGCATCCCCAAGGTGCCAGTGCACTCTCTGGACTCACTGCACTGCATCCCCAGTGGTGCCAGTGCACTCTCTGCACTCACTGCAGTGCATCCCCAGTGGTGCCAGTGCACTCTCTGGACTCACTGCACTGCATCCCCAGTGGTGCCAGTGCACTCTCTGGACTCACTGCAGTGCATCCCCAGTGGTGCCAGTGCACTCTCTGAACTCACCGCACTGCATCCCCAGTGGTGTCAGTGCACTCTCTGGACTCACTGCACTGCATCCCCAGTGGTGCCAGTGCACTCTGTGGACTCACTGCACTGCATCCCCAGTGGTGCCAGTGCACTCTGTGGACTCACTGTACTGCATCTCCAGTGGTGCCAGTGTACTCTCTGCACTCACTGAACTGCATCCCCAGTGGTGCCAGTGCAATCTCTGGACTCACTGCACTGCATCCCCAGTGGTGCCAGTGCACTCTCTGGACTCATCGCATTGCATCCCCAGTGGTGCCAGTGCACTCTCTGGACTCACCGAGGTGCATCCCCAGTCGTGCCAGTGCACTCTCTGGAGTCACTGCACTGCATCCACAGTGGTGCCAGTGCACTCTCTGGAGTCACTGCACTGCATCCCCAGTGGTGGCAGTGCACTCTCTGGACTCACTGCAGTGCATCCCCAGTGGTGCCAGTGCACTCTCTGGACTCACTGCACTGCATCCCCAGTGGTGCCAGTGCACTCTCTGGACTCACTGCACTGCATCCCCAGTGGTGCCACTGCACTCTCTGGACTCACTGCACTGCATCCCCAGTGGTGTCAGTGCACTCTCTGGACTCACTGCAGTGCATCCCCAGTGGTGCCAGTGCACTCTCTGGACTCACTGCACTGCATCTCCAGAGGTGCCAGTGCACTATCTGGACTCACTGCATTGCATCCCCAGTGGTGCCAGTGCACTCTCTGGCCTCACTGCACTGCATTCCCAGTGGTGCCATTGCACTCTCCTGACTCACTGCAGTGCATCCCCAGTGGTGCCAGTGTACTCACTGCACTGCATCCCCAGTTGTGCCAGTGCACTCTCTGGACTCACTGCACTGCATCCCCTGTGGTGCCAGTGCACTCTCTGCACTCATTGCACTGCATCCCCAGTGGTGCCACTGCACTCTCTGGACTCACTGCAGTGCATCCCCAGTGGTGCCAGTGCACTCTCTGGACTCACTGCAGTGCATCCCCAGTGCTGCCAGTACACTTTCTGGACTCACTGCACTGCATCCCCAGTGGTGCTAGTGCATTCTCTGCACTCACTGCACTGCATCCCCAGTGGTGCCAGTGCACTCTCTGGACTCACTGCACTGCATCCCCAAGGTGCCAGTGCACTCTCTGGACTCACTGCACTGCATCCCCAGTGGTGCCAGTGCACTCTCTGCACTCACTGCAGTGCATCCCCAGTGGTGCCAGTGCACTCTCTGGACTCACTGCACTGCATCCCCAGTGGTGCCAGTGCACTCTCTGGACTCACTGCAGTGCATCCCCAGTGGTGCCAGTGCACTCTCTGAACTCACCGCACTGCATCCCCAGTGGTGTCAGTGCACTCTCTGGACTCACTGCACTGCATCCCCAGTGGTGCCAGTGCACTCTGTGGACTCACTGCACTGCATCCCCAGTGGTGCCAGTGCACTCTGTGGACTCACTGTACTGCATCTCCAGTGGTGCCAGTGTACTCTCTGCACTCACTGAACTGCATCCCCAGTGGTGCCAGTGCAATCTCTGGACTCACTGCACTGCATCCACAGTGGTGCCAGTGCACTCTCTGGACTCATCGCATTGCATCCCCAGTGGTGCCAGTGCACTCTCTGGACTCACCGAGGTGCATCCCCAGTCGTGCCAGTGCACTCTCTGGAGTCACTGCACTGCATCCACAGTGGTGCCAGTGCACTCTCTGGAGTCACTGCACTGCATCCCCAGTGGTGGCAGTGCACTCTCTGGACTCACTGCAGTGCATCCCCAGTGGTGCCAGTGCACTCTCTAGACTCACTGCACTGCATCCCCAGTGGTGCCAGTGCACTCTCTGGACTCACTGCACTGCATCCCCAGTGGTGCCACTGCACTCTCTGGACTCACTGCACTGCATCCCCAGTGGTGTCAGTGCACTCTCTGGACTCACTGCAGTGCATCCCCAGTGGTGCCAGTGCACTCTCTGGACTCACTGCACTGCATCTCCAGAGGTGCCAGTGCACTATCTGGACTCACTGCATTGCATCCCCAGTGGTGCCAGTGCACTCTCTGGCCTCACTGCACTGCATTCCCAGTGGTGCCATTGCACTCTCCTGACTCACTGCAGTGCATCCCCAGTGGTGCCAGTGTACTCACTGCACTGCATCCCCAGTTGTGCCAGTGCACTCTCTGGACTCACTGCACTGCATCCCCTGTGGTGCCAGTGCACTCTCTGGAGTCACTGCAGTGCATCCCCAAGGTGCCAGTGCACTCTCTGGACTCACTGCACTGCATCCACAGTGGTGACAGTGCACTCTCTGGACTCACTGCGCTTCATCCCCAGTGGTGCCAGTACACTCTCTGGACTCACGGCAGTGCATCCCCTGTGGTGACAGTGCACTCTCTGGACTCACTGTACTGCATCCCCAGTGGTGCCAGTGCACTCTCTGGCCTCACTGCACTGCATCCCCAGTGGTGCCAGTGCACTCTCTCGACTCACTGCACTGCATCCCCAGTGGTGCCAGTGCACTCTCTGGACTCACTGCAGTGCATCCCCAGTGGTGCCAGTGCACTCTCTGGACTCACTGCAGTACATCCCCAAGGTGCCAGTGCACACTCTGGACTCACTGCACTGCATCACCAGTGCTGACAGTGCACTCTCTGGACTCACTGCACTGCATCCCCAGTGGTGCCAGTGCACTCTCTGGACTCACTGCACTGCATCCCCTGAGGTGCCAGTGCACTCTCTGGCCTCACCGGGGTGCATCCCCAGTGGTGCCAGTGCACTCTCAGGACTCACCGGGGTGCATCCGCAGTGGTGCCAGTGCACTCTTTCGAGTCACTGCACTGCATCCCCATTAGTGCCAGTGCATTCTCTGGACTCATTGCAGTGCATCCCCAGAAGTGCCAGTGCAATCTCTGGACTCACTGCAGTGCATCCCCAGTGGTGCCAGTGCACTCTCTGGACTCACTGCACTGCATCCCCAGTGGTGCCAGTGCACTCTCTGGACTCACTGCACTGCATCCCCAGTGGTGCCAGTGCACTCTCTGGAGTCACTGCACTTCATCCCCAGTGCTGACAGTGCACTCTCTGGACTCACTGCAGTGCATCCCCAGTGGTGCCAGTGCACTCTCTGGACTCACTGCAGTGCATCCCCAGTGTTCCCAGAGCACTCTCTGGACTCACCGAGGTGCATCCCCAGTGGTGCCAGTGCACTGTCTGGACTCACTGCACTGCATCCCCAGTGGTGCCAGTGCACTCTCTGGAGTCACTACACTGCATGCCCAGTGGTGCCAGTGCACTCTCTGGACTCACTGTACTGCATCCCCAGTGGTGCCAGTGCACTCTCTGGACTCACATCACTGAATGAACAGTGGTGCCAGTGCACTCTCTGGACTCACTGCACTGCATACCCAGTGGTGCCAGTGCACTCTCTGGACTCACTGCACTGCATCCCCAGTGGTGCCAGTGCAATCTCAGGAGTCACTGCACTGCATCACCAGTGCTGACAGTGCACTCTCTGGACTCACGGCACTGCATCCCCAGTGGTGCCAGTGCACTCTCTGGACTCACTGCACTGCATCCCCAGTGGTGCCACTGCACTCTCTGGACTCCCTACAGTGCATCCCCAGTGGTGCCAGTGCACTCTCGGGACTCACTGCACTGCATCCCCAGTGGTGCCTGTGCATTCTCTGGAGTCACTGCACTGCATCCCCTGTGGTGCCAGTGCACTCTCTGGAGTCACTGCACTGCATCAACAGTGGTGCCAGTGCACTCGCTGGACTCACTGCACTGCATCCCCAGTGGTGCCAGTGTAGTCTCTGGACTCACTGCAGTGCATCTCCAGTGGTGCCAGTACAATCCCTGGACTCACTGCAGTGCAGCTCAGTGGTGCCAGAGCACTCTCTGGACTCACTGCATTGCATCCCCAGTGATGCCAGTGCACTCTCTGGACTCACTGCACTGCATCCCCAGTGCCGACAGTGCACTCTCTGGACTCACTGCACTGCATCCCCAGTGGTGCCAGTGCACTCTCTGGACTCACTGCAGTGCATCCCCAGTGGTGCCAGTGCACTCTCTGGACTCACTGCAGTGTATCCCCAGTGCTGACAGTGCACTCTCTGGACTCACTGCACTGCATCCCCAGTGGTGCCAGTGCACTCTCTGGACTCACTGCAGTGCATCCCCAGTGGTGCCAGTGCACTCTCTGGACGCACTGCACTGCTTCCCCAGTGGTGCCAGTGCACTCTCTGGACTCACTGCACTGCATCCCCAGTGGTGCCACTGCACTCTCTGGACTCACTGCACTGCATCCCATTGGTGCCAGTGCACTCTCTGGACTCACTGCAGTGCATCCCCAGTGGTGCCAGTGCACTCTCTGCACTCACTGCACTGCATCCCCAGTGGTGCCACTGCACTCTCTGGACTCACCGAACTGCATCCCCAGTGGTGCCAGTGCACTCTCTGGACTCACTGCAGTGCATCCCCAGTGCTGCCAGTGCACTTTCTGGACTCACTGCTCTGCATCCCCAGTGGTGCTAGTGCATTCTCTGCACTCACTGCACTGCATCCCCAGTGGTGCCAGTGCACTCTCTGGACTCACTGCAGTGCATCCCCAAGGTGCCAGTGCACTCTCTGGACTCACTGCACTGCATCCCCAGTGGTGCCAGTGCACTCTCTGGACTCACTGCAGTGCATCCCCAGTGGTACCAGTGCACTCTCTGGACTCACTGCAGTGCATCCCCAGTTGTGCCAGTGCACTCTCTGGACTCACTGCAGTGCATCCCCTGTGGTGCCATTGCACTCTCAGGACTCACTGCACTGCATCCCCAGTGGTGCCAGTGCACTCTCTGCACTCACTGCACTGCATCCCCAGTGGAGCCAGTGCACTCTCTGGACTCACTGCACTGCATCCCCAGTGGTGCCAGTGCACTCTCTGGACTCACTGCACTGCATCCCCAGTGGTGCCAGTGCACTCTCTGGAGTCACTGCACTTCATCCCCAGTGCTGACAGTGCACTCTCTGGACTCACTGCAGTGCATCCCCAGTGGTGCCAGTGCACTCTCTGGACTCACTGCAGTGCATCCCCAGTGTTCCCAGAGCACTCTCTGGACTCACCGAGGTGCATCCCCAGTGGTGCCAGTGCACTGTCTGGACTCACTGCAGTGCATATCCAGTGGTGCCAGTGCACTCTCTGGACTCACTGCAGTGCAGCCCCTGAGGTGCCAGTGCACTCTCTGGACTCACTGCACTGCATCCCCAGTGGTGCCAGTGCACTCTCTGGAGTCACTACACTGCATGCCCAGTGGTGCCAGTGCACTCTCTGGACTCACTGTACTGCATCCCCAGTGGTGCCAGTGCACTCTCTGGACTCACATCACTGAATGAACAGTGGTGCCAGTGCACTCTCTGGACTCACTGCACTGCATACCCAGTGGTGCCAGTGCACTCTCTGGACTCACTGCACTGCATCCCCAGTGGTGCCAGTGCAATCTCAGGAGTCACTGCACTGCATCACCAGTGCTGACAGTGCACTCTCTGGACTCACTGCACTGCATGTCCAGTGGTGCCAGTGCACTCTCTGGACTCACTGCACTGCATCCCCAGTGGTGCCACTGCACTCTCTGGACTCCCTACAGTGCATCCCCAGTGGTGCCAGTGCACTCTCGGGACTCACTGCACTGCATCCCCAGTGGTGCCTGTGCATTCTCTGGAGTCACTGCACTGCATCCCCTGTGGTGCCAGTGCACTCTCTGGAGTCACTGCACTGCATCAACAGTGGTGCCAGTGCACTCGCTGGACTCACTGCACTGCATCCCCAGTGGTGCCAGTGTAGTCTCTGGACTCACTGCAGTGCATCTCCAGTGGTGCCAGTACAATCCATGGACTCACTGCAGTGCAGCTCAGTGGTGCCAGAGCACTCTCTGGACTCACTGCATTGCATCCCCAGTGATGCCAGTGCACTCTCTGGACTCACTGCACTGCATCCCCAGTGCCGACAGTGCACTCTCTGGACTCACTGCACTGCATCCCCAGTGGTGCCAGTGCACTCTCTGGACTCACTGCAGTGCATCCCCAGTGGTGCCAGTGCACTCTCTGGACTCACTGCAGTGTATCCCCAGTGGTGCCAGTGCACTCTCTGGACTCACTGCACTGCATCCCCAGTGGTGCCAGTGCACTCTCTGGACTCACTGCAGTGCATCCCCAGTGGTGCCAGTGCACTCTCTGGACGCACTGCACTGCTTCCCCAGTGGTGCCAGTGCACTCTCTGGACTCACTGCACTGCATCCCCAGTGGTGCCACTGCACTCTCTGGACTCACTGCACTGCATCCCATTGGTGCCAGTGCACTCTCTGGACTCACTGCAGTGCATCCCCAGTGGTGCCAGTGCACTCTCTGCACTCACTGCACTGCATCCCCAGTGGTGCCACTGCACTCTCTGGACTCACCGAACTGCATCCCCAGTGGTGCCAGTGCACTCTCTGGACTCACTGCAGTGCATCCCCAGTGCTGCCAGTGCACTTTCTGGACTCACTGCACTGCATCCCCAATGGTGCTAGTGCATTCTCTGCACTCACTGCACTGCATCCCCAGTGGTGCCAGTGCACTCTCTGGACTCACTGCAGTGCATCCCCAAGGTGCCAGTGCACTCTCTGGACTCACTGCACTGCATCCCCAGTGGTGCCAGTGCACTCTCTGGACTCACTGCAGTGCATCCCCAGTGGTACCAGTGCACTCTCTGGACTCACTGCAGTGCATCCCCAGTTGTGCCAGTGCACTCTCTGGACTCACTGCAGTGCATCCCCTGTGGTGCCATTGCACTCTCAGGACTCACTGCACTGCATCCCCAGTGGTGCCAGTGCACTCTCTGCACTCACTGCACTGCATCCCCAGTGGAGCCAGTGCACTCTCTGGACTCACTGCACTGCATCCCCAGTGTTGCCAGTGCACTCTCTGGTCTCACTGCACTGCATCCCCTGTGGTGCCAGTGCACTCTTTGGACTCACTGCAGTGCATCCCCAGTGCTGAGAGTGCACTCTCTGGACTCAGTGCACTGCATCCCCAGTGGTGCCAGTGCACTCTCTGGACCCACTGCAGTGCATCCCCAGTGGTGCCAGTTCACTCTCTGTAGTCACTGCGCTGCATCCCCAGTGGTGACAGTGCACTCTCTGGACTCACTGTGCTGTATCCCCAGTGGTGCCAGTGCACTATATGGACTCACTGCAGGGTATCCCCTGTGGTGCCAGTGCACTCTCTGGACTCACTGCACTGCATCCCAGTGGTGCCAGTGCACTCTCTGGACTCACTGCAGTGCATCCCCAGTGGTGCCAGTGCACTCTCTGGACTCACTGCAGTGCAGCCCCTGTGGTGCCAGTGCACTCTCTGGACTCACTGCAGTGCAGCCCCTTAGGTACCAGTGCACTCTCTGTACTCACAGCAGTGCATTCCCATTGGTGCCAGTGCACTCTCTGGACTCCTTGCAGTGCATCCCCAGTGGTGTCAGTGCACTCTCTGGACTCACTGCACTACATCCCCAGTGGTGCCAGTGCACTCTCTGGTCTCACTGCAGTGCATCCCCAGTGCTGCCAGTGCGCTTTCTGGACTCACTGCAGTGCATCCCCTGTGTTGCTAGTGCATTCTCTGCACTCACTGCACTGCATCCCCAGTGGTGCCAGTGTAATCTCTGGACTCACTGCAGTGCATCCCCAAGGTGCCAGTGCACTCTCTGGACTCACTGCACTGCATCCCCAGTGGTGCCAGTGCACTCTCTGGACTCACTGCAGTGCATCCCCAGTGGTGCCAGTGCACTCTCTGGACTCACTGCACTGCATTCCCAGTGGTGCCAGGGCACTCTCTGGACTCACTGCAGTGCATCCCCAGTGGTGCCAGTGCACTCTCTGAACTCACCGCAATGCATCCCCAGTGGTGTCAGTGCACTCTCTGGACTCACTGCACTGCATCCCCAGTGGTGCCAGTGCACTCTGTGGACTCACTGCACTGCATCCCCAGTGGTGCCAGTGCACTCTGTGGACTCACTGTACTGCATCTCCAGTGGTGCCAGTGTACTCTCTGCACTCACTGAACTGCATCCCCAGTGGTGCCAGTGCAATCTCTGGACTCACTGCACTGCATCCACAGTGGTGCCAGTGCACTCTCTGGACTCATCGCATTGCATCCCCAGTGGTGCCAGTGCACTCTCTGGACTCACTGCACTGCATCCCCAATGGTGCCAGTGCACTCTCTGGAGTCACTGCACTGCATCCCCAGTGGTGCCAGTGCACTCTCTGGACTCACTGCAGTGCATCCCCAGTGGTGCCAGTGCACTCTCTGGAGTCACTGCACTGCATCCCCAGTGGTGGCAGTGCACTCTCTGGACTCACTGCACTGCATCCCCAGTGGTGCCAGTGCACTCTCTAGACTCACTGCACTTCATCCCCAGTGGTGCCAGTGCACTCTCTGGACTCACTGCACTGCATCCCCAGTGGTGCCAGTGCACTCTCTGGACTCACTGCAGTGCATCCCCAGTGGTTCCAGTGCACTCTCTGGACTCACTGCACTGCATCCCCAGAGGTGCCAGGGCACTCTCTGGACTCACTGCACTGCATCCCCAGTGGTGCCAGTTCACTCTCTGTAGTCACTGCGCTGCATCCCCAGTGGTGACAGTGCACTCTCTGGACTCACTGTGCTGTATCCCCAGTGGTGCCAGTGCACTCTATGGACTCACCGCAGTGTATCCCCTGTGGTGCCAGTGCACTCTCTGGACTCACTGCACTGCATCCCCATTGCTGGCATTGCCCTCTCTGGACTCACTGAAGTGCATCCCCACTGGTGCCAGTGCACTCTCTGGACTCACTGCAGTGCAGCCCCTGTGGTGCCAATGCACTCTCTGAACTAACTGCAGTGCAGCCCCTTAGGTACCAGTGCACTCTCTGTACTCACTGCAGTGCATTCCCATTGGTGCCAGTGCACTCTCTGGACTCCTTGCAATGCATCCCCAGTGGTGTCAGTGCACTCTCTGGACTCACTGCACTACATCCCCAGTGGTACCAGTGCACTCTCTGGACTCACTGAACTGCATCCCCAGTGGTGCCAGTGCACTCTCTGGACTCACTGTACTGCATCCCCAGTGGTGCCTGTGAAGTCTCTGGACTCACTGCAGTGCATCCCCAGAGGTGCCATTGTAGTCTCTGGACTCACTGCACTGCAACCCCAGTGGTGCCAGTGCAATCTCAGGACTCACAGCAGTGCAGCTCCAGTTGGTGCCAGTGCACTCTCTGGACTCACTGCACTACATCCCCAGTGGTGCCAGTGCACTCTCTGGACTCACCGGGGTGCATCCCCAGGGGTGCCAGTGCACTCTCTGGACTCACTGCAGTGCATCCCCAGTGGTTCCAGTGCACTCTCTGGACTCACTGCACTGCATCCCCAGTGGTGCCAGTGCGCTCTCTGGACTCACTGCACTGCACCCCCATTGCTGACAGTGGCCTCTCTGGACTCAGTGCACTGCATCACCAGTGGTGCCAGTTCACTCTCTGGACTCACTGCAGTGCATCCCCAGTGGTGCCAGTGGCTCTCGGGACTCACTGCACTGCATCCCCAGTGGTGCCAGTGCACTCTCTGGACTCACTGCATTGCATCCCCAGTGGTGCCAGGGTACTCTCTGGACTCACTGCACTGCATCCCCAGTGGTGCCAGTGCACTCTCTGGACTCACTGCACTGCATCCCCAATGGTGCCAGTGCACTCTCTGGACTCACCGAACTGCATCCCCAGTGGTACCAGTGCACTCTCTGGACTCACTGCAGTGCATCCCCAGTGCTGCCAGTGCACTTTCTGGACTCACTGCAGTGCATCCCCTGTTGTGCTAGTGCATTCTCTGCACTTACTGCACTGCATCCCCAGTGGTGCCAGTGCACTCTCTGGACTCACTGCAGTGCATCCCCAAGGTGCCTGTGCCCTCTCTGGACTCACTGCACTGCATCCCCAGTGGTGCCAGTGCACTCTCTGGACTCACTGCAGTGCATCCCCAGTGGTGCCAGTGCACTCTCTGGACTCACTGCACTGCATCCCCAGTGGTGCCAGTGCACTCTCTGGACTCACTGCAGTGCATCCCCAGTGGTGCCAGTGCACTCTCTGAACTCTCCGCACTGCATCCCCAGTGGTGTCAGTGCACTCTCTGGTCTCACTGCACTGCATCCCCAGTGGTGCCAGTGCACTCTGTGGACTCACTGCACTGCATCCCCAGTGGTGCCAGTGCACTCTGTGGACTCACTGTACTGCATCTCCAGTGGTGCCAGTGTACTCTCTGCACTCACTGAACTGCATCCCCAGTGGTGCCAGTGCAATCTCTGGACTCACTGCACTGCATCCACAGTGGTGCCAGTGCACTCTCTGGACTCATCGCATTGCATCCCCAGTGGTGCCAGTGCACTCTCTGCACTCACTGCACTGCATCCCCAGTGGTGCCAGTGCACTCTCTGGACTCACTGCACTGCATCCCCAGGGGTGCCAGTACACTCTCTGGAGTCACTGCACTGCATCCCCAGTGGTGGCAGTGCACTCTCTGGACTCACTGCAGTGCATCCCCAGTGGTGCCAGTGCACTCTCTGGACTCACTGCACTGCATCCCCAGTGGTGCCAGTGCACTCTCTGGACTCACTGCAGTGCATCCCCAGTGGTGCCAGTGCACTCTCTGGACTCACTGCATTGCATCCCCAGTGATGCCAGTGCACTCTCTGGACTCACTGCACTGCATCCCCAGTGCCGACAGTGCACTCTCTGGACTCACTGCACTGCATCCCCAGTGGTGCCAGTGCACTCTCTGGACTCACTGCAGTGCATCCCCAGTGGTGCCAGTGCACTCTCTGGACTCACTGCAGTGTATCCCCAGTGGTGCCAGTGCACTCTCTGGACTCACTGCACTGCATCCCCAGTGGTGCCAGTGCACTCTCTGGACTCACTGCAGTGCATCCCCAGTGGTGCCAGTGCACTCTCTGGACGCACTGCACTGCTTCCCCAGTGGTGCCAGTGCACTCTCTGGACTCACTGCACTGCATCCCCAGTGGTGCCACTCCACTCTCTGGACTCACTGCACTGCATCCCATTGGTGCCAGTGCACTCTCTGGACTCACTGCAGTGCATCCCCAGTGGTGCCAGTGCACTCTCTGCACTCACTGCACTGCATCCCCAGTGGTGCCACTGCACTCTCTGGACTCACCGAACTGCATCCCCAGTGGTGCCAGTGCACTCTCTGGACTCACTGCAGTGCATCCCCAGTGCTGCCAGTGCACTTTCTGGACTCACTGCACTGCATCCCCAATGGTGCTAGTGCATTCTCTGCACTCACTGCACTGCATCCCCAGTGGTGCCAGTGCACTCTCTGGACTCACTGCAGTGCATCCCCAAGGTGCCAGTGCACTCTCTGGACTCACTGCACTGCATCCCCAGTGGTGCCAGTGCACTCTCTGGACTCACTGCAGTGCATCCCCAGTGGTACCAGTGCACTCTCTGGACTCACTGCAGTGCATCCCCAGTTGTGCCAGTGCACTCTCTGGACTCACTGCAGTGCATCCCCTGTGGTGCCATTGCACTCTCAGGACTCACTGCACTGCATCCCCAGTGGTGCCAGTGCACTCTCTGCACTCACTGCACTGCATCCCCAGTGGAGCCAGTGCACTCTCTGGACTCACTGCACTGCATCCCCAGTGTTGCCAGTGCACTCTCTGGTCTCACTGCACTGCATCCCCTGTGGTGCCAGTGCACTCTTTGGACTCACTGCAGTGCATCCCCAGTGCTGAGAGTGCACTCTCTGGACTCAGTGCACTGCATCCCCAGTGGTGCCAGTGCACTCTCTGGACCCACTGCAGTGCATCCCCAGTGGTGCCAGTTCACTCTCTGTAGTCACTGCGCTGCATCCCCAGTGGTGACAGTGCACTCTCTGGACTCACTGTGCTGTATCCCCAGTGGTGCCAGTGCACTATATGGACTCACTGCAGGGTATCCCCTGTGGTGCCAGTGCACTCTCTGGACTCACTGCACTGCATCCCAGTGGTGCCAGTGCACTCTCTGGACTCACTGCAGTGCATCCCCAGTGGTGCCAGTGCACTCTCTGGACTCACTGCAGTGCAGCCCCTGTGGTGCCAGTGCACTCTCTGGACTCACTGCAGTGCAGCCCCTTAGGTACCAGTGCACTCTCTGTACTCACTGCAGTGCATTCCCATTGGTGCCAGTGCACTCTCTGGACTCCTTGCAGTGCATCCCCAGTGGTGTCAGTGCACTCTCTGGACTCACTGCACTACATCCCCAGTGGTGCCAGTGCACTCTCTGGTCTCACTGCAGTGCATCCCCAGTGCTGCCAGTGCACTCTCTGCACTCACTGCACTGCATCCCCAGTGGTGCCAGTGCACTCTCTGGACTCACTGCACTGCATCCCCAGGGGTGCCAGTACACTCTCTGGAGTCACTGCACTGCATCCCCAGTGGTGGCAGTGCACTCTCTGGACTCACTGCAGTGCATCCCCAGTGGTGCCAGTGCACTCTCTGGACTCACTGCACTGCATCCCCAGTGGTGCCAGTGCACTCTCTGGACTCACTGCAGTGCATCCCCAGTGGTGCCAGTGCACTCTCTGGACTCACTGCATTGCATCCCCAGTGATGCCAGTGCACTCTCTGGACTCACTGCACTGCATCCCCAGTGCCGACAGTGCACTCTCTGGACTCACTGCACTGCATCCCCAGTGGTGCCAGTGCACTCTCTGGACTCACTGCAGTGCATCCCCAGTGGTGCCAGTGCACTCTCTGGACTCACTGCAGTGTATCCCCAGTGGTGCCAGTGCACTCTCTGGACTCACTGCACTGCATCCCCAGTGGTGCCAGTGCACTCTCTGGACTCACTGCAGTGCATCCCCAGTGGTGCCAGTGCACTCTCTGGACGCACTGCACTGCTTCCCCAGTGGTGCCAGTGCACTCTCTGGACTCACTGCAGTGCATCCCCACTGGTGCCACTGCACTCTCTGGACTCACTGCACTGCATCCCATTGGTGCCAGTGCACTCTCTGGACTCACTGCAGTGCATCCCCAGTGGTGCCAGTGCACTCTCTGCACTCACTGCACTGCATCCCCAGTGGTGCCACTGCACTCTCTGGACTCACCGAACTGCATCCCCAGTGGTGCCAGTGCACTCTCTGGACTCACTGCAGTGCATCCCCAGTGCTGCCAGTGCACTTTCTGGACTCACTGCACTGCATCCCCAATGGTGCTAGTGCATTCTCTGCACTCACTGCACTGCATCCCCAGTGGTGCCAGTGCACTCTCTGGACTCACTGCAGTGCATCCCCAAGGTGCCAGTGCACTCTCTGGACTCACTGCACTGCATCCCCAGTGGTGCCAGTGCACTCTCTGGACTCACTGCAGTGCATCCCCAGTGGTACCAGTGCACTCTCTGGACTCACTGCAGTGCATCCACAGTTGTGCCAGTGCACTCTCTGGACTCACTGCAGTGCATCCCCTGTGGTGCCATTGCACTCTCAGGACTCACTGCACTGCATCCCCAGTGGTGCCAGTGCACTCTCTGCACTCACTGCACTGCATCCCCAGTGGAGCCAGTGCACTCTCTGGACTCACTGCACTGCATCCCCAGTGTTGCCAGTGCACTCTCTGGTCTCACTGCACTGCATCCCCTGTGGTGCCAGTGCACTCTTTGGACTCACTGCAGTGCATCCCCAGTGCTGAGAGTGCACTCTCTGGACTCAGTGCACTGCATCCCCAGTGGTGCCAGTGCACTCTCTGGACCCACTGCAGTGCATCCCCAGTGGTGCCAGTTCACTCTCTGTAGTCACTGCGCTGCATCCCCAGTGGTGACAGTGCACTCTCTGGACTCACTGTGCTGTATCCCCAGTGGTGCCAGTGCACTATATGGACTCACTGCAGGGTATCCCCTGTGGTGCCAGTGCACTCTCTGGACTCACTGCACTGCATCCCAGTGGTGCCAGTGCACTCTCTGGACTCACTGCAGTGCATCCCCAGTGGTGCCAGTGCACTCTCTGGACTCACTGCAGTGCAGCCCCTGTGGTGCCAGTGCACTCTCTGGACTCACTGCAGTGCAGCCCCTTAGGTACCAGTGCACTCTCTGTACTCACTGCAGTGCATTCCCATTGGTGCCAGTGCACTCTCTGGACTCCTTGCAGTGCATCCCCAGTGGTGTCAGTGCACTCTCTGGACTCACTGCACTACATCCCCAGTGGTGCCAGTGCACTCTCTGGTCTCACTGCAGTGCATCCCCAGTGCTGCCAGTGCGCTTTCTGGACTCACTGCAGTGCATCCCCTGTGTTGCTAGTGCATTCTCTGCACTCACTGCACTGCATCCCCAGTGGTGCCAGTGTAATCTCTGGACTCACTGCAGTGCATCCCCAAGGTGCCAGTGCACTCTCTGGAATCACTGCACTGCATCCCCAGTGGTGCCAGTGCACTCTCTGGACTCACTGCAGTGCATCCCCAGTGGTGCCAGTGCACTCTCTGGACTCACTGCACTGCATTCCCAGTGGTGCCAGGGCACTCTCTGGACTCACTGCAGTGCATCCCCAGTGGTGCCAGTGCACTCTCTGAACTCACCGCAATGCATCCCCAGTGGTGTCAGTGCACTCTCTGGACTCACTGCACTGCATCCCCAGTGGTGCCAGTGCACTCTGTGGACTCACTGCACTGCATCCCCAGTGGTGCCAGTGCACTCTGTGGACTCACTGTACTGCATCTCCAGTGGTGCCAGTGTACTCTCTGCACTCACTGAACTGCATCCCCAGTGGTGCCAGTGCAATCTCTGGACTCACTGCACTGCATCCACAGTGGTGCCAGTGCACTCTCTGGACTCATCGCATTGCATCCCCAGTGGTGCCAGTGCACTCTCTGGACTCACTGCACTGCATCCCCAATGGTGCCAGTGCACTCTCTGGAGTCACTGCACTGCATCCCCAGTGGTGCCAGTGCACTCTCTGGACTCACTGCAGTGTATCCCCTGTGGTGCCAGTGCACTCTCTGGACTCACTGCACTGCATCCCCATTGCTGGCATTGCCCTCTCTGGACTCACTGAAGTGCATCCCCACTGGTGCCAGTGCACTCTCTGGACTCACTGCAGTGCAGCCCCTGTGGTGCCAATGCACTCTCTGAACTAACTGCAGTGCAGCCCCTTAGGTACCAGTGCACTCTCTGTACTCACTGCAGTGCATTCCCATTGGTGCCAGTGCACTCTCTGGACTCCTTGCAATGCATCCCCAGTGGTGTCAGTGCACTCTCTGGACTCACTGCACTACATCCCCAGTGGTACCAGTGCACTCTCTGGACTCACTGAACTGCATCCCCAGTGGTGCCAGTGCACTCTCTGGACTCACTGTACTGCATCCCCAGTGGTGCCTGTGAAGTCTCTGGACTCACTGCAGTGCATCCCCAGAGGTGCCATTGTAGTCTCTGGACTCACTGCACTGCAACCCCAGTGGTGCCAGTGCAATCTCAGGACTCACAGCAGTGCAGCTCCAGTTGGTGCCAGTGCACTCTCTGGACTCACTGCACTACATCCCCAGTGGTGCCAGTGCACTCTCTGGACTCACCGGGGTGCATCCCCAGGGGTGCCAGTGCACTCTCTGGACTCACTGCAGTGCATCCCCAGTGGTTCCAGTGCACTCTCTGGACTCACTGCACTGCATCCCCAGTGGTGCCAGTGCGCTCTCTGGACTCACTGCACTGCACCCCCATTGCTGACAGTGGCCTCTCTGGACTCAGTGCACTGCATCACCAGTGGTGCCAGTTCACTCTCTGGACTCACTGCAGTGCATCCCCAGTGGTGCCAGTGGCTCTCGGGACTCACTGCACTGCATCCCCAGTGGTGCCAGTGCACTCTCTGGACTCACTGCATTGCATCCCCAGTGGTGCCAGGGTACTCTCTGGACTCACTGCACTGCATCCCCAGTGGTGCCAGTGCACTCTCTGGACTCACTGCACTGCATCCCCAATGGTGCCAGTGCACTCTCTGGACTCACCGAACTGCATCCCCAGTGGTACCAGTGCACTCTCTGGACTCACTGCAGTGCATCCCCAGTGCTGCCAGTGCACTTTCTGGACTCACTGCAGTGCATCCCCTGTTGTGCTAGTGCATTCTCTGCACTTACTGCACTGCATCCCCAGTGGTGCCAGTGCACTCTCTGGACTCACTGCAGTGCATCCCCAAGGTGCCTGTGCCCTCTCTGGACTCACTGCACTGCATCCCCAGTGGTGCCAGTGCACTCTCTGGACTCACTGCAGTGCATCCCCAGTGGTGCCAGTGCACTCTCTGGACTCACTGCACTGCATCCCCAGTGGTGCCAGTGCACTCTCTGGACTCACTGCAGTGCATCCCCAGTGGTGCCAGTGCACTCTCTGAACTCTCCGCACTGCATCCCCAGTGGTGTCAGTGCACTCTCTGGTCTCACTGCACTGCATCCCCAGTGGTGCCAGTGCACTCTGTGGACTCACTGCACTGCATCCCCAGTGGTGCCAGTGCACTCTGTGGACTTACTGTACTGCATCTCCAGTGGTGCCAGTGTACTCTCTGCACTCACTGAACTGCATCCCCAGTGGTGCCAGTGCAATCTCTGGACTCACTGCACTGCATCCACAGTGGTGCCAGTGCACTCTCTGGACTCATCGCATTGCATCCCCAGTGGTGCCAGTGCACTCTCTGCACTCACTGCACTGCATCCCCAGTGGTGCCAGTGCACTCTCTGGACTCACTGCACTGCATCCCCAGGGGTGCCAGTACACTCTCTGGAGTCACTGCACTGCATCCCCAGTGGTGGCAGTGCACTCTCTGGACTCACTGCAGTGCATCCCCAGTGGTGCCAGTGCACTCTCTGGACTCACTGCACTGCATCCCCAGTGGTGCCAGTGCACTCTCTGGACTCACTGCAGTGCATCCCCAGTGGTGCCAGTGCACTCTCTGGACTCACTGCACTGCGTCTCCAGAGGTGCCAGTGCACTCTCTGGACTCATCGCATTGCATCCCCAGTGGTGCCAGTGTACTCACTGCACTGCATCCCCAGTTGTGCCAGTGCACTCTCTGGACTCACTGCACTGCATCCCCTGTGGTGCCAGTGCACTCTCTGGAGTCACTGCAGTGCATCCCCAAGGTGCCAGTGCACTCTCTGGACTCACTGCAGTGCATCCCCAGTGTTCCCAGAGCACTCTCTGGACTCACCGAGGTGCATCCCCAGTGGTGCCAGTGCACTCTCTGGACTCACTGCAGTGCATATCCAGTGGTGCCAGTGCACTCTCTGGAGTCACTACACTGCATGCCCAGTGGTGCCAGTGCACTCTCTGGACTCACTGCACTGCATCCCCAGTGGTGCCACTGCACTCTCTGGACTCACATCACTGAATGAACAGTGGTGCCAGTGCACTCTCTGGACTCACTGCACTGCATACCCAGTGGTGCCAGTGCACTCTCTGGACTCACTGCAGTGCATCCCCAGTGGTGCCAGTGCAATCTCAGGAGTCACTGCACTGCATCACCAGTGCTGACAGTGCACTCTCTGGACTCACTGCACTGCATCCCCAGTGGTGACAGTGCACTCTCTGGACTCACTGCACTGCATCCCCAGTGGTGCCACTGCACTCTCTGGACTCACTGCAGTGCATCCCCAGTGGTGCCAGTGCACTCTCGGGACTCACTGCACTGCATCCCCAGTGGTGCCTGTGCATTCTCTGGAGTCACTGCACTGCATCCCCAGTGGTGCCAGTGCACTCTCTGGAGTCACTGCACTGCATCAACAGTGGTGCCAGTGCACTCGCTGGACTCACTGCACTGCATCCCCAGTGGTGCCAGTGTAGTCTCTGGACTCACTGCAGTGCATCCCCAGTGGTGCCAGTACAATCCCTGGACTCACTGCAGTGCAGCTCAGTGGTGCCAGAGCACTCTCTGGACTCACTGCATTGCATCCCCAGTGATGCCAGTGCACTCTCTGGACTCACTGCAGTGCATCCCCAGTGCTGACAGTGCACTCTCTGGACTCACTGCACTGCATCCCCAGTGGTGCCAGTGCACTCTCTGGACTCACTGCACTGCATCCCCAGTGGTGCCAGTGCACTCTCTGGACTCACTGCAGTGTATCCCCAGTGGTGCCAGTGCACTCTCTGGACTCACTGCACTGCATCCCCAGTGGTGCCACTGCACTCTCTGGACTCACTGCAGTGCATCCCCAGTGGTGCCAGTGCACTCTCTGGACTCACTGCACTGCTTCCCCAGTGGTGCCAGTGCACTCTCTGGACTCACTGCAGTGCATCCCCAAGGTGCCAGTGCACTCTCTGGACTCACTGCACTGCATCCCCAGTGGTGCCAGTGCACTCTCTGCACTCACTGCAGTGCATCCCCATGGTGCCAGTGCACTCTCTGGACTCACTGCACTGCATCCCCAGTGGTGCCAGTGCACTCTCTGGACTCACTGCAGTGCATCCCCAGTGGTGCCAGTGCACTCTCTGAACTCACCGCACTGCATCCCCAGTGGTGTCAGTGCACTCTCTGGACTCACTGCACTGCATCCCCAGTGGTGCCAGTGCACTCTGTGGACTCACTGCACTGCATCCCCAGTGGTGCCAGTGCACTCTGTGGACTCACTGTACTGCATCTCCAGTGGTGCCAGTGTACTCTCTGCACTCACTGAACTGCATCCCCAGTGGTGCCAGTGCAATCTCTGGACTCACTGCACTGCATCCACAGTGGTGCCAGTGCACTCTCTGGACTCATCGCATTGCATCCCCAGTGGTGCCAGTGCACTCTCTGGACTCACCGAGGTGCATCCCCAGTCGTGCCAGTGCACTCTCTGGAGTCACTGCACTGCATCCACAGTGGTGCCAGTGCACTCTCTGGACTCACTGCACTGCATCCCCAGTGGTGGCAGTGCACTCTCTGGACTCACTGCAGTGCATCCCCAGTGGTGCCAGTGCACTCTCTGGACTCACTGCAGTGCATCCCCAGTGGTGCCACTGCACTCTCTGGACTCACTGCACTGCATCCCCAGTGGTGCTAGTGCACTCTCTGGACTCACTGCACTGCATCCCCAGTGGTGCCAGTGCACTCTCTGGACTCACTGCACTGCATCTCCGGAGGTGCCAGTGCACTATCTGGACTCACTGCATTGCATCCCCAGTGGTGCCAGTGCACTCTCTGGCCTCACTGCACTGCATTCCCAGTGGTGCCATTGCACTCTCCTGACTCACTGCAGTGCATCCCCAGTGGTGCCAGTGTACTCACTGCACTGCATCCCCAGTTGTGCCAGTGCACTCTCTGGACTCACTGCACTGCATCCCCTGTGGTGCCAGTGCACTCTCTGGAGTCACTGCAGTGCATCCCCAAGGTGCCAGTGCACTCTCTGGACTCACTGCACTGCATCCACAGTGGTGACAGTGCACTCTCTGGACTCACTGCGCTTCATCCCCAGTGGTGCCAGTACACTCTCTGGACTCACGGCAGTGCATCCCCTGTGGTGACAGTGCACTCTCTGCACTCACTGTACTGCATCCCCAGTGGTGCCAGTGCACTCTCTGGCCTCACTGCACTGCATCCCCAGTGGTGCCAGTGCACTCTCTCGACTCACTGCACTGCATCCCCAGTGGTGCCAGTGCACTCTCTGCACTCACTGCACTGCATCCCCAGTGGTGCCAGTGCACTCTCTGGACTCACTGCAGTACATCCCCAAGGTGCCAGTGCACACTCTGGACTCACTGCACTGCATCACCAGTGCTGACAGTGCACTCTCTGGACTCACTGCACTGCATCCCCAGTGGTGCCAGTGCACTCTCTGGACTCACTCCACTGCATCCCCTGTGGTGCCAGTGCACTCTCTGGCCTCACCGGGGTGCATCCCCAGTGGTGCCAGTGCACTCTCTGGACTCACCGGGGTGCATCCGCAGTGGTGCCAGTGCGCTCTTTCGAGTCACTGCACTGCATCCCCATTAGTGCCAGTGCATTCTCTGGACTCATTGCAGTGCATCCCCAGAAGTGCCAGTGCAATCTCTGGACTCACTGCAGTGCATCCCCAGTGGTGCCAGTGCACTCTCTGGACTCACTGCACTGCATCCCCAGTGGTGCCAGTGCACTCTCTGGACTCACTGCACTGCATCCGGGGTGGTGCCAGTGCACTCTCTGGAGTCACTGCACTTCATCCCCAGTGCTGACAGTGCACTCTCTGGACTCACTGCAGTGCATCCCCAGTGGTGCCAGTGCACTCTCTGGACTCACTGCAGTGCATCCCCAGTGTTCCCAGAGCACTCTCTGGACTCACCGAGGTGCATCCCCAGTGGTGCCAGTGCACTCTCTGGACTCACTGCAGTGCATATCCAGTGGTGCCAGTGCACTCTCTGGACTCACTGCAGTGCAGCCCCTGAGGTGCCAGTGCACTCTCTGGACTCACTGCACTGCATCCCCAGTGGTGCCAGTGCACTCTCTGGAGTCACTACACTGCATGCCCAGTGGTGCCAGTGCACTCTCTGGACTCACTGTACTGCATCCCCAGTGGTGCCAGTGCACTCTCTGGACTCACATCACTGAATGAACAGTGGTGCCAGTGCACTCTCTGGACTCACTGCACTGCATCCCCAGTGGTGCCAGTGCAATCTCAGGAGTCACTGCACTGCATCACCAGTGCTGACAGTGCACTCTCTGGACTCACTGCACTGCATCCCCAGTGGTGCCAGTGCACTCTCTGGACTCACTGCACTGCATCCCCAGTGGTGCCACTGCACTCTCTGGACTCCCTACAGTGCATCCCCAGTGGTGCCAGTGCACTCTCGGGACTCACTGCACTGCATCCCCAGTGGTGCCTGTGCATTCTCTGGAGTCACTGCACTGCATCCCCTGTGGTGCCAGTGCACTCTCTGGAGTCACTGCACTGCATCAACAGTGGTGCCAGTGCACTCGCTGGACTCACTGCACTGCATCCCCAGTGGTGCCAGTGTAGTCTCTGGACTCACTGCAGTACATCTCCAGTGGTGCCAGTACAATCCCTGGACTCACTGCAGTGCAGCTCAGTGGTGCCAGAGCACTCTCTGGACTCACTGCATTGCATCCCCAGTGATGCCAGTGCACTCTCTGGACTCACTGCACTGCATCCCCAGTGCCGACAGTGCACTCTCTGGACTCACTGCAGTGCATCCCCAGTGGTGCCAGTGCACTCTCTGGACTCACTGCAGTGCATCCCCAGTGGTGCCAGTGCACTCTCTGGACTCACTGCAGTGTATCCCCAGTGGTGCCAGTGCACTCTCTGGACTCACTGCACTGCATCCCCAGTGGTGCCAGTGCACTCTCTGGACTCACTGCAGTGCATCCCCAGTGGTGCCAGTGCACTCTCTGGACGCACTGCACTGCTTCCCCAGTGGTGCCAGTGCACTCTCTGGACTCACTGCACTGCATCCCCAGTGGTGCCAGTGCACTCTCTGGACTCACTGCACTGCATCCCATTGGTGCCAGTGCACTCTCTGGACTCACTGCAGTGCATCCCCAGTGGTGCCAGTGCACTCTCTGCACTCACTGCACTGCATCCCCAGTGGTGCCACTGCACTCTCTGGACTCACCGAACTGCATCCCCAGTGGTGCCAGTGCACTCTCTGGACTCACTGCAGTGCATCCCCAGTGCTGCCAGTGCACTTTCTGGACTCACTGCACTGCATCCCCAGTGGTGCTAGTGCATTCTCTGCACTCACTGCACTGCATCCCCAGTGGTGCCAGTGCACTCTCTGGACTCACTGCAGTGCATCCCCAAGGTGCCAGTGCACTCTCTGGACTCACTGCACTGCATCCCCAGTGGTGCCAGTGCACTCTCTGGACTCACTGCAGTGCATCCCCAGTGGTACCAGTGCACTCTCTGGACTCACTGCAGTGCATCCCCAGTTGTGCCAGTGCACTCTCTGGACTCACTGCAGTGCATCCCCTGTGGTGCCATTGCACTCTCAGGACTCACTGCACTGCATCCCCAGTGGTGCCAGTGCACTCTCTGCACTCACTGCACTGCATCCCCAGTGGAGCCAGTGCACTCTCTGGACTCACTGCACTGCATCCCCAGTGTTGCCAGTGCACTCTCTGGTCTCACTGCACTGCATCCCCTGTGGTGCCAGTGCACTCTTTGGACTCACTGCAGTGCATCCCCAGTGCTGAGAGTGCACTCTCTGGACTCAGTGCACTGCATCCCCAGTGGTGCCAGTGCACTCTCTGGACCCACTGCAGTGCATCCCCAGTGGTGCCAGTTCACTCTCTGTAGTCACTGCGCTGCATCCCCAGTGGTGACAGTGCACTCTCTGGACTCACTGTGCTGTATCCCCAGTGGTGCCAGTGCACTCTATGGACTCACTGCAGTGTATCCCCTGTGGTGCCAGTGCACTCTCTGGACTCACTGCACTGCATCCCAGTGGTGCCAGTGCACTCTCTGGACTCACTGCAGTGCATCCCCAGTGGTGCCAGTGCACTCTCTGGACTCACTGCAGTGCAGCCCCTGTGGTGCCAGTGCACTCTCTGGACTCACTGCAGTGCAGCCCCTTAGGTACCAGTGCACTCTCTGTACTCACTGCAGTGCATTCCCATTGGTGCCAGTGCACTCTCTGGACTCCTTGCAGTGCATCCCCAGTGGTGTCAGTGCACTCTCTGGACTCACTGCACTACATCCCCAGTGGTGCCAGTGCACTCTCTGGACTCACTGCAGTGCATCCCCAGTGCTGCCAGTGCGCTTTCTGGACTCACTGCAGTGCATCCCCTGTGTTGCTAGCGCATTCTCTGCACTCACTGCACTGCATCCCCAGTGGTGCCAGTGAAATCTCTGGACTCACTGCAGTGCATCCCCAAGGTGCCAGTGCACTCTCTGGACTCACTGCACTACATCCCCAGTGGTGCCAGTGCACTCTCTGGACTCACTGCAGTGCATCCCCAGTGGTGCCAGGGCACTCTCTGGACTCACTGCAGTGCATCCCCAGTGGTGCCAGTGCACTCTCTGAACTCACCGCAATGCATCCCCAGTGGTGTCAGTGCACTCTCTGGACTCACTGCACTGCATCCCCAGTGGTGCCAGTGCACTCTGTGGACTCACTGTACTGCATCTCCAGTGGTGCCAGTGTACTCTCTGCACTCACTGAACTGCATCCCCAGTGGTGCCAGTGCAATCTCTGGACTCACTGCACTGCATCCACAGTGGTGCCAGTGCACTCTCTGGACTCATCGCATTGCATCCCCAGTGGTGCCAGTGCACTCTCTGGACTCACTGCACTGCATCCCCAATGGTGCCAGTGCACTCTCTGGAGTCACTGCAGTGCATCCCCAGTGGTGCCAGTGCACTCTCTGGACTCACTGCAGTGCATCCCCAGTGGTGCCAGTGCACTCTCTGGAGTCACTGCACTGCATCCCCAGTGGTGGCAGTGCACTCTCTGGACTCACTGCACTGCATCCCCAGTGGTGCCAGTGCACTCTCTGGACTCACTGCACTTCATCCCCAGTGGTGCCAGTGCACTCTCTGGACTCACTGCAGTGCATCCCCAGTGGTGCCAGTGCACTCTCTGGACTCACTGCAGTGCATCCCCAGTGGTGCCAGTGCACTCTCTGGACTCACTGCACTGCATCCCCAGAGGTGCCAGTGCACTCTCTGGACTCACTGCACTGCATCCCCAGTGGTGCCAGTTCACTCTCTGTAGTCACTGCGCTGCATCCCCAGTGGTGACAGTGCACTCTCTGGACTCACTGTGCTGTATCCCCAGTGGTGCCAGTGCACTCTATGGACTCACCGCAGTGTATCCCCTGTGGTGCCAGTGCACTCTCTGGACTCACTGCACTGCATCCCCATTGCTGGCATTGCCCTCTCTGGACTCACTGAAGTGCATCCCCACTGGTGCCAGTGCACTCTCTGGACTCACTGCAGTGCAGCCCCTGTGGTGCCAATGCACTCTCTGAACTAACTGCAGTGCAGCCCCTTAGGTACCAGTGCACTCTCTGTACTCACTGCAGTGCATTCCCATTGGTGCCAGTGCACTCTCTGGACTCCTTGCAGTGCATCCCCAGTGGTGTCAGTGCACTCTCTGGACTCACTGCACTACATCCCCAGTGGTACCAGTGCACTCTCTGGACTCACTGAACTGCATCCCCAGTGGTGCCAGTGCACTCTCTGGACTCACTGTACTGCATCCCCAGTGGTGCCTGTGAAGTCTCTGGACTCACTGCAGTGCATCCCCAGAGGTGCCATTGTAGTCTCTGGACTCACTGCACTGCAACCCCAGTGGTGCCAGTGCAATCTCAGGACTCACAGCAGTGCAGCTCCAGTTGGTGCCAGTGCACTCTCTGGACTCACTGCACTACATCCCCAATGGTGCCAGTGCACTCTCTGGACTCACCGGGGTGCATCCCCAGGGGTGCCAGTGCACTCTCTGGACTCACTGCAGTGCATCCCCAGTGGTTCCAGTGCACTCTCTGGACTCACTGCACTGCATCCCCAGTGGTGCCAGTGCGCTCTCTGGACTCACTGCACTGCATCCCCATTGCTGACAGTGGCCTCTCTGGACTCAGTGCACTGCATCACCAGTGGTGCCAGTTCACTCTCTGGACTCACTGCAGTGCATCCCCAGTGGTGCCAGTGGCTCTCGGGACTCACTGCACTGCATCCCCAGTGGTGCCAGTGCACTCTCTGGACTCACTGCATTGCATCCCCAGTGGTGCCAGGGTACTCTCTGGACTCACTGCACTGCATCCCCAGTGGTGCCAGTGCACTCTCTGGACTCACTGCACTGCATACCCAATGGTGCCACTGCACTCTCTGGACTCACCGAACTGCATCCCCAGTGGTGCCAGTGCACTCTCTGGACTCACTGCAGTGCATCCCCAGTGCTGCCAGTGCACTTTCTGGACTCACTGCACTGCATCCCCTGTTGTGCTAGTGCATTCTCTGCACTTACTGCACTGCATCCCCAGTGGTGCCAGTGCACTCTCTGGACTCACTGCAGTGCATCCCCAAGGTGCCTGTGCCCTCTCTGGACTCACTGCACTGCATCCCCAGTGGTGCCAGTGCACTCTCTGGACTCACTGCAGTGCATCCCCAGTGGTGCCAGTGCACTCTCTGGACTCACTGCACTGCATCCCCAGTGGTGCCAGTGCACTCTCTGGACTCACTGCAGTGCATCCCCAGTGGTGCCAGTGCACTCTCTGAACTCACCGCACTGCATCCCCAGTGGTGTCAGTGCACTCTCTGGACTCACTGCACTGCATCCCCAGTGGTGCCAGTGCACTCTGTGGACTCACTGCACTGCATCCCCAGTGGTGCCAGTGCACTCTGTGGACTCACTGTACTGCATCTCCAGTGGTGCCAGTGTACTCTCTGCACTCACTGAACTGCATCCCCAGTGGTGCCAGTGCAATCTCTGGACTCACTGCACTGCATCCACAGTGGTGCCAGTGCACTCTCTGGACTCATCGCATTGCATCCCCAGTGGTGCCAGTGCACTCTCTGGACTCACTGCACTGCATCCCCAGTGGTGCCAGTGCACTCTCTGGACTCACTGCACTGCATCCCCAGTGGTGCCAGTACACTCTCTGGAGTCACTGCACTGCATCCCCAGTGGTGCCAGTGCACTCTCTGGACTCACTGCAGTGCATCCCCAGTGGTGCCAGTGCACTCTCTGGACTCACTGCACTGCATCCCCAGTGGTGCCAGTGCACTCTCTGGACTCACTGCAGTGCATCCCCAGTGGTGCCAGTGCACTCTCTGGACTCACTGCACTGCGTCTCCAGAGGTGCCAGTGCACTATCTGAACTCACTGCAGTGCACCCCCAGTGGTGCGAGTGCACTCTCTGGCCTCACTGCACTGCATTCCCAGTGGTGCCAGTGCACTCTCTGGACTCACTGCAGTGCATCCCCCGTGGTGCCAGTGTACTCACTGCACTGCATCCCCAGTTGTGCCAGTGCACTCTCTGGACTCACTGCACTGCATCCCCTGTGGTGCCAGTGCACTCTCTGGAGTCACTGCAGTGCATCCCCAAGGTGCCAGTGCACTCTCTGGACTCACTGCACTGCATCCACAGTGGTGACAGTGCACTCTCTGGACTCACTGCGCTTCATCCCCAGTGGTGCCAGTACACTCTCTGGACTCACGGCAGTGCATCCCCTGTGGTGACAGTGCACTCTCTGGACTCACTGTACTGCATCCCCAGTGGTGCCAGTGCACTCTCTGGCCTCACTGCACTGCATCCCCAGTGGTGCCAGTGCACTCTCTGGACTCACTGCACTGCATCCCCAGTGGTGCCAGTGCTTTCTCTGGACTCACTGCAGTGCATCCCCAGTGGTGCCAGTGCACTCTCTGGACTCACTGCAGTACATCCCCAAGGTGCCAGTGCACACTCTGGACTCATTGCACTGCATCACCAGTGCTGACAGTGCACTCTCTGGACTCACTGCACTGCATCCCCAGTGGTGCCAGTGCACTCTCTGGACTCACTGCACTGCATCCCCAGTGGTGCCAGTGCACTCTCTGGCCTCACCGGGGTGCATCCCCAGTGGTGCCTGTGCACTCTCTGGACTCACCGGGGTGCATCCCCAGTGGTGCCAGTGCACTCTCTGAACTCACCGTACTGCATCCCCAGTGGTGCCAGTGAACTCTCTGGAGTCACTGCACTGCATTCCCAGTGGTGCCAGTGCACTCTCTGGAATCACTGCATTGCATCTCCAGTGGTGCCAGTGCACTCTCTGGACTCACTGCACTGCATCCCCAGTGGTGCCACTGCACTCTCTGGACTCACTGCACTGCATCACCGTTGGTGCCAGGGCACTCTCCGGACTCACTGCAGTGCATTCGCAGTGGTGCCAGTGCACTCTTTCGAGTCACTGCAGTGCATCCCCAGTGGTGCAGGTGGCTCTATAGACACACTGCACTGCATCCCCAGTGTTCCCAGAGCACTCTCTGGACTCACTGTACTGCATCCCCAGTGGTGCCAGTGCACTCTCTGGACTCACTGCATTGCATCCCCAGTGGTGCCAGTGCACTCTCTGGACTCACTGCACTGCATCACCATTGGTGCCAGGGGACTCTCCGGACTCACTGCAGTGCATCCGCAGTGGTGCCAGTGCACTCTTTCGAGTCACTGCACTGCATCCCCATTAGTGCCAGTGCATTCTCTGGACTCATTGCAGTGCATCCCCAGTGGTGCCAGTGCAATCTCTGGACTCACTGCAGTGCATCCCCAGTGGTGCCAGTGCACTCTCTGGACTCACTGCAGTGCATCCCCAGTGGTGCCAGTGCACTCTCTGGACTCACCGTACTGCATCCCCAGTGGTGCCATTGCACTCTCTGGAGTCACTGCACTGCATCCCCAGTGGTGCCAGTGCACTCTCTGGACTCACTGCATTGCATCCCCAGTGGTGCCAGTGCACTCTCTGGACTCACTCTACTGCATCCCCAGTGGTGCCAGTGCACTCTCTGGACTCACTGCACTGCATCACCATTGGTGCCAGGGGACTCTCCGGACTCACTGCAGTGCATCCGCAGTGGTGCCAGTGCACTCTTTCGAGTCACTGCACTGCATCCCCATTAGTGCCAGTGCATTCTCTGGACTCATTGCAGTGCATCCCCAGTGGTGCCAGTGCACTCTCTGGACTCACTGCATTGCATCCCCAGTGGTGCCAGTGCACTCTCTGGACTCACTGCACTGCATCCCCAGTGCTGACAGTGCACTCTCTGGACTCACTGCAGTGCATCCCCAGTGGTGCCAGTGCACTCTCTGGACTCACTGCAGTGCATCCCCAGTGGTGCCAGTGCACTCTCTGGACTCACTGCACTGCATCCCCAGTGGTGCCAGTGCACTCTCTGGACTCACTGCAGTGCATCCCCAGTGCTGACAGTGCACTCTCTGGACTCACTGCACTGCATCCCCAGTGGTGCCAGTGCACTCTCTGGACTCACTGCAGTGCATCCCCAGTGTTCCCAGAGCACTCTCTGGACTCACCGAGGTGCATCCCCAGTGGTGCCAGTGCACTGTCTGGACTCACTGCAGTGCATATCCAGTGGTGCCAGTGCACTCTCTGGACTCACTGCAGTGCAGCCCCTGAGGTGCCAGTGCACTCTCTGGACTCACTGCACTGCATCCCCAGTGGTGCCAGTG
Source organism: Anser cygnoides (assembly GCF_040182565.1). Taxonomy (NCBI): domain Eukaryota; kingdom Metazoa; phylum Chordata; class Aves; order Anseriformes; family Anatidae; genus Anser; species Anser cygnoides. The sequence continues at coordinate 870,737 of NC_089877.1, forward strand.
CACTCTCTGGACTCACTGCAGTGCATGCCCAGTGGTGCCAGTGCACTCTCTGGACTCACTGCACTGCATCCCCAGTGGTGCCAGTGCACTCTCTGGACTTACATCACTGAATGAACAGTGGTGCCAGTGCACTCTCTGGACTCACTGCACTGCATACCCAGTGGTGCCAGTGCACTCTCTGGACTCACTGCACTGCATCCCCAGTGGTGCCAGTGCAATCTCAGGAGTCACTGCACTGCATCCCCAGTGCTGACAGTGCACTCTCTGGACTCACTGCACTGCATCCCCAGTGGTGCCAGTGCACTCTCTGGACTCACTGCACTGCATCCCCAGTGGTGCCACTGCACTCTCTGGACTCACTGCACTGCATCCCCAGTGGTGCCAGTGCACTCTCGGGACTCACTGCACTGCATCCCCAGTGGTGCCTGTGCATTCTCTGGAGTCACTGCACTGCATCCCCAGTGGTGCCAGTGCACTCTCTGGAGTCACTGCACTGCATCAACAGTGGTGCCAGTGCACTCGCTGGACTCACTGCACTGCATCCCCAGTGGTGCCAGTGTAGTCTCTGGACTCACTGCAGTGCATCCCCAGTGGTGCCAGTACAATCCCTGGACTCACTGCAGTGCAGCTCAGTGGTGCCAGAGCACTCTCTGGACTCACTGCATTGCATCCCCAGTGATGCCAGTGCACTCTCTGGACTCAATGCAGTGCATCCCCAGTGCTGACAGTGCACTCTCTGGACTCACTGCACTGCATCCCCAGTGGTGCCAGTGCACTCTCTGGACTCACTGCACTGCATCCCCAGTGGTGCCAGTGCACTCTCTGGACTCACTGCAGTGTATACCCAGTGGTGCCAGTGCACTCTCTGGACTCACTGCACTGCATCCCCAGTGGTGCCAGTGCACTCTCTGGACTCACTGCAGTGCATCCCCAGTGGTGCCAGTGCACTCTCTGGACTCACTGCACTGCTTCCCCAGTGGTGCCAGTGCACTCTCTGGACTCACTGCACTGCATCCCCAGTGGTGCCAGTGCACTCTCTGGACTCACCAGGGTGCATCCCCAGTGGTGCCAGTGCACTCTCTGGACTCACTGCAGTGCATCCCCAGTGGTGCCAGTGCACTCTCTGCACTCATTGCACTGCATCCCCAGTGGTGCCACTGCACTCTCTGGACTCACCGAACTGCATCCCCAGTGGTGCCAGTGCACTCTCTGGACTCACTGCAGTGCATACCCAGTGCTGCCAGTGCACTTTCTGGACTCACTGCACTGCATCCCCAGTGGTGCTAGTGCATTCTCTGCACTCACTGCACTGCATCCCCAGTGGTGCCAGTGCACTCTCTGGACTCACTGCAGTGCATCCCCAAGGTGCCAGTGCACTCTCTGGACTCACTGCACTGCATCCCCAGTGGTGCCAGTGCACTCTCTGCACTCACTGCAGTGCATCCCCAGTGGTGCCAGTGCACTCTCTGGACTCACTGCACTGCATCCCCAGTGGTGCCAGTGCACTCTCTGGACTCACTGCAGTGCATCCCCAGTGGTGCCAGTGCACTCTCTGAACTCACCAAACTGCATCCCCAGTGGTGTCAGTGCACTCTCTGGACTCACTGCACTGCATCCCCAGTGGTGCCAGTGCACTCTCTGGACTCACTGCACTGCATCCCCAGTGGTGCCAGTGCACTCTGTGGACTCACTGTACTGCATCTCCAGTGGTGCCAGTGTACTCTCTGCACTCACTGAACTGCATCCCCAGTGGTGCCAGTGCAATCTCTGGACTCACTGCACTGCATCCACAGTGGTGACAATGCACTCTCTGGACTCACTGCGCTTCATCCCCAGTGGTGCCAGTACACTCTCTGGACTCACGGCAGTGCATCCCCTGTGGTGACAGTGCACTCTCTGGACTCACTGTACTGCATCCCCAGTGGTGCCAGTGCACTCTCTGGCCTCACTGCACTGCATCCCCAGTGGTGCCAGTGCACTCTCTCGACTCACTGCACTGCATCCCCAGTGGTGCCAGTGCACTCTCTGGACTCACTGCAGTGCATCCCCAGTGGTGCCAGTGCACTCTCTGCACTCACTGCAGTACATCCCCAAGGTGCCAGTGCACACTCTGGACTCACTGCACTGCATCACCAGTGCTGACAGTGCACTCTCTGGACTCACTGCACTGCATCCCCAGTGGTGCCAGTGCACTCTCTGGACTCACTGCACTGCATCCCCTGTGGTGCCAGTGCACTCTCTGGCCTCACCGGGGTGCATCCCCAGTGGTGCCAGTGCACTCTCTGCACTCACCGAACTGCATCCCCAGTGGTGCCAGTGCACTCTCTGGACTCACTGCAGTGCATCCCCAGTGCTGCCAGTGCACTTTCTGGACTCACTGCACTGCATCCCCAGTGGTGCTAGTGCATTCTCTGCACTCACTGCACTGCATCCCCAGTGGTGCCAGTGCACTCTCTGGACTCACTGCAGTGCATCCCCAAGGTGCCAGTGCACTCTCTGGACTCACTGCACTGCATCCCCAGTGGTGCCAGTGCACTCTCTGGACTCACTGCAGTGCATCCCCAGTGGTGCCAGTGCAGTCTCTGGACTCACTGCACTGCATCCCCAGTGGTGCCAGTGCACTCTCTGGACTCACTGCAGTGCATCCCCAGTGGTGCCAGTGCACTCTCTGAACTCACCGCACTGCATCCCCAGTGGTGTCAGTGCACTCTCTGGACTCACTGCACTGCATCCCCAGTGGTGCCAGTGCACTCTGTGGACTCACTGCACTGCATCCCCAGTGGTGCCAGTGCACTCTGTGGACTCACTGTACTGCATCTCCAGTGGTGCCAGTGTACTCTCTGCACTCACTGAACTGCATCCCCAGTGGTGCCAGTGCAATCTCTGGACTCACTGCACTGCATCCACAGTGGTGCCAGTGCACTCTCTGGACTCATCGCATTGCATCCCCAGTGGTGCCAGTGCACTCTCTGGACTCACCGAGGTGCATCCCCAGTGGTGCCAGTGCACTCTCTGGAGTCACTGCACTGCATCCACAGTGGTGCCAGTGCACTCTCTGGACTCATCGCATTGCATCCCCAGTGGTGCCAGTGCACTCTCTGGACTCACCGAGGTGCATCCCCAGTGGTGCCAGTGCACTCTCTGGAGTCACTGCACTGCATCCACAGTGGTGCCAGTGCACTCTCTGGAGTCACTGCACTGCATCCCCAGTGGTGGCAGTGCACTCTCTGGAGTCACTGCAGTGCATCCCCAGTGGTGCCAGTGCACTCTCTGGACTCACTGCAGTGCATCCCCAGTGGTGCCAGTGCACTCTCTGGACTCACTGCACTGCATCCCCAGTGGTGCCACTGCACTCTCTGGACTCACTGCACTGCATCCCCAGTGGTGCCAGTGCACTCTCTGGACTCACTGCAGTGCATCCCCAGTGGTGCCAGTGCACTCTCTGGACTCACTGCACTGCATCTCCAGAGGTGCCAGTGCACTATCTGGACTCACTGCATTGCATCCCCAGTGGTGCCAGTGCACTCTCTGGCCTCACTGCACTGCATTCCCAGTGGTGCCATTGCACTCTCCTGACTCACTGCAGTGCATCCCCAGTGGTGCCAGTGTACTCACTGCACTGCATCCCCAGTTGTGCCAGTGCACTCTCTGGACTCACTGCACTGCATCCCCTGTGGTGCCAGTGCACTCTCTGGACTCACTGCAGTGCATCCCCAGTGCTGACAGTGCACTCTCTGGACTCACAGCACTGCATCCCCAGTGGTGCCACTGCACTCTCTGGACTCACTGCACTGCATCACCATTGGTGCCAGGGCACTCTCCGGACTCACTGCAGTGCATCCGCAGTGGTGCCAGTGCAGTCTTTCGAGTCACTGCAGTGCATCCCCAGTGGTGCCAGTGGCTCTCTAGACTCACTGCACTGCATCCCCAGTGTTCCCAGAGCACTCTCTGGACTCACTGTACTGCATCCCCAGTGGTGCCAGTGCACTCTCTGGACTCACTGCATTGCATCCCCAGTGGTGCCAGTGCACTCTCTGGACTCACTGCACTGCATCACCATTGGTGCCAGGGGACTCTCCGGACTCACTGCAGTGCATCCGCAGTGGTGCCAGTGCACTCTTTCGAGTCACTGCACTGCATCCCCATTAGTGCCAGTGCATTCTCTGGACTCATGGCAGTGCATCCCCAGTGGTGCCAGTGCACTCTCTGGACTCACTGCTTTGCATCCCAGTGGTGCCAGTGCACTCTCTGGACTCACTGCACTGCATCCCCAGTGGTGCCAGTGCACTCTCTGGACTCACTGCAGTGCATCCCCAGTGGTGCCAGTGCACTCTGTGAACTCACTGCACTGCATCCCCAGTGGTGCCAGTGCACTCTCTGGACTCACTGCAGTGCATCCCCAGTGCTGACAGTGCACTCTCTGGACTCACTGCACTGCATCCCCAGTGGTGCCAGTGCACTCTCTGGACTCACTGCAGTCCATCCCCAGTGTTCCCAGAGCACTCTCTGGACTCACCGAGGTGCATCCCCAGTGGTGCCAGTGCACTGTCTGGACTCACTGCAGTGCATATCCACTGGTGAAAGTGCACTCTCTGGACTCACTGCAGTGCAGCCCCTGAGGTGCCAGGGGACTCTCTGGACTCACTGCACTGCATCCCCAGTGGTGCCAGTGCACTCTCTGGACTCACATCACTGAATGAACAGTGGTGCCAGTGCACTCTCTGGACTCACTGCAGTGCATTTCCAGTGGTGGCAGTGCACTCTCTGGACTCACTGCACTGCATCCCCAGTGGTGCCAGTGCAATCTCAGGAGTCACTGCAGTGCAGCTCCAGTTGGTGCCAGTGCAGTCTCTGGACTCACTGCACTGCATCCCGAGTGGTGCCAGTGCACTCTCTGGACTCACTGCACTGCATACCCAGTGGTGCCAGTGCACTCTCTGGACTCACTGCAGTGCATCCCCAGTGGTGCCAGTGCACTCTCTGGACTCACTGCACTGCATCCCCAGTGGTGCCAGTGCACTCTCTGGACTCACTGCACTGCATTCCCAGTGGTGCCAGTGCACTCTCTGGACTCACTGCACTGCATCCCCAGTGGTGCCACTGCACTCTCTGGACTCACTGCAGTGCATCCCCAGTGGTGCCAGTGCACTCTCGGGACTCACTGCACTGCATCCCCAGTGGTGCCTGTGCACTCTCTGGAGTCACTGCACTGCATCCCCAGTGGTGCCATTGCACTCTCTGGACTCACTGCACTGCATCAACAGTGGTGCCAGTGCACTCGCTGGACTCACTGCACTGCATCCCCAGTGGTGCCAGTGTAGTCTCTGGACTCACTGCAGTGCATCTCCAGTGGTGCCAGTACAATCCCTGGACTCACTGCAGTGCAGCTCAGTGGTGCCAGAGCACTCTCTGGACTCACTGCATTGCATCCCCAGTGATGCCAGTGCACTCTCTGGACTCACTGCAGTGCATCCCCTGTGCTGCCATTGCACTCTCTGGACTCACTGCACTGCATCCCCAGTGGTGCCAGTGCACTCTCTGGACTCACTGCACTGCATCCCCAGTGGTGCCAGTGCACTCTCTGGACTCACTACAGTGTATCCCCAGTGGTGCCAGTGCACTCTCTGGACTCACTGCACTGCATCCCCAGTGGTGCCAGTGCACTCTCTGGACTCACTGCAGTGCATCCCCAGTGGTGCCAGTGCACTCTCTGGACTCACTGCACTGCTTCCCCAGTGGTGCCAGTGCACTCTCTGGACTCACTGCACTGCATCCCCAGTGGTGCCAGTGCACTCTCTGGACTCACTGCACTGCATCCCAGTGGTACCAGTGCACTCTCTGGACTCACCTCAGTGCTTCCCCATTGGTGCCAGTGCACTCTCTGCACTCACTGCACTGCATCCCCAGTGTTGCCAGTGCACTCTCTGGACTACCTGCAGTGCAGCCCCTGAGGTGCCAGTGCACTCTCTGGACTCACTGCAGTGCATGCCCAGTGGTGCCAGTGCACTCTCTGGACTCACTGCAGTGAATCCCCGGTGGTGCCACTGCACTCTCTGGACTCACTGCACGGCATCCCCAGTGGTGCCAGTGCACTCTCTGCACTCACTGCACTGCATCCCCAGTGGTGCCAGTGCACTCTCTGGACTCACTGCAGTGCTTCCCCATTGGTGCCAGTGCAGTCTCTGCACTCACTGCAGTGCATCCCCAGTGTTACCAGTGCACTCTCTGGACTACCTGCAGTGCAGCCCCTGAGGTGCCAGTGCACTCTCTGGACTCACTGCAGTGCATGCCCAGTGGTGCCAGTGCACTCTCTGGACTCACTGCAGTGAATCCCCGGTGGTGCCACTGCAGTCTCTGGACTCACTGCACTGCATCCCCAGTGGTGCCAGTGCACTCTCTGGACTCACTGCAGTGCATCACCAGTGGTGCCACTGCACTCTCTGGACTCACTGCAGTGCAGCCCCTGAGGTGCCAGTGCACTCTCTGGACTCATTGCAGTGCATTCCCATTGGTGTCAGTGCACTCTCTGGACTCACTACAGTGAATCCCCGGTGGTGCCAGTGCACTCTCTGGACTCACTGCACTGCATCCCCAGTGGTGCCAGTGCACTCTCTGGACTCACTGCACTGTATCCCCAATGGTGCCTGTGAAGTCTCTGGACTCACTGCAGTGCAACCCCAGTGGTGCCAGTGTAGTCTCTGGACTCACTGCACTGTAACCCCAGTGGTGCCAGTGCAAACTCAAGACTCACAGCAGTGCAGCTCCAGTTGGTGCCAGTACACTCTCTGGACTCACTGCACTGCATCCCCAGTGGTGCCAGTGCACTCTCTGGACTCACTGCACTGCATCCCCAGTTGTGCCAGTGCACTCTCTGGACTCAATGCAGTGCATCCCCTGTGGTGCCAGTGCACTCTCTGGACTCACTGCAGTGTATCCCCTGTGGTGCCAGTGCACTCTCTGGACTCACTGCACTGCATCCCCAGTGGTGCCAGTGCACTCTCTGGACTGACTGCACTGCATCACCAGTGGTGCCACTGCACTCTCTGGACTCACTGCAGTGCATCCCCAGTGGTGCCAGTGCACTCTCTGGACTCACTGCACTGCATCCCCAGTGGTGCCTGTGCACTCTCTGGACTCAATGCACTGCATCCCCAGTGGTGCCAGTGCACTCTCTGGAGTCACTGCACTGCATCAACAGTGGTGCCAGTGCACTCTCTGGACTCACTGCACTGCATCCCCAGTGGTGCCAGTGTAGTCTCTGGACTCACTGCAGTGCATCTCCAGTGGTGCCAGTACAATCCCTGGACTCACTGCAGTGCAGCTCAGTGGTGCCAGAGCACTATCTGGACTCACTGCATTGCATCCCCAGTGATGCCAGTGCACTCTCTGGACTCACTGCAGTGCATCCCCAGTGCTGACAGTGCACTCTCTGGACTCACTGCACTGCATCCCCAGTGGTGCCAGTGCACTCTCTGGACTCACTGCAGTGCATCCCCAGTGGTGCCAGTGCACTCTCTGGACTCACTGCACTGCATCCCCAGTGGTGCCAGTGCACTCTCTGGAGTCACTACACTGCATCCCCAGTGGTGCCAGTGCACTCTCTGGAGTCACTGCACTGCTTCCCCAGTGGTGCCAGTGCACTCTCTGGACTCACTGCACTGCATCCCCAGTGGTGCCAGTGCACTCTCTGGACTCACTGCACTGCATCCCAGTGGTGCCAGTGCACTCTCTGGACTCACTGCAGTGCATCCCCAGTGGTGCCAGTGCACTCTCTGCACTCACTGCACTGCATCCCCAGTGGTGCCAGTGCACTCTCTGGACTCACTGCAGTGTATCCCCATTGGAGCCGGTGCACTCTCTGGACTCACTAAACTGCAACCCCAGTGGTTCCAGACAACTCTCTGGACTCACTGCATTGCATCACCAGTGGTGCCAGTGCACTGTCTGGACTCACTGCATTGCATCCCCAGTGGTGCCAGTGCACTCTCAGGACTCACTACAGTGAATCCCCGGTGGTGCCAGTGCACTCTCTGGACTCACTGCACTGCATCCCCAGTGTAGCCAGTTCACTCTCTGGACTCACTGCACTGTATCCCCAATGGTGCCTGTGAAGTCTCTGGACTCACTGCAGTGCAACCCCAGTGGTGCCAGTGTAGCCTCTGGACTCACTGCACTGTAACCCCAGTGGTGCCAGTGCAAACTCAAGACTCACAGTAGTGCAGCTCCAATTGGTGCCAGTACACTCTCTGGACTCACTGCACTGCATCCCCAGTGGTGCCAGTGCACTCTCTGGACTCACTGCACTGCATCCCCAGTTCTGCCAGTGCACTCTCTGGACTCACTGCAGTGTATCCCCTGTGGTGCCAGTGCACTCTCTGGACTCACTGCACTGCATCCCCAGTGGTGCCAGTGCACTCTCTGTACTCACTGCAGTGCATTCCCATTGGTGCCAGTGCACTCTCTGGACTCCTTGCACTGCATCCCCAGTGGTGTCAGTGCACTCTCTGGACTCACTGCACTACATCCCCAGTGGTGCCAGTTCACTCTCTGCACTCACTGAACTGCATCCCCAGTGGTGCCAGTGCACTCTCTGGACTCACTGTACTGCATCCCCAGTGGTGCCTGTGAAGTCTCTGGACTCACTGCAGTGCATCCCCAGAGGTGCCATTGTAGTCTCTGGACTCACTTCACTGCAACCCCAGTGGTGCCAGTGCAATCTCAGGACTCACAGCAGTGCAGCTCCAGTTGGTGCCAGTGCACTCTCTGGACTCACTGCACTGCATCCCCAGTGGTGCCAGTGCACTCTCTGGACTCACTGCACTGCATCCCCAGTGGTGCCAGTGCACTCTCTGGACTCACTGCAGTGCATCCCCTGTGGTGCCATTGCACTCTCAGGACTCACTGCACTGCATCCCCAGTGGTTCCAGTGCACACCCTGGACTCACTGCACTGCATCCCCAGTGGTGCCAGTGCACTCTATGGACTCACTGCACTGCATCCCCAGTGGTGCCAGTGCACTCTCTGGAGTCACTGCAGTGCATATCCAGTGGTGCCAGTGCACTCTCTGGACTCACGGCAGTGCATCCCCAGTGGTGACAGTGCACTCTCTGGACTCACTGCAGTGCATCCCCAGTGGTGCCAGTACACTCTCTGGACTCACTGCACTGCAGCCCCAGTGGTGCCAGTGCAATATCTGGACTCACTGCACTGCATCCCCAGTGGTGCCAGTGCACTCTCTGGACTCACTGCACTGCATCCCCAGTGGTGCCAGTGCACTCTCTGGACTCACTGCAGTGCATCCCCAGTGGTGCCAGTGCACTCTCTGGACTCACTGCACTGCATCCCCAGTGGTGCCAGTGCACTCTCTGGACCCACTGCAGTGCATCCCCACTGGTGCCAGTGCACTCTCTGGACTCACTGCAGTGCATCCCCACTGGTGCCAGTGCACTCTCTGGACTCACTGCAGTGCATCCCCAGTGGTGCCAGTGCACTCTCAGGACTCACTGCACTACATCCCCAGTGGTGCCAGTGCACTCTCTGTAGTCACTGCGCTGCATCCCCAGTGGTGCCAGTGCACTCTCTGGACACACTGAAGTGCATCCCCAGTGGTGCCAGTGCACTCTCTGGACTCACTGCAGTGTATCCCCAGTGGTGCCAGTGCACTCTCTGGACTCACTGCAGTGCATCCCCAGTGGTGCCAGTGCACTCTCTGGACTCACTGCAGTGCATCCCCAGTGGTGCCAGTGCACTCTCTGGACTCACTGCACTACATCCCCAGTGGTGCCAGTTCACTCTCTGGACTCCCTTAACTGCATCACCAGTGGTGCCAGTGCACTCTCTGGACTCACTGCACTGCATCCCCAGTGGTGCCAGTGCACTCTCTGGACTCACTGCACTGCATCCCCAGTGGTGCCTGTGAAGTCTCTGGACTCACCGCCGCGCATCCCCAGTGGTGCCAGTGTAGTCTCTGGACACACTGCACTGCAACCCCAGTGGTGCCAGTGCAATCCCAGGACTCACAGCAGTGCAGGTGTAGTTGGTGCCAGTGACTCTCTGAACTCACTGCACTGCATCCCCTGTGGAGCCAGTGCACTCTCTGGACTCACTGCAGTGCATCCCCTGTGGTGCCATTGCACTCTCAGGACTCACTGCACTGCATCCCCAGTGGTGCCAGTGCACTCTCTGGACTCACTGCACTGCATCCCCAGTGGAGCCAATGCGTTCTCTGGACTCACTGCACTGCATCCCCATTGCTGACAGTGCCCTCTCTGGACTCACTGCAGTGCATCCCCACTGGTGCCAGTGCACTCTCTGGACTCACTGCACTGCATCACCAGTGGTGCCAGTGCACTCTCTGGACTCACTGCACTGCATCACCAGTGGTGCCAGTGCACTCTCTGGACTCACTGCACTGCATCCCCAGTGGTGCCACTGCACTCTCTGGACTCACTGCAGTGCATGCCCAGTGGTGCCAGTGCACTCTCTGGACTCACTGCAGTGGATCCCCAGTGCTGCCAGTGCACTTTCTGGACTCACTGCAGTGCATCCCCTGTTGTGCTAGTGCATTCTCTGCACTCACTGCACTGCATCCCCAGTGGTGCCAGTGCACTCTCTGGACTCACTGCAGTGCATCCCCAGTGGTGCCACTGCACTCTCTGGACTCACTGCAGTGCATCCCCAGTGGTGCCAGTGCACTCTCTGGACTCACTGCACTGCATCCGCAGTGGTGCCAGTGCACTCTCTGGACTCACTGCACTGCATCCCCAGTGGTGCCAGTGCACTCTCTGGACTCACTGCAGTGCATCCCCAGTGGTACCAGTGCACTCTCTGGACTCAATGCACTGCATCCCCAGTGGTGCCAGTGCACTATCTGGACTCACTGCAGTGCATCCCCAGTGGTGCCAGTGCACTCTCTGGCCTCACTGCACTGCATGCCCAGTGGTGCCAGTGCACTCTCTGGACTCACTGCAGTGCATCCCCAGTGGTGCCAGTGCACTCTCTGTAGTCACTGCACTGAATCCCCAGTGGTGCCAGTTCACTCTCTGGACTCACTGCACTGTATCCCCAATGGTGCCTGTGAAGTCTCTGGACTCACAGCAGTGCAACCCCAGTGGTGCCAGTGTAGTCTCTGGACTCACTGCACTGTAATCCCAGTGGTGCCAGTGCAAACTCAAGACTCACAGCAGTGCAGCTCCAGTTGGTGCCAGTACACTCTCTGGACTCACTGCACTGCATCCCCAGTGGTGCCAGGGCACTCTCTGGACTCAATGCAGTGCATCCCCTGTGGTGCCAGTGCACTCTCTGGACTCACTGCACTGCATCCCAGTTGTGCCAGTGCACTCTCTGTACTCACTGCAGTGCATTCCCATTGGTGCCAGTGCACTCTCTGGACTCCTTGCAGTGCATCCCCAGTGGTGTCAGTGCACTCTCTGGACTCACTGCACTACATCCCCAGTGGTGCCAGTTCACTCTCTGCACTCACTGAACTGCATCCCCAGTGGTGCCAGTGCACTCTCTGGACTCACTGTACTGCATCCCCAGTGGTGCCTGTGAAGTCTCTGGACTCACTGCAGTGCATCCCCAGAGGTGCCATTGTAGTCTCTGGACTCACTGCACTGCAACCCCAGTGGTGCCAGTGCAATCTCAGGACTCACAGCAGTGCAACTCCAGTTGGTGCCAGTGCACTCTCTGGACTCACTGCACTGCATCCCCAGTGGTGCCAGTGCACTCTCTGGACTCCCTGCACTGCATCCCCAGGGGTGCCAGTGCACTCTCTGGACTCACTGCACTGGATCCCCAGTGGTGCCAGTGCACTCTGTGGACTCACTGCACTGCATCCCCAGTGGTGACAGTGCACTCTCTGGACTCACTGCAGTGCATCCCCAGTGGTGCCAGTGCACTCTCTGGACTCACTGCACTGCATCCCCAGTGGTGCCAGTGCACTCTCTTGACCCACTGCAGTGCATCCCCAGTGGTGCCAGTGCACTCTCTGGACTCACTGCAGTGCATCCCCTGTGGTGCCAGTGCACTCTCTGGACTCACTGCAGTGCATCCCCAGTGGTGCCAGTGCACTCTCTGGACTCACTGCACTACATCCCCAGTGGTGCCAGTGCACTCTCTGTAGTCACTGCGCTGCATCCCCAGTGGTGACAGTGCACTCTCTGGACTCACTGCAGTGTATCCCCTGTGGTGCCAGTGCACTCTGTGGACTCACTGCAGTGTATCCCCTGTGGTGCCAGTGCACTCTGTGGACTCACTGCACTGCATCGCAGTGGTGCCAGTGCACTCTCTGGACTCAATGCAGTGCATCCCCAGTGGTGCCAGTACTCTCTCTGGACTCACTGCAGTGCATCCCCAGTGGTGCCTGTGCACTCTCTGGACTCACTGCACTACATCCCCAGTGGTGCCAGTTCACTCTCTGGACTCCCTGAACTGCATCGCAGTGGTGCCAGTGCACTCTCTGGACTCAATGCAGTGCATCCCCAGTGGTGCCAGTACTCTCTCTGGACTCACTGCAGTGCATCCCCAGTGGTGCCTGTGCACTCTCTGGACTCACTGCACTACATCCCCAGTGGTGCCAGTTCACTCTCTGAACTCACTGCACTGCATCCCCAGTGGTGCCTGTGAAGTCTCTGGACTCACTGCCGCGCATCCCCAGTGGTGCCAGTGTAGTCTCTGGACACACTGCACTGCAACCCCAGTGGTGCCAGTGCAATCTCAGGACTCACAGCAGTGCAGGTCTAGTTGGTGCCAGTGACTCTCTGAACTCAAGGCACTGCATCCCCAGTGGTGCCAGTGCACTCTCTGGACTCACTGCAGTGCATCGCCAGTGGTGCCATTGCACTCTCAGGACTCACTGCAGTGCATGCCCACTGGTGCCAGTGCACTCTCTGGACTCACTGCACTGCATCACCAGTGGTGCCAGTGCACTCTCTGGACTCACTGCACTGCATCCCCAGTTGTGCCTGTGCACTCTCTGTAGTCACTGTTCTGCATCCCCAGTGGTGACAGTGCACTCTCTGGACTCACTGTGCTGCATCCCCGGTGGTGTCAGTTCACTCTCTGGACTCACTGCAGTGCATCCCCAGTGGTGCCAGTGGCTCTCTGGACTCACTGCACTGCATCCCCAGTGGTGACAGTGCACTCTCTGGACTCACTGCAGTGCATACCCAGTGGTGCCAGTGCACTCTCTGGACTCACTGCACTACATCCCCAGTGGTGCCAGTGCACTCTCTGAAGTCACTGCGCTGCATCCCCAGTGGTGACAGTGCACTCTCTGGACTAACTGTGCTGCATCCCCAGTGGTGACAGTGCACTCTCTGGACTCACTGCACTGCATCCCCAGTGGTGCCAGTGCACTCTCTGGACTCACTGCAGTCCATCCCCAGTGTTCCCAGAGCACTCTCTGGACTCACCGAGGTGCATCCCCAGTGGTGCCAGTGCACTGTCTGGACTCACTGCAGTGCATATCCAGTGGTGAAAGTGCACTCTCTGGACTCACTGCAGTGCAGCCCCTGAGGTGCCAGTGCACTCTCTGGACTCACTGCACTGCATCCCCAGTGGTGCCAGTGCACTCTCTGGAGTCACTACACTGCATGCCCAGTGGTGCCAGTGCACTCTCTGGAGTCACTGCGCTGCATCCCCAGTGGTGACAGTGCACTCTCTGGACTAACTGTGCTGCATCCCCAGTGGTGCCAGTGCACTCTCTGGACTCACTGCAGTGTATCCCCTGTGGTGCCAGTGCACTCTGTGGACTCACTGCACTGCATCGCAGTGGTGCCAGTGCACTCTGTGGACTCACTGCACTGCATCGCAGTGGTGCCAGTGCACTCTCTGGACTCAATGCAGTGCATCCCCAGTGGTGCCAGTGCTCTCCGTGGACTCACTGCACTGCATCCCCAGTGGTGCCAGTGCACTCTCTGGAATCACTGCACTACATCCCCAGTGGTGCCAGTTCACTCTCTGGACTCCCTTAACTGCATCACCAGTGGTGCCAGTGCACTCTCTGGACTCACTGCACTGCATCCCCAGTGGTGCCAGTGCACTCTCTGGACTCACTGCACTGCATCCCCAGTGGTGCCTGTGAAGTGTCTGGACTCACTGCCGCGCATCCCCAGTGGTGCCAGTGTAGTCTCTGGACACACTGCACTGCAATCCCAGTGGTGCCAGTGAAATCTCAGGACTCACAGCAGTGCAGGTCTAGTTGGTGCCAGTGACTCTCTGAACTCACTGCACTGCATCCCCAGTGGTGCAAGTGCACTCTCTGGACTCACTGCAGTGTATCCCCTGTGGTGCCATTGCACTCTCAGGACTCACTGCACTGCATCCCCAGTGGTGCCAGTGCACTCTCTGGACTCACTGCACTGCATCCCCAGTGGAGCCAATGCGTTCTCTGGACTCACTGCACTGCATCCCCATTGCTGACAGTGCCCTCTCTGGACTCACTGCAGTGCATCCCCACTGGTGCCAGTGCACTCTCTGGACTCACTGCAGTGCATCCCCAGTGGTGCCAGTGCACTCTCTGGACTCACTGCACTGCATCCCCATTGCTGACAGTGCCCTCTCTGGACTCACTGCACTGCATCACCAGTGGTGCCAGTGCACTCTCTGGACTCACTGCAGTGCATCCCCAGTGGTGCCTGTGCACTCTCTGTAGTCACTGCGCTGCATCCCCAGTGGTGACAGTGCACTCTCTGGACTCACTGTGCTGCATCCCCAGTGGAGCCAGTTCACTCTCTGGACTCACTGCAGTGCATCCCCAGTGGTGCCAGTGGCTCTCTGGACTCACTGCACTGCATCCCCAGTGGTGACAGTGCACTCTCTGGACTCGCTGCAGTGCATACCCAGTGGTGCCAGTGTACTCTCTGGACTCACTGCACTGCATCACCAGTGGTGCCAGTGCACTCTCTGGACTCACTGCACTGCATCCCCAATGGTGCCACTGCACTCTCTGGACTCACTGCAGTGCATCCCCAGTGGTGCCAGTGCACTCTCTGGACTCACTGCAGTGCATCCCCAGTGCTGCCAGTGCACTTTCTGCACTCACTGCAGTGCATCCCCTGTTGTGCTAGTGCATTCTCTGCACTCACTGCACTGCATCCCCAGTGGTGCCAGTGCACTCTCTGGACTCACTGCAGTGCATCCCCAAGGTGCCAGTGCACTCTCTGGACTCACTGCACTGCATCCCCAGTGGTGCCAGTGCACTCTCTGGACTCACTGCAGTGCATCCCCAGTGGTGCCAGTGCACTCTCTGGACTCACTGCACTGCATCCCCAGTGGTGCCAGTGCACTCTCTGGACTCACTGCACTGCATCCCCAGTGGTGCCAGTGCACTCTCTGGAATCACTGCACTGCATCCCCAGTGGTGCCAGTGCACTCTCTGGAGTCACTGCAGTGCATCCCCAGTGGTGCCAGTGCACTCTCTGGACTCACTGCACTGCATCCCCAGTGGTGCCAGTGCACTCTCTGGAGTCACTGCAGTGCATCCCCAGTGGTGCCAGTGCACTCTCTGGACTCACTGCACTGCATCCCCAGTGGTGCCAGTGCACTCTCTGGACTCACTGCACTGCATCCCCAGTGGTGCCAGTGCACTCTCTGGACTCACTGCAGTGCATCCCCAGTGGTGCCAGTGCACTCTCTGGACTCACTGCAGTGCATCCCCAAGGTGCCAGTGCACTCTCTGGACTCACTGCACTGCATCCACAGTGGTGACAGTCCACTCTCTGGACTCACTGCGCTTCATCCCCAGTGGTGCCAGTTCACTCTCTGGACTCACGGCAGTGCATCCCCAGTGGTGACAGTGCACTCTGTGGACTCACTGTACTGCATCCCCAGTGGTGCCAGTGCACTCTCTGGCCTCACTGCACTGCATCCCCATTGGTGCCAGTGCACTCTCTGGAGTCACTGCACTGCATCCCCAGTGGTGCCAGTGCACTCTCTGGACTCACAGCAGTGCATCCACAGTGGTGCCAGTGCACTCTCTGGACTCACTGCAGTGCATCCCCAAGGTACCAGTGCACACTCTGGACTCACTGCACTGCATCACCAGTGCTGACAGTGCACTCTCTGGACTCACTGCACTGCATCACCATTGGTGCCAGGGCACTCTCCGGACTCACTGCAGTGCATCCGCAGTGGTGCCAGTGCACTCTTTCGAGTCACTGCACTGCATCCTCAGTGGTGCCAGTGCACTCTCTGGACTCACTGCATTGCATCCCCAGTGGTGCCAGTGCACTCTTTGGACTCTCTGCACTGCATCACCATTGGTGCCAGGGGACTCTCCGGACTCACTGTAGTGCATCCGCAGTGGTGCCAGTGCACTCTATCGAGTCACTGCACTGCATCCCCATTAGTGCCAGTGCATTCTCTGGACTCATTGCAGTGCATCCCCAGTGGTGCCAGTGCACTCTCTGGACTCACTGCAGTGCATCCGCAGTGGTGCCAGTGCACTCTTTCGAGTCACTGCACTACATCCCCATTAGTGCCAGTGCATTCTCTGGACTCACTGCACTGCATCCCCAGTGGTGCCAGTGCACTCTCTGGAGTCACTGCACTGCATGCCCAGTGGTGCCAGTGCACTCTCTGGACTCACTACACTGCATCCCCAGTGGTGCCAGTGCACTCTCTGGACTCACATCACTGAATGAACAGTGGTGCCAGTGCACTCTCTGGACTCACTGCACTGCATCCCCAGTGGTGCCAGTTCACTCTTTCGAGTCACTGCACTGCATCCCCAGTGGGGCCAGTGCATTCTCTGGACTCACTGCAGTGCATCCCCAGTGGTGCCAGTGCAGTCTCTGGACTCACTGCAGTGCATCCCCAGTGGTGCCAGTGCACTCTCTGGACTCACTGCACTGCATCACCTGTGCTGACAGTGCACTCTCTGGACTCACTGCACTGCATCCCCATTGGTGCCAGTGCACTCTCTGGACTCACTGCACTGCATCCCCAGTGGTAACAGTGTAGTCTCTGGACTCACTGCAGTGCATCTCCAGTGGTGCCAGTACAATCCCTGGACTCACTGCAGTGCAGCTCAGTGGTGCCAGAGCACTCTCTGGACTCACTGCATTGCATCCCCAGTGATGCCAGTGCACTCTCTGGACTCACTGCAGTGCATCCCCAGTGCTGACAGTGCACTCTCTGGACTCACTGCACTGCATCCCCAGTGCTGCCAGTGCACTCTCTGGACTCACTGCACTGCATCCCCAGTGGTGCCAGTGCACTCTCTGGACTCACTGCAGTGCATCCCCAGTGGTGCCAGTGCACTCTCTGGACTCACTGCACTGCATCCCCAGTGGTGCCAGTGCACTCTCTGGACTCACTGCAGTGCATCCCCAGTGGTGCCAGTGCACTCTCTGGACTCACTGCACTGCTTCCCCAGTGGTGCCAGTGCACTCTCTGGACTCACTGCACTGCATCCCCAGTGGTGCCAGTGCACTCTCTGGACTCACTGCACTGCATCCCAGTAGTACCAGTGCACTCTCTGGACTCACTGCAGTGCATCCCCAGTGGTGCCAGTGCACTCTCTGCATTCACTGCACTGCATCCCCAGTTGTGCCAGTGCACTCTCTGGACTCACTGCACTGCATCCCCAGTGGTGCCAGTGCACTCTCTGGACTCACTGCAGTGCTTCCCCATTGGTGCCAGTGCAGTCTCTGCACTCACTGCACTGCATCCCCAGTGTTGCCAGTGCACTCTCTGGACTACCTGCAGTGCAGCCCCTGAGGTGCCAGTGCACTCTCTGGACTCACTGCAGTGCATGTCCAGTGGTGCCAGTGCACTCTCTGGACTCACTGCAGTGCATCCCCAGTGGTGCCAGTGCACTCTCTGGACTCACTGCAGTGAATCCCCGGTGGTGCCACTGCACTCTCTGGACTCACTGCACTGCATCCCCAGTGGTGCCAGTGCACTCTCTGGACTCACTGCAGTGCATCCCCAGTGGTGCCTGTGCACTCTCTGTAGTCACTGCGCTGCATCCCCAGTGGTGACAGTGCACTCTCTGGACTCACTGTGCTGCATCCCCAGTGGAGCCAGTTCACTCTCTGGACTCACTGCAGTGCATCCCCAGTGGTGCCAGTGGCTCTCTGGACTCACTGCACTGCATCCCCAGTGGTGACAGTGCACTCTCTGGACTCGCTGCAGTGCATACCCAGTGGTGCCAGTGTACTCTCTGGACTCACTGCACTGCATCACCAGTGGTGCCAGTGCACTCTCTGGACTCACTGCACTGCATCCCCAATGGTGCCACTGCACTCTCTGGACTCACTGCAGTGCATCCCCAGTGCTGACAGTGCACTCTCTGGACTCACTGCAGTGCATCCCCAGTGCTGCCAGTGCACTTTCTGCACTCACTGCAGTGCATCCCCTGTTGTGCTAGTGCATTCTCTGCACTCACTGCACTGCATCCCCAGTGGTGCCAGTGCACTCTCTGGACTCACTGCAGTGCATCCCCAAGGTGCCAGTGCACTCTCTGGACTCACTGCACTGCATCCCCAGTGGTGCCAGTGCACTCTCTGGACTCACTGCAGTGCATCCCCAGTGGTGCCAGTGCACTCTCTGGACTCACTGCACTGCATCCCCAGTGGTGCCAGTGCACTCTCTGGACTCACTGCACTGCATCCCCAGTGGTGCCAGTGCACTCTCTGGAATCACTGCACTGCATCCCCAGTGGTGCCAGTGCACTCTCTGGAGTCACTGCAGTGCATCCCCAGTGGTGCCAGTGCACTCTCTGGACTCACTGCACTGCATCCCCAGTGGTGCCAGTGCACTCTCTGGAGTCACTGCAGTGCATCCCCAGTGGTGCCAGTGCACTCTCTGGACTCACTGCACTGCATCCCCAGTGGTGCCAGTGCACTCTCTGGACTCACTGCACTGCATCCCCAGTGGTGCCAGTGCACTCTCTGGACTCACTGCAGTGCATCCCCAGTGGTGCCAGTGCACTCTCTGGACTCACTGCAGTGCATCCCCAAGGTGCCAGTGCACTCTCTGGACTCACTGCACTGCATCCACAGTGGTGACAGTCCACTCTCTGGACTCACTGCGCTTCATCCCCAGTGGTGCCAGTTCACTCTCTGGACTCACGGCAGTGCATCCCCAGTGGTGACAGTGCACTCTGTGGACTCACTGTACTGCATCCCCAGTGGTGCCAGTGCACTCTCTGGCCTCACTGCACTGCATCCCCATTGGTGCCAGTGCACTCTCTGGAGTCACTGCACTGCATCCCCAGTGGTGCCAGTGCACTCTCTGGACTCACAGCAGTGCATCCACAGTGGTGCCAGTGCACTCTCTGGACTCACTGCAGTGCATCCCCAAGGTACCAGTGCACACTCTGGACTCACTGCACTGCATCACCAGTGCTGACAGTGCACTCTCTGGACTCACTGCACTGCATCACCATTGGTGCCAGGGCACTCTCCGGACTCACTGCAGTGCATCCGCAGTGGTGCCAGTGCACTCTTTCGAGTCACTGCACTGCATCCTCAGTGGTGCCAGTGCACTCTCTGGACTCACTGCATTGCATCCCCAGTGGTGCCAGTGCACTCTTTGGACTCTCTGCACTGCATCACCATTGGTGCCAGGGGACTCTCCGGACTCACTGCAGTGCATCCGCAGTGGTGCCAGTGCACTCTATCGAGTCACTGCACTGCATCCCCATTAGTGCCAGTGCATTCTCTGGACTCATTGCAGTGCATCCCCAGTGGTGCCAGTGCACTCTCTGGACTCACTGCAGTGCATCCGCAGTGGTGCCAGTGCACTCTTTCGAGTCACTGCACTACATCCCCATTAGTGCCAGTGCATTCTCTGGACTCACTGCACTGCATCCCCAGTGGTGCCAGTGCACTCTCTGGAGTCACTGCACTGCATGCCCAGTGGTGCCAGTGCACTCTCTGGACTCACTACACTGCATCCCCAGTGGTGCCAGTGCACTCTCTGGACTCACATCACTGAATGAACAGTGGTGCCAGTGCACTCTCTGGACTCACTGCACTGCATCCCCAGTGGTGCCAGTTCACTCTTTCGAGTCACTGCACTGCATCCCCAGTGGTGCCAGTGCATTCTCTGGACTCACTGCAGTGCATCCCCAGTGGTGCCAGTGCAGTCTCTGGACTCACTGCAGTGCATCCCCAGTGGTGCCAGTGCACTCTCTGGACTCACTGCACTGCATCACCTGTGCTGACAGTGCACTCTCTGGACTCACTGCACTGCATCCCCATTGGTGCCAGTGCACTCTCTGGACTCACTGCACTGCATCCCCAGTGGTAACAGTGTAGTCTCTGGACTCACTGCAGTGCATCTCCAGTGGTGCCAGTACAATCCCTGGACTCACTGCAGTGCAGCTCAGTGGTGCCAGAGCACTCTCTGGACTCACTGCATTGCATCCCCAGTGATGCCAGTGCACTCTCTGGACTCACTGCAGTGCATCCCCAGTGCTGACAGTGCACTCTCTGGACTCACTGCACTGCATCCCCAGTGCTGCCAGTGCACTCTCTGGACTCACTGCACTGCATCCCCAGTGGTGCCAGTGCACTCTCTGGACTCACTGCAGTGCATCCCCAGTGGTGCCAGTGCACTCTCTGGACTCACTGCACTGCATCCCCAGTGGTGCCAGTGCACTCTCTGGACTCACTGCAGTGCATCCCCAGTGGTGCCAGTGCACTCTCTGGACTCACTGCACTGCTTCCCCAGTGGTGCCAGTGCACTCTCTGGACTCACTGCACTGCATCCCCAGTGGTGCCAGTGCACTCTCTGGACTCACTGCACTGCATCCCAGTAGTACCAGTGCACTCTCTGGACTCACTGCAGTGCATCCCCAGTGGTGCCAGTGCACTCTCTGCATTCACTGCACTGCATCCCCAGTTGTGCCAGTGCACTCTCTGGACTCACTGCACTGCATCCCCAGTGGTGCCAGTGCACTCTCTGGACTCACTGCAGTGCTTCCCCATTGGTGCCAGTGCAGTCTCTGCACTCACTGCACTGCATCCCCAGTGTTGCCAGTGCACTCTCTGGACTACCTGCAGTGCAGCCCCTGAGGTGCCAGTGCACTCTCTGGACTCACTGCAGTGCATGTCCAGTGGTGCCAGTGCACTCTCTGGACTCACTGCAGTGCATGCCCAGTGGTGCCAGTGCACTCTCTGGACTCACTGCAGTGAATCCCCGGTGGTGCCACTGCACTCTCTGGACTCACTGCACTGCATCCCCAGTGGTGCCAGTGCACTCTCTGGACTCACTGCACTGCATCCCCAGTGGTGCCAGTGCACTCTCTGGACTCACTGCACTGCCTCCCTTGTGGTGCCATTCCACTCTCAGTACTCACTGCACTGCATCCCCAGTGGTGCCAGTGCACTCTCTGGACTCACTGCACTGCATCCCCAGTGGTGCCAGTGCACTCTCTGGACTCACTGCACTGCAACAACAGTGGTGCCAGTGCACTCTCTGGACTCACAGCACTGCATCCCCAGTGGTGCCAGTGTAGTCTCTGGACTCACAGCTGTGCATCCCCAGTGGTGCCAGTGCACTCTCTGGACTCACTGCAGTGCAGCTCAGTGGTGCCAGAGCACTCTCTGGACTCACTGCAGTGCATCCCCAGTGGTGCCAGAGCACTCTCTGGACTCACTGCACTGCATCCCCTGTAGTGCCAGTGCACTCTCTGCACTCACTGCAGTGTATCCCCATTGGAGCCCGTGCACTCTCTGGACTCACTAAACTGCAACCCCAGTGGTGCCAGACAACTCTCTGGACTCACTGCATTGCATCACCAGTGGTGCCAGTGCACTGTCTGGACTCACTGCATTGTATCCCCAGTGGTGCCAGTGCACTCTCTGGACAAACTGCAGTGCATCCCCAGTGGTGCCACTGCACTCTCTGGACTCACTGCAGTGCAGCCCCTGAGGTGCCAGTGCACTCTCTGGACTCATTGCAGTGCATTCCCATTGGTGTCAGTGCACTCTCTGGAATCACTACAGTGAATCCCCGTTGGTGCCAATGCACTCTCTGGACTCACTGCACTGCATCCCCAAGGTGCCAGTGCACTCTCTGGACTCACTGCACTGCATCCCCAATGCTGAGAGTGCACTCTCTGGACTCAGTGCACTGCATCCCCAGTGGTGCCAGTGCACTCTCTGGACCCACTGCAGTGCATCCCCACTTGTGCCAGTGCACTCTCTGGACTCACTGCAGGGCATTCCCGGTCGTGACAGTGCACTCTCTGTAGTCACTGCGCTGCATCCCCAGTGGTGACAGTGCACTCTCTGGACTCACTGTGCTGTATTCCCAGTGGTGCCAGTGCACTCTCTGGACTCACTGCAGTGCAGCCCCAGTGGTGCCAGTGCACTCTCTGGACTCACTGCAGTGCAGCCCCTTAGGTGACAGTGCACTCTCTGTACTCACTGCAGTGCATTCCCATTGGTGCCAGTGCACTCTCTGGACTCACTGCAGTGCATCTCCTGTGGTGCCATTGCACCCTCAGGACTCACTGCACTGCAGCCCCAGTGGTTCCAGTGCACTCCCTGGACTCAGTGCACTGCATCACCAGTGGTGCCAGTGCACTCTCTGGAGTCAGTGCACTGCATCCCCATTGCTGACAGTGGCCTCTCTGGACTCAGTGCACTGCATCCCCAGTGGTGCCAGTGCACTCTCTGGACTCACTGCAGTGCATCCCCAGTGGTGCCAGTGGCTCTCTGGACTCACTGCACTGCATCACCAGTGGTGACAGAGCACTCTCTGGACTCACTGCAGTGCATCCCCGGTGGTGCAAGTGCACTTTCTGGAGTCACTGCACTGCATCCCCAGTGGTGCCAGTGCACTCTCTGGACTCACTGCACTGCATCCCCAGTGGTGCCAGTGCACTCTCTGGACTCACGGCAGTGCATCCCCAGTGGTGACAGTGCACTCTCTGGACTCACTGCAGTGCATCCCCAGTGGTGCCAGTACACTCTCTGGACTCACTGCACTGCAGCCCCAGTGGTGCCAGTGCAATATCTGGACTCACTGCAGTGCATCCCCAGTGGTGCCAGTGCACTCTCTGCACTCACTGCACTGCATCCCCAGTGGTGCCAGGGCACTCTTTGGACCCACTGCACTGCATCCCCAGTGGTGCCAGTGCACTCTCTGGACTCACTGCAGTGCATCCCCAATGTTGCCAGTGCACTCTCTGGACTCACTGCAGTGCATCCCCAGTGGTGCCAGTACACTCTCTGGACTCACTGCACTGCAGCCCCAGTGGTGCCAGTGCAATATCTGGACTCACTGCAGTGCATCCCCAGTGGTGCCAGTGCACTCTCTGCACTCACTGCACTGCATCCCCAGTGGTGCCAGGGCACTCTTTGGACCCACTGCACTGCATCCCCAGAGGTGCCAGTGCACTCTCTGGACTCACTGCAGTGCATCCCCAATGTTGCCAGTGCACTCTCTGGACTCACTGCAGTGCATCCCCAGTGGTGCCAGTGCACTCTCTGTATTCACTGCGCTGCATCCCCAGTGGTGACAGTGCACTCTCTGGACTAACTGTGCTGCATCCCCAGTGGTGCCAGTGCACTCTCTGGACTCACTGCAGTGTATCACCTGTGGTGCCAGTGCACTCTGTGGACTCACTGCACTGCATCCCCAGTGGTGCCAGTGCTCTCTCTGGACTCACTGCACTGCATCCCCCGTGGTGCCAGTGCTCTCTCTGCACTCACTGCAGTGCATCCCCAGTGGTGCCAGTGCACTCTCTGGACTCACTGCACTACATCCCCAGTGGTGCCAGTGCACTCTCTGGACTCACTGCAGTGAATCCCCGGTGGTGCCAGTGCACTCTCTGGACTCACTGCACTGCATCCCCAGTGGTGCCTGTGAAGTCTCTGGACTCACTGCCGCGCATCCCCAGTGTAGTCTCTGGACACACCGCACTGCAAACCCAGTGGTGCCAGTGCAATCTCAGGACTCACAGCAGTGCAGGTCTATTTGGTGCCAGTGACTCTCTGAACTCACTGCACTGCATCCCCAGTGGTGCCAGTGCACTCTCTGGACTCATTGCAGTGCATCCCCTGTGGTGCCATTGCACTCTCTGGACTCACTGCACTGCATCCCCAGTGGTGCCAGTGCACTCTCTGGACTCACTGCACTGCATCCCCAGTGGAGCCAATGCGTTCTCTGGACTCACTGCACTGCATCCCCATTGCTGACAGTGCCCTCTCTGGACTCAGTGCACTGCATCCCCAGTGGTGCCAGTGCATTCTCTGGACTCACTGCAGTGCATCCCCAGTGGTGCCAGTGGCTCTCTGGACTCACTGCACTGCATCACCAGTGGAGACAGTGCACTCTCTGGACTCACTGCAGTGCATCCCCGTTGGTGCCAGTTCACTTTCTGGACTCACTGCAGTGCACCCCCTGTTGTGCTATTGCATTCTCTGGACCCACTGCAGTGCATCCCCACTGGTGCCAGTGCACTCTCTGGACTCTCTGCAGTGCATGCCCAGTGGTGCCAGTGCACTCTCTGGACTCACTGCACTGCATCCCCAGTGGTGCCAGTGCACTCTCTGGACTCACTGCACTGCATCCCCAGTGGTGCCAGTGCACTCTCTGTAGTCACTGCGCTGCATCCCCAGTGGTGACAGTGCACTCTATGGACTAACTGTGCTGCATCCCCAGTGGTGCCAGTGCACTCTCTGGACTCACTGCAGTGTATCCCCTGTGGTGCCAGTGCACTCTGTGGACTCACTGCACTGCATCGCAGTGGTGCCAGTGCACTCTCTGGACTCACTGCAGTGCATCCCCAATGGTGCCAGTGCACTCTCTGGACTCACTGCACTACATCCCCAGTGGTGCCAGTTCACTTTCTTGACTCACTGAACTGCATCACCAGTGGTGCCAGTGCACTCTCTGGACTCACTGCACTGCATCCCCAGTGGTGCCAGTGCACTCTCTGGACTCAGTGCACTGCATCCCCAGTGGTGCCTGTGAAGTCTCTGGACTCACTGCCGCGCATCCCCAGTGGGGCCAGTGTAGTCTCTGGACACACTGCACTGCAACCCCAGTGGTGCCAGTCCAATCTCAGGACTCACAGCAGTGCATCACCTGTGGTGCCAGTGCACTCTCTGGACTCACTGCACTGCATCCCCAGTGGTGCCAGTGCACTCTCTGGACTCACTGCACTGCATCCCCAGTGGAGCCAATGTGTTCTCTGGACTCACTGCACTGCATCCCCATTGCTGGCATTGCCCTCTCTGGACTCACTGAAGTGCATCCCCAGTGGTGCCAGTGCACTCTCTGGACTCTCTGCACTGCATCAGCAGTGGTGCCTGTGCATTCTCTGGTCTCACTGTGCTGCATCCCCAGTGGTGCCAGTACACTCTCTGGACTCACTGCAGTGTATCCCCTGTGCTGCCAGTGCACTCTGTGGACTCACTGCACTGCATACCATTGGTGCCAGTGCACTCTCTGGACTCACTGCAGTGCATCCCCTGTGGTGCCAGTGCACTCTGTGGTCTCACTGCACTGCATACCATTGGTGCCAGTGCACTCTCTGCACTCACTGCACTTCATCCCCAGAAGTGCCAGTGCACTCTCTGGACTCACTGCACTGCATCCCCAGTGGTGCCAGTGCACTCTCTGGACACACTGCACTGCATCCCCAGTGGTGCCAGTGCACTCTCTGGAGTCACTGCAGTGCATCCCCAGTGGTGCCAGTGCACTCTCTGGACTCACTGCACTGCATCCCCAGTGGTGCCAGTGCACTCTCTGGACTCACTGCACTGCATCCCCAGTGGTGCCAGTGCACTCTCTGGACTCACTGCACTGCAGCCCCAGTGGTGCCAGTGCACTCTCTGGACTCACTGCAGTGCAACCACAGTGGTGCCAGTGCAGTATCTTTACTCACTGCAGTGCGTCCCTCCTGGTGCCAGTGCACTCTCTGGACTCACTGCAGTGCATCCCCAGTGGTGCCAGTGCACTCTCTGGACTCACTGCAGTGCATCCCCAGTGGTGCCAGGGCACTCTCTGCAGACAATGCAGTGCATCCCCAAAGGTGACAGTGCACTCTCAGGACTCACTGTACTGCTCCAGCCGCGGCAGCCGCTTCATCCGCGGTTGCCCCTCCAGCCTCGGCAGCCGCTCCAGCCGCTCCATCCGCGGCAGCCGCGGCAGCCGGTCCAGCCGCGGCAGCCGCTCCATCCGCGGCATACGCGGCAGACGCTCCAGCCGCTCCAGCCGCGGCAGCCGCTCCAACCGCGGTATGCGCTCCACTCGGTAGCGGCTTTAGCGGCTGCCGCGGCTGGAGCGGCTGCCGCGTCTGGAGCGGCTGCCGCGCCTGGAGCGGCTGCGGCGGCTGGAGCGTCTAGAGCGTCTGCCGCGGCTGACGCGGCTGGAGCGGATGCCGCGGCTGGAGCAGTGCAGTGAGTGCAGAGAGTGCACTGGCACCTTGGGGATGCAGTGCAGTGAGTCCAGACAGTCAGCTGGCACCACTGGGGATGCAGTACAGTGAGTCCAGAGAGTGCACTGGCACAACTTGGGATGCAGTGCACTGAGTCCAGAGAGTGCACTGGCACCACTGGGGATGCACTGCAGTTACTCCAGAGAGTGCACTGGCACCACCGGGGATTCAGATACATTCTCACTGCAGTGAGATCCCCAGTGGTGCCAGTGCACTCTCTGGACTCACTGCAGTGCATCCCCAGTGATGCCAGTGCATTCTCTGTAGTCACTGCGCTGCATCCCCAGTGGTGACAGTGCACTCTCTGGACTCACTGCACTGCATCCCCAGTGGTGCCAGTGCACTCTCTGGACTCACTGCACTGCATCCCCAGTGGTGCCAGTGCACTCTCTGGACTCATTGCACTGCACCCCCAGTGATGCCAGTGCACTCTCTGGACTCACTGCGGTGCATCCCCAGTGGTGCCAGTGCACTCTCTGGACTCACTGCAGTGCAGCACCAGTGGTGCCAGTGCACTCTCTGGACTCACTGAACTGCATGCCCAGTTGGTGCCAGTGCACTCTCTGGACTCACTGCACTGCAACCCCAGTGGTGCCAGTGCACTCTCTGGACTCACTGCACTGCATCCCCAGTGGTGCCAGTGCACTCTCTGGACTCACTGCAGTGCATCCCCAGTGGTGCCAGGGCACTCTCTGCAGACAATGCAGTGCATCCCCAAAGGTGACAGTGCACTCTCTGGACTCACTGTACTGCTCCAGCCGCGTCAGCCGCTCCAGCCGCGGTAGCCCCTCCAGCCTCGGCAGCCGCTCCAGCCGCTCCATCCGCGGCAGCCGCGGCAGCCGGTCCAGACGCGGCAGCCGCTCCAGCCGCTCCAGCCGCTCCAGCCGCGGCAGCCGCTCCGACCGCGGCAGCCGCTCCAACCGCGGCAGCCGCTCCAGCCGTGGCAGTCGCTCCACTCGGTAGCGGCTGGAGCGGCTGCCGCGGCTGGAGCGGCTGCCGCGGCTGCGGCGGCTGGAGCGTCTAGAGCGTCTGTCGCGGCTGGAGGGGCTACCGCGGCTTGAGCGGCTGACGCGGCTGGAGCGGATGCCGCGGCTGGAGCAGTGCAGTGAGTACAGAGAGTGCACTGGCACAACTGGGGATGCAGTGCAGTGAGTCCAGAGAGTGTTCTGGCACCACCGGGAATGCAGTACAGTGAGTCCAGAGAGTGCACTGGCACCACTGGGGATGCACTGCAGTGAGTCCAGAGAGTGCACTGGCACCACTGGGGATGCACGGCAGTGAGTCCAGAGAGTGCACTGGCACCACTGGGGATGCAGTGCAGTGACTCAAGAGAGTGCACTGGCACCACTGGGAATCCACTGCAGTGAGTCCAGAGAGTGCACTGGCACCTCTGGGGATACAGCGCAGTGAGTCCAGAGAGTGCACTGGCACCACTGGGGATGCAGTGCAGTGAGTCCAGAGAGTGCACTGGCACCACTGGGGATGCAGTGCCGTGAGTCCAGAGAGTGCACTGTCAGCAAAGGGGATGCAGTACATTGAGTCCAGACAGTGCACTGGCACCACTGGGGATGCACTGCAGTGACTCCAGAGAGTGTAGTGGCAACACTGGGGATGCAGTACAGTGAGTCCAGAGAGTGCACTGACACCACTGGGGATGCACTGCAGTGAGTCCAGAGAGTGCACTGGCACCACTGGGGATGCAGTGCAGTGAGTGCAGAGAGTGTACTGGCACCACTGGGGATGCAGTGCATTGAGTCCAGAGAGTGCAGTGGCACCACTGGGGATGCAGTGCAGTGAGTCCACAGAGTGCACTGGCACCACTGGGGATGCAGTGCAGTGAGTCCAGAGAGTGTACTGGCACCATTGGGGATGCACTGCAGTCAGTCCAGAGAGTGCACTGGCACCACTGGGGATGCAGTGCAGTGATGCCACAGAGTGCACTGGCACCACTGGGGATGCACTGCAGTGAGTCCAGAGAGTACACTGGCACCACTGGGGATGCAGTGCCGTTGGTCCAGAGAGTGCACTAGCACCACTGGGGATGCAGTGCAGTGAGTCCAGAGTGTGCACTGGCACCACTGGGGATGCAGTGCAGTGAGTCCAGAGAGTGCACTGGCACCACTGGGGATGCAGTGCAGTGAGTCCAGAGAGTGCACTGGCACCACTGGGGATGTAGTGCAGTGAGTCCACAGAGGGCACTGGCACCACTGGGGATGCAGTGCAGTGAGTCCAGAGAGTACAGTGGCACCACTGGGGATGCAGTGCAGTGAGTCCAAAGAGTGCACTGGCACCATTGGGGATGCACTGCAGTGAGTCCAGAGAGTGCACTGGCACCACTGGGGATGCAGTTCAGTGACTCCAGAGAGTGCACCGGCACCACTGGGGATGCAGTGCAGTGAGCTCAGAGAGAGCACTGGCACCACTGGGGATGCAGTGCAGTGAGTCCAGAGAGTGCACTGTCAGCACTGGGGATGCACTGCAGTGAGTCCAGAGAGTGCACTGGCACCACTGGGGATGCAGTGCAGTGAGTCCACAGAGTGCACTGGCACCACTGGGGATGCAGTGCAGTGAGTCCAGAGAGTGTACTGGCACCATTGGGGATGCACTGCAGTCAGTCCAGAGAGTGCACTGGCACCACTGGGGATGCAGTGCAGTGATGCCACAGAGTGCACTGGCACCACTGGGGATGCACTGCAGTGAGTCCAGAGAGTACACTGGCACCACTGGGGATGCAGTGCCGTTGGTCCAGAGAGTGCACTAGCACCACTGGGGATGCAGTGCAGTGAGTCCAGAGTGTGCACTGGCACCACTGGGGATGCAGTGCAGTGAGTCCAGAGAGTGCACTGGCACCACTGGGGATGCAGTGCAGTGAGTCCAGAGAGTGCACTGGCACCACTGGGGATGTAGTGCAGTGAGTCCACAGAGGGCACTGGCACCACTGGGGATGCAGTGCAGTGAGTCCAGAGAGTACAGTGGCACCACTGGGGATGCAGTGCAGTGAGTCCAAAGAGTGCACTGGCACCATTGGGGATGCACTGCAGTGAGTCCAGAGAGTGCACTGGCACCACTGGGGATGCAGTTCAGTGACTCCAGAGAGTGCACCGGCACCACTGGGGATGCAGTGCAGTGAGCTCAGAGAGAGCACTGGCACCACTGGGGATGCAGTGCAGTGAGTCCAGAGAGTGCACTGTCAGCACTGGGGATGCACTGCAGTGAGTCCAGAGAGTGCACTGGCACCACTGGGGATGCAGTGCAGTGAATCCAGAGAGGTCACTGGCACCACTGGGGATGCACTGCAGTGAGTCCAGAGAGTGCACTGGCACCACTGGGGATGCAGTGCAGTGAGTCCAGAGAGTGCACTGGCACCACTGGGGATGCACTGCAGTGAGTCCAGAGAGTGCACTGTCACCACTGGGGATGCAGTGCAGTGAGTCCAGAGAGTGCCCCGGCACCACTGGGGATGCAGTGCAGTGAGTCCAGAGAGTGCACTGGCACCACTGGGGATGTAGTGCAGTGAGTCCACAGAGGGCACTGGCACCACTGGGGATGCACTGCAGTGAGTCCAGAGAGTGCCCCGGCACCACTGGGGATGCAGTGCAGTGAGTCCAGAGAGTACAGTGGCACCACTGGGGATGCAGTGCAGTGAGTCCAAAGAGTGCACTGGCACCATTGGGGATGCACTGCAGTGAGTCCAGAGAGTGCACTGGCACCACTGGGGATGCAGTGCAGTGAGTCCAGAGAGTGCCCTGGCACCATTGGGGATGCACTGCAGTGAGTCCAGAGAGTGCACTGGCACCACTGGGGATGCACTGCAGTGACTCCAGAGAGTGCACTGGCACCACTGGGGATGCACTGCAGTGAGTCCAGAGAGGGCACTGGCACCACTGGGGATGCACTGCAGTGAGTCCAGAGAGTGCACTGGCACCACTGGGGTTGCACTACAGTGAGTCCAGAGAGGGCACTGGCACCACTGGGGATGCAGTGCAGTGAGTCCAGAGAGTGCACTGTCACCACTGGGGATGCACTGCAGTGAGTCCAGGGAGTGCACTGGCACCACTGGGGATGCACTGCAGTGAGTCCAGAGAGTGCACTGGCACCATTGGGGATGCACTGCAGTGAGTCCAGAGAGTGCACTGGCACCACTGGGGATGCAGTGCAGTGAGTCCAGAGAGTGCACTGGCACCACTGTGGATGCAGTGCAGTGAGTCCAGAGAGGGCACTGGCACCACTGGGGATGCAGTGCAGTGAGTCCAGAGAGTGCACAGGCACCACTGGGGATGCACTGCAGCGAGTCCAGAGAGTGCACTGGCACCACTGGGGATGCAGTGCAGTGAGTCCAGGGAGTGCACTGGCACCTCTGGGGATGCAGTAGAGAGTGCACTGGCACCACTGGGGATGCAGTGCAGTGAGTCCAGAGAGTGCACTGGCACCACTGGGGATGCAGTGCAATGAGTCCAGAGAGTGCACTGGCACCAATGGGGATGCAGTGCAGTGAGTCCAGAGATTGCACTGGCACCACTGAGGATGCAGTAGAGAGTGCACTGGCACCACTGGGGATGCAGTGCAGTGAGTCCAGAGAGTGCACTGGCACCATTGGGGATGCAGTGCAGTGAGTCCAGAGAGTGCACTGTCACCATTGGGGATGCAGTGCAGTGAGTCCAGAGAGTGCACTGGCACCACTGGGGATGCAGTGCAGTGAGTCCAGAGAGTGCACTGGCACCACTGGGGATGCACTGCAGTGAGTCAGGAGAGTGCAATGGCACCACTGGGGATGCAGTGCAGTGAGTCCAGAGAGTGCACTGGCACCACTGGGGATGCACTGCAGTGAGTCCAGAGAGGGCACTGGCACCACTGGGGATGCAGTGCAGTCAGTCCAGAGAGTGCACTGGCACCACTGGGGATGCAATGCAGTGAGTCCAGAGAGGGCACTGGCACCATTGGGGATGCAGTGCAGTGAGTCCAGAGAGTGCACTGGCACCACTGGGGATGCACTGCAGTGAGTCCAGAGAGTGCACTGGCACCACTGGGGATGCAGTGCAGTGAGTCCAGAGAGTGCACTGGCACCACTGGTGATGCACTGCTGTGAGTCCAGAGAGGGCACTTGCACCATTGGGGATGCAGTGCAGTGAGTCCAGAGAGTGCACTGGCACCAATGGGGATGCAGTGCAGTGAGTCCAGAGACGGCACTGGCACAACTGGGGATGCACTGCAGTGAGTCCAGAGAGTGCACTGGCACCACTGGGGATGCACTGGAGTGGGTCCAGAGAGTGCACTGGCACCACTGGGGATGCAGTGCAGTGAGTCCAGAGAGTGCACTGGCACCACTGGGGATGCACTGCAGTGAGTCAGGAGAGTGCAATGGCACCACTGGGGATGCACCCCGGTGAGTCCAGAGAGTGCACTGGCACCACTGGGGATGCACTGCAGTAAGTCCAGAGAGTGCACTGGCACCACTGGGGATGCAATGCAGTGAGTCCAGAGAGGGTACTGGCACCATTGGGGATGCACTGCAGTGAGTCCAGAGAGTGCCCTGGCACCACTGGGGATGCAGTGCAGTGAGTCCAGAGAGTGCACTGGCACCACTGCGGATGCACTGCAGTGAGTCAGGAGAGTGCAATGGCACCACTGGGGATGCACCCCGGTGAGTCCAGAGAGTGCACTGGCACCACTGGGGATGGACTGCAGTGAGTCCAGAGAGGGCACTGGCACCACTGGGGATGCAGTGCAGTGAGTCCAGAGAGTGCACTGGCACCACTGGGGATGCAATGCAGTGAGTCCAGAGAGTGCACTGGCACCATTGGGGATGCAGTGCAGTGAGTCCAGAGAGTGCACTGGCACCACTGGGGATGCAATGCAGTGAGTCCAGAGAGTGCACTGGCACCACAGGGGATGCAGTGCAGTGAGTCCAGAGAGTGCCCTGTCACCACTTGGGATGCACCCCGGTGAATCCAGAGAGTGCACTGGCACCATTGGGGATGCAGTGCAGTGAGTCCAGAGAGTGCACTGGCACCACTGGCGATGCAGTGCTGTGAGTCCAGAGAGGGCACTGGCACCATTGGGGATGCAGTGCAGTGAGTCCAGAGAGGGCAGTGGCACCACTGGGGATGCAGTGCAGTGAGTCCAGAGAGTGCACTGGCACCACTGGGGATGCAGTGCAGTGAGTCCAGAGAGTGCCCTGGCACCACTGGGATGCACCCCGGTGAATCTAGAGAGTGCACTGGCACCATTGGGGATGCAGTGCAGTGAGTCCAGCGAGTGCACTGTCACCATTGGGGATGCAGTGCAGTGAGTCCAGAGAGTGCACTGTACCACTGGGGATGCACTGCAGTGAGTCCAGAGAGTGCACTAGCACCACTGGGGATGCACTGCAGTGAGTCCAGAGAGTGCACTGGCACCAATGGGGATGCAGTGCAGTGAGTCCAGAGACGGCACTGGCACCACTGGGGATGCAGTGCAGTGAGTCCAGAGAGTGCACTGGCACCACTGCGGATGCAGTGCAGTGAGTCCAGAGAGGGCACTGGCACCAGTGGGGATGCACTGCAGTGGGTCCAGAGAGTGCACTGGCTCCACTGGGGATGCACTGCAGTGAGTCAGGAGAGTGCAATGGCAGCACAGGGGATGCACCCCGGTGAGTCCAGAGAGTGCACTGGCACCACTGGGGATGCACTGCAGTGAGTCCAGAGAGGGCACTGGCACCACTGGGGATGCAGTGCAGTGAGTCCAGAGAGTGCACTGGCACCACTGGGGATGCAATGCAGTGAGTCCAGAGAGGGCACTGGCACCATTGGGGATGCAGTGCAGTGAGTCCAGAGAGTGCACTGGCACCACTGGGGATGCACTGCAGTGAGTCCAGAGAGTGCACTGGCACCACTGGGGATGCAGTGCAGTGAGTCCAGAGAGTGCCCTGTCACCACTTGGGATGCACCCCGGTGAATCCAGAGAGTGCACTGGCACCATTGGGGATGCACTGCAGTGAGTCCAGAGAGTGCACTGGCACCACTGGTGATGCACTGCTGTGAGTCCAGAGAGGGCACTTGCACCATTGGGGATGCAGTGCAGTGAGTCCAGAGAGTGCACTGGCACCAATGGGGATGCAGTGCAGTGAGTCCAGAGACGGCACTGGCACAACTGGGGATGCACTGCAGTGAGTCCAGAGAGTGCACTGGCACCACTGGGGATGCACTGGAGTGGGTCCAGAGAGTGCACTGGCACCACTGGGGATGCAGTGCAGTGAGTCCAGAGAGTGCACTGGCACCACTGGGGATGCACTGCAGTGAGTCAGGAGAGTGCAATGGCACCACTGGGGATGCACCCCGGTGAGTCCAGAGAGTGCACTGGCACCACTGGGGATGCACTGCAGTAAGTCCAGAGAGTGCACTGGCACCACTGGGGATGCAATGCAGTGAGTCCAGAGAGGGTACTGGCACCATTGGGGATGCACTGCAGTGAGTCCAGAGAGTGCCCTGGCACCACTGGGGATGCAGTGCAGTGAGTCCAGAGAGTGCACTGGCACCACTGGGGATGCACTGCAGTGAGTCAGGAGAGTGCAATGGCACCACTGGGGATGCACCCCGGTGAGTCCAGAGAGTGCCCTGGCACCACTGGGGATGGACTGCAGTGAGTCCAGAGAGGGCACTGGCACCACTGGGGATGCAGTGCAGTGAGTCCAGAGAGTGCACTGGCACCACTGGGGATGCAATGCAGTGAGTCCAGAGAGTGCACTGGCACCATTGGGGATGCAGTGCAGTGAGTCCAGAGAGTGCACTGGCACCACTGGGGATGCACTGCAGTGAGTCCAGAGAGTGCACTGGCACCACAGGGGATGCAGTGCAGTGAGTCCAGAGAGTGCCCTGTCACCACTTGGGATGCACCCCGGTGAATCCAGAGAGTGCACTGGCACCATTGGGGATGCAGTGCAGTGAGTCCAGAGAGTGCACTGGCACCACTGGCGATGCAGTGCTGTGAGTCCAGAGAGGGCACTGGCACCATTGGGGATGCAGTGCAGTGAGTCCAGAGAGGGCAGTGGCACCACTGGGGATGCAGTGCAGTGAGTCCAGAGAGTGCACTGGCACCACTGGGGATGCAGTGCAGTGAGTCCAGAGAGTGCCCTGGCACCACTGGGGATGCACCCCGGTGAATCTAGAGAGTGCACTGGCACCATTGGGGATGCAGTGCAGTGAGTCCACAGAGTGCACTGGCACCAATGGGGATGCAGAGCAGTGAGTCCAGCGAGTGCACTGGCACCACTGGGGATGCAGTGCAGTGAGTCCAGAGAGTGCACTGGCACCACTGGGGATGCACTGCCGTGAGTCCAGATTGTGCACTGGCACCACTGGGGTTGCACTGCAGTGAGTCCAGAGAGGGCACTGGCACCACAGGGAATGCAGTGCAGTGACTCCAGAGAGTGCACTGGCACCAGTGGGGATGCACTGCAGTGAGTCCAGAGAGTGCACTGTCACCACTGGAGATGCACTGCAGTGAGTCCAGGGAGTGCACTGGCACCACTGGGGATGCAGTACAGAGTGCAGTGTCACCTTGGGGATGCAGTGCAGTGAGTCCAGAGAGTGCACTGTACCACTGGGGATGCAGTGCAGTGAGTCCAGAGAGTGCAGTGGCACCACTGGGGATGCACTGCAGTGAGTCCAGAAAGTGCAGTGGCACCACTGGGGATGCACTGCAGTGAGTCCAGAGAGTGCACTGGCACCACTGGGAATGCAGTGCAGTGAGTCCATAGAGTGCACTGGCACCACTGGGGATGCAGTGCAGTGAGTCCAGAGAGTGCACTGGCACCACTGGGGATGCACTGCCGTGAGTCCAGAGAGTGCACTGGCACCACTGGGAATGCACTGCAGTGAGTCCAGAGAGGGCACTGGCACCACTGGAGATGCAGTAGGGAGTGCAGTGGCACCACTGGGGATGCAGTGCAGTGAGTCAAGAGAGTGCACTGGCACCACTGGTGATGCAGTGCAGTGAGTCCAGAGAGTGCACTGGCACCACTGGTGATGCAGTGCAGTGAGTCCTGTTGTGGTTTAACCCGGCTGGCAGCTAAACACCACACAGCCGTTCGCTCACCCTCCCCCCTCCCTCTCTGGGATGGGGGAGAGAAACGGGAAAGTGAAGCCGGTGAGTTGAGATAAAGACAGTTTATTAAGACAGGAATATAATAATAACAATAATAATAATAGTGATAATCATAATAGTATTAATAATAGTAATGTGTAAGAAAACAAGTGATGCACAATGCAATTGCTCACCACCCGCTGACCGATGCCCAGCCTATCCCCGAGCAGCCGGCCCCCCACCCCAGCCAGCCACCCCTATATATTGTTTAGCATGACATCAGATGGTATGGAATACCCCTTTGGCCAGTTTGGGTTAGCTGTCCTGGGTCTGTCCCCTCCCAGCTCCTGCCGCACCCCCAGCCTGCTCGCTCGCAGGACAGAGCGAGAAGCCGAAAAGTCCTTGGCCTGGTGTAAACACTGCTCTGCAACAATTAAAACATCAGCATGTTATCAGCGCTCTTCTCACCCTAATCCAAAACATAGCACCCTACCCAGCTACTATGAGGGAAAATTAACTCTGTCCTAACTGGAACCAGGACAGATATCCATCCTTTATTCCATACCATTTATGTCATGCTCAGGTTACACTCTTTCCAATACATTCTGATTAATCACCATTTTCATCTATGATATATAGCAATTATGGTAGTGATGACATACAGTATTATATAATAATTAACATACTACAATTCAACTCATAGGCTATTCTCACCCAGTATCAAATCCCCTTGAGGTACACACCGGACCTCCCCATTCTTTTGCATTACCCACCAAGTGCATCCAGGTCCCTGAGCAAAAGCAATTCCACGAATGGGTTTGCCTTTTCCTGAGGCAGGAGTAGCCCAGACTGTTTTACCCAGCATGTTTCTTATGTGCACTACAGGAACTTTATCCCCTTCTACAGTGCGTAACAGGTTTGATTGGGCAGGTCCAGCTCGGTTGGCAGATCCCCTGGTATTGACTAACCAGGTGGCCTTTGCCAAATGTGTATCCCAGTTTTTGAATGTCCCAGCACCCATTGCTTTCAGTGTATTCTTCAACAGTCCATTGTATCGTTCAACTTTTCCAGAGGCTGGTGCATGATAGGGGATGTGATACACCCACTCAATACCATGTTCTTTGGCCCAAGTGTCTATAAGGTTATTTCGGAAATGAGTCCCGTTGTCTGACTCAATTCTCTCTGGGGTGCCATGTCGCCATAGGACTTGCTTTTCAAGGCCCAGGATAGTGTTCCGGGAGGTGGCATGGGGCACAGGATATGTTTCCAGCCATCCGGTGGTTGCTTCCACCATTGTAAGTACGTGGCGCTTGCCATTGCGGGTTTGAGGGAGTGTGATGTAATCAATCTGCCAGGACTCTCCATATTTATATTTCAGCCATCGTCCTCCATACCAAAGAGGTTTTGACCGTTTGGCTTGCTTGATTGCAGCACATGTTTCACAGTCATGAATAACCTGTGCTATAGTGTCCATGGTCAGGTCCACCCCTCGATCACGAGCCCATCTGTAGGGTGCATCTCTACCTTGATGGCCTGAGGTGTCATGGGCCCATCGGGCTATAAATAATTCACCTTTATGTTGCCAGTCCAGGTCCACCTGAGCCACTTCAATCTTAGAAGCCTGATCCACCTGCTGGTTGTTTTGATGTTCTTCAGTAGCCCGATTCTTGGGCACATGAGCATCTACATGGCGTACCTTTACAACCAGGTTCTCTACCCGGGCAGCAATATCTTGCCACAATGCCGCAGCCCAGATGGGCTTGCCCCTGCGCTGCCAGTTGTTCTGCTTCCATTGCTGTAACCACCCCCACAGGGCATTTGCTACCATCCATGAATCAGTATAGAGATAGAGAACTGGCCACTTTTCTCGTTCAGCAATATCTAAAGCCAGCTGAATGGCTTTCACTTCTGCAAACTGACTCGATTCACCTTCTCCCTCAGCAGCTTCTGCAACTCGTCGTGTAGGACTCCATACAGCAGCTTTCCATCTCCGATGCTTTCCCACAATACGACAGGACCCGTCAGTGAACAAGGCATATTTCTTCTCATTTTCCGGTAGTTTGTTGTACAGTGGGGCTTCTTCAGCACGAACCACCTCCTCCTCTGATGATATCCCAAAGTATTTGCCTTCTGGCCAGTCCATAATCACCTCCAAGATTCCTGGGCGACTGGGGTTTCCTATTCGAGCCCGCTGAGTAATCAGTGCAACCCACTTGCCCCATGTAGCATCAGTTGCATGATGTGTAGAGGGGACCCTTCCTTTGAACATCCAGCCTAGTACCGGCAGTCGGGGTGCCAGGAGGAGCTGCGCTTCAGTACCGACCACTTCCGAAGCAGATCGAACTCCTTCATATGCTGCCAATATCTCCTTTTCAGTTGGAGTATAGCGGGCTTCAGATCCTCTGTATCCCCGACTCCAAAACCCCAGGGGTCGACCTCGAGTTTCCCCAGGTTCTTTCTGCCAGAGGCTCCAGGTGGGACCATTCTCCCTGGCTGCGGTGTAGAGCACATTCTTTACATCTGGTCCTGTTCGGACTGGCCCGAGGGCTACTGCATGAACTATTTCCTGCTTAATTTGTTCAAAGGCTTGTCGTTGCTCAGGGCCCCATTCAAAAGCATTCTTCTTACGGGTTACTTGGTAGAGCAGGTTTACAATCAGACTGTAATTTGGAATATGCATTCTCCAAAACCCCACGACACCTAGGAAAGTTTGTGTTTCTTTTTTGCTAGTTGGTGGAGACATAGCTGTTATTTTGTTGATCACATCCATTGGGATTTGACGACGTCCATCTTGCCATTTTATTCCTAAAAACTGGATCTCTCGTGCAGGTCCTTTAACTTTATTCTGTTTTATGGCAAAACCGGCCTTCAGAAGGATTTGGACTATTTTCTTCCCTTTCTCGAAAACCTCTTCTGCAGTGTCACCCCACACAATGATGTCATCGATGTACTGCAGGTGTTCAGGAGCTTCCCCCTGCTCCAGCGCAGACTGGATCAGTCCATGGCAAATGGTAGGGCTGTGTTTCCACCCCTGGGGCAGCCGATTCCAAGTATATTGGACTCCCCTCCAAGTGAAAGCAAACTGTGGCCTGCACTGTGCTGCTAGAGGGATGGAGAAAAATGCATTAGCGATATCAATTGTGGCATACCACTTGGCTGCCTTTGATTCCAGTTCATACTGGAGTTCTAGCATGTCTGGCACTGCAGCACTCAGTGGTGGCGTGACTTCGTTCAGGCCACGGTAGTCCACTGTTAGTCTCCACTCACCATTAGACTTTCGCACTGGCCATATGGGACTATTAAAAGGTGAATGAGTCTTGCTGATCACTCCTTGGCTCTCCAGTTGACGAATTAGCTTATGGATGGGACTCAGGGAGTCTCGGTTGGTGCGATATTGCCGCCGGTGCACAGTTGTGGTAGCGATCGGCACTTGCTGTTCTTCAACCCTCAGCAACCCCACAACAGAAGGGTCCTCTGAGAGACCAGGCAAGGTAGACAACTGTTTAATGTCCTCTGTCTCCAAGGCAGCTATGCCAAAAGCCCAGCGGAACCCTTTTGGGTCCTTGAAATATCCTCTTCTAAGATAGTCTATGCCAAGGATGCACGGAGCATCCGGGCCAGTCACAATACGGTGCTTTTGCCACTCATTACCAGTTAGACTCACTTCAGCCTCCAATACAGTTAACTGCTGGGATCCCCCCGTCACACCATAAATACAGATGGGCTCTGGCCCTGTATAGCTTGATGGCATTAGAGTACATTGTGCACCGGTGTCTACCAAAGCCTTATACTTCTGTGCGTCTGACGTGCCAGGCCATCGAATCCACACAGTCCAATAAACTCGATTGTCCCTTTCCTCCCCCTGGCTGGAGGCAGGGCCCCTCTAGTCCTGGTCAGAATCTTCATTTCTGTGTCTAAAGGACTGCCTGCTGGAAGTTGGAGCAGCAAACTTTTCAGAGAATTCCTTTTTCCCACTTGTTTTCCTTTGCAATTCACGTACCCGTGCCTCTAGGGTCGCAGTAGATTTTCCATCCCATTTTCTCATGTCCTCTCCATGGTCGCGTAGGTAAAACCACAGGGTGGCGCGGTGTGTGTGCCCACCATATTGTCTTCCTTGCATAGATGAACGTTTACCCCAATAGCTGAGACACTGGTTTGTACAGGTGGGGAGGAAAATAATCTCTCTTCAAGTTGGTGGATCTTTTCAGAAAGTTTCTCCAAAGTATTCTCTTTTAGCTGGTGGACACTGGTTCGTTCAGGTGGAGGGGAAGATAAATTCTCTTTAAGTTGGTGGACCTCTTCAGAGAGTTTCTCCACAGCTGAGACACAGGCCTGTAGGGAAGAGGAGAGATTTCCTTCGTACTGCCGGAGTAATTTAGCCACTTCATTCACTGGGGGATTCTCCTCCGCTTTCCAGGCTATTATTGCCAATGAGCTGGCATATGATGATGGTGCACTCCGTACAAACTTCCGCCACATAGGTGGTGTACACTGGACTGCATCTGGATCTGCGGATGTTTGTGCGTCGTCTAGGGCCTTATAAATTACTTCCCGTATGGCCAATTCCCTCAGGTACTGAATTCCCTTCTCCATGGTGGTCCGTTTGCCTGGTAGACATACAAGTTCCTCCTTGAAGGGATACCTTTCCTGCACAGCTGACAGGAGACGCCTCCAGAGACTGCGAGATCATGCTCCATCTCCAATTGCTTTGTCAATGCATGCGTTCCTAGCAAGGGATCCCAGCCGCCTGGCTTCCTTGCCCTCTAATTCCACATAATCGGCTCCAGTGTCCCAGCACCGAAGCAGCCAGGTGACAAGCTGCTCACCTATACAGCAACCAAAATCTTTTCGCACATCTCGTAGCTCACGCTGGTATAGAGTCCGGGTAGTTACTGTTGATTTTTCGACATCCCCATCCTCATCTTCAGTCTCCTGCACCTTTGATGGCCCAGCCTCGTCTTCACTATGCCCAGACTTAGCAGAAGACTGTTTGCGTTCTAAACGACCTGAGCCTCTATACCATTTCTTCACCTTGTCTACAGGGTCAACTTGCACTGCTACAGCTCGTTTCTCTGACCCAGACACAGGAGTGGGAGCGGCTGCCACGGCTGGAGCAGCTGCCGGAGCTGCAGCTAGGTTGCTAGTAGCATCAATTGCAGCTCAATAGGCACAAGCCAGACCCCAGCACGCTACAGTGATTTGTGTCACTTTGGAACTGCCAGAGTCATGACACCTTTTTTTCAAGCATTCTGCCAGCTTTTTAGGATTTTGCAGTTGTTCAGGGGTGAATGTCCAAAACACTGGAGGTGACCACTGCTCTAGAAACCTGCCCATATCCTCCCACACTCCCTGCCACTCACAACTATCCCGCCTCAAGACAGATCTCCGGATGAGATTCCTAAGTAGTTGTTTAACCCTCAACAAAACCTGAAGCGCATTCAGGAGACATAACAACAAGAGCAGGCTGGTCTGAGTATCCCAAGGATATTCAACATCTCGGAGAACCACCGTAACTAGCTCGGGGGATAAGAGGGTGGTGGTGAAGGAAAAAGGGAGAGTGAACAGGGAGGGAAACATGTCTTCCCCTGTCCCCTTCACAGATTGGCTCCCTAACGAAAACAGGCAATAGGTGTAATTGCTAATAGTTTCCGAGATATGGGTTCCAAAGTATAGAGTCGACATCAGTGCTGAGTACAAATACCAGGTTAAAGTCGTGACCAGATATTTCATCATTTCATAAGCCATTGTTACACCGCACAGTACCATAACAATCTTAAACCAG
This sequence comes from Anser cygnoides, assembly GCF_040182565.1. Taxonomy (NCBI): domain Eukaryota; kingdom Metazoa; phylum Chordata; class Aves; order Anseriformes; family Anatidae; genus Anser; species Anser cygnoides. The sequence continues at coordinate 911,986 of NC_089877.1, forward strand.
GGCCTGGAAAGGATAAACAGTGCAACAGGGAGCACATACAGAGAGTAACACACTATAAAACTCAATTTGGAATACAGGTACAGCAGACTGGAGATTAAGGCAATCAACATCGTGACTAGCAACTATTAAGCAGGTCCAATACTTATACCAATTTTAGTTTAACACACTCTGGTCAGATTTGTCGATATCTCAACCCTTCGAGCCCCACGTTGGGCGCCAAAAGGGCTGTTGTGGTTTAACCCGGCTGGCAGCTAAACACCACACAGCCGTTCGCTCACCCTCCCCCCTCCCTCTCTGGGATGGGGGAGAGAAACGGGAAAGTGAAGCCTGTGAGTTGAGATAAAGACAGTTTATTAAGACAGGAATATAATAATAACAATAATAATAGTGATAATGATAATAGTATTAACAATAATAATGTGTAAGAAAACAAGTGATGCACAATGCAATTGCTCACCACCTGCTGACCGATGCCCAGCCTATCCCCGAGCAGCCGGCCCCCCACCCCGGCCAGCCACCCCTATATATTGTTTAGCATGACATCAGATGGTATGGAATACCCCTTTGGCCAGTTTGGGTTAGCTGTCCTGGGTCTGTCCCCTCCCAGCTCCTGCTGCACCCCTAGCCTGCTCGCTGGCAGGACAGAGCGAGAAGCCGAAAAGTCCTTGGCCTGGTGTAAACACTGCTCTGCAACAATTAAAACATCAGCATGTTATCAGCGCTCTTCTCATCCTAATCCAAAACATAGCACCCTACCAGCTACTATGAGGGAAAATTAACTCTGTCCTAACTGGAACCAGGACACTGGGGAAGGGGAGGGGCAAGAAACAACAAAGTAGAGAGCAGGACAAGCAGCAGCTGTGGTTCTTTTATCTCGTTTTCACCTCAACACCATACAGAGTGCAGACAAGAGAACTGGGGTGTTTCTAGAAGCAACAATCCCCAGGCTTCTGCTTCAGCTTTGAAAATTGAGAGGACAATATGACCAAGCAAGTAACTGATCATCTTCAGCTGGCATTAAACCTTTCCTTTACATAGGAAGAAAAATCTAGGAGCACCACAGATTACACGCCAAAAAAGAAAAACCAATTCCATGAAATAACATCACTCACAGGAAAAATCACACACTTGAGCAGGCTATCTGAAAACCAAAAGGCTATGCTGATGGGTCAGCATTTCAGGAACTGGACCCACTGACACCCCTCAGGAACATGGCAGGAGATGCACAATGCTGTCACAAGTGCTTGCAAAGCCTGCCCAACAGGCCAAACAGACTAACAATCCACCCACCAACTCAGGGCCCACACTGCCATCTACTCACCCTCGTGCCTCTTTCAAGTTTCCAGCTTAGTCCATGCCCATGACAAGGCCTACAAGAAAGAGAGAGAAGGTCAGGCCCGTGATGGACACGCAAACAGTACAGCTCCTTGCAGAGGTCTCAAGCACAGAGACTAGAGCCAGAAAAGAAACACCCTCAGGTCCACAAAGGCCAAAAGGCCATGAATGCACAGCAGCCCCAGCAGGGGCAATCACAGACTTATCCTCTCCAGATGAAAAAGGTGACCCTGCTCAGCCTCTTCCTCATACTGCCCTTATGCAGTCAAGGCCCTTGCCATGCATACTGAGGCTCTTTGTGAATCCTCTGGACAGCTACGCAAATGCCTTGATATATCTAGAGATTAAAATAGAACCCCCAAATAAGGAACCGTACCCCACCATGGGCTGCAGGGGGACAGCCTGCTTCACCATGGTCCTTGCCACAGGCCGCCGGGGACTTCTGCTCCAGCACCTGGAGTACCTCTCCCCCTCCTTCTTCACTGACCTTGGCGCCTGCAAGGCTGTTCCTCACTCCTCTTGCTCTCCCAGCTGCTGTGTGGCACAGCATGTGGTTTTTCTTTTTTCCTTTCTTAAATATACTCTCACAGACGCGCAAACAACATCACTTATTGGCTCCGCTCAGCAGTGGGGCCCTTACCTAACGTGGGGCAGCTTCTAGGCTCTTCCCACAGAAGCCACCCCTAGAGCCCACTGCTACCAAAACCTTGCCACATAAACCCACTACATCCCTTCACTTCAGTTAAGGGACGACCAGGCTGACAACACGCTCACCTTCCCTCACTGCTCCGTGACACGGGGATTTCCCTGTACAAGACCGCATTAGGCACCTGCAGAGACAACAGAAAAAGCACACCCTGAGGCACCTCACAGCCACAGCGTACCTGCTGCAATACCTCCCTCGCCCCAGCTCCTTTATCTCAGCTGCAGGTTAGCTCGATCTGAGACAAAGGGGGCTGCGCGAAAAGCGGCCTGGGCAGCGCCATCACAGACTTACCTTTCACGAATGGAAAAGGTGAGCCTGCTCACTCTCTAGGTAATACTGTGCTTATGTAGTCAAGGAACCGTACCCCCACCATTTTCAAGACACAAGTTAGCCAGCAACCCCTCCTAAACATACCTCTAGTACGTCAATTCCAAGCACTTAACATCTAGAAGGCTGCAAGGTCTAAAGACTCCACAGCCAGCCAAACCACAGGCAAAAGCTCCAGAAATATAACAAACTGCCCCAACCCTGGAAAAGACTACACCTTACCTGCCTCCTGCTGCTCTTTTCAGATACATGCTTGCACAGGGAGCTTCCATGATCCAGTTCTCCTAAACCCTGCTCCATCACTTTACCACCACAGCTGGAACTTGCATAATATTTGACATACAGGCCAAGACTCACAGGAAGCCCCAATCAATCTGTCAAAATCCTAAGGGACCTAGAACACACAAGCTAACATTACCACCCTTTCTGTAAACATGCTCTAACAATTTTATCACCTGAAGAAGAGCTGCATGCAATAAAGGCACCTGCTCCTACTATATAGATTGCTTTCCTCTAACAGATCCTTCTAACCCTTATCTCAAAGAGATGTGCATTTCCAAGCACAGGCCGGTACGCATCAGTCCATAGACTCCAACCCACCCAAAGAACCCTGCAACTGACAGAAGGAAAAACAAAGCACTTACCCCTAAGAGCAGCCCAGGCAGAAGGAGCTCCCTCATGCCTTGCCTGGGGCTCATATACCATTTGGCCCCGCCCAGCACCCAAACCCAATCACCTGGGAAAGGGGATGGGCAAGAACAACAAAGTAGACAGAGCAGGACAAGCAGCAGCTGTGGTTTTCCTTTTTTTTTTTTTTCCAATCTGGTTTTCAGCTCAACACCATGCAGAGTGCAGACAAGAGAACTGGGGTATTTCTAGAAGCAACAATCCCCAGGCTTTTGCTTCAGCTTTGAATATGGAGAGGACAATATGACCAAGCAAGTAACTGATCTTTTTCAGCTGGCATTGGCTTAAACCTTTCTTTTGGCATAGGAAGAAAAATCTGAACCTGATCTCCTTCTGTGACCAAGTGACGCGCTTGGTGGATGAGGGGAAGGCTGTGGATGTGATCTACCTTGACTTCAGTAAGGCTTTTGACACCGTTTCCCACAGCATCCTCCTCAAGAAACTGGCTGCTCGTGGCTTGGACTGGCGTACGCTTTGTTGGGTTAAAAAGTGGCTGGATGGCCGGGCCCAAAGAGTAGTGGTGAATGGAGCCAAATCCAGTTGGAGGCCGGTTACTAGTGGAGTCCCCCAGGGCTCAGTGCTGGGGCCAGTCCTCTTTAATGTCTTCATCGACGACCTGGATGAGGGGATCGAGTGCACCCTCAGTAAGTTTGCAGATGACACCAAGTTAGGTGCGTGTGTCGATCTGCTCGAGGGAAGGAAGGCTCTGCAGGAGGATCTGGATAGGCTGGACTGATGGGCTGAGGTCAACTGTATGAAGTTCAACAAGGCCAAGTGCTAGGTCCTGCACCTGGGGCCTAACAACCCCAAGCAGCGTTACAGGCTGGGCAATGAGTGGTTGGAAAGCTGCCTGGCCGAGAAGGACCTGGGAGTACTGGTTGATAGTCAGCTGAATATGAGCCAGCAGTGTGCTCAGGTGGCCAAGAAGGCCAACAGCATCCTGGCCTGTATAAGAAGCAGTGCGGCCAGCAGGTCTAGGGAGGTGATTGTCCCCCTGTACTCGGCTCTGGTGAGGCCGCACCTCGAGTACTGTGTTCAGTTTTGGGCCCCTCGCCACAAGAAGGACATGGAGATGCTCGAGAGTGTCCAGAGAAGGGCAACGAAGCTGGTGAGGGGTCTGGAGAACAAGTCTTACGAGGAGCAGCTGAGGGAGCTGGGGTTGTTTAGCCTGGAGAAGAGGAGGCACAGGGGTGACCTTATTGTTCTCTATAGGTACCTTAAAGGAGGCTGTAGAGAGGTGGGGGTTGGTCTATTCTCCCACATGCCTGGTGACAGGACGAGGGGGAATGGGCTAAAGTTGTGCCAGGGGAGGTTTAGGTTGGATGTTGGGAAGAACTTCTTTACTGAAAGGGTTGTTAGGCATTGGAATGGGCTGCCCAGGGAAGTGGTTGAGTCGCCATCCCTGGAGGTCTTTAAGAGACGTTTAGATGTAGCCCTTAGTGATATGGTTTAGTGGAGGACTTGTTAGTGTTAGGGCTGAGGTTGGACTAGGTGATCTTGGAGGTCTCTTCCAACCTAGATGATTCTGTGATTCTGTGATAATGGAGAGAGCAAGTAAAATCAAATCAGGGTGAAACAGCTTGTAGTAATAGCGATATCTGTACCTTTAAAAATAGAAGTTGTAGTTGAAGGACGCAAGCAGAAAGTCTGTAGGTAGAAATAATATGATTTGTTAAGACTTTATGTGAACAGGCGTAATCACAAAATGCATGTGCCAATATATGTAGATAGATTAATTTTAAAACGAAGTAAAATGATTTCTGAAAGCAAAAAGTGAAAAACACCATTTTTATTATATTGATTGGCATTTAATTTTTTAAAAGCCAAATGTGCATTTTGCTTATGGATGATTAGTTGTCATTTTCCAAAAGCAATTACATTTTAAATGTTACTACAGTTTTTCAAAGGAAAACTTAGACTTTTGTTCTTGTGATTGAATTGGTATTCAGATCTAAGACTTGCATAAAATGTGTTTTCCTCAGAGGAATATGTATGGCAAACAGTGGTAATACATCGGCAAGGTTTATCTCTCTCTGAAAAAAAGAAAAGATAAATAAGAATTTCTGATCTAGCTGTCACATGCTGCTGTGCCAGGTACAAAGTGGTTCTTCAGAGTAACCTCATATTACCTAAACACATTGTTTCTCCTGTACCTGAGGAACTTCCCTCTCTGTTATATGGATGCAAATGGGGTTGCTTCAGTTCTTGTACAGCAGTTTCTCCTATGTGGCTTGAACTTGTGTCCCTCTGCCAATTATGTATTTACTTGAGTTATTCTACTTTCATCTGTTTTCGTTCCTAGGGAAGACTACTCTTCAGTGCAGAGTAGAAGTTCAGCTTCAGTTTAGCTAGAATTTCTGAGCATAAATGAGGGAAGTTAAAACTGTCATAGCAAAATTTAGATAACGATATATATTTTTGCTGTGTAGAACACCTTGTAGGGATAGCTACTGTATGGTATGCAGGCCCAGTCAAAACACAAGTGAGCTGTTGACCCATTTAGAATTGCAAGGAAATTTCTGAAAATTTGCTCATAATAGCCTCAGAAAGGAACAAAGATGAAGTAGCACCACAAGCTTTGTGTTCCAATGTTTTCCCTTTCTGCAGAATTAACTAACCTATGACTGCCCACTGAAGAGCACTTGGTGTACTGGTAGCAAGGGAGTGCAGAGTGCTCAAATGCACCCAGCTCCCAGGAATGGGAAAATGCAATGTCAGGGCTGCTGCACATGCAAATGCAGCATTCAGTCTGTTGTCTCACGAAGTCACGTATGGGAACCATTTTCCACTTGTGGCATCTTTCCTGAAGTCTCATAAGTTGTTCTGTACTAAAGTGGGATGAAATTAAGACTTTTCTAAGCTGTGTGTGAAATGAGGAGAGAATACCTTACAGTAAAGACGTTCACCTGCAATGTCAGAAACCCAAGTCAAAGCCACGTTCAAGCTGGACTTGAATTTGGCTTTTTTTTTTCTGCTTTTATCTATCTGCTTGGAATTTTTCCATTTGCTGTAAATTGATATTCACTGGACCAGAGAGCGCAAGTGCTATTGATAAGAGCACTTAGAGAATATGTGTAATATGTTCAGTTCCTGTATTCTTAAGGCTCAGAAGGTTTCAAGGCGGTCCTAATAATCATATGTATTTTAGAGTACTTCAAAAAAGCAGCAGTTAAATAAGAAGGGGCTCTGTCTATTGTATTCTTTTTGCTTATCACAGAAATGGAGCTGAGGGCAGTAGCTTTTACACGTCCTGCTGTGCCACAGAACGGAACGTGGAAGTTTGCCAGTTAAGATTGTTTTGGTTTTGATGAATAAACTACACAACAGCATTCAGCCAGGCTGCTGCTGGCTGTTATATTACTGGACAAAATGCAGTGACATTCTTCATGTCCAAATTTGTTAAGACTGTGTTTCTTTCTCATTGGAAAGGTGACAGCATTAGCACGGTACACAACTGGCAAAGTGCTGAAGGATGAATGGCTGTTTTGTTACCCCTAGATCTTCCTTGGAAGTATGTTCCCTAAGGACCTGGTCATACAGTTGAATCTTTCTTGGGTAGAGTACAGGGCTTCCTTCTGAAGTGTATGCCTCAAATCTAAAATGAAGCTTCATGCTTAGATTTTGTAGCAAGACTGTTGTCCTCTCCTTCTTTCTTATGACATCTATAAGGGAAGATTACAGGAAAGCAGGCAGACATCTAAACTGTTCTTAATTGCTATTTATACTGCCTTGGCAATGATGATTCTAGCTACATTCCCACTTTATAAATGACATATGTAGTTGGGTTAAACAGAATCACACGCAACATTTGTTGGTCAATTACCTCTTAAATTATGTATGTTTTCTAATTTGGAAATGCAATTTTTCTTCCACACATAAAGCTCTTTTCTAAATATGTACTTAGTATATCTGAATTGATTACTTGTATTTGTACACAGAAGCTAAATTGAATAGAGTTTTTCTATTATGTGTATACGTTTCTATAATCAGGAAGACACCTTTATTTCTGTATGTATGGGATGTTCTCTGAACAATGGACAAAGAAATCAATGTGTGTGCAATTCTTAGACAAGGAAAATCTGAAAACCAAATGCATTCAGTCAATACGTTCATATTTATTAAAGTTAATATTATCCTAAGGCTCAATTATTTGAATTTACTAGACTTCCAGTAAGAATGTTTGTCTAGGTAAATGCATTCTTGCGTGATACCTTTAAATACATGTAATGTGAAATCTCATTTTACAAAAATAACTGATCTCCACCATGAAAACAGAAACTAAAGATGTTAATAGTTTTACATTTGCTCTCTCAACAAAACAAGGTCAAAACTAATCTTACAAAAACATGCATGATATGTATGGTCACTATCTGTTTCACAAACCTTCACTTTGGAAATATCCTTGAAGAAGTTTGTGTAAATGTCTGGTTTCTTTGCTTCTCTAAATTGATGTTCCTCCACTAACACTACTGTGTCTATGCTGATTTGTACCAAATAATTTAGTATTGGATTCTTACTGTAAACAGCACCGTTCACCCTACAGAGAACAGCATTTAAACATGCTCAACGTATTTAATTTTCCCAAATTCAGATTTAGGCATGAGCCATAATAAACAGTAGTATGAACTAAGAAACATTTTTACTTAAACGCTTTTTTCCATAATATCAATTTATGATATGATATTACTTGAGTTAGAAATTTCAGTGTCTAAGCTTTTGAAGAAATATTATTTTTGCATGTCAGTGCAACCTATCAGTTTACCAGACTCGATGACGTCTCTGCATTACTATATGGGACAGAGGATCCCCAAGAACAGGAAAGCTTGTAAATTGTGTTGTACAAGCAGGATTCTGAAAATAAATAAAAAGTAATTTGTTATTACAGGTTGGCTCTTTGCTAAGAACAAAAGTGGTACATAGTGCCATAAAAATATAGTTATCAGCATTGTAATTTTCTACTACATAAAATGCTGGAAAAGCCACAGGATGGAGCTGATGACAGATCATGCAAGCATTATGCTAGCTTAGTTTTTTGAGATGCACGGGGAGTTTCTGACATACAGTTTATATTCACATCTATCAGTGTGCTGTCTAATGAATGCTTTTGTTTAGGGTCACTCAAAACTGTGCTCCCCTTGGTCTCTTAATGGCTTGCATTAGCAAGTGCATGTCATCTGGAGAAAAATTCCTTCGTGTGTAGTTTGCTCAGAAATTTTTGCACTGTATTTCCATGTTTTTTTCATTGTTTTCCTCATACCTCTTTTTCCTCAGCAGCTCTGATGAACGTAGCAGCGTTCATCCATTTTAGAGGTTGTGAACAGGAGAATACTGTCTTACGTGTTTGATTGCCAGCTGTTTTAAAACAGTCTTATTGAGTTGTTATGCAGTTTCATTATCTCACTATCTTTCCTCTATAGTGTATTAAGTTTTTATGGAGACAAGAAAGAAAGCACAATGCATTAGTTTTAGCAGTCAAACTCTTTATATTTAAGTGCAAATTAAAATTTATTTCATTGTAGTGCTGTAGGTAGGTCTTTTGTCTTCAAGTCGCAATGTCTTGACAGTTATTTCAGTGAAACCAATATCTGAGTGCTCTAACTTCGATTATTTTTACACAGGGGAAACATGCTTAAGTTGCAAGGAACTACCAACACATTCTTTCTTCATGTAAACCTGAAAAACCACTATATAAATGTAAAGTATTTGGATTAATTTTCTTTTTATCTTCTCTTGCCTTTGCTGCTGGCTTCCTTTCTGTACCATGTATTTTGCTTCCAGCATCGGTGATATGGTCATTCTACCACAGCTACCAATTTCTCTTGTAGACAGAAGATTGTTGTGCTAAATCTGCCCTGAGTTTACTTCTACCCTGCTGATTGCTATACCTTTTAATTAGATTTCTATTTTCCTCTTTTTAAAAGCAGTCTGTTCTCAGGGACTCCCATACCACTCTTTGCTGGAAGGCTGTGTCATCATCTGACTATATCAAAAATTAAAACTTCTAATTTCTTGTTGCATTTTATTCACAATTGTTCTGTACCTGTCTACGTTTGTACCAATAGAAATAAATTTAGGCAAGTAATGATGTTAACTGTCAGCCTTCTCTTTTTTTTTTTTTTAATTGACTAATCAAGTCAGTCATTTTAGGTTCTGCTTCAAAACAAACTTTCAGTTTCTCTCCCCATCTAAGCAGGACTTTATACTTGTTTCAGTTCAGTTTATCTATTTGTAAAGCTATATTCTAGGTGAAATTTCGTAAGTGCTTCAGTCGTACTAATGTTTCCAGTGCTACCGTAAGGTATCTTCTTCACTGTAGATTGCTACCAGTGCTGTTAAAGTAACAAAGTACATGCAATTTTGAAGGGATACTACCTTGTCAGTTTTTACAGCCACCTCTGTGTTTCTTGGTAACTTTTGATTTTTTAAGTCAATCTCATCCTTAGCCATTTCAGATTGAGTTCCCAATTTGTAAAAAGTTTGGGCATTTTGCCCAGAAGTTGATCTTGCACAGTGTATATTTGAACTTCATTCCTTTTCTGTTTCAGAGTTTTACAGCATGATATATTAATTCTCTCGAAGATTTGCAATACCTCTTACCTGCTCATTGTCTGCAAATCCTGTTAGAACATTCCTACTTTTTGTTTCAGAACTATGAACGAAAATATAGAGTCTTACAAATCCAATACTTAAGGTTTTCAATTGTAGCCTGATGTTCCCTTTTGAGCTCTCCTCAGTGCATTTCATCTTGTTTATTTTCTGTTTGATTTCTAATCCATATCACGTCCAACTTTGTGTGGCATTGTAAAATAGTGGTCTAGACAACTATGGTGTCATTTGTCTGACCTCAACGAAATGCAAGAATTTAAAGCAGATCTTGAAGGAAGAGATAATGAGAGCAGTTAGAGGGTTGTTACAAGTGCTGTGGTCTAACGGTATGTAATTAAAGAAACAAAGAAAAAAGGGTACAAAATGAACCAAAGATAAATTGTCTGAATAATCAAATGGCTGTAAGTATGCCAACTGATTTTTGAAGAAATGCAGCAGATTTAATCTATCTGAACTTCAAAAGTTTTATGAGTCCTCTTTCTAGAAAATCAGTTGTCATTTTGAAGTCTGTGGCTGTGAAACACAAAAAGCAAAGAGCTGCTTCTGTCTTCTACCTGGGCTCAGGACTCGTAGAAGAAGATGATTCTAGTTTCTGGCCTGCTTTTTCTGGGGAGGAAGGGCATGTTACTTATCATTGCCACTGTTGACGCGTATAGGGCCCAGAATCGATGGTAGTGGTTTCTGCGTATGAGTGTGCTTTCATTATTCCAGAGTGGTTACTGTAAATGCTTTGGGGGTAATAAATATAACAAATAATATTAATAAGTAACTTAGTAGATAATTTATTTGTTCAAGGCATTTATTCATTTTCGTGACAGAGAGGATCTTCTTTGTAATGAAAGTAGGAACTCCCGTTTCTCCACATTTGTGCTGTTGTCCTATTCTCTTCTTCTTTCTGTGTTAGCCCTCTTTCTTCTGCTCAAGGAAGCAATGCTTTGCATACCTTATGTTCCAAGCACAAATGAGTGACCTCATTTGAAATGTTCCTATTATTGAGTCATAAGCAAAGAAAAAGTAACTGAGAAAGGACTACAGGAAGCTAACTACTCCCTATTTAGCTGTAAATAAACTATTCCTGGCTGTTTATCTAGTCTGTTTTTCTCAGCTTGCAGTAGAAGACTTCATTTTAGTACATAAGCCAAGTGTCTGCTTCAATTTACACCCATTGGTTGGTGTTGGTGTTTTTTTTGTTTGTTTGTTTGTTTCATTGTCAAATTAAATAATGGAGAATATTTTATTACCTTCCTCTTTGTGTCAGCATTTTAATACCTGGTGCCGTCCCCTCAACTGTCTACAGTCTAGACTTTATTGTATTTCCTCTTTTCCCTTGAGTACATTTTCTAGAATTTTGATTATACTTGGTGCTCGTGCATGAATTTTCTTAAATGGGTTCCCATGGCTTTTCAAGTGCGATGTCCCAGCCTTGACCCAGGACTTCAGGTTAGGTTTATCAGTGTTGTGTAGAGCAGAAGGGCTACTGGGGCTATTTCATAATGCTACTTTTATGCCTTGTCAGAAGAATTACACATTTCTCAGGGACAGTACTGGCTGAAAATAAGTAAATAAAAGACAGCTTGCTTACTATGTGACTGTCCCAAGTTTTTACAAAGATTTACAAATACCATGCTAGCAAAAATGACTAACATTTAATTGCATAGCTCAGATCCTTCAGATATAGCCAAGACCCTAACCCTGTTGATACATACTATTTACACAGCCCTAGCAATTTGTTACTGATAATGAAACCATAGAGACACGCATTGTGTCAGAACTCAGTAGGCTGAAGTAAGATTAGTTGGCTCAACATTTCCCTACCTGCTAAATCCTTGCTCAACATTGCTATCACTAATTCATTTACCAGCATTAAAATGCAAAATGTCATATCATGATGATATAGCATTAACTTCCCACTAGCAAATACAAGTAAATACAAGTAAATTTTATTACACGAAAATAAAAAATCAAATACAGATGTGATGGGAAAGTGAAATACATTGTTTTGCAGAAGGTCTTAACTAAATATTTCTTCTGCTTTCACTCTGTTTACCATCTCATCTCCCTGTTGTGATGGCTGAAGATATAGTAATAAGTAGAAATTTTCTTGATGGATGGTTTATTAGCAGAAACAAAGGAAAAAAAAATCCATTTAAGAAAAGTTAGTACTTTCTAGATAGCGTATCAAAGCTTATGAAAATCTTGTACTTACTATCCAAAGTTAAAAACTATACTGTGAGCAGTTGGAGATTTTCCTTGTAATGTCAAGACTAGGAGCAGTTGTAAATTTTCCTTGTACTGTCAGGTACCATTCTTGCATAAGAGGAGAATTTCTCCAAATTCAAGTTTTATTTTAACAAATTTCATATTTGTACTAACCACACAACTCTTGCAAGGTAGAATTTCTTCCTTTCTGTTTTATCCTTTCACAAATTCTCCACTTTAGAGAATTCAGTGGTTCACCCGACTGTCAGGTGCATTACAGCTTGTATGGCTCTATGGTTCGTCTGTAGACAATTCCCACCTGTGCTTAGAGGCATTATTATCTTTCCAACAGAAGCCAGGGTAAGTGGTAAAGTCAAGGACTGTGAAGTGAAATGTGACAGACAGATGAGCTTCTGCTCAGGAGTTTGCCCCTTTTTTTTTTTCCAGTCAGTTTGAGTGAAAAAAAAATCTAAGCAAAAAAACTGGCTGGAGGATTTGGACCTGCAGGAAGCCAGCATATCCCTCTAGAGCTTCTTTGTTAAGCTCTTGGGCCTTATTAAATTTATCCTCTTTACAGAAATAATGGCGTTAATGTGGGGGAACTTAACAGAATTTCTAAGAAATTATATCCACACATTTCACCATAATGTCTCTGATTGACCCCCATGACCTTTCCAAAAAGTCCCCCATCTGCAGGTTTCCAACTTAAGCAGCAATAACCCTAGATAGAGAGGACTTACAGGATCGTTTATCTTAGGTGGCTCTTCCCCGTCATTTCCTGGAACCGCAGGTGGCACTGGGGACAGAATTCCTTTACAGGGGAAAGATAACAGTAGGTTTTATCCTTTCAAACAATAACTGAGCCTCCAAGAAAGCAACACTTTGCATTTGTAATATAAATCTGGAGAGGGAAAGAAAAGCAATAAATTAAATCCTCCTCTTCTCCAGCAAAGAATACTGCTTTTGTCTTACTGAACATCCTTTAACATTCAGATACACTGCAGCAGCACTCAGCTATGCCAAACATCTACTCAGAGGGAATTCCTTTTGATTTTCCTTTTTATTCCATACCTCATAAAATGTTCCAAGACAGCAATCATTATCTAAATGATTATTCAGCTGGATAGTCCAGCCATTATCTTAATTGTTCATCCAACCTTGCTCCAGTTCTTCAACCAGTACTGCTTATTTCAAAACTCCGTTTTCAGCTCCTGGGTGGAAATAAAAAGATTTAACCTTGGTGTAGAAACAATGAAGGAAAAATCTTATATGAAGTATTTTAATGGATATTGAAAAGAATGGAGAAAATAGGGAGGAGCAAACGATGTGGATATTAGTAAACATCTTCAATCAATTTTAACACTGAATGAACAGATACTGGAGGCTGCTGACACGTCTGCATGTTATCAAGTTCAGAAACATTCATCTGAGATCTTTAACTGTTGTAGGAAAGGATGTTTCTATTCTATATGTGTACTCTATATATTTGATTGTGGTTATTGCTGATGATTTTAAATGCATCTTTTAGGAAAGGATCATCTATTAAAAAGGCTGTAGTACTCTTGGCAACATTTTAGTTGTGAGTTAGCTGCATACATTAATTACAAATCCCTCTGCAAGCACATCTGCACCAATTCGTAGAAAATCAAATTTGGAACAAATGAAAATCTAGGCAGAGACTGGACAATCTGCAGAAAGCTGGGACCATTAGGATTAGCTGATTAAAAAATGTTGCTACTGTAACTATTTCTTATGAGGAAGTTAGGCATATTGTTGCTCATCATACACAATATGCCGAAGGTACTACATTCTTTCAAACGTTGCCCTATATGCTGTTCCAGTTTATAGACTGCCTTTGGGAAGAGGCACAGGGGAGGTGACAGCAGCTTGAAGATCTCCTGAGAGTGTAATGTGCTGGTTACAGGACAGAGCTGTAGCCCCAGGCCACTTCATTCTCACTGGTGAAGTGGACCCAGAAGCAGAGGTGACTGGAGCACCCTTACACCAATTTAATGACCCCTTAGGAAGCCGAGAGACGTCAGGGAATCTGAGGCTGTTTTCTCTTACATCAGGTGATGGTTTACTCTTGAATAAGGAATGCTTGTGGGGAGAATGAAATCAACTCTGCATCCCAATCAAGTCACAGGCTGGGTGCTGAGCCAAGCATGAGGTCTATGACCAAACCACCCTATTAACAAGTGGGACAATTGCCAAGCTACCTTAATTATAATGCTCATGCAATTTTGGCATTGAAGTCTGTGCAAACAGTTTGCAAAATTGCTGTGGAGCACAGAACATTATTTTGCTTATGTGATTCTATTTCTCTTCCTGGTTTATTTCGAGGATTTAAATGGCCAAAAATTGCAGTGTGATAAGCAAAATAACAGTGGTGACAGTGCGAATGAATCCTACGGGTCCCAGTAACAGGCTTAGAGATGCCATACACATTGTCCCAAAGGTGTACTCTTACTTTCTCAGAAATTTGTCCAGGCAAAAAAAAAAAAAAAAAAAAAAAAAAAAAAAAAAAAGAGAGAGAGAGAAAAGATTAACTTAGTGATGTAACTAATCCTTCAGATTGCTTGGCAGCTCCCCGGAGAGAGTAGTTTTAACTGAGGATTGGAGAGAAATGCCATTCCCTATACCCAGATCAGCTGCTCCATTGAACTGGACCTATGCAACAAGCCCATTAGGTTTGGGCTGCAAAATGTGCTTGATGCACCTTTGTTACCAAGTAGCATTGCTGTGTGTGGGTGCTAAGTCTAGCGCTTGGCGACTTATTATGCACGTGCTTAGCAGTGGTGATGCACATGTGCAGGCTTGGAAACACTGCGATTTGTGCCTGTGTTTCTATCCAAGGTCTGACAAATGAAGAAACAGAACGGTGCAGATAACTGGTTATGCACCCCAACACCACAGGAGAACATCAATCTGGAGACAATTTACTCTTCAGTAAAGAAAGATTGCCTCTAAAATGGTGCAGTCTCATTTCTTCACCCCTTTTCCCAACTCACACTTGAGTTTCTGAACAACTCTATAGAAAATGATGACTTGAAAGAGGGTGGCATCTATGCATAACATTTTGTCATTTTCTCTAATTTTCCATATGTACATTTCTAATCACTGCCAATGCTGTCTTCAAGTCTCAGTTGCTCTATTTTTTATCTAAGCCTACGCAAACTATTTCTATGGTAGGCTTCTGTTCATTTTCCCATTATTTCTCAGCTAAAACTTTCCAGTTATTTTGTCTTTAATTAAAAGAGTTTGCTGCTTCAAATTCACCCTGGGCAGCTTCATTATTTTCCTTTCCAGCTATCTATTCTGTGTCTATTACAGGTCCATTTCTGCTATGTTACCAAAGCAATGATACTCCAGTTTTATAATATAGTGATAATGACATTTGTCTCATATTTTTTTTCATAATTGTGCACGGATTTCAATCTAATATCTGAAATTCATTTGTATTTTAAATGTGGTGAAGTAGAAATGTAGTGATCTTTTAAATGGGTGGGGGACATGAATACAGGTGCCATTGCCACCCTGTTAACTTTGCATTCTGGAAGAGCTACTGTAAAAAGTGCTTAGTACAACTGCCTGATTTTTATCGATAAATGTACCTACTTGGTGGCATTCCTAAGGCACTTGACACCACTGAACCAAACAGTTGACCAGTACCGCATTTCATTACAGGGAGAATACTGAGAATAAACATCTATCTCATAGGTGCCTATTTCTTACATTATTATGTAATCCTTTACATTTACAGTGCGTAAGTAATCATTAGAAGCACATCTGAACCAAAATAACAAATTCAGATATCTTGGAGATACTTAGGTCTGGACCTGAAAACAATATTTGCTTGTAGTAATTACCTCACTGATGAGTTAAACCTGAAGTTCAGCCCTAATTTACTTGAAACATAGAATTTTATTTATTTATTTATTTTTATTCTGGAACCCAAAGTAAGGTCACTGTTGTGACTCCCCTTGTCATTTTCATTGTGAGATGCTGGATGCGGTCGGATGAACCATGCTGACTCATTCCTAGGTCTGTTTGATGTATTGTAATTAAATTCACATTTTTCTGTAAGAGACATTTATGGTGGCTAACAGGGTAGAGCAAAGCAGCGTCTTTGGGAAAGGGGGACTTGGAGGGAGACTGCTGGCTGAGCATTTTTTTCCTGTAAGTTATAGCTGTTTCTTCAACCTTCAGAAGGATAGATGAGCTATACTGTAACTCCTGTGTTATCGGTGCTATATTAAGATAGCACGAAGTTGTTGCAGGTGGCTGCTCTGTTTGCAGTTTGCTTCAGAGATCCTGTCTGGAACAAACAGTGTTCAAAAGGGAGCTTATCCTAAGTGAAAGGAAAAACAAATTAAGGGAAAAGAGCTGCATCTCAGACCTTGTGACCCTGTTGTGCTGATAAATGCCTAAAGCAGGAGAAGTATGGCCTTCAGTTTTCCTTGATGGCTCAAGCAGGTCTGACAATGCCAATTCCTCTCTGTCAGAAATTTCAAAACTTGCTTTGAGAGCATAATAACTTTATCTACAGCCCATGAAACCACAGAGGGGGCTTTGTTTCAAGCTGTTAGAGGTTTGGATTTGTACTAAAATACAAACAGGCCTTTGGTGGTGCACGCTGTTTGTAACGTACTGTGTGTTCTGCTGCTATTTAGTATGTGACAATTTTCAGATAATTGGAAAACACCAGCCA
The DNA here is from genome assembly GCF_040182565.1 of Anser cygnoides. Taxonomy (NCBI): domain Eukaryota; kingdom Metazoa; phylum Chordata; class Aves; order Anseriformes; family Anatidae; genus Anser; species Anser cygnoides. The sequence goes on from NC_089877.1 coordinate 928,557, forward strand.
ATCTGCGAACTAAATTTCAATGAAGTATGAATTATAACAGGTCCTGCCTGCCTCGCACCTCTTTGCTTCCTTTACAACATCTCTCTGTGAAATGATACATTCCAGCAGTATGTATTACTACTCAGGGCGAAATTTCAGTACTGCCAAACTGAGCTGATTAGGAGACAAGGTCTTTTACTTTTTTTTTTTTCCAGTTCTTGTTTTTTATCTTCACTGGGTTGTATTAGTCACTGAATGCATCTGGCAGAGTCTGTTGTTTAGCTTAATAAAATAAATACTTTACTAGCATGCATCGGTTTTGTGCTTCGTACAAGCTGCTGCTATTAATTTACATCAGGAAACAGCTTTGCTTCACAAATATAAGATAAGAGAAAGTCATTGCATCCTATGTTGTGATGCAATAACCAACAAAACAGTCATGTTAAGAACTATCTAAGTAATAGTGAGCTCTCTGGAAAATAAGGAATTTCTTTTAAGTATTATTATCCTTTTGATATGAGTGACTAATGGGAGGATGCTTTATTTTGATTAAACGTAGCAAGTGGTGATAGTGCTAGACATCTTTGAATTATATTCAGTCACAAGGACGGGCCGTTTCAAATGTGAGAGGGAATCAACAACAGCTGTCTGCTCATGGCTGCAAACCTCTTCTCCAGCCAGACCACCAACCCTAAGGGCGGTTGTTGATTCTCTTGGAAGTGGTTATAGATACACACACTTGTATCTCCGTGCTCACAATCTTCTGAACGTGTTGAAGCTTTGCCTACCAACAGTCTTTCTGCTGATGATTCACTGACTCCCTCCTCTCTCTCTTTTTCGCTGCAAATCAGTTTCAAGAAGGCTTAGCTCAGAATTTACCAAAGTTGCTATTATTGTTTTAAATGGTCAGCAGGAGATAACTAGCCCATACTGGAAGAATGTCTCACTGAGAAACTTGGAATAATTTAGAGTTTAAGACTACATCCTTACTTGTATCCGGGGGCATTTGCATTTGAATAATGCCAATTAAAAGTGCCCTTAGAAACTGCTGAAATAAGAGTAATTTCTGAGGCCTGCCTTGCTTTCTAATTACAACTTGCTCAGAAGTTATACTTCCATGGCACTCAGCATTAACAGAAGTTAGAAATGGCACACACTTCTGAGATGACTTTCACTATTTCCTCTGTCTTGCACTGAATTTCTCATGTTTCCATAAGTCTGTGTTTGACTGTTCAGTCAATGGGCTGCCAACATTTCCTCTGGGAATTAATTCTATATAGTGATACATTTTTTTTTGTCAGGTTTTCTGCTATGAAACCAACCGCGTCACTATTTTTAACATCATTCAGTAGTTTGTAAAATTCGTTCTCTGATGTTTGAATCCTTAGCTCCTGATGTCACATTTATTCCATTTTATCATTTAATAACTTCTGGCTCCCAACAAACTATTCAAAGGGTAGCAAAAACTACTCTAAACACCAAAGCTTGAGTAGAAGCTTTATTGATGCAGAGGTAGCAGGGAAGGATAACTAGCTGTTTTTCTAGTTGGAGATGCCATGGCATGCCTGAATTTTCCACTTATTAAAATAATGCTGGTAGATCTGAAAGGCATCCCACATGCATAAGAAAGTTCTGAAGTCTTATCAAGGCAGGAAAGGAGAAGGGTGTTGTCACCACCAACTCTCATTCTCTGGGAACTGTTACCAGGTGGCAGAGTCCAGGGCAGCCTTTGGTGTGCTCTGTGACCACACCGAGACTGTAGCCCCATAGGGAAGGGAAACAGCTAGGGATGCAGGGACAGCATCAGCTCTCCTTCGCTTCTTTCTGAGGATGCAGCTGGTAATTGCTCACTAGGAGAAAAATCTGGTTTGAATAGTCCCACTTCAGTTAATCAATACTTTTAAGTAAGAAAGTTACGCTCCACTTCTTCAAGAAATGTTCTTCCATTCACATAGCTAAATTGCTAGGTAAGTTTCCTAAAAGTAACGCTGCAAAGACCCACTGAATTCACTTATTGGTGTCTCTTCTGCTGCTGTTTATTTCCAGGCTTCTTCCTTCACTCTTGCAAGTTCCATGGGGCTTTTTACTGAGGAACTCAGTTTAGGCCCCAGATTCTGCAAGCTGAGATATTTATACAGAGTAAGCCCAGAGTCTCTGAGGAGCAACTAGGATTACCAAAGCATTAAATTTCAGTAAGATGAGAATTCTCTAGATTCTGTGGATTTTACAGCAGAGTTTGGGACTGACAGGCACTGTCAGCTGGGAGCTCAGCGTGGCTTCTCGTTTCCTGCTACCAGGCAGGTGTTCACTTGCAGCTCCATCCTTTCACAAGTACATGGTTCTCCTGGATGTTTTATTGCCAAGTTCTAGGAAAAAATAAATATGAGATGTCAGAGAAAAACAGAATATCCTGTTGCTGAAGGATAAAAATGCCCTCAAATTTATTAACTCTAATGATAATGTCTATTTAAAATGGTATTGAAAAGCAGTCTGCTATGTAATTAAACTATTAAATAAAGGCCCAAACAACATTTGTTTGGTCAACCTAACCAACACCTTTGGTATTACCTCGCTTGCCCACAGTTTAGCTGAGGACCTGGTGTTTCACTTTCCTGGGCATTGCTTTCTGAGTAAGTGTATGGCAAATTCATAAAGTTCATTAACACCATCTGATGCTCTGCTCTGACCACTGGTTTTGTTGGAGTCACAGCAGAATAATTTTTTTTTCCAACAGGATAAGCAAACCTATTAAACGCAGAATAGAGACTGAACCCCAAACTTGAAGCTGATGGTGTTTTCCAAAATGGCCACGTACCAGCTGCAGTGCTGTTGGTATGTGTTCTGCTGTTGATTTGAAGGGAGCGGGATGTGACCTGTGGTACCTTTCATGGCACAGGGCATTGCAAGCATACTACCATTTAGGGATCTACTCATCCTCTAATATGCACCCTGAAAATGCTGCAACACTGTTTATTGTCTTTATTAAGGTTGTACCCGGTTTATGCTGATTTTGATAGAGGAAAGACCATGTTCTGTATCACTTATGCATGTTTACGCGTAAGGCTATATTTTCAGCATGCATCAGGGCCCTAGGTGCCCCAAGAGGCTCCGATTGCTCTGAGCAGCCATTGCTGGGGGTGGCACTTGGGCACCCTCTGCCCCTGGCCAGGCCCTGCATTTGCACCCTGGTGTTTGCCCTTCTACCTGAGTCACACCATGCCTGTGCTCGGCTAGCTGCACATCCCCGTCCCTGCCTTGGCTCCCGGCTGGACCTCAACCCTGCTCGCCACCGCAGCTGGGTCTGGGGGCCTAAGGGCCCTGGCCAGCCCTGGTTGCTGTCCCAGCCCTGCTTTTCTTGCCCGGTGGGTGCCCTCTGCTGCCCCAGCCCCCTTGCCCCACAGGACACCCCCACACAGACTCCCACAGGACCCCTGAGGGTTTGCTGGATGCTTATGATCTTGTTCTGTCTTTTCTCAACAGGTTCACACAGAACGGAAGAATCTGTATTTTGGTACCTGAATAGAAACCGGTCATCTTGGGCTTTTGAGTTTTTTTGTTCCCTGTGTTATAAATAACTCTTAATCAGGACATGGCTTACAGAAAAGCAAGGAGGGAGAAGCTGGAAACAGAGTTCTTTTGGCTTCAGCTAGTGCTGTTAAAAGCCTGGGTGTTTGGAAATGAACATTTGGACTGTGCATTGTCTCATTTTCTTCCTTGTAGCCAGTCTCTCTCCTCCCCTCTTGGAATAATTTACGTTTGATTGTTTGTTTTTTCATCCAGGTCTCTCACTTGAAGTAATGCTGAATCCCACTTTAAAGAACTCCCAGGGGTCTCCAAGCAGGGGGACCCAGCTGCTTGTGAAAGGCACAGAGGCTCCAAGCAGATGTTGCTGCTTCTCCAGCAATATGCATTAATATCAGGAAATGTATTCCCTTCCTGGCTTCCTCCTTACAAGCAACTGTTAGTGAGTAAGATGCCTTTGCCCTGTGTGCTGGTCAGTTTGCTAATCTGAGCTGGTTAGATGACAAACACATGTGCAGTACTGCATACGGGAGTAATATAACCCAGCTGGGTATGATGCACTTTTCATCAAAGCATGGCTTAGTCTGAAACCTTATTTGTCTTGTATTTTAATGCGGTGTCACCAAGATAGTTACAAAGCAGATAGTTTCCTGCTTGGCTTGAGGTGAGCAAACATAACAGTTTTTATTAACCAAACCCAAGAGGTGAATGCTGACAGAATGGAAGCTGAATGGACTCAGTCAACACGCGTGGAGAAGACGGGTGTGGCAGTGAGCGACATGCAGCCTGTTGCTGAAGGCCTGGATGAAATCAGCATCATTCAGGGGTTGATACTCTGCAAAAGCTTCATAGACTGTACAATATAAGGAGGGTGTGCAGATGGAAGTTGTTTTATATGTACCACATCATAATAATTTTCTTAGTAAAACAAGCAGCCTCTCGTTCCTTCATGAAATAAAAATGGGCTGGTGCCTGTTTTCCATTTTTGGCACCTCATAGTTTATCTGTATGTTCCTTGGAGGTAATTAGCAGGGAAGATTGATGTAAATCTCCCTTCTTTCTCATTACATGCTACACTCAAATGATCTTGCCTGAAAGCTTCATTCAGCTAGAGTGTGACAGCTGAAGCTGGAAAATACACTCTTAACGTGGTTTCATCCCAGTCCAACATCTTAAAAGTGAAACCAGAGCACAGAAGATCTGAAATGACTCTGTGGATATTGCAGGAAAACGCTGGAGGCCACTGCACTGATGATGATGCCCCAGATGACCACAGCAGGTGGAGTCATCAGAGACTACAAACAACCACAGAGGAGATAGTGGAGAAATCCAAGTAACCCAAACACATGGCGGGGGGGGGGGGGGGGTGGATGGATGGATCTATCTGAATATTTGGATATAGGTCATCTGAGGTCACTCAATAAACTCAGAGGGTTACTAGGGAGTCAAGTGAAGCCTGACAGTTCATCCAGGGGTCATTTAAGGTCACCAATTAGCCTCTGGGGTCATCCAAGGTCACCACTGCTAAGTTCTTGGGGTTCTGAGGTCACCACTGCTAAGTTCATTGCGTTCTGGGGTCATCTGAGGTCACCAATTAGCCCGTGGGGTCATTTGAGGTCACCGCGGCTAAGTTCTTGAGGTTCTAGGGTCACTGCTGTGAGATCACTGCTCCTCAATTCTTTGGGTTCTGGGGTCATCTGAGGTCATGAATTAGCCGCTGGGGTCTTTCGAGGTCACTGATTCTAAGTTCTTGGGGTTCTGGGGTCATCTGAGGTCACCACTACTAAGTTCTTTGCGTTCTGAGGTCACCAATTAGCCTGCGAGGTCATCTGAGGTCACCACACCACAATTCTTTCAGTTCTGGGGTCATTTGAGGTAACCAATTAGCCTGCAGGGTCATTCAAAGTCACCACTGCTAAGTTTTTGGGGTTCTGGCGTCATTTGAGGTCACCAATTGGCCCTGGGGTCAGCTGAGGGCAGCGCTGCTAAGTTTTTTGGGTTCTGGTGTTATTTGAGGTCACCAACTATCCTCTGGGGTCATCTGAGGTCACCCAATTAACTCATGGGGTTACTAGAGGTCACGTGAGGCCTAAGGTTTTGAGTAACATTTCTGGGATTTTAACACCGGGTATTCGGCAGGGTGGGGTGGTGCCAGCTGAGCTCCGTGTTGCTGCCCTCTCTCTGCGACCCTCGCACGTCCTGCTTCCATCCCCATTGGTGTGCATTACACGTGGCTCCAGTTTGGGTCACTGTGTTCTCCTGAGGTCCCTCTGTCCATGTGCTGGGCAGGTTTGACAGAGAAGGTCAGCTCTCAGCTGATATTTTGAGGGTGTCATCAGTGGTGGGGTTCATCGTCCCCAGGCCCAGTCCGTCTGCGCGCTCCCTCTCTGCCTTCATCTGCTGTGAGCACGGCAGATGTTGGGGTACCACCTGGGGTGCTCCCACCTGCCTCTGCACGCCCCACCCCCACCCCCCATTTTTCCCCTTGGTACATCTTTGCTGCATTCCCTTTCCTCAACTGGTCTTCAGCTTTTCAGTTGGAAAGCAGCACCACAGCTGGGGCCAGGCACATCCTCACGCTCCAGAGGAGGTGGTCTCATGGGCCTTTGTGCTCCGCTGTGCTCCCATAGCTCAGGATTTGTTTGCGCACACACATCTTTTTCTTCCAGCTCCTTCCCTCGGCCTCCAATTGAATTGTGGGGACAGGGGTGCCACTGCAGCAGACGGTTTCTAAGCTCCCCTGCTGTGCTGCTCCCCTTTCTGCCTCCAGCATCTTGTTAACCAGCCCCAGCCCCGCACCCACACCCCACACCCCACACGCTGCTCCTTGCACACCCTTTATGCAGCAGCAGTACCCCAGTGCTTCCTCTCCTGTGCGTGGCTCCCCTTCTCTCACATTACACTAGTTTGGTGTGCCTTTCTGTCTTTTGTTTTTCCCCTTTCACGTCATCAAATTGCTTTTGCTTTCTGGCTTGAATTCCCAGCCATTATTTGGCTGACCACTTAAAATGCAAAGATAGTGGTGCTACGCCCGGGGAAAATAGAACAAAACCAACCCGGCTCAGCCAGCTCAGGCAGCTGCTGGCCTTTAGAGAAGCCTTAGTTTTCATTAATCTGCCTGCTCTGCACAAAACATTTCCTCTAAGAAACTGAGCTCACTGGCAAAAGGACAGTCAAGACCCCTTCCCAGCTGCAGTGATCTCTGATGGTGGTCAATAAAAAAACATTGTTGGTATTTTTTCTTGCAATTCTACGTCAGCTTCAGAAACTTATGGCCTGAAACCTTAGATTAATTTATAAAAACGAGAGTCTCTCTTGACTGTTATACAATGACATAAAGCAGACTTGATAGTGGGGATTGTGTCAAACACAAAATTATAAAAATACAAATTTATTTTATTCCACTGTTATTTATTAAAAAAAAAGTCACAGACATATTCACTGTCTCTGAAGCTGCTCCCATCGATCACTTTTATTAGACCTTATATTCCATTCATCCAACACTGTTTTAATGCTGTGGTGTTTTCAACTGCATTGTGGGATGACAGCAAATGCCTATCATTTTCTTAAGATACTGAGCGCTGGGGCAAGAAAAGCAGCTAAGAATTAGAACTGATAATTTTAGGAAGGATGATGTTTCCCAGCTCTTCTGGACTGCATAGTCTTCTGTATAAGCGAGCATGCAAATACTCATACAGGTGTCACAGTCTTGTTCTAGACAGGAGAAACCATGGCAGTTAGTTGCAATATATGAGATACTGCATACACGCGCCCTGAAAAATCCAACTTAAAATTCAGTTTCATGAGTGGCAGAACCCACGCAGAGCCCATAGGGCACCATGAGTGTTACAGACTGTTCCTCGTTTCCCCTGTACAAACTTACCCATCCGTAACCAAGGTCGTATGAGACTGCAGCAGTAGCCACCATTGCTGCTCAGAGACTCACTTTAGTGCTAGATCTCCTCTGTAGCACAGAAGTGAAACCACATTTTTCTACCATAAAAAGAAAACCAAACCTTGCTCCGTGGAGTCCTCCTTATCTTTAGGCAGGATTTAACTGATACTTTGGAGGTGACAGAGATTCCAGTAAAACACTGTGTTAGTGCAGGGACGCAGAGCAAACACAAGTCCTCTTTCCCCTCAAGGTGGCTATGGCTGCAGCAATGAGAAAAAAGGTCTGGAAAAAAGATTTTATTTTGTCAGCTCAGAAACCTTTTTTCAGGAGCCTGAAACTTGGAATGCAAGACACAAAACTATTTTTTTTGTTTTAGTCAGCCAAAACATGCTGAGTCTGACTTGTTTTTTTTAAGAAATGACTAAGTTGTCAACACTGAGTCAGCTGAGTACTGCAACCATAACACCTCCCACTTCAATTAGCCACAGCATGTTCATTACTGTCAGCTAAGACACAGCCGGGCATTCAGCCTACAGAGTGTAAATCCCGTAAGGAAGTACTGCTTAAGGTAGTTTAGTGCTGAACTAATTCATTGTAGGTAGTAAATAACTAATGAAGTTATGCAATTATTTATATCACATTTAAAACCACAGTAATCCTAACATATGTGGTCATATCATAGTATACAGAGGAGTTGCATACACCAATTAATTGGTTCTGGATTCACAATCATTGGGATAACTTGACTATTTAGATCATTATACTTTATTTGCCCACCCACACCCCTTTATGTGAAACCCTAGTGCACAAATGCAATGTGACATCCCAATTAGAATCCATCAGCTCAAAGAAACGCGGTCTTACTGCTCATCCAATAAATAAATCCTACTTTCCCTATGCATTGTTTCATCCACAGCTTTCCTTAATACCCACCTTCTTTCTGTGCTGTTCTCCAGCTTCTCTCCTTGACATTCAAGCTCCTCCACCCCCTTTTCTCTTCAGACCAGCATGTTTCCTATGGTGGGAGCAGGACTGTGCACTGAGACCGCATGGGCTCTGCAGCCCCAAGCCGTGAAGAAAACAGCCCCCAAAGGAACAACCCAGTAGCTAGTGCTGTGCTAGTGAAGGACCTTGGCTGATATCACTGTAAATGTTTAAATAAGGCAGAAAAGGCATGCAACCATGTGCCCAAGGGAGCCAAGACCCTTTACAGAAACAAAGGAAGGGATGAGATGAATACGTGAGATTCAGACTGTTATTACGAGACATGATTTCACCTACAGGCCTTCCTCTTGCCTCCCAGCAATGGCTTTCTTTCACAGCACTTCATGCATTTCCAAAGGCCAGCAGCATAAAAGCAATCTAAAAAATATATTTAAGCCTGAAACCAAAGAGCAGCTGTTTCATTAACAAGAGAAGTGAAAGGAGAAAGAATTGTAGGACAGAGCTCCCCAAGTGTGCCAATTGACTTGTATTGCCAAACAACTTGTATGTTATATATTTAATGCTATCTTGCAGAAGTTCTTCTAGCATCTGACATATTTCAGATGTGCAGTAGCTGACGTAGGACCTGCCATGTGTGCGCTCTCTTCTCCTTCTTAAGAAGTAAATAACTGGGAAATGGTCCCAGGACATGGACACAGCACTCAGTATTAGACATCTTACAGGACCATCTTGCACTAGCACAGGGAGCTTGAAGAAGCTCAGGTGATAGCAGGAAAGATTTTCCTGCCATCTTCCCTTTCTACTGTGGAAAGATCCAGAAGGAAGAGAGACAATGCCCGCTGGGAGTTGCACCACTGTCGTTCTTGTACAGCAATACCTGGACATGCACCCTGAACTCCAATTTATGAAGTGTCAGCTGCACAAGATGAATTCTCTGCATCCTGCAGGTCCTTGGACATCTACATATCTCCTGTAGAGAATAAATCCCTTCTGTCCATATCAGTGTTTGTCCTTAATCCAAAGACTCTGCAGTTCATCAAAATGCTTACCCCAGCCTTCAACGAGCCTGTACAGGCCAAGTTCCTCAGCTCTCTTGGAACGATGGCCTGAAATCAGAGTGCAAAAAGGTGAGCAAAACAAGGGAATTCAGTGTGCTCAGTCCAGCCAGGATTCCTTATGTTAGCTGAGACAAGAGCAAGCAGAAATTCATCGTGTGTGTGTAGTGACAGTTTAGAGCAGGTAAGAATGAGTTGAGCAGTTGAGCAGGTAAGAATGGAGTAAGAATGAGTTTAGGGATGACAGCCCTCAGAGCTCATGATTGTGCCATCATTAGACAGCTGGTATGGACACAAAGGCCAAGAATGAGATCAGGGAAATAGCAAGTAGAGTGTTCAGCCACCGACAACTATGTGATGTGAGAAGGGACTGAGAAAAGATGAAGCTAAATCCTCCAGACAACAGAGCAAGGGAAGGAAGAGGTACACCAACACTGAGGTTACAAGCAAGGCTTAGAAATGAGAATTTCCATCCTTCTTCTATCAGACACCTGAATTTATCAATACTGCCTCATTCCTCACTCTGCAAATAAACTACCTCTAGTTTATATTCTGAGGTCCTCACCCCAAGAATGTCATTACAGAGTCCACCACCGGGCGAGCCAGCATTGTGCTGCCAGCTGATTGTTCTAGCGCTTTGTGAGGCAGGCTACAGGAGCCAGCGGCTGCCCGTGGTGTGCAGCCTGCAGTGTCATCAGGGAGCTTGTATGGCTCCCCACGCAGCCAGAGGCTCGGTGTTGTGCCACGTGTCAATTCCACCCATGGGGAAAATGGCATTGTCCCACGTCAGCTTCAGAAAGCTAAAGGAGGATGCCCTTGTTTCTATCAGTACAATAAGCTATGATAAGATGGTGGCATGCAAGGCGTGCTTCATCATTTCCATACTTCACTCCTGAGGACGTGCTTCTCTGCCTTTGTCTGGTCCCAGGCTGGCCCCTGCACAGGAACCGCCCCTGGGGAGTCCCTGTGGACCAGCCAAGCCCTTACCCAGCCTTCCCTCTTGCAGCCTCTTCTGCAGGGAGCGGCAGGGGTATGGGACATGAGCTGAGCATGCTGCTGCTGGTCTCACTGGCTGCACTACAGAGGTGCAGCAGCTCTTCTTGCCCCTGTGCCAGGGAACCTCTCTGCTTAACTCCAGCAAAAGGTAAGGAAGGTAGCAGCCTCGGAGAAGCTGCAGAGAACTGTCAGTTTTGGCTGCATCGTGAGGGGTCAAAACGGAGGACTGTGAGGAAAAGGAGGGCAGGGATAGAGCAAGAGAGAGAAGGGTTTGTCCACAGGAAAGCAGATGTTTCAGAGAGAAAGCAACTGAAACTCTTCTTTTTCTCACCAGATAGATGGAGGTCGTACAGGTGGAGGAGACTGCATTGCTCCTAAACTAGGAGGACCAGTACCTCTCAGAGTACAAAATGACCATAGCCAACTCAAGTGTCTGGCTACCAACAATCACACCTGAAGAGATGCCACTATCTGGAAAAAAAATTAAAAAATTCAAGCAAAGAGCAGCTTTCTGCACTACCTCTCTCTTTCTGGTTGTGTCTGCTTCAGCCTTGAAAGTCAGCTGATGCTTTAAAGACCTTGGCACACGGGGGTAGAATTCAACTGAATAAATCAATTAACAGGTCCACATCTGAGCTACTTGGATTAGACACCCTTTAAAGTTAATGGATAAAGTACTATTCATCATGCACTGAATCAGAGAGCTAAAATAGGCCAGGTGAGTCATGCCTAAAAATACCTAATCCTCTCCATTAACTAATAAGGGAAGCCTGGAGTGCCCAGCTCAGCTGTAGATTTCTGAGATACAAGAACTGAATCCCAGCTCAGGTTCCTGTCAGTCACTCTCAGTAGCAGGATGACCCCTTGATCCAGCTGATTCGACCCTCCTCTTCCAACAAGATTGAAAGATCAGCTGGGAGAAGCGCTTGTGTTGTGCTTCTCTGCCTTCCCTTGGCTGACCCCCAGTTACTTGAGTGCGAAGCCCGGGAACACACAGGGCAAGGCTGAGCTCCGCAGCACAGCTCCTGTCACTGCTCAGGTTTGTTTGAGCAGATCAGAGGACCCAAACCCAGAGATTTTCAGTCCCAATTCCAAGCTGCACCTCCACAGAAGCTGGCGAGGCAGGGGAGAGGAGTGGTACTGAGAGAGATGGATGCCTTGCGATTACCTTCTAGGTAGGTGGAGGAGAAGAAAGACGGTCCCTCTGTGCCAGGTCAGGAGGGCTGAAAGATGAAACTGCTTTGCTGTGGCCTGCAGGGATTGTTACTGGCAGCAGACAGCCATCTCTGGGGCTGGGAATCACATAGCACTCTTTGAAAGGAAAGCCCTCATAACTGAGAAGAAAAGACTTACCCTCACAGGGCCTGACGGTATCAGTGGGAAGACTTGCGTGGTTTTGAAAGCTTAATTCACCTATGTTAGCATCGCCTCCAGAGGTGCTGCAGGGGGGAGAAGGGGGAGCAGATTCCTTCCATGTGGAGAGGATGGGAAAACCGTTTGGGCAGCACAGCCCTAACCAGGAGCCATACCTGACTTCTGTGTCAATCCCAAACATAACGGGTTTTCATCAAGTTTTCTTCCCACATTCCTCTAATATCACAGCTTATTTCTCATGATCACTTCTCCTCCGCAACTACACTGGTGAGCAGCGTCACCTAAGCTGCTTTCTCCATGGGAGACCATGGTCTCCAGGATCAGAATACACTGAGTGCTGCTGGAAAAGTGCTTGGTTCACACTCAGGGTGGCCCAGATAACTCCTTGTCCTCAGGCCTGAGATGCACAATACCCTTGCTGTGCACCAGGATTTTATCTTGGGCTATTATGACCACACCTGATGCCTTAGCTTTCCTTCTCACCGTTCCTAGAAAATTGGCTATGAAGGAATATTTATATGAATATTGACTGTTTGCCTTCCTTTCTGTCCATGTTTCCCTGCTCCCTGTCTCCAGACCATTCCTATCACCCAAGATGTGCTCTGTGGAACATCTCCCAGCTTACTGCTGAACCCAGAAAGCGCTGATGGCTTGCCAGCAGTCCTCTACTAGCACGCACGAGTGATGGAACGATGCTCACTGATCAGGCTTGCAAAGCAACAAGAGGTATTTCCACTTTCAAGAACCTGTCTGTACATATACCTAATACAAAGAGTTTAGTCAAAGCTCGCTTTGGAGTTATCAATAACTTGCCAGTGCAAAAACAGATGCTTTTTGTATGGCTACCCCAATGTCTGCTGTGCAGATTCTCAGTAATTAGCCCTACAAATACCATCATTAAACTTTGAACTACTATAAAGAAAATGTGCAACTGAGCATGCTAATAATAGCACCAAATCATCTTCTTATACTGAATGTTTCTGTACAGATATTCTTTATAACACCTTTGGCACAAATGGGACCTTGCATAATTAAATTTGATTTCACATTCTTACAACTCTAAGCATAACTGGAGATTTCTAATTGGTTACAATAATTCTTTTCAGGAATATGTTCTGTTTAGAATAATCTTGTATTCATCTAGCCAAATGCCACATGTATTTATTATTATTATCTCCTACTGATAGCTTTTTAACTGAGACATTTTGACTGAGATAAATAACTGTATGCCTCCTAACCACAACTCTTTGTGTGGCATTTGCTTTGGGTGGTAAAATACTAAAAAAAAAAAAAAGGAAAAAAGTTTATAGAGATAAGATAATCAGTCTGCATTTTTATCTCTACTTAAAATAATAGAATGGGAAATGATCTTCAATATCTAACATATCCCACCGTCCTCTCCCCCTCCCCCCCAGCACTCCTGATATATTGGCCTCAGGAGAACTTCTACTCTTTTAAATGAAGCTTCTTCATCCAGTTGTGCTTCCCATCTGCTAGAAGACAGATGACAAGTATGCTACACTTTTATCTTCCTGGCTACAAGATGCCTATCTGGCTGACATGCCCATGAGCACTCCTCATGCCACTCAGTGAGAGAGGCAAGTATCCCAAGACCACTAGCATCCATGCCCAAGAAGCCCACCCCTGTATCAGTAAAAGACAGATAATGCAAATGCAACGCTGCTATCTGTGCTCCTGGACCCATGCAGTACCAATTGCAATAGCAATGAGGCAACAAATACCTCTAATTTTTCTGCACAAGTGTCCCCCAGGCTGCAAAGGCCCAGGCGTGGTCTGTCACAGAGCACAGTCAAGCAGGATGCAGAGCTTGAACTATGAATTAAAATGGAAATAGACAAAAAGTGATAAATTCCAGAACAAAACACTGGAACTTATTTACTTCCTAGAAAATTAATGAACCTCATGAGCTCACAGGTTGCAAAGCAAATTAAATAAATGTCTTTCCCTTTTAAGAGCTAGGTAATTACAGCAAGTGCAATTGACTTTATGCTTGTTTTCCCTTTAAGTCAATACAGGTATCAATCTGGTGAAATAACGAAGAGAACTGGCAAGACAAACCCATATCAAAATGAGGTCAACATTAAATGAAGGAGTTGGAGGAGGTCACGGAGTAGTGCATATCTTCCTAACTTCCCTGGTTGGTTTCTCGCAGATGCACTGAACGTACACATGCTGTTTTAGAGCATCCAGACAACTACTCTAGCACTGGTCTGGGGTGAAAACAAAGCACTACCCTCGTATGGCTAAGTGGGGGAAGAACTGTGCATGAAGTGGCTTAATGTTAATGAAACTGCCTTCACTCTAGCCAGGCCTTACTTGACCTGATCAGCTTGTCATGAGGGTGACACAGGACAGATTAGCCTTGATGTCTTCCTCACAAGTGAGGAAAGGCTAAGGATGCTCTTCCTGAACAGTCCATCCTGTCAGCTGATCCAAAATTCACATCTGTCAGCTGCTGTGGTCAGCAAACTGCAGGTCCACGGCAGTGCCTGGAAAAGGCCTTGAGAGCACAGAAATGCTCACAGCTGGAAAAGGCGGAGAGGTGGTGAGGAGGGGAAGGCAAGAAGGAAGGACAAAATCTGAGTGCAGGGCAGTCCCATATCAAAATGCACTTTCTCAGGCTCATTCCAGATGACAGAACTCTCTCACTGAGGGCATAACTTCAACTATCTCTTATTGAGGACAGCCTCCCTTCTTATACCATTTGCTCTACAGCAGTACTTTTCCACTAAATGTTCATTGGTCAAACAACTTTGCCCACCAACTGCAAACATCCAGAAACTTCCATGTCTTAACAACTGGAGAACAAGCAGTCCCAGACGGCAAGGCATCTCCTGAATAACCCTTCTTTGTTCCTTCTAAACACTTTACATTCCTCCTGGTCTCATCATTAAGAGTCTGATGTTATCACCAACCATGGGGCTTGTCGGCCCCCATGGCCACACTCCAACACAACACACAACAGGACTCTGCACTTTCGCTCTTTCCAAACAACCCTAAATGTAACCCTAAATGAAATACTAAGCCTAACCCTGATTAGGACCCTAAAAAAAACGTGTGTCGCCAGTTTCTCCCATCAAAAAGTGCTCCCAATGGAAACCTTTGGGTGGACCTGAACTACCTTTGGTAGCCTTCATGCAACCCGACACACAACAGCACTCTACGTTTTCTCTTTCCAAACAACCTTAAACGTAATACTAAACCTAATCCTAATTAGGACCCCAACAAACACATACATTGCCAGTTTCCCCCATCAAAAAGTGCTCGCAACAGAAGCCTTTCAGTGGACCTGACCTCCCTTGGGGAGCCTTTACGCAACCCCACACACAACAGGACTCTGAGCTTTCTCTCTTTCTAAACAACCCTAAACATAACCCTAACCCTAACACTAAGCCTACCCCTAATTAGGACCCTAAAAACATGTGCGTCGCCAGTTTCTCCCATCAAAAAGTGCTTCCAATGGAAATCTTTGGGTGGACCTGAACTACCTTTGGGAGCGTTTATACAACCCCACACACAACAGGACTCTGCGCTTTCTCTCTTTCCAAACAACCCTAAACATAACTCTAACCCTAACACTAAACATAACCCTAATTAGGACCCTAAAAAACACGAACGTCACCAGTTTCTCCCTAGCGATCCCGGGGTCTCCACCCCCACCCTGCTGACTCTTTGAACCCTTAATCCCCATCTCTTCCTGACGTGCTGCTGTGGACTTTACCACCCACAGTTTACCACTTGCCTTCACCTAGGATTAGGACAGAGGTGGAGTGTACTGCCAAGCACCTAACTTCACCGTGCTCGGGGTACCCTTACACCTAAGGGCCCAAACCCCCGAGACTCTCTTTCGCTCATCTATCTTTCGCTTCGTCCGTATCTGGCCGTGCCCCTCGCGGGACTACGGAACCACATATCGGGACTCCACACTCGCTTCACACTAAAAGTGCATCTCATTCACACTCCACACAAGAGTCTCCCCAAACCCACCCCAAGGCAATATATGGCAAAGTTTGCCTTACCTCGGTCTGTGCACGGACTTCGCAGTCTGGGTTATCAGCAGTAATCCCTGTGCCTGTATCTCGTCTGGGCTGTGTCTGTCATATGTCAGTGCTGGCCTCCCTTCCCCCCGGTGCTTCGCAGAGCTTGTCTTCAGATTAACTGTCTCAGTCCTTTTGCAGCCATACCTAGACAACCCACAACCCCCGACAGGACTGCTGAAATCAGCGGGGTGCACCTTCCTGTCTGTGGTGGCAAGAACTCTTATGTAGGCGATAAGATCCCGAATGAGCCAAAAATTGTGAGAAAAATTTCAATAATTTCCTTCAGACAGGATCTTCGGTGAAGCTCTTTTATTTGCGATTGCAATGACAGGAGTCCTGCCAATTAGGAGCGCATTATTGTAACAAAAAACCCTAAACGTATCCCTAAACCTAACCCTAATTATGACCCTTACAAAAACATACATAGCCATTTTCTCCCATCAAAAAGTGCTCCCAACGGAAGCCTTTGGGTGGACCTGAACTCCCTTTGGGAGCTTCTATGCAACCCCACACACAGCAGGACTCTGCACTTTCTCTCTTTCCCCACACAGTTTGCAAATCTAATTGGAGCTTGTCATCACATCTTTTTGTGCAAGCAGCCACTTGGGCATTAAACAAATCGCTATTTACAAGCAGATGTGCTCACTTAGAAGCATGTGGATTACACAGTACCTCTTTGATTATATGGATAGATTAATTGGGACATTTGCCAGTTATTGCATGGTGCCAAAGGTGGTTGGCCTAGAACACCAGAGTTTTCAAACATTTCTATTTGAACAACAAGCAATTTGTTAAAATAGCAAATACTAGTTGCTGTTTTCAAAACTTAATGAATATATGAAATGCCCAACAGCTTGAAAAGCTGATGTTACTTTTTAATCAAAACATCAACTTTTCTTCAATCCAGAAAATTGCAACAGAGTTTGCAACCAGCAAGTGGTTTGATTCCAAAGACAATCCGATATCTAATGCTTTGTGAGCACATCTGTTAACTCTGATGACCATTACTGAAGTCCTGAATACAAGTAATTGGAATCTCAGCCATTTTTGTATTCCCTGCAGGCATAGCAACACCACACTACAAATATTGGACAAGTCATCAAGACTTCATTTAGACCTCAGTCTATATTTCCATTGCTAACCAAGATGAACCGACCTAAAATAATATACTTTACATAACTGATGTCAAACAGTCCAGTTAAATACAGACTTCACAAAAGTATAGTGAAAACTTAAGCTAATGACCCAGATTCTCTTTTCTCTCAATCACTAAAAAAATATTGCAACCATGGAATTAAAGTGAGTGCATGGCTGATGCAAGGGAAACCTCTGATTAAGTATGAAAAGCATACCTCCAGCATCCCAGGTTGTAGAGATTATTGAAAAGTTGTGGATAGTTGAGATCAGCATTTCCACCCAGCGCAGCCCTGACTTTGTAGAATTCCCTACATCCATAACAACTCATGTAATGTCTAGAAAATATCTTTCAGAGGAATTTTAATCTTAACAAGCCTTGAAAATCTTGCAGAATACATGAGCTAATACATAGGGCTTCACACTAATGGACAATTCCACTGTGAAGGCAGACCAGAAGGTGGTGGTCATGCAAGCCATCCTGGCTCATTGCTGATCCTACCCTATATCTTAAAAGCCTGAGTTATTTTGGAGATGGTTATGCCTTCTCTGCATTTGGTAGCAGCTTTCTACAAGCACAGAAGTTCTTTTGATGCAGTTACATGTAGAAAAATTGTTACAACAATGGGCAATTGATAGAGTAAGCACATTCTAACTCCTCAAAACTGCATGACTTCTTTAAAAAAACGTTGCTTTTAAAAAGTAAAAATAATAGGTAAGAACCAGAAAAAAATAGTATTTTACACTGTAATTCAGCTTCCTTGCTCGAGCAGCAGGTACCTTTATTACTGGTATGACTGGCCAGGTTTTTCAGCTGAAAAGAGTATTTTAGCACTCAAATTGGTCAGATCAGGCCTATAGGGACCTTCACTTGGGCATATTAAAATGCCATTTTCACAGCAATTTGATTGACTCACATCACTAATCACTAGACAATGTTCTTCTGCTCCTCACAGATGCACTACTACTGCCACTGCCTAGGTCCTTTCAGAGCCAGAAGTAACACTCTCGTTGACCTTAATAGAAAGATAACTGACTACTCCTTCAGTTGTTTTACATAAGTGCTTATTTCATCTTCATTTTTGTTCTCTCCAGTGCTACATTCAAGGACATGATTGACATCCAGTATATGGTGACTCATTTTCCCTATTGTTCCTTCTAATACAGACTGACAGTGCCAGAAGCATGTGAGTAACTTTTGTATTTCCCAAGAACATACAGGTATGGTCAAAGTCTCTCTTAGATAAATAAGCAGTACAAGAATCAAGCTAAGTATCAGCTACTTTGTAATCTGTTCACCAATCACAATCTAATATGCTTCACCAAATGTTGCTTTCAATGACATTTGCACTTTGGAAGTGTTTTACAATGTAGTCCATCAGAACTCCTCTTTTGACAGCTACACCATGAACATGGGAACATCTACAAGAAAGAAAAAAAAAAACACCAGGTAAACTTTGCAAAGACCATCAAAGTCTGTCAGTAAACTCCTCGAAGTGGACTCAGCTGTCATCACATGTCATTTCGCACCACCCTACCTCCTCCAACCCTTAGAAATGAGGCAGCAAAGCAACAATAATAAAAAGCACTGTTCATCAGGAGGGGAAATACAGTAAAGAGAGGAATAACAATACATCCTGAAGTAGTAAGATTTTCAGAATTGACTATTGATTTAGATTCACCAGCTTCTGGGCACTCAGCTAGTTGTATTTTAAACAGCCTAGATCTCAGAAAGTGCTAGACACCCAAGTACAAAAATGGCACCCTGGAAAAGGCCTCAAAAAGAGCCACTAGCAACAGCAAAAGGATTCATTTAATCAGTTTTTGCTTGCTTGCATTCATACATACCACTAGTATTAACACTCTGCTTGATCCAGTCCACAAAAACAGCGACATTTGTGTATACTCCTGGGTAGTTCTTCCTTCCGCAGCCCAAGCCCCAGCTAGTGATTCCATGAAGGGTATAAAATCCTGACTCATCTTCTGAAGGACAAACTAATGGGCCACCAGAATCACCCTGCACAAGGACAAAGGAATCTTGTTACAATCCAAAAGCACTCCTTACGTTTTTAAAAGATAACTTCAGCTACACAATAGGTTCAAGGCTGCTCGTGTGTTTGGGTGTCTCTGTTTTTAAGGGCAGTGAGAGAAATAACCTTTCGTCAAGGGATGTACCTTTTTATACAATATGAGTAATTAAAATCCTACTGTTAAGGTGTGTTTCACTGTAAATCACCTACAGCCGGTTTGCAAGAAAACAGCTCCTAGGGAGGTTTCAACACTCCCGTCTTTTCAGAACCCATCTGGCCATGCCCCAAGTATTAGAAAGCAAAGGTGATGTGTGCAACTTACTGCACATGAGTCCTTGCCTCCTTCCAGAGGGAATCCAGCGCAGATCATCCTCTGAGTCACTTTACTGGGCAGATTTATGTAATAGGTCTGACATGTGTCAAGCACCAGGATAGGGACTTCCACCTGATGCAGTTTTTTACTCTTTTCTCTGTCTTGAATAAAAAAAAAAAATTTAGAAACCAGCAGAGGTTTTAATTAATGATACATTGCCTGCCTCACCTGACATCACAAAGAATGAGAAATATCTCTGGGTCCCTTCGGCTTTTTCTTCCTCCAGAGCAGGACTGTTGTCCACAGTATATATCTCTAGTGCTTTATACAGCCTGCTTATTTAAGGCTTCCAGAAAGCAGCTTTACTCTTCTCTTTTTCAAATAGTCTAAATCTGTATTATCTGATTGCTTTACTCCTACTCAGATCCGTGCACATCTAGCTGAGTTTACACAAGCAAAAACTTCTTAACAAATCAGTTCTCCAGGAACCCAAGCATAGATAGAATTAACATTACAACACAGAACAAACCATAAGAGACAGCCACAGCCTGATCAGCCCTCAAAAGGGCAAAGACTACATACCTTCTTCATGTGCTCCCCATCCTGTGGCAACGCACACCCTGGAGGGATGAACCACTTCTTCCTTCGCAGGGAGACACACTGGCCGCACATAGTGGTTGAATTCTAAGGGCTCGGCCAGTCGCAGTAAAGCAATATCTGAGTCCATCGTGGTTTTGTTAAAGCTTGGATGTATAATACACTGCTTCACTGATCTTTTCTAGGAAAGCAAGGACATTGACATTTGCTGAGTGACTTGAGAATTTGAGTCTTTGGTTTTATAAATCTTCAGGACATTTGCACAATGTCTGAGGAGGAAGAAATATTTAAAAGCAGCTGCTGAAGTTACTGGTTTTCTTATATTAAGAAGTCAAGGTTATGCTTCTTGGACATGGATCAGGAAATGTGCAGGAAACTTCATTCACCAAATATAGGAAAAGGGTCTTGGAAAAACATTTGTCCAGTCTGAGCAAAGTGGAAAGCTGTGTCCTCATTATTTCTGGGAACTATTACCGAGCCAACTATTACCAAAATTTAGAAACAATACACTCCTCATTCAGATATCCTCCAGGATACTGAGCTTTACACTTTATTAATGGTGAACGCACAGGTCTATGTTGATGCAAGTTCTCTGGCAGTCACATAAAAAATATTGTACAAATGCAGATTAAAACCAGCATTCAGGCTGTTAGATTGCTGCATCATGAACAACTTGAAAGATGCATTTACACTAAAAATATATTTTGTAAGGTTGATATGCTTTTTGTTATTAAGCAGAATTTATAGTACCTGTCTGTATCCTTCTTGCTCTGTAAGATCATGAAGTCCTGTGACCACCATCCATAGGTCTCTGTACAGTTCCCTGCCAAAAAAAAAAAAAAAAAGAAGATAAGCATGTTCTCAGGCTGGTATAACAGCATTCATAAAACTTGAGAATCTTATAGCCTCCCCCACCCAAAACAAATACTAGTGCCCTACATATTCCTGGACCAACACCACCTGACCACCTGAGGACCACACTACCATACAAATCTATGGAAATCTTCCCATTGACTTCAAGGGAGCATGAAACAATCTCATGATGAGGCCATGGCATATCTCAAACACGTAGTGAACTAACAGAAAGATAAGTTTTATAAAGACTAAGAGTGTCTGCTGCAGGACTGAAGGCCTGCATGGTCAATACCATCCAGGGATGGCGCTGGTCCCTATCTTAATGAAAAAACGGGTAACAAATCATAACTACTCATCAGATGATATGAAGAAACGTAACAGATACATTTCATTTCATCCTCTGTTATCTTAACCAAATCCTCTCAACTCCTTGAAAACCTGTCATAACTCCCTGATAAAATCACATTAAGCCATGTACACAAATTCTGATGTGATGGCAATGTGTGACAGAAAAATCCTCCTTATTGTGGCTCTTAGAGCAGTACTTTCAACACAGTACAACAATGCTCCAGACATAAAATCTTGCAAACTAATATTTAGAAACTTAAAAGCCAAAGTCCAAAATTCAAAACAGCATTTTCATTTCAGAGTCCAATAGAAAATATACATGTCTAAGCATCTTTTTCATTCTTGGCTTTTGAAAGCTTCCTCTCATTTTCAAGTAATTACTACTTTATTTAAAGATTGGTCCAGAATATCTAATTATCAGCAATCTTGGGAGGATTTTTATAAAATATTTTAATGACCCAAGACCAAAGGTATGTGAAGTTTAAATTAATCTACTTGTGATTCATTTGAAATTGGAAAACAGCCAGGTAGTTCAGCCTATGAGATGAATAATTAAAGTACATTTTATAAAGTATTTTAAAGAGTCTGAAAGTCTCACAGACTGCCCTTTTGGCTTCTGTCAATAAAACCAGAAAGGCATCCATGTAATCCTATTTAACAGATCAATAGCTTCCTAATAAGGGAATGGCACCAACTCTGTGCACAAAATCTTCCTTTACATCCTCTTATAGTTTATATAAATGTAGCAATTCTAAAACTTTTTGATACGTTGATTCTACCTAGAGGAAATCATGCTCTGCAAATGACCCAGAGAGAAACTGCCTGAGAATAGGTGATGGATGACAAGATGACAATATCTTGTCATCTCTTCTGTAAACTGATCTGAAAGAAAACCAAGCCTACAGAATGAGGCTGCTTCCTAAGTAGCCATGTAACACTAATACATGTGTGTAGAGAAAAAGAATCCTGACTGAGTTGCAAGTAGGTAGTAACCAAAACCATGCCAGCCTCCCTTGGCAGGACCACCACACTGCAGAGATGCACTGTGCAATTGCAGACATTCACAGTAGAGGGTTCATCCCAGTGTACTTACTTAGAATTAAAGCAATGAGCAGCTGTGACAACCCATTCTTTGGCAAGGACAGCTCCTCCACAGATATGCTCATTTGAAATTTGTATGCTGACCTGCCAAGGCCATGAGTATGGTACTGCTTCTTCACCTCCAATTATCCTACTGAAAATGAACCTGGGCTGATTTGAAGGCACTCCACAAATATCATCTGAAACAGAAAAGACAAATGTCTCAAGAAGTATTTAGAAGTTAAGATTGGTAAAGAGCAGCCTATTTAAGAGCTACCCCTCAACTTCTCAGGCTCCCCTCCCAACACCATTTTTGCTACATCTTTCAAATTTTCTCATGACAAATCATCTGCATGTTTAGAGATACCATGAGGAGATGATCTTTGCAAAAAACTTAGCTTCACCAAGGTGAAAGCAACTGCTTATGAGAGGATTCTCAGATCCTATGCCACTTCAAAGATTTTAGCCTCAGACCTACAACGAATATGGACACATTCCATTCTCCATAAACTGCTAGAGGTTAAAAAAAAAGAAAAAGGAAGTTCTAGAACTCTGGTTATTAGTTTCAAAAACCTTGTACACTTTGCAATTATTTTCCAAGAAGCAGGGTGTAAAACTGACTGACAGGCTGTAAAAATGTCAGTGTATTGCTCTAAGTGACTTAAGAAAATGAAGGAAACAAGCAAAAAATACCTTCTATTATTCAAAAGCTAAAACATAGAAAGGTTACTATTCACCTTTTTATTTCCTCAACACATCTTAATGAAAAATCCTTGGACACCTCAGACTGCAGCCATTAAATATTTGGAGAAAACACCATTTAAGTCCTAGAGGTACTCCACATTCCCATGAAGAAAACATACCTCAGGTTGACATACCTATTGTAATCTGTATTTCTTCTACAGTCGTATCCGTATCTTCAAAAACTTCTTCACTAGTTGAATTCAAAGTATCTAAATCTAGCAAATGAGAATAGCAAATGTGTTAGTGGGTTGTCTTGAATGATACTTTTATTTCTAAATTATTTTTATTTCCCTATTATCATTTCTGTAGAAGGAATAGATTTCTACAGCAGGGGCTGTATTACATCTTCACATGGTACTAAAGTACCATTCAAAATGTACCAAAATACTTTTACACAAAACAAAACCCTGAGGTTTGGGGGAGATCCATTGTTTCTCTTTACCTGCTCATTAAGTCCTTTGTTCAATGTCTCAATAGGTTCATAATATTTTTCACTGAAACTATGTATTATGTGAAATCTCCTAGAACAAAATCATTCTGAATATCCAGATTCAGCACAGAGCCCTTTGTGCTGCCCCAATGAGGCAGTCTCCCAAGTTACTTCTATTACCTGTTACATGTACAAAAGAGATTGTAGCTTTGAATCCTTCAAAGGTCTCTGTTTCATCAGAGTGAAAGACAACAAGCATCAGAGCAGAGGAGCTTAAAACAGGTGCTGGTAGGTCAAATCCACAAGACTTAGCTAAAGATCAGAAAGCAAAGGTTCACAGCAGATTAGAAGGTAGTTTTTCATCCTTATCTCTTTCAACAGTCTGTGCATTCCAGTTGCTACGTAGGAAGGTTAAAAAATAAATAAATAAATAAAAAAGAACTATACACAAGAGAGAAATAGATAACCAGACTGAGGCTGAAGGACAATTCTATTATTCCTGTCAGTCTGTTCAGTAATTATCTCATAAGAACAAGGAGAATCACGCATTGTTGCGCAAGATACTATTGCGGCACTCATGCTCTTAGGTTGCCATTACATATAGAACACACTGGAAAATTGGTTTCCTTATTGCTGTTTCAGTAGTGCTGAAATATCTGCCAGTGCTAATCTAAGCAACAGCATCAATTAGTGTTGAAAAGATTTGATTGGCACAGGTCTTCCTTTCTTTTGATATAAGCCAGGGGAATCTCCAGCAGGGTGGTAAGAATAACATGAATGCACATCTGGAGTGAAGAAAAATTGGACTCTGAAATCTGTGGGTTGCTTTCTCTTCCTGATCTGACCAACATAATTACTATAAAAACAAATTATTGTCTTAAATTCTTCTCTTCATTTACATGAATTCAGATTGCATTCCATATAGAACTTAAATACAGCAAACAGTTATTAGATGTCTTTGCCTCAACAAGTGGAACAGAAGAACCAATACATGTAAGTATTTTCAAGGTACTCATACTGGTACCTACAACATCACCTGAGATTCTAATGTTGAACTTGATTTTATGATGTAAAACAGGGCTACTGAGATTCATAGGACTAATAGTTCATCCCCAAAATATGTTGAAAATCAAAAGCCAAACCAATTTCCTCCTCTTTTCCCACATCTTCATACACAGTCACAGCATCGTAAGAGCAATCTTCACTCTCTTCTACTTCAAAAGATTTGTATGTAAGCTTTACGTTAAAAAAAAAAAAAATCTTGTTAAATTCACAAACTAAAATTCAATTATCTACAATAATGTCTTTAATAGTCTCAAAGATTCTTTTAGGGTCTGGTTTCTGTGGCATTCAGACCTCTCACAAGTGACACGTCATATTAAATTTGATAGAAAAATGTGTCAAAATAAAATGACACATGATAAACCAGAAAATCCTATTTTACTATTAACCTAAAGGAGAAATCAAAACCTTTCTGGCTTTTGGGATGGAAAGCAATTTCTCTTAACTGTATCCAGCAGCATTATTCAAGCTTATGTTGCTAGATCTTGTTTGTCCTTAGCTGCACATTTCCGTGTCAACTAAATGCTACCCACTTCCATTCTGTAGACTCAAGAAGCACTCATATTATACCTTGATTACATGGTCCTCTGGCGCACAAATAATCCATTGACAGTCTGCCAGATTACTGTACTGTTCTGGATAGTGCATACTTTGTAACACTCCTTCTTCAAAAAGGACAGCTATGGACTCACAGCCAGAATCTGGAAATCCAGAGAAAAACAAAAATGGAGGCACGTCTTAAATCATTTGCAAAAAAATAAAAATAAAATTCGGAAAACCTCTCATGGTGCTTTCACACAATTGAGAAAGAAAACAGAAAAAGAGCAGCAAGCTAAATTTTTCTGCATGAAAAACATGCAGAGAAAATTTTTCATCTGTTCCCAGGTGGAACAGATTCAACCATGACAATAGCACTCCCCCTTTGCTATAGGCAGTGCACTGCAGACTGATGTGCTTGTGTGCACTGCTCTCTGTGGGGAGAGAGGGACACAGGCATGTCAGAAGAACATTTGCTAGCTTTAGAAATGAAAGTGGAGATATAAAACACAACCATTGGATGTGTCTTCCCAATCCTTGCTATGCAGTGGCAAGGCCCCTCAGAAGGGATTTCTCCCTATACACTCCACAAAGGTGCCCTTACACTACACAAAGGAAAGAAACTGGTTGGAAAAACTGTAGAAACAGAAACAGGTGTCTGTCTTTAATGGAATTGTCTAGACTCAGTAGATGACCCTTGCACCTCCTTCCCTAGCAATGGTAAACTGCTCTACACAGCAAACCTGAAAGCAATTTTTCACTACATATACGTAAGCTTTAGCTGCCTCCCTCAGGGCCCCTACAGGAAAGCATGCTTGGAACTAGCAAAGCACCTTTCATCTGGAAATTTGCCTCATTTTAAACTAATTTTACTAAGTTTTAGAATATTCTGGAAGTAGGGAAGGAAATGAAATCTTACATGAAGTGGATGGAGAAGAGGCAAAGTAACATGAGGGCTTTTCTTAACAGCATCTATCCTCTCTCTTTCTGACGTCCCAGTTTTTCCACAACGTCACACAGCTATCTAAGCACACTTACCTCGTTCACTACACCATCCTCTTAGAAAAAGTCAAAGGAACTCCCTCTGATTTATGTTCTCCTCCAGTTTATTTTTTCAGGCCATCACCCAAGAGCACAGACAGGTATATTAGTAGACTTAGACTTACTAGGAAGTATATCTGGTGTAAGAGCTTTGTACGTCATGGAAAAACCAGTTCCATAATCCTTGCTGTCAGAAACAAATTTCAGCCTTATACTATTGGAGCCAATTAAAATAGGTAATGGAAGATCTCCTCCACAGAATTTCCCTGAAACAAGATATCAGAGAGTAATCACAGTTCAAAGTCTTTAGTCACTTGAGAAAACTTTGATGTACCATTTTTTGTACCTGGCTATAAAAAACTATAGATGAAAAGCAAATTGCCTATCCAATCCCCTCTATTCACTATTAATCCATTAGCCCAAATAAAAGAAAATAAAAATATTAAAAATAGAATTAAAATATTAAAAATTGAAAATCCTTGACACCATCAATTCACATGCTGACACAGCTCCCTAACAGGTATTCTTCCATTCTTTTCCTCTCACAACCTCTCATCGTTTAGTTTAGATCACATGTCACAATGTGTTCATTATGAAAACACAAGTAAAACATCATCAACTGCAATGTCCTCTCTAGGTTTAATTGCCTTTAGAATGAAAGGATATGCTAACAGATTATTTCAAAGAACAAGGGGACAGCAACTCACCAATAAGTCTGTTGTCTTTTGAATAGACTGATAAAGAATCATAGTCACAAAATGTTTCTGGCTCTATATCAAAGTGGGAAAAACGAAGGAATATATAATTTCCTTCCGGTACAAGTAGAGTCCATACACACAATCTGAAATGATAGATTTGTTCCTGTTGACAAAACTACAACGAAAAACAACCACACAGGTACCAGGAAGAGTTTCCGGACAAGGTTTCTGTATTGTCTACTCACTGGTGGTTTTGATAGAACTGTTTGAGACTTCCAGGAAAATGTAATTCTCCTTCACTGTTTGGGAGTTTGCCATCTTGAACACCACAAAATGCTGCATTGCAGAGTAAAAACAAAATAGGAAGAATACATTTGCAATCATCTGAGAATATTGTGAGACTCAAGACTGCTCAGCAGTACCTTGTTACTGATGGCAGAATGTTGTTGGGTCTTTCCTGTCTTCTCTCTTTTATTTAAAATTACAGCAAGCCATTTTTAAAGCACAGAATTTGGAGGCAAAAACCAAGCACTGCCAGAGCCCTATCATATTTTACTGTAAAAATGGCAGTGCTTGCTTTTTACCTTGAATAAACCATTTGCTAAATTAAGATTTTGGTAAAAGTATTTTTCAGGGACAAAAAATACATATCACAAGACATTCATTGCTGTCCATTTATAATAATGTTCTTAGCTATATTACAGCAGGATACTTCTGTAACAGTACAACATGGTATTGGAAGAAGCAAAAGCTTTTCTGTTGAGATAGCTACTGCTAGAAACTACAACTACTTACAAAAATTGCCTCCTCTTGCCTTTCTTTCTCCTTGCCAAGGTAAGCTAGTAAGACATTTATCAACAATTTACAGGAAAAAAAATAATGAGTCATGTACTTTAAAGATTATCTTTCCTAAATTGTCCTAGGAAGACCAGTAAAAATTTTCAGAAAGACACAGACAGCACTTAGACACCCAATGCTCATTGGTCTAAACAAGCCTATTGCAAACTGACTGCATGCCTAAGCTTATTTGTCATCTGAGAAATTTCTAGATAGTAAAAACTGAAATTCTAAGATCTAGTTCACAGGAGTTACTATTATCCTTATGTGAAGTTGTATCTAGTTGAACTGCGCCCAAAAAGAACATAAACATGACAGAATCAAAATAAAACTTCAATTGTAAAACAAATTATATTCATATATGCTGGTTTTAGTTATTTTTGGTTTTGATTTTTTTTTTACATTTCATTCACAGAAATGGACATCGGACAAGTAGATTCATCATAAACTGCTCAGAAGTACTATCAATGTATCTCATGCTTCCTGTTTAGAATCTATATTGTTATACAGAATCAACCTCACTAACTGGATTTCTTGCATTGCTTGAGGCTTTGTTCTATATTTTTCCCATTAATCCTATTTACATTTCAATAAAAATATTACTTTTCAGACGTAGCTGTCTTAAGGGAAATTCCTTTTTGAAGTCACCAGCACTTAAGTAGTATCCTACATAAGTTGTTTGTTTTTTTTTTTTTAACTGAGCCAGAAGAAAAAAGTGTATTTTGAAAGTATGCATTTATGCTTTTTAAAGTGCATTGATGAGTCACGCTACAAATAGGTTTCTTCTTTCACGGATTATCTATCAGACTATTCAGGGAGAAGGCTGGTTATGCTCTAACATAGATAAAAGATTCTGAAAAAATACTGTACTCACGTGTAGAACTTTTCATTTTCAGGTCTAATAAGGGAGGAAGGGGGTGAAAAAAAGAAT
This sequence comes from Anser cygnoides, assembly GCF_040182565.1. NCBI lineage: Eukaryota > Metazoa > Chordata > Aves > Anseriformes > Anatidae > Anser > Anser cygnoides. The sequence continues at coordinate 957,021 of NC_089877.1, forward strand.
ATATTACTGTAGTTTTGTATTCACAACATACACTCTATTTTTAACAGTGTGAAATAGTAAGTTTATACAGCTAGCACTGACGCAAATTTGAATGCTTCCTGGGGACATAGCACCTACAGTAAACTAGGCTTGGAACTAAAACAAAATTGCAAGCTCAGGCAATGCTAATTTCAGAATAAACAATTCTAGAGCAACCACTGCTAGAATTAACCAATCTGAGCAGCACTGTCTCTGTACTTATGGGTTGAGTAGATATGATACATTTCAGGGAAGGATAGCAGAATCCAACTGCTTCCATCACATCAGGGACACAGAGACACTGAACCTGACAGCAGTTACAGTCCAGATTCTTTGCACCAGTCCAACAGTGTAAAAGAGTGGCAAGTGAAGCTAGGAAATTGTTATTTTTTCTCACCATTTTTTTTAAACCATTGACTAACAAAACCTCTCAAAACACACCTCCTCAGTTTTCCAATTCTCCACATACATTTTAATACAATCTCCTTTATCTTTTAAAGAACATAGCTCAAAATGGAAGAAAATATTAATTCAGACTCTTAATGCTCTGAGTGAAGTTAACACCTAGACATAATGTTATCTATATCTCCAGCTGCATGACTTTGGAAGTGATTGATAATTTTCATGCTGCTCTGCTGTACAGAGGACATGTAGCCTTTCGGGCAGAGTAAGCAGAAATGCTTCTGAGACCACGACTTTTGCCCATATAGTCAAATGCCCAATAAATACATTTTAGCTGAGGAAAACGATAAGCAACTTCAAAGAGGTGCATATGGAATTTCAGACACTTTCAACTGGTTAAATTTCCACTTAAAACCAAAAATACCAGGTTAACTGGCTAGCTGGATAAAAAGACCATCCTTAAAGGTAATATACAAATAAGTAATAATAAATAAATAAATACAAATATCACCCAGTTAGAAGACAAAGTGGAAGAGAAACAATCGTTTACAATAATCTCAATTTGGTTTTGGCAATTACCAATCAGTACCATCTACTTAAAGGCATTGTGAAAAGCTGTAATACTTTGACAGGAATAATGGGATAATATTAGTACTGTATCTTGAAAAAGATAAATGAAATGTTGTTATGAGACAGAAGAGTTGTCACAAGTGAGAGAGAAATTACTGTGGAGACTTAATACCAGCACTCATATTTTCTTGAATCCAGGAAAGCACCGCACTGAGGTCTGTGAATATTCCTGGTGATCCTCTTTCGTAATATTTCTTCTTGTCATTACCTATCCAGCCACGAGCACATCCCATCCCCCAGGAGATCACACCAGCGAGAATCCAGGCACCGTGCTTACGTCGGCACAAAAGAGGGCCCCCTGAGTCTCCCTGTAAGAACCCCCAGAACCCACAGCTTACAAAAGTGCATGCATACCAACCACTGAGCAAGCCTCTAAGAGTTTATTGAGTTGCCTTTTTTTTTAATCACAGTAATAAACCTGCCACAAAACAGAATAGTCATTTCAAAAAAAAAAAGCAAAAAAAGAAAAAAAGACATCATATTTAGTCAGGATTTTGAAGAGGGGGAGAGATTAATTCACTCTGAAGTGCACATCTGCTGTGTTTCAGCATGAGAGCTTTGCTTTTCTTTTCTTTTTTTTTTTTTTAATTTTACATGACAAGCAACAATCAATTTTATCTCACTTCTTTCCAAGGCAAAACTTTCTAACTTCCTCCATACTATGTTAGTAGCATTCACTAATCAATGTTTATCAAGTTTTCTAAAGTTAGAAAGCTCTATGCATTACTGCACTGGGATACACTGTGAAATTGCTGTCAGACACTTATCATGCAATTCGCACAATAATTAAAATAGAGTCATGTAATTAATTGCATTCCTCCATACAGAACTTTTCCAAGAATTCACACATCAAAATAAATATACCCCAAATATCACAATGTGCAGTGTATTTATTCACTTAGGTGCACAGAGCCTTGAGCTTCAGAGAAATACTTGTAAGTAGACAAGGCCCTCTGTTCAGCTGACCTGACAGGCATCTTTTCCTCCATCTGGAAATCCAGCACACATTATAGTGTCACCTTGGATGGGTTTCTTTAAAGATGACAAAGCTCTTGAACATTCCTTCCTATTCAGAATTGGTAGATTGACTTCATATAAAACTTGAGGGAGTACTCCATCTGAAACAAAAAAAAAATGTTCATAAGAAATGCTGAGAGATGAACTTAATGTCACTGCTAATACACAAAGAAAAACACATTGGAAACTTGCTCTGGGCCATTTTATGTTTACAAGCATGTTTTGATAAACATCCAGTTTTGCATACATAAGCAATTTTACTTGAATAAACTTCAAAGTGTCTCCAACATGAAATACGGGTCTGTGTACTCTAGTGATCCATCTTGAGGTAATTCACAGGTAGACATAAAAGCTAGCAAAGATCCCATTTTGAGATTACAATTCTTATGACCAGTTTATCATTTCTTCTGGGCTGTCTATAGCCTATGTAAAGAAGCTCTTAGCTTCAGAAATAAGCTAACACTGCATGTTGGGACAGACATAATTTTCAAGTAAATATCTGAAACCAAACAATATGGTAAGAGAATGTTTGCTCATCTGAAAATAACTACCTGCTACACAGATACAAAGTTGCTATACAAGTCCTTGCCCATTGGCAAGAGAAGGATGAACAAAGGAAGCAAAGACTGACACAGCCAATGTCAATGAAACTAGAAAGTCTAAGAACAATTCCAGTGACTTACTCTCATTTAAACGTCCCCAGCCGCAAGTAGTACAGACATATCCTGCTTCAAACTTTTCACCTGGATCAGGAAGACATGCTGGCAAAACTGACGAACCTGCCACACATGGACATGAAGTTTCTGGATAAATATTTGAAAAAGTAACAACAAAAAAGTACTTTATTTTTCATCTAGTTCTTTAAAACTAATTATTTTTGTGGTGTCTGAAATATTAATCAGGCATTTGACAATTTATCCTTGCTTTTTCTTCTTCACATTTCCCATATTTAACTATGGTCTTACTGAAGTTGAAGGCTCCATCTAGCTTCAGAAGTGCAACGTCGTAGTTCATCGGCCTTCTGGGGTCAAAGTTTGGATGCTTAATGACATATTTAACGGGGAGTGTCTGCTCTCCATTCTCCCTGATCCTCAAATCATGCTCTCCTGCAGTGACATTCAAATACTCAAGTACGTTCCTGCAGAAGAGCAAAATAAAAATTCAACTATAGAATCTTCAAAACGAAAGTAAAAATGTAGTTGTTTATAAACAGAGAAGTTATTACTACTGATACTTAATACCTTTCATCTTCAGATTTTAAAGCATTTAAGATCTACAGTCAATATGCATGCCCTACAGTAGAAATTGAGAGATAAAACAACCGAGAGAAATACATTTTGCTACACTCCTGATTGTGTTTAAGAGGTTCGCTAAAGACCCAGCTCCTATTCTTGTGTTTAAAAATGTTTGATCACACTGCATTTTCAGAGGATGGAAAATTCGAGTATAGAGAAGTACAAAAAAAAATAATACCACTTTTCTAGCATTCTCTGTTTATGTCTTAAAACGTAGTGAATCCTGCTTCGGGGTTCCTAGTACCAAATCAAAATGTGCAGCAAGGAAACAAACAAAAAAACAATCATGATGAACTTGCTATTCTGCTTCAGATTTATTCACCAACTTGATGAATTACTTTTGTGTCAGGAGGCTTTATGCTGATTCAGGTACTGCCCGTCCTTCTGTAATTAATAAAAACTCTCCAGTTATTATTGGCTAATTTAACCAAGATGTGGTCATATACTATTTCTGATACAGATCAAATGTAAAATTCTAAGTGATCCGTTAGTACAAAGATTCAGTATTAACTGTCAGGGAATTAGAATGTAGAATCTCAGAATCTCTGTGAAGCCACAACAGAATCAGGACTGAAACCTTGTGTTTTGTTTTTGTTTTTCAACTAAGGCTGAATGTCATTAATGTCATCAGCATGCAAGAAATCAGTACTGTGTCCATTCACCATTTAATTGCACCTATGGTGCTAGATGCTACCTGTGAAAAAAAATATTGCAATCACCTGATAATTATAATTAGGTTATATCTATATTAGATTTTTACCTACTCTTCCAAAATCAGTCTTCATCTCACTTTGTAAGGCTATTTTATTCTTAGTTTTGAAACGTTCAAAGGTGGTTTTTTTTCCTCCCTTCTTGTTAAAACATGGAAAATATTGGTTACACATGAAAGAGCAGTACCTGGAAGTAATCTCCAAAGAAATATGCTACAGCACACACACTTTCATAATCAATGTTTTTCTGCACCTGCAACCTGTTCCTGAAATATCACATCCATACCTGTCTAAGATACAGTGAGCTGCTGTGACCACCCACTGAGCAGAAACAATGGTGCCTCCACAGAAATGCTTCTGCCTTCGTTTCAAGGAAACCTGTGTCACATAAAGAAGACTTTACAGATTCACATAGCTAAGGTACATGCTGCACTTCAAGCAAAGATGCTTTCACAGTACTCCTACTTTCCTTGAGACTAAGAGATGCTAAACCTTGCTGTTTTCATTGTCTATGACTTGGTACCCAGATAAAAGCATCTAAGAAATAATAAGAAATGCCAATTCACTGACTTATTCAGCATGCTGTAAAGGCTACTGGCTAGTCGCTCTTTTTTCCTTTGTAGGTCACTGGGAACACCGCAGAGTCCTTGACATCTATTCCATAACCTTTATTCAGTTTGTAAGCTTAAATCACCAAGCACCATGAGGTACCCTCTTCTGAAGTGCAAATCCATGATGCCTGACAATGGTTATGGGTGTTGGGGTATCCTATTTCTGAGCAGTTTCGCCCATGCATCTTTACATAGACTAATCTAAAGATGCTCTTTCAGAATTAATGATAAACAATATGCAAAGGTTTCTTAGAGAGCAGGACAGATTCATGTCCTCTCAGCCTGCTTCACTGCTTTTCATAAATGCAGGGTGGAGCTCAACAATATGTCATTAAGTGTCAATAAGCACAAAGTATACCAGTTTTCTTTTGTCATTTCTATGAATATGAAGAAAGCAAGGACTTTGTTCTGAAGATAAAACCTCATTTGTTTGTGCAAACCTGCCATGGATGTGAGCCTTGTTTCACCTGGCTCCCCCCAACAATCCGAGTGAAAAGGTTAAGGTAACTCCACGGATTTGTCTCATGAACTTTCTGCCCACACTTAGGATCTGAGGGATTGAAGGAGAAAAAGAAGGAATGATTTATTTTGGGTTGATGCTTTTCTACTTTTTAGCAGCATAAAATTGGAAGGCATGGCCTGGCACAGAGGCACTAATGTACAAAGTGTACATTTTGTACACAAATGTACAATTGTACACTAATGTACATTTGTGTACAATTACACAAATTAGTAAATATTAATGAAGGAAATGGAACAACTGCAATCATTGATTGTGCCAAAAAGAAGTATGCCCTGGATTGTAAGATATAAGACAATGTAAGAGAAGACTCACTATATTTTGTTTGCAGCCCATGGGTAACATGCTAAACCAGGACCTTCATTAACTTACTGCTAATTTGAGAGTATTTAATTTTATTTACTTAGTTATAAATCACATTTATTTAATTTTATTCATTCTGAATCATCAAGGAATCTGACAAAAGCTGCATAAGAATTACTTATTAAAAGTTAACTTTCAGTTACAGACTTGGATCTGGACAAAAGCAAACAATCAAAACCAGACAAGTTAGTCTAATGCTACCTTGTGCCTAGATCTACAAGCTCTCAGGGTTAAAACCCCACTGGGTGAAACTAACGCAGCTTCTTTATTTCAGCATTAACTCCTTTGCTTTTCACTGCGTATGAACAAAAGCTTTAGTACTTAGAAAACTCTTAAAGTTAGATGTGAAATTTTGATCCTACCTTTCTGAAGAACGAATGGTACAGCATGAAACTCTGTAATACAAACTATCCCCATCAGGAGTAACGGCAGCTTACCAGGGGCAATGTGCATCTTGGGGTGCTAAGTGATGAAGTGAAAACAAGAAGAGTTTTTATAGAGAAAAAGAAGCCCAACTATTACACCGCAGGAGAACAACTAATTGAAGTAGAAGTTACTCATTAATCTAGACATAGAGCACTTAACTGGACAAATAAGTTTTCCAAATTCACCAGAGCATGATTCTTTTATAATTCAATACTGGTATTTGCTGTAAAATAGTAGCTGAAATCCCCCCAGAACTTGTTTTTTTCAAGCAAAATGACAGAACCAGAAGTTACCATTGCACGCTCTTCTATTGACACTTACCCAGGCTAATTTGCACGCAGAACACACCTGAATAAAATATCAGTTGCTATTTGCGCTGACAATTTCTACAGCTCTTGAACAGGCAATACTTTGTATTTCCTGTATATTTTATATTTAGCCAGTTTCAAAGACCTCAGAAACATACCAAGAGATTATCACTTTGTTGACAGTATGCTGTGTTGTATGAGACAAAGATAGCTCCCTGTGTCAAAGCATCATTTTTCCAAAGGACTGGCGTTTACATCCCATTTTTAAAAGCAATTAAGGAGGACAGGGCTCAGCTTTTTAAAAATATTTCAGCTTTACTGCAGTCAGCAGCACCAGTCACTTTGATGACTAAGCTCCATTTTTTTAAAGCAATTTAAGTATGAGTCTCTTAGAAGAATATTTGAATCCTAAATAAAGAACACATTAGCAGCTCAATTAAGAGATTTCACAAAACAGAAACCGTAAGTTAAATTACCCTGTGAATTCATCACTTAAAACTTGTGTCTCATCAGTTTTAGCAGGTACTGCCTTAGAAATGACTGAATGAAGTGGTAATTACCATCAAAATATTATACAAACAATCATAAATCCATATGAAATATATAAGCACCAAGACAGACATTAAAGACATCGAGAGAATCAGCAGAACTAACTCTAGATGACAGAAGCAATAAGTTTCATTTGTACCAGAAAGGGAAAAGGATATTTATATCTTCAAACAAATAAATATTTATACAAGACAGGGAAAAGGATAGTTGTTTTTTTTTTTTCCCTTGGTTTAACTGGTTGAGATCCTCAGCTTTCCCTGTCTTTGTAAAACATAATTCAATATTTCCACCTTAAACTATCCCACAAGAAACATAATTTTTACATGGGAGATGCATTAAACTTTGAAGACAGAGAGATACGAGGTGAACAATACATGCATGTTAATACGAGTTTCAATTTTGAACAGTTTCATAAACATAACCTATTAAAAAATCTATTATTTCAAGATGCCAAGAGGAAAAAGCAAAATATATCTGCTTTTAAAATAATTTGCAACAGTAATGAAACAGCTTCTCTTTTTGTGGTTATCATCCCAATGGAGAAGACTTAGGTTTTTTGACTCTGCTCTGTCTCCCAAAGAAAACTATCTTATACCCAACCCTTCAGCCCCAGTCTACTGAATGTGTTCTATTATTTGACGAAGGATTTCACAATGCCTCCTACCCCCAAATCCTGCACCAGTAAACATCCCAACTATCATTTATGTATTTATTCAGTTCTAGGGTTTTGTTGTTCTTCTCCTCTGCCGGTCAGAGGAAACAGAAACAAGCCTTTACCCTGACTATGCAATTTCATAACAAGCAACTGAATACAAACCCTGTCGTGGAAACTGTTGCTTCTTCTGTTATCAATATACAGAACTTCTTAAGATTGCAGTTTTTCTACTGGTTACGCAGCAATCCCTAATTCTGCAGCTTCTGAAACCTGCATCACCCACATCGCTCCAAACAGACAGGACGAGCTGTAATCAAAAACTTTGAAGGCTGCGTTCTATCATTAATTCCTTTGTGACAAAACAGAAGTCCCAATCCCCAAAATCAGTTCTGTGTACTTTTGAGCTCTCTGGTTATCCACCACAATGACATCTCTTGGAATGATGCCATCCAACAGGATGATATAAAAAAAAGAAGAAACGATCTCAGCATTTTTAAGTGACACTGTGCAAACATTACCTGTCACATTACCAATGAGAAATAGAAATATCCAGCCCACTGGCAAACAGAGAAACAATCAGCTCATTTCAAATTTATGACAGTGAGGCAACACTTACTGTGCAGCAGCCAAAAAGGTCAGAAAGAAAAAGCACAGAATGGCATGTTCTGTACAATCTGCCCTTCATCTGGGATGACAAAACAGGAGTGCAGCCTTTCTCGTCTAACTATTCTTTGTTTTCCTCTTTCACTACTGATTTATCTTTCTCCTTCTGAAGCCGTTATCTTTATACTGTGTGCACAGACAGAGGCACCAATGACTTTATCTACTTTTCTCACTGGCTAGCTGCTGTTGCTCCTAAAACTTGTGGCTTTGGCAGGCAGCGCCGCCAGCATCGTTCCTGAAAGAAAGGCAAAGGTCAGATCTCAGACTTCATCTCCATCCACGCATGTGCTCCGAATCCCAGTGCAGAGCTAGCTATGTATCCCGTTAGCATCCTGTATCTTCATAGTAAGACCAGTCAAAGCCACTAAATCACCTGTTTTCCAAAATTACTGTGTGCTTGAAATCTAGATTTGATCCCCATTTTAGCAGGTAGATCCAGTCCCTAGCCACAGAATAACAGCACGAATCAATAACATTCGGTCTGCCCTGTCTCTTCTTTTGCTGTACATTTGATTTACAAACATTTTATTCTCCGTAGGATACAGCTTAATGCTGTAGAAATGTATATAGCTACTTCTTCCTATGAGGTTATTAAACAAAAAAAGTACAAATAAGTTTAAGACTGGAAGAAGGCAAAGAATATAGATAACATTCATTATCAGAACCTTCCAGAATGGTTGCTCGGTTCTTCTGGTCTGGGGGGGTGGTTGGGGCTGGTAGGAGGGAATGCAGGCTGCTGTTCAGTTAAGGTCAGTGGACCACTGACACGACCAGACCGAAAAATGTAAATACATAAATAAATCTCAGAAATTATTCTATTCTGACTAGAAAAGTTGTTTCATGTTGTTCCATCCATCCAAGAGGAAAGGTGGAAAATAACAGTGACAACGTGAAGTTTAAGAGAAGAAGAGATAAGGAGTGAAGGATGGAGGATGAGGATGGTAACATAAGCAGAAAATGCTGGTTAGTAATTAAGCTCTTAGAAGATCACTAGAAAAGAGATATTTAAATAGGAGATTTGTTTTGTTTTGAAAACACTGGCTTGTGCTTTTAAGGCTCACCGGTCATGTGAACTGTTTGCAAGGTCACTGCTTGAAAACTGGAAAACTTGTTCGATAAAATTAACAATTCTGTATTTTGTAAATGATATGGTTTAAATATTAAACTTCATAAATGTTATAATTTGTGTATTACATTTATGAATCCAGTAGTTCTTAACTGAAAACAGAACCAAATATTTTAATTAAGGTTCAATAGGAAATAAATGTATCTCAACTTTCCAAACTCATTTTTCAGCAATTTTAGCCTACTGTAATTCCAATTACTTGATTCAAATCATGCTTCAGTCTGATGTAACAACAAAATCAAGTTTAACTCTCATTATTCCATTATCGCCTAACATTTTCCCAAAGTAAAAGTAATTTAGATGCATATAAAAGACACCGCATGTAACCAGCACAAAACCAGTCACTTCATTTTTAACGTTCATAAAAACAAACCACACACAAACCCACACACGAATGGTTAACATTTTGTTCACTTTTTTCAGACAAAACCTTCATCTTACTTCAGAGAGCAATGTATTGAAAAGCTGAAGGAGTTCCCTCCTTGAAATCATCCATTCCTAGAGTCAAAACGTTCAGTAATTCACCTACTCACAAACATCTTTTCTCCTCTGCCTCTGCAAATTATGTCTCATCTCAGAGCAGAACCATGCTTCTCTGCCATGTTATTATACCTTCAGCTTGGATTTACATGGCTGGGATTCGTGTACTTTTAGACCAGCAGAGATCATTCAATAAATTCGTTTGAACTCCTGCATACTACAAACCACAGAGTTTCACCTCAACACTCCCACATCAATCCTGCAGCTCCTAGTTCAGCTATTTTATGATTTATGATTATAGCTAAGCTTGGCAAACATTGCTGAAAAGATCTACAAACTAAAATTTTGCTAAATAATGCTCATAATGCTATCAACTCATTTTCCAGAAAGATTCATACCCATGTTTTTTCAGTTAGAACATTTTTAGGAAGCCAGATTTTGACTGAAAATTAAGCAAAGAAATATTTATAAAAAATGGCCAGAGATAAAAGTGTTCAGCAAGGACCATCCTGACCATTCTGAATCTATTAACAAAAACAGTGCTGATGATAGACTGCTACTCTACGAAGGACAAACTGTTAAAAACACACAAGGCAAGTTCTTCACAAGTGATAAGTATGTTTCCATTGTGCTTGTAGGTTCACAGTTGCTTTAAACCAACCCAAGTTCAGGCTGCTACCAAAAAGACAGCTGTGCCAATCTCCAAAAAAAGCCCCTGTTGCTACTATTCCCCTTGTGGTAGCCCCAGTTCTGGTCAGGCTGTGAGGAGAGCTGAATACTCTTCTTTTTTAATGTAGCTGGATTTGATTTTATAGCTGGATTGGCTTCTTGATTAAAGCTGTTACTCAAAAATTGAATGTTTGTGCCAACACAAAAGAGGAGGAATGAATGCATGCATTAAACAGATCAGTTCATTCTTTTTGATTGCAACCTCCACTTTTGATTGCAACCTCCATAATTAAGAATACCTAAACCAACCATGAAACTGAAGCCAGACTGGACTTTAGACATGATATTGTCCTAAAACCAGACTTAAGAGTTTTCGGTTCTGTTCTAAGCTTTGCCACGACCTCCTGTCTGGTTCTGGTTAGCAAATACATCTAAGCTGAACATTCTGCAATATTTAACTCTCAACTACCACACTCTGGGAACTAAAAAGTTCTTTTTCTTAGAGCATGAAGATCCCTGAAAGGACAAAGCATCCTAATACATTTTTAGCAGCATAACAAAAGTTAAAGGGCACGGTCACCCTGTATCTCCATAGCTCCAACAGTATAGTTGCTACCACCCCTGCACAGCTTACACCCACTCCTCATCCTCCCAAGTATTAGTCAGCCCAATATATCAAATTCCCTTAGATACAGACTACTTTCTAAGACTTCTTTCTAAGACTCTGTGTTCATCATTTCCTCCCCCGCTACCACTGAGCTCCCATTACAGCCTTAAGCACAACTGAAAGGGCCAGTGTTCTTGCCTCACAGAGAGACATTTAGTTATGTTTTATTGCTTCTAATTAACTAAGGCAAGGACTCAGAGGGAGCAGTAAAACAAGAAAGGTTGGCTTTTGATAGTGTCTTTACTTTAACTTGCTACACCCTTCTAAATTCTTAAGTTGACCTGTCAAGGCACAAAACAAAGCTCACAATAGCAAGAATGTTCAAAAGAGTACTTGGTAGAATAAAAACCCACAGAAGAAGTGACCCAAAACTTTATTTCTCCGGAACATTTAGTCTTTATTTCAAACTTCTGGATGTGCATCAAAATCTATTTGTGTTTCCTGTGCAAAGAAAAAGTGCAACTTCAAAAGAAAATGCATTAAGCTTTTTTCCATTATGCAAAGCAAAGCGGAATAGTTGCTATACTAGCCAAAAGTGACTGGAAACCAAAAGAAACAACACCTGCTAGCATTTTCCCATTTTTCACAGTAGCTCTGTTATTCGTGCTCTCAGAACTCAGCAGTATATGAGTATCGTAGATGTACACTCAGTTACTTGTATCTGTAATGGATAATGCTGTGAAATACATTTTCCCTCTGTAGCTAAGCCTTCTAACTGATGATGATTTTATCCTTCAGAGTAAACAAGATCAAAACCAACCAAGATGAACAATGTCAACAAATGCAAAAATACTGCAGACTATAAAAAGCATGACATGTTAAGAAAGAGGCCAAAGCTTTCCTTGGATAAAGTCCAGCCTTAGACCTAGGGCATAACTGATTAATTGGTAAAGGACAAATGAAGAAAGGGAACAAAATTTGGCTTAGCTTAAGTATTTGGTCAGAGTATCTCAAAATGCTTCATAAGAGAAGATCAATACTACCCTTTTTTAGCTAAGGAAAGACTGCCGTATGTACTAAGGAAATCAGTGCTAGTCAGAAGTACCCTCGTTGCTTACCTCCCAGACATATAGCATCCCCTCAGGAAAGTATTGTTACTAATGAAATACATAGTCCAAGAACAGTGGAAGCTCCTCAGTGTAAACCTAAAACAAATGTAGGAACACTAAAGCATTAGTTTCATGCAACTGTACTACCATATGCTGAGCTAACATACTAGTTTTTACTGTTTTTTTTTTTTTTTTTGGTTGGTTGGTTTGTTTTTTCCTCCTCTGCAGGCATCTAGAACTTACACTTAGCACCCTCTCACATCCAGAAGAACAAAGCCTGAAACGCAACGAACCTGAGCTCACAAGGCCTTGTACCACAGTTGTTATGAGCACAAAGGGCACGGGGCATCTCCCCACTCAGCAGGCATCTCAACTACAAGAGATAAATGGTTGACACTGAAGAAACAGGCCCTCCATTCCCACCAGCTGTCTCAGTCTGAAGTTTTGCACACATAAAACAGAACAAGGCCTAGAAGGAGAACATCTCTCATTAAATTGCACATCTCTGATTAAATTGATGCATGACGGACACATCATCCAAAATAAAGCCAACAAATAACTTAATTTTCAGAGAACATAGTGAACACACATTCTAAAGTCTGATTTTAACACTTGGGAAAAGGAGTTACAGCACTACAGTGCTAAGAAATATGCTCAAAATACACGACTGCTCCATCTCAGTCAAACAGTAATTAGATAAATTCTTGCATATTCTTTCAGAAGCATACTAAAGATAAATGTGTAGCACATTAGTGTGGATATGCTGCCAGTGTGATGTCTGTACTTCACATCACATCAACACGAGGACATAAAAGGACCACATTCCATGTTTCCATTAAGTCCAACATACTAAGTCTAAAACTCAGTATCATTGTGCAGCTGATTTCAGAAAGGGTATCACTGCTTTACCAGTGCAGAGGTGAAACAAAGTCCAAATGGTATGGTATTAGAGATGAAAGATTTGTCAAAGTAGCTTAAAATTCCAGGAGCAAGAAATCCTAAAGTAATCCATGTATTTGCTCCTGAGCAGTCGATGAGACAGCTTCCACTATTGCAGAAAAGTAGCACATAACCATGCTCTATGTGCTCTTGACCATGCTTGGTCTCTGTGGCTTAATAGCTTATTTTCAGGACCCAGTATGCAATGCAGTCAGCACAGGAAGAAGCAGAGAGCAGGGTAACAGCCTGCAGCTACTGGTTTAGACCAAGAGGTCCAGGAAGAAGAGAAAGGCAGAAGAAGCACGCCCAGAAAACCTTTTGTGCCAAAACTAGAAAGGCAGATTTTAAAATTTTAGGGGTAATTCTCAGACTGAAATCAGAGGAGGATGGTTGTTTTATTTGTTGCTGTTTTTTTTTTTTGGGGGGGGGGGGGGGGGGGGGGGCGTGCAGTAGGGTGTGGGTTTTTTTGGTGAAAGATGGCAGAAACTGCAGTTCCTGCATTTAAATAGGGAAATAGAGACAGAAAAGCCAGAGAAGAAATCTTTAACAGAGCCAGTAGACAGTTCTGTTTTTATCTCACACTGTCACAGTAACACAGGAATACAGGAAGTACAAGGAAGGTCAGCCCAAGCCCACAGAACAGGCAATTTAGTAGAGATGTGAAAAGTTAATAAGAACAATGATAAGACAAAATATAAAATTGTTTATTTATAATTTAAACACAGCCCCTTTCAGAAGCATCTGCACTCATTTATTGCTCTAGCTTCTACACATTAATACATACACAGTAGTCTCCATTGAAACTGAAGTAGGAAGTGGTATGTTCTGGCTTCAGCTCTGCCATAAGGTGGCAGAGCAACACCATTTCTGTCACAGGTGTAGTTGAGCTACGTGTGACAGCCTGATAGTTGCTGCAAGCATGCAGCTATGAAAGTATCCATAGAAAAGTTGTTTCCCTCCTGTACTGCTATTGGTTGTGCAAGACCAACCTCATTTAAATCCAGTGAAATATCTAAAGTCATGTCAGATCTAAAGTCATGTCAGACTGATCAGAAGTCTTGTTCATAATCCTAACAGACTTTCAAAGAGTCAGTTCTAAACTGTTTCCATGACAGCAGAGAGAATTTAAAGAAAACCAAGAAGCCTAAAATGCTATCTAATCAAAAGGAAAATTACTACAAATAACAGTGACACAATCAACACAGCTCTTCCTACATGATTTTTGTATGGCTTTGCCAGTTTTGTATCTTACCCTTGCTGACTGCAAGTGACAGTCATTTCTGAATCATTTCTCCCCTTGACAAGTCTAAGCAGGATTCATCCTAGCATGTTGATAATCCTAGCATGTGGATATGCACTGATACAGCATTGGCTAAGTTTCCTGGAATTGTTTAAGTTTTAGCTAGCTTGAAGTTTCCTAACTGGATTAACATGCTTACTTTCCCACTTCTGTAACTAGCCCTCTGCCGCCAAGAAGCAAAGAAGCAGCAAGCTGCTTCTACCACTACAACCACCTGCAGTATTTTCTGCCACAGGGCACTCACTACTTAAGTATTATCAACCAGCAATGGAACTACTACTTCTCCCTTTTAGTGAAACATGCTGCGCATGCTGTGCTGCAGTACATACCACACAGGAGGATTAAAGAGGGGAAGTACAAAACCCTTCTAATAAAGCCAAGGAGACAGATTCCCTGTCTCTGCAGCAGTAGATGTAGCTATGAGTACAAAAAAGGAAATTAGAAGTCTGTCTTACAAGATATTAAGTGGTTTAAGTGTTTTGGATATGTAAACAACAACTGAGGTCTTTGCAAAAAGAATTGTGGAGAGATGAGGCAAGAAGAACCAGGAGCAAGAACTGGTATCTGGGATGAAGTCCATGTCCCTGCTTTTAAAAACAGGCAGAGCTGAGACTTCAGGTCTGTTACACACTGGGTAAGTGTTTTAATAAATGTCCTAATGAATTCAAGACAAACAGTGGTCTTTCTTTGGAAAGAGGAGCTTAGGGAACACTAGAAGAAGCATTTGAGTACGCTGAGGCTGCTGAACAGCCAGTAAATACAGAGAGCTTCCATCAAATACTCTGGGTGCAATATGAAAGAGTTAAATACTGCAGCTACTAAAATGTTTTGTACACCAGAAGTGTGATCATGCATGCTGTGAAGAGATGACATGGATGTACAGCCATTCCATCTCCACCCCGCTTTGGAGGGGGTGAATTTCAGCTGTCTCAGCAAGATTTGACAGATGCCAGAGTTTGAGGGTTTAAATTACTGCCATCATATCTGCAATGACAGGCCAGAACAAGCTCCAAGCAGCACATGGCAACAAGATGATCATAGGAGATTCTTAATAGCTTAAGAAAGTTAACTTTAAAGGAGTTCCTTTAAAGGAGTTCCAGTGGTGATATGAGACCTTAGTATGACAAAAACTGAACCATATCACTGGTCGATTCTGTTAAAGCACTACAGTCAAAAACTGAAGGCCTTTAATGAACATCACAACACTACAAAAACCACATTATGTTCAAAGTGGCATTTGCCTTTAATCAGCAGACGTGATATTCCACACAATCAGCAATAGTTTAAGCAGCAAAATTCTTTCTACACAGAACAACTGAAATATAGGCCACGTAAGGTTTAATGTCAATTCTGTCTTCAACTTACAATATTTCTGGAATAATGCTATGTGGCAGTAGGAGACCAGTTCGTACATTTATTACAAGCTCAAAACGATGTGAATTCAACCAATACAGAAGCAGTTTTCAGTTAGAATAAGCAACTTTTATTCTTAAGTTGATCTTAAGGAAGAAGAGGAGAGGCGATAGAACAAAAACACCCACAAATTCTGTACATGCTTGACTTACACTTCATTGCCATAGGGGTCTGCCACACATTTGTGAGCAGCACCATGCTGATCATGCAAAATCTCTGGCCAATTCTACAAAAAAACTAGACATCAAACACTAACTCCCTACAGATAAACAGCTGAAGAACACTGAGTGGCAATGTTTCTTTTACAACTTTGTACATAATGCAACCCTTTTCATGTAGGAAAGTGCCATGTCAAGCCCACAGAACACTGCAGCTCACAAATACTGCAGAATACTGTAGTTTTGTGCCACTACGTGCTAGGTTACATTGAATTACAGTACATCACTTGCTGCACTGTTCCTTGCCCTAATGCAATATGCATAGGGTTAGATCACTAATTCATGATTCAGGAACTTTCTGCCTTCTGCAGAACAGAGGTCAGAGGTAAGCTATAGCTTTTGTTATTTTCTCATTCAACAAAGAATGTATATATATATGTATATATATCACTCCAACTGTGTGTGTACATATGTGAATGGATGAACAGAAATGGGATAGGCTAGATAAACCTGTAACCTAAGTATAGCAAATTTCAGTGAGGCACATCTTAAGCTCCAGAGTAAGCAAAAAAAGTTTCCTGACACTGAAATCATATGGAGTTGAAAACAGGTGATGTACCAGGGCTGTGGGCTAAACATCAGAAGACAGCTAATGGAGTCACTGCCATTGACATTCAAGTAGATATTACAAATAGGCAACCCCATCAGGTTAGCAGATTTTGCATGCTTTTCTCCACCAAAACAAACAGAGCCATTTTCTTCCCACGCTGTTTTGACTATTTTAGAGTTCTTCCATGCACCTAATATATTCTTTGGAGTCCTGAACTGTTGCCATGTGCAAGAAAGCAAACCAAAAGGTTTCTGTAGTTTCAGCCCCTCATCTCACTTTGCCAGAAGGATTCCAGATTTAAGACCATGAAGAGAATAATTCAACTAGTGTCCAGCATCTTCATTGTTACAGGCAGTAAAGAATCATGCAAGAAACTACTGGTTACTTAACAGATGTGTTCACCAAGTCATTTCTAAACCCAAGATAAATCAGTGTGTTTGACACTGCTGTGCCACACATCCAGTCCATAGGACAGGCTTTAACACTGAGAACAAGAAACTTCCAGTTACATTCCAGTTTTCTGTCCTTTCACAGACCTTCAATTGTGAGCTGTGTTTAGCCTAGATTCTTCTGCTTCCTAGAAAAAAATAAGCTTGAAAGGCACAAAACAACTGCTTAAACTTCACAGATGTGGAAAAACATTGAGAACAGGATCTAGAAACACTTCAGCTTAAAGACTTCTTAAAATTGAGATTTTTTTTTAAGTTACCCTCATTCATTCCTCACATACTCATGTTGAAATATCCAGTTTCCTGTACAAAGCCCTATTATTAAAGGATATATTTAAATACAGCCAGAATTTCATCTCTCAGAATTAACTTTGCATGAGTGGCCACTGCAAAGGTTAGAATAGCACAATGGCTAAATTAACTTAGAATCAGAGAGAAGAAAAAAACATCAATTCAGAAACACTGTAACATCACTCTTATGTTGCACATCATTTTATACACATTGACCATTTGATCACCCAGAAGTGTCAATATCTGAAACTCTCCAAGCTCAGAGGCTAACTATCTTGACTTCCTATCAGAACAATCAAGCCCACAGAAAGCTCCATTTTGTCACAGCTGGAATACTTTGTGTACACAAACTCCCAGCAAGCACTGCAGCCTTCACTAACATGAAGTTCTCTGTAGTAGCTTATGATTCCTTGAGTCACAGAAGATACTTGTGGACTCAATGTTTGCTAGGCAAAGTCATTTGCTGCATTGTGGCTTTAATCAGCCATCAGCCTCAAACAGCATTTGAGCTGTGTTGTTTGCCTGCTTGGTCATTTTTCCTCCCTCCTCTATTGGGAAAGTTACCTTTAATCAGAACAATCCTCTTCCCCAAAAAGAAGTTTAGAGTGCGCATGTGCATGCGCACAAAAACTTGAAGAGAGTTGGCTTTGCCATGTAAAGTATCCATGATGCAAAATCTGTTTCAAACCTCTCAGAAGACCGTACTCCCTCTTTTGGTTCATGATCCCGCAGTTGAGATCAGTGGCAGCAAAATCAGGCCTGGTCAAGTTCCACCCTGAAGGCAGGCAGCAGACCTGGAGTTTACTATAGAAACAGTTTTGTAACAACAGAGGCTTGGAGCAACCTCGCAAAAATATAAGCAACTTGGAGCCAGACATCTGAATTTCTCACCTCTGCAAAGCAGGACATTCACAGCCATGCCAGCTGTTAAGAGTGTAAGTATTACCATGTAACAAGAGATGAACAGGTATATGAAACAAAAAATTAAATACCTGTCTCAAGGTATCCAACACCAGGGAATTCTGTTACACCAAGCAAGTCAGACAACAGTCTTAATACTGCATTACTACTGCAGTGGCTGATATTTGTCAGAACACACATTTTCAAAACAGAGCACACAGTAATTGCCGTTGACATGCACTCAGTCTATTTATCACTGCTTACCTAACAGTTTGCAGTGCAACAACAGTCCATTGTATGATCCCTGTTTTAAAACCTTCTCCTTTAGCATGCTGTCTCAATACAAAGGAATTGCCAGTCCACAAACTCACTGAAGCAACAGCATTTGCAATATCATTATTGTTGTATCAGCACTTTCACTCAGCTTCTGCTTAGATGTATATTTAAATTGCTCTAAAAATTAATCCTAGAATACAGCTTCTACAGAGCTGTAGGAAAAAATAAAACTAACACGATAGACACACACAAGGTGTGCATGTGCAGTTACAAGCTCCCAGGTTGTTTTCATTAACTGGCAGCAGGAAAGTGTCTTTCATGGATTGCAGCTGAACTTGCTACTCTTCTCTCACCTTTCCATTTATTGCTACCTGCTTAAGCACGTAGCAAGTGTTTTTAAAATTCTGATAGACTCCATACAGGTTTACTTACTATTCATCAAACATTCAAACCCAATGGTAAATAAACTAGGGCCTACATATCTTACTGCAGTCAAAAAAAAGTAGTTCTTATTACTTGCAGCTTTTAATATTTCCAGGCTCTAATACTTTCTTATTCAAAATTCAATTGTCTTGGAGCAGAACTTATCAACATTACATGCATCAGTCTCTATATGCAATAGCTAATAATGCATCATAAAAATACAATGATACTGGTCTGAACTGCATACTACACTTAATATACCTATGATGATAAACCTCTTAGTTCTGTAAAGCAGTGAAAACCCTCTCATACACCTTGCACTGCAAACATTTAAGACTTTGCTAGAGATCAACACTGAAAAGCCATTCATATATGTATACACATGCTTAGAGTTCAGACAAAAATAAGGAAGTCATATTTTAGAGGATGATTTTTATTTGGAAATACTTAAGTTTGGGCTAGTATTTTAGTCACTAATGACATGGACGTTGTTTAATTGAATTAAAGCTAGAGCTTTCTGCCAAAATCACAATGCAGCAGGTATTGTCCATACAGTGCTAAACTTCAATTTATTTGAAAAATACTGACTGTATAGATGACTTATTGCAGTACTTTTAAAAACCCTATAAGGGCAGACATGCATCACTTACAGTCTTTTGAAGCAAGACTCCCTCCTAAAGAAGTTAACTGCCAAGTAAGAGATCTGGGATCTGTTTCTTACAGTTTCCAACAACTAATCTTCATAGTCATTCTTTTATTCTAAAGGAAAAAAAGGTGAAAGAACAGGGATGTCAGAAAATCTACTGTGATATTACAGTGTGAGTTCATAAAGACAATTATTATGTTGCTTCCTTAGAACACTGAACATTGCTCTTCTGGTGTGCTTATTAATGCACACAGTCCAAACTGATTCAGCAGTTAAATCTAAGCAGAGCATACCAGTTAACACCACATCTCTTCAGGTTACTTTAGCTCCAAGCAATCCCAGCCAGAGCCCAGAAGTCTGTTGATCAAAACCTACTGTACAATCCAAATTTCAACTACAGCCTTTTAAAGTTTTATTTTCCAAAAAATATTTTGGCAGAACAGAATTAAAAAGCCCAAGAAAAGTCATCCAACAGCAATTTTATTAATGAACTATGATCAGTTCCTGCATGGGTAAAATCAGTGTTCGAAATAACTTAGTAAGAGTATTTACTCTCAAAACAAATCTCATATTGTCCACCCTGAAAGAACAAGAGTAGGAATATTTAAGAGCTGATTCATCATCCAGCTTCCATTTTAACTTGCATTTTCCACTTCTCCTTTGGACAAGTGAAGATATTACCACATGCTATACAAGTTTTATTAAACCAGTTGTATAAAATAACACTTTTTCTAACACTTCCCAATTTTTTCTTTTAAGCTCCTGTGCTTCTTACTTTCAAAAAGTAGCAGGGCAGAAGGCTTTAGAGTAGTCTTGAGAAGTAATTTCTGCAATAAGGGTAAAAGGCTTCTTTCCCCTGCTTTGCTTTACATCAACATACTGGAGATACCAGGTGACAATCTGCGCTTCCCTCACTTCAGTTCTATTAACAAATCTATTAACATTTTAACATCTATTAATTGTGTATGCTTCAAAGGCCTTCTGTAGAAGATTACTGGCAGACACATGCTTAAGAATATTTAATTCTGCATCACAGCATCAAGTCAGTAGCCCAGAAGTTTCAAGTAATGCTGTGCCCAGGCCAACTTCATGTTTTCTCCTCAGACCAGAGGGTGCTCCTTCATACAGAGAAAGGACACCAGACTAGTGCAGTTTTGATACAAGCCAGGTATCCAATAGTTCACACAAGTTACCACAGGCATTGTGTAATTAGCCTTCTAGTAAAGCAGCTAGGTTTTGAAAACAATGTTTGTTTCCTCCCTTATTTCCAAAAATAGTCCCTGATAGAACAGCAAAACAGAAGCCCTGAATAAAAACAGAGCAGAGAAAAACTGGCCATATATATGTTGTTCTTTATATGCATATGCATGAATATTGAGATGAGATGTGCACACATTTCACCTTTTGTGAATTTCTTAAGTTACTATACTATGCATGTAAATTAGTATTAGTTTTTGCATTGTAATTAACACAGGTGAGTAATACTTCAAAGAAACAAGACAACTCAAATCTGCTCTAAATCAAGTTCTGCCAAAGACTATTTCCAGGGAGTGTAAATAGAAGAGCAATAATCCAGAAGGCTTGACAACAGAAACTATATGTACTGCATGTATAGTTATTCACATAAAACCTAACAATTAAGAAATAGCACATTACACATCTGGACAAAAAGTCAAAAAGTCATTTTTCAGTATACAACATTTCACATTAAAAAAATGTTTTACCTTACAGACAGCTGACTGTGCACAAGAAATCACATCAGTATTTTTCTGGTGAACTACATCTCCACAGCCAGTCAAACTAAGGACGTTGAAGCACTGAACTGATAAAGGACTACTTAAAGGAAGTCATTTGCAGTCTATTTATTAGGACAGTTGAGCTCTACAAAACCCAAAATCCATTAAAAAAATTTGAATGCCAGCTAACACAATATAAATTCCAACAGAAAAAATTGCTGTCATATCAAAAGAGCTACACTTGCCAAAAGGCCTGCATTTGAGGACAAATGCTTTAATTAAATGCAGCAAAGTGGAAGAAGCAAACAGTCATTCTGGAAGCAACTATTTACATGCCAGTATGGAGGGGCATGTCCATTATGTGGAAAAGATAAAGAGGCAGATCAGAAAGGAGTTCACAGTTGGTCAGTTCAATCAAGCTGCTATTCGGAAGAACATCTCAGCCTTTTTCTGTTCTCCCCTTGTAGAGAAACAACACTCATTTGTGCTTCTGCCTTACCTGAAAGCCTGTGTCCATCTCCAGACCAACTTCCTATGGAACCTTATGAAACTGCTGATGGAGACAGTAAGCAAAAGCTTCTAAAAGTGAGAAGATGCAGCAGCAAACAACCTTGAAGATCACAGAATGAAAGGAATGGGAAGCAAACCGTGCAGAAAAACTAACAACAGACACTTTCAGTTGAAAGTAGTGGCAGCCCACTCTTTCACCAGGACTGGAGACCCAGGTGGGCTTCTTGTTCCATATCAGAGCCCCAGGCATTTAATTACATGCAATGCCTGTGTCTTTTTACAAAAACAGATGCTAAGTACCTGTTCTAAACTCTCCCACCTGGGTTTCTCAGACAATCTGTCATAACATAGGAGCCATCCAATGCTTTCATTGGTGGGAAGAAGAATTAATAAATAGATGTCCTGAAAGAGATTTCATGCTTTAAATATTATAATCAAGACACAAGTCATCATCCTCACTTATGTTTTAACAGGTCTTGGAGCAAAACATTCAAATGCAAAAACATTCACAGGTGGTAACACCACCTCAGGAGTTAGAAAGGGTATTACTTTAATTATACAGTGAGTGACACTGGCTTTCCACTTTGCATGGCTATTCTAGGTGTGTTGTTTTTTTCCTGCTCTCCCCACCACAGGTGATTGAAAGAGATGGCCTTTTCAGGCAAGCTATCTTACCATGACATTGCATATCCAGCTTCATATCCAGTTTACTCTAACAGATGTAAGACATAGAAAGGTTAATTACTAAATCTGGATGCCAAGCACCTGTGAAGCTACCATGAGTGAAGGGAGCATCTGTTTCAGATTCCCCATTCAGCTTAATATGCCAGCTAAAGTGATCACTGCTGGCACACAGGGTAATAACTTCTGATATTTCCACAAAAGAAAAACAAGAAGCACAAAATCTGAGTCTACAACAGAACGATTAAGATGAGAAGATTACACTTAATTCTAGAAGAAAAAAAGTGTCAAGGACTGATTTCTACCCCAACCCCCAATACTTACTTTCTGTTGTTGGGTTTGTAAGGAAAAAAACTAACAAAGTAACAGTAAAGTTCTAGTTGAAAAGAAAGTTATGATAGGTATTGGCACCATGTTTAAAGAGAAAAGCACCAACTGCTTCCATGTTCTGCAGCTCTGAATTTTTCCAGTATTTCTCTTCTATGAAGTTGGGTTAACAAGCTAAAAATAGTTTAGATATAGCTAGTTAGTATTTCCTACTAATGGTTTAACTCTCTCTCCATTCTAATAATGGAGACTGATCTAAAAGTGGTATCACTTAGCATTTGTAAAAGTCAAGTGTTCTTTGCCTCTCTCTAACCAAACGTTTTAATAAAGAAAGTCTAACCAAAAGTTTTTATAAAGAAAGCCTTCATGGAATACTCTTTGAATGTGCATATATAGATGCTAAGCACCTATTGGTTCTGAAATGCAGAAACTACATGGCACAAAACAGCACTGAAGTAACTAATTCATCCAGAAACTGACTTACTAGCCTAAGAGCAGCACATTCCTATTAAAAATGAATAGGCTTGGTTTTATATTGGAGTCAAGGAGTGGAAGTTACATTGCATGTTTTTCTTTCCAAATCAAATATTTAACAGAGGAAAAACACAGGTGTCACTGATAAGGAAAGATTAGTTGTAGCTTAAAACCACACACATGGATAGAAAAGTAGAGGGATCTGCTCTGCTAAGTGACCATACAAGCATATAATTTAAACTGATATTTGTTATCAGAGGAACTAGAAGTCTTTCATTTGTTTCCAAGAGTCAGAATTTAATATTTTCTTAAAGAAACAAACCAGCCAATTTCCCCATGTGTTCAGTGCCTGGAATTAATGAAGCGTTTACAATCAAAAGCATACAATTTTTTAATCTCAATAGGCCTAGCACTATGGCTAGGGTCACTCAACTGAGTGGGTGGCAAGAGCATAGGAACCAATGGTAGAACTTGAGTGGGGGAAGGAACCAAAGAAGCCAAAAAAACCACCCCCTCAGAAATGGGAGAGTAAAAATCCAAACACAGAAGCAACCTATGGGATTGTCATTCATACAGTATGATATAGAGACAAGTGATGATTGTGAGTCCTAAGTTATCTACTGTTAAATAGTTGATTACAGACAAGTGCTCTGACAACAAACAATGTAGTGGGAAATGATTTTATGAGTCCTTCAACATCAGATTAGGTCTTTTACTTGCAGTTTTGGAAAACATCACATTAACAGTCAGAATAGCATTTTGTTGATTCACAGTTTACTCTGTGAAGGCTCATCAGATTCAGGAGGATTGTGCTGTTCTGGCCTATATTAGGCTTGAATCCTTTTCCTAGTTACTATGCACAAAACTCTGAAAGTATGTGTTGTGTGCTTTATGCAACAAAAAGCATCTCTGATGAAAATTGGGAGGGCCTGTGTGAAACTGAAAAGGTTAAGATGGATTTGAAAGATACAGGCAAAAAAAGCTAGACTAACAACTGAATAATTATACTTACCTATTAATTTACAATTTAAAAATTAAGTGTGTTGAACAAGATGTTCTTGAAAGAACATAAAGCAAGGAAGTGTCCAGTACAGCAAATGGATCTGGAAGTGTCCATTCTCCCTGCTAAGGACTTACAGTAGATACCAAGATGTCTTGTTCTAGCCTACGCAATTTGTTCAAGATTAGTTAGCTCCTTGAAGTACATGACATTTTTTAAAGCCCATTTGAAAAGATATTGCATAGGACTGGTTAATGTGTGTTTGAGGAACACACTGCTGCCTTTTATGTCATGTAAATAAACTTGCAAGAAAATTTCTATGCCATAAATTGCAAAGAAGATCTCAGCTTCCACAGACTCTGCAGGCTTCCATGTACTGTAAGCAATATTGTAAACAGAAATATCCTTAGCTGCTGTCCCTTAACTT
The DNA here is from genome assembly GCF_040182565.1 of Anser cygnoides. Lineage (NCBI taxonomy): Eukaryota > Metazoa > Chordata > Aves > Anseriformes > Anatidae > Anser > Anser cygnoides. Next base: position 981,739 of record NC_089877.1, read on the forward strand.
GGGATGACTACTGTCCTAGGAGAGTATATTAAGTGAGAACCTACCAGATGACAGACTTACTCAGACTAAGAGTTAACTTCTGCTCTCTGATTTATCTTCTTGGACAAGAAGCTTTATATACAATGCAAATTATGATCCACGTAACAACAGTGTCAATACAGCCACAATGCCACATACCTATTAAAATGAGAACAAATACTGACAGTTGAATGATGGGAACAGCCTTAATACTATTTCCTTCCACTTCCAAAGGATATATTTCTCTCCACCCTGCAGTATGACTGCTTTTGAGGAGACCCTGTTTATTTTAAACATTTGCCTTATGATTCTGAATCTAAGAAAATACCTATAATAGAGGAAATCATGCCTCCTAACTTCAGATTCTTGAATTCCACCTTAGTTGTGTGTCTAAAACAGTAACTATTTGTGTCTCTAGACATCCAGTTCTGAGATAATTTCATCAGAAATGAAGGAACAGATGAAATATGGAACTTCATAAGGATAAAAATTTTCAGGTACATGACACTGTCTTGAATCTGAATTAAGGGTAACATGCTACTTATAGTGGCTAAGCATTAAATAATTTGCACTGAAGTGCAATTAGTAAATCAGACTTTTGTCAACAAAAGCAAGAGCACAACTACTTTCTGACCCTTCTGGTAGGAGGCTGAACTGCTGTTTCTACAGTACAGATAGAACTGTCCCGTATGTCCTTTGTATGCCATACCTTATGAGCCAAGAGCAATTGAAGATTTAATCCTTTTCCTACATCCAGAAAAGGTTAATCAAACAGTGGTTTTTAACTTTTCACTTCCTCAAAGAACCTTATGGGAAGTTGATAATGATTCAGGATAAAAGTTTATGCTTTAATTTTCCTTGTGTCCATAAAAAACAATTAATAGGTCTTGCTTCTACACCAGGATTTTTTTTTTTGGAAGTGATTGTAACTACAGAATTACCACCCTGAAAAAAATAAAAACCAATTAGATTGAAATTAAAGGCTTCTGGTAATAATCAATACACTTGCGATTAATGAATATAGCTGAATTAAGAGCACACACATACAGAAAAGCCATTCAAAGCTGTCACTGCTCAATATTCCAGAAAAGCCAATTGTATAATTACCAGTGAGTCATAGTGGTTGCAAAGCAAAGAAAGCCAAAGTATGTATCAACTATGCACTGAAGCTCCAGGATAGCATTAGAGAAGACAACAAATATCTAAAAAGCAGCACAGGGTTAAGTTTATGTCAAGATGACAGAAGTAGCTCAGTTTGGTTAAGTCGCCTTTAACTTGCAATCATCTCCAGACAGAAAGGAAGACAAAGGTGTCTGAAGAAGCTCTAGAAAAAGAAAGCAAGAAAACCTAGAATTTAAAGAGTGAGACCTGCTGACTTTAGTGTTTAAGTTTACAGTTATAGTATATATTAAAAATTGGGGTAGACAACTCATATTAGCTCCTTTAGAGCTGTTTTAAAATTTCTATGGATTTATTCAAATACACAATGAATGCCTCCAAACAAATCTCATATGTCAGCACAGAGTTGGACAAACAGCAAAACACATTTTAATGCAACCCACATTTTTCCTGAGTAGCCCTTCTCTGGTTACTGTTTCCCTTCTTTTTGTCTGCTCATCAGATTGTGAAATATGTAAAAAAAAAAGTATTATGAAGAGTTATGCTTCCCAACACTGTACAGAATACTTCTCAGATTCAAGTTACCACTATCAGCCTGTACATCATTTTTGAAAATACATTATGTAATACTGTACTACACAGAAAGGGCAAAATGTTTAACAGCACAAAACATGAGGGACAGCACCTTAAGGTTGTTATCCATTAAGTCTGAGGATTCTGAGAAAATAACATTTTAAACAGAAGCCAGACTAAGCCACAGCATTTAGGTAATAACAATGGTACTTTCCTCTGCCTCACCACAAAATGTAGATGCTACAACAGCTGTGGTTTCTTGCAGTTGTTGAAATGGTAATCCACAAGCTACTGCTAAACTACAGTTCTCTTCTAACTTATGTGAAAAAGCACCTACCTATTTAAGCAAAATCGAAATTGATACTACAAGTGAGATGACAGTAATAGTAAGGAGAAAACTACCTGAAGTTCAAGAAGTTTCCATGACCATGCACCATGTGTTTCGTTATCACTTCATGAAGATTTAATTTTTTATCTTTTGATTATTTTTGGGTTGATTTGGGGGGGATGCTGGGAGAGAAAGGAGGTGTTGTTGGATTGCTTTTTTGAGTTTTAAATGCAATTTTAGCCATTAACTTCATTTTCCAAGTCTCTTGTAAGGGAAAGAACATGTTCATATATATGTATATTAAGACAGAATTTATACATTTCAGTTATTTTCCACAAATTACACTAAAACCATGTAAAAATACAACAAACACTAACAACACTTTTATGGGATTTGTTTATTTTTGGTTTACAAACAAAGGCACCCAATATTTCTGTTTGTCTTATAAAAGCTCACAGATTTAGCATTTGTTTCCAAACATGTGTTCCTATAGCAGAAAAACATTACAGGAAAAAGCAGTTTTTCCCTGGTCCCAAATTTAAATACCAGTAACTGTTAAGTGACCACGTTGTTTCTTGTTTCAACTGCTTCTCTTATTTAACCAATTAGAATACCTTCTGTAACTTGCTAGTCAGTATAGTGAATCGAACTTTCTCTATCAAAACAAAGTTCAAGTCTGTTTCTGACCAACATCCATTACGTGCAAATACTTACGAAGAAATGCAATAAAACAGGGTTCTGATATGGAAATAAAACATTATCTTCAGATAGAAATTTCACAGACTGACCACAAAAAACAGATGTAATAAGTGTGACACTGAATCTACTGTCAATTAAACAGAACGACTGATGAGCTTAAGATACCAATAGTCAACAGATAACCACAACCTCCAAAGAAAAAGGTGGGTTTCTAAACTGCCAAGTGTTTAAAGAGTAGAGGTTAAGTGTCCTTACATTTGAAGCAATCCTTTTCTTCAGTCACATTCAACAGAATAGATCCCTAAGTAGCATGGATCAGAAATAATCAATTAATTGGCTTCATAATTCCCAGTATTAACAAATCAACATTAAAAGTATCACGTGTAATGGTGATAAAGAACAAAAATTTTAAGTCAATTGCTTCACAGAAATAATTTTCAGAATATGATGCATTTTTTTTTTTTTGCAAACTTCAGTCACATACCAACACGGGAAGAGGGATATCATTGGATTGTAGGCACCTCTGAAAAAAGTCTGCAGTGCAGGAATGCTTAAGCATACTTTCAGATCTAGTAAGATGCTTGGGGAGGTAACTAAAAATGTAGCATACCTAATGTATTTGTTAAAGTATAACATCTTCAGTCACAGAAGCCATAATTTATTTTCAGCCACAGTCAGGTCTCTCACACAAGGTGTGGTCCTAGACCTTTCAGGCTTTCCATCGCTAGCTTTATATATATACACACACAGGTCATTTTAAAAAGGAATTACAGCCTAACTACTTACTACAGAATACTTAGCTTCAACAAGGAAGCCATTATCTTTTCAAAATGATATACACCTGCATGAAAGGTGTTCTCTTTAAAGTAAGTTTCCACAAGAATAGCAAAATAAGTTCTTTACATACTTAATTCAAATAGGACGAAAAACTACCAAGGGCAAGTATAATGTAGCTCTTGAGTAATTAAGTCATTATTTGCCTTTCCAAGCAGATTCCAAGAACGTATTCACATACAGTATAAATAGATTTTAATAAACAAACACTGGGCAAGGGTGCTTGTCAGTGCATCAATTAGAGGAACAGTATTCTCAAATAGAATTCTGTGCAACCAGGAGTTTCAAGGAATCTTTATGTATTGCCTTAAACAGGGACTCAGGCTTTTCTTACAACTTGTTATTTGTCTGAGTTTTACCTACCAAAACAAATTACACAGAAAAAACAGTTTAAATTATTAGGTTTAAATCTGAAGAAATCTAAGTAATAGATGAAAAACTGTTAACATATTTGAAATTTTGAAGCAAGATGCCTCTTGCTCTGCTTGCCCAGTGAAACAAAAGGGTTTTATTGGGGCAGAGATGAGAGTGTGCTTATGCAATGGTCTATCCATGCATCAAATTTCATAGCTCAGTTTTTAAAAAGCTATAAATTCATGAAGTATTTGCTAACATTACTTAGAATTTAAGAACAGGTATCTCTCAATGAAAGCCTACAGTTTGTCCAACTACAGTTACCAGTAATACAAGTATCAACTAGGCATAATAAATACTTCTTAAATACATTTACCTTTTAAAGTCAGAAATGTAACAATCAAGTGCTGGCTCTGTATTCCCAACAAAAATCATTAAAAAAGGATGGTCAATGAATATTTCCCCCCTCATGGTAATGTTCCCTTTCATCTTTTCAATGATAGGATCAGTTCTGCTTTTGGAGAAGCAAATTGCTCATGCTGACAAACACAAATAGAATGGTGCCAATTTTGATCACAGAATTGAATCACTGAGTGCATTCTGAAAACCAGATAGGACAAAAGGCTTTTCCATAATGAAGGGAGACTTTTTTTTTGCTTTTAAAAGCAAAGTAGTTACCATTATGACCCTACTTTGAGAAGGGAAGAAGCGGCAAAAGTAAAGACAAATTATAGAAGTCCTCCACTAGTTTTTCCAGGAGATCCACCAGCATTTATACACTTCTGAAACTCAAAATCCTTTGAAGTTTTAGGATTTCAAATAAATAGGTCAATAAACTAGCAATTACTATGACAATATTTACCTTCCTCAATGTGGTGTAAAAATTAAAAGAAAAAAATAAGTATGTTAAGGCAGATTTCAATCAAAATGTTCCAAATTGCACAGTTATGTTGGTCAGTGGTCTAAAACATTCTCTCCCCCCATGTCAATGAATTAAAGTTATTTAAATGCTTGTCTAACACCAGTTCAGACCAGCACTTGACCATTTTATTTTCTATGTCTTCTGGAAGATATGTAACTAACAGTACATATACCATACCATCTATTTTGCACTCCAATTTAAGATGAAATTATGCTTTTACAAAATATGAGATGACTACGTTACAGGCTTTGTGTAGTTAAACCACCATATGCATAGAAGCCCTAATGCTCAATTCTCTTCTTCAGTATCTCATAGTACTGGAGGCTCTGAAGTACGAGAGGAACTTGTAACACAGACTAACCACAAAGTACCAGATATTTCTTGCCATTTGTGATCTTGCAATAAAGATACGCCAGATCAGGATCACAAGAATTGTATTGAATCCATAGCGTATGTTCCTTAACCTAAGTGGGGAAAAAGAAAAAAAACATAAAAGCCAAGGTACCAAGAACTACAGGGAAAAGAACATTAAAATAACTTCTAATGTAGAATTTAACTTGTTCATCTATTAATCTCAGGATACTTTATTAAAGTGGTATTAAGTTAGTGCATTAAGTAAGCTAGTAAGTTGAAGAACAAGCAGAGAAGGTTGAAGAACAAGCAGAGAAGGCCTTTTTGATTGTTCGCTGCTCAAAGAGAAACATGAAAATTCAGGAATAGAACCAGCCTTGTAGCTAACTACATATACAACTGCTTCATAGTTGCTTGGTAAACCCTTTGAATGCCAAGGTCACACACTGACTCACCTCAAGACAGCCACTCACCCAAAACCGGGCTAATTTCACCCTAGCTCCCTTCCAAGTATTTAAAATTACGTATTTGTAGAAACATCTATTACTGCTGACAAAAAAGTTTAAGATTGTTCCAGCTGCAAAGTTCATAGCCTCCATGGCAATTTTAAACTCCTTCCTTCTAAATCCTTTAAGGATTAGGAAAAAGGAAGTGCTGTTTTAGGGTATCTGTGATTTTTAGCAATCTTCTCATGTAAAAATGAGAAGCTCCAAGATGACTTGAAACCAGAATTTGCTCAGATTTCTTAAAAAGAACATGACATCTTTGGTTCAGTAGACCATAACAATTTGTATTTGAAAGGCAGCTCTTTTTAAGAAAATACTCACTGGCCTTACATTGCTGTACAGGCATACCGGGTGTTATTACAGCCAGGCCTTCCGTTACATAGGATGACCAGTTGCAATTCCAATATAAGACTATTTCTCATGTTATTTTGGCACAATCCTTTGTACAAAGAATGTCACTTGTGTTCAGCGCATTTCTGAACTGCATCTAAATCCAAAACTAGAAGGGGACACCTCTTCAGCTATGCCCACCATTATCAAAGATTATCAACTTTAAAGAGTATATTTGAGATTTTAAATTTATTCATTTTTTACTTTTTTGAAAAGAGCCACATCATAAGAGAATTCAGGAAAAATGTAGTCAAAGTAAACATACAAGGATATTCACTTAGTCCTCTAGATCCCTCACTTTTTTCAGTCTTTTTCTATCAGCACTAATTTTGTCAGTCAAGTCCTAGTCAAGATTCAAAATTAATCTCTGAAAATCCAGAAAACCTTCATTCCCATTAAAAATTGCCTGCAAACGTGTAATTCAGGCTTACAACACATCTAGCTGAAACCCATAATTTCTCACATACTCAGATTACTTTGTTGCTATACCATGTGTATATTACAAGCACGTATTACAGCTGTGTCTCTGAATATGCTATTGTAAGGTTAACACTGGCAAGTTTGGCCAAAATTCTCACTGAGATTGTGCCATGCTAATCTCTTTTGAAGATGACTTAGACCACTTTCCCTCAGGTTGTCAGCATAACAGATAAACAATATTGCAGAACAAGATAAATTGTTCTTTTTTCACTCTTTAAAGAGAAAAAAGAAAAAGACTATCAACTGTCTTTATGAATCGCCCAAGAATAAAACAAATGGAACTACACCAGTGAAGCTCTGAATAATTACAACGCATTCAAATTGGAGGAGTTAAGCCACAGATAAGAGGCTAAAAGACTTCATCTTACAGCACCAACATCAAAGTTTCCTGCACTGAGGTGGAAAGTCCATGCCTGTTTACTTGCCTGTTTCCAGCAGTAATCTTCCCAAAAGAAAATTATTGTTGTATTAAACCACCGTAGTTGAACAAACCATTCTGACCCTGTATTACTGTGTACCTTTTTGATGTTCCAAAAAGCATACACAAGTAACATCAGAAACCTGGATTCCAGTATACACTAGTGATCAGAGCTATAGCCATAAACCCAGACATACTAGGATTATTAATACAGAGAACAAAGCAAGATCTACAAATGAAAGAAAGATAGCATCTGACTAAAGCATTAGAAAATGCTTTAGACAACATGCCTGGAATAGAAGAACTCTGGTGGAATTAAGCAAGTGCTATAAAGAACAGTAAATTATAAAATGGAAAAGCAAAACTTGACAAGGACAGAGAAACGAAAATAAGATGCACACTTACTTATTCAAGTGTTTCCGAGCTGCAGGGAGGCCAGACATTTCTTCATTCAGCACATATTTCTTTGTTCCCATGCAGTAGTTTTCCATGTATTCTGCCCAATGTAGTTGTCGAACATCAAAATTAAAAGTCTGCATAAAATAAAAGCTTTCATTATTAACTGCCAAGAAAGTCAATCATTTCTGATAAAGATGTAAAGAAAACAACTACCTTTCTATCAGATTAATTTTGTTGCAATGATAAATTTTTTGTCCTTTATTGTAAGAATGATTCACATTTAGATCCATCTGTGACCAAACCACCAGCTTCTCATACAATCAATCTCCTGCAAATTTCAACCATTCCATGCCTTGTTTTTCCTCTTGAGTAATATTCTTCCCTCAGCTTCCAAGTGTGCTAGTTTCACATTTCATCTCTCCGTAAAGAACTCTATTCTAGAAGTAATGATTTTCTGTTGTTTCCTTTCTAGCCAGGAAATAATTCTCACATGCTATAGAATAAGCACACTGCTCTGTATCAAGTTCACAGATAGAGATGCAGTTCTTTTAACTGTGCTTATAGTTGTACCACTATGTTTTAAAAAGAGTCATAAGAATATCTACTGCGGAAGTTACTACGGTAACTTCACAACTTCAGTTTCTCACTGATGTCCATTACCCCCATCTCAAACAATACTACAGTACAGCAGCCAGTTAAGTCTCAAAGACAATAAAACCTCTAGCTCAGTTTCTGAACTAAATACTTAAACATTGCTCTGTAAGAACCTGCCTAATAGGACTGTTCTATGAAACTGCAAGCTAATAGAAGAGCTTGTTTACTGTTACTGCAAGTTTCACTCCTCTGTTGTTCCCAATCCCTCCTAGGTTGGATGTTCCCACTAAATGTCTTGCAGTGCTCAGAGGGATCAGCTTTGACATGTTAAAAGAGCAGAAAAAAATAATCCACTGAGCAGAGATGGGAAGTCTGATGCTTAACTACTAGGAATACTGTATTTAATGACATTTGAACAAGCTGATAGTGAAATGTCACCAAACAGGGCAAGTCAGAAATTGACTACAGCTTATGATATAAAATGTAGTTAGCAACAATAAATACACAGTTCCACTGTGTTTCAGAAAATAACATGCGTAACTCTGGAAAAACTATCAAAATCTGGGAGGAGGGGATGAAACAGCAGGAAGATTAAGATATTTCTTATGAGAAGTGTCATTCACTCTTACTCAGGTCCTCTATTCAACAACAGTTTTTGTTCTTCCTCAACCACCTTCAGGACTTTTGTCATCCTGCTTCTAGGTATGCTTCCCCACTGCATGGGGCAGTTTTAGTTCACAATGAGTGAGAGAATTTGAGAACAGGTAACTGTATTGCCAAAGCATGAAAAGCATACACAGAAGCTGTCACTAGTTTGAAACAAAAAGCAAACAAAAAAGCCCCTCAAAACCTACCTCCTGTTCCTCAGGAAAAGGAGATAGTGGTCAAGAAATAAAGCCTTGTTTTACTCATGATGCATGTAAAACCAGTAAGAGCTTGGCTACTTGGCTGACATATAGGACAACACCTGATCATGTATGATCAAGCCACCCTAAGAACCATCTTTTGTATACAGCCTCCTTCAAGGGGTCCTGTCCTTCCTCATCTCTGATCAGATCACTGATCCGGCTTACAACACAGCCCTGTACAGACACCTTGGCATACTCAAATGGCTGTGGCAGGATTATCCAGAACTGAGTTAATACCATGCTTAGTTCCACATTGCAGTAAGCAGCATTACTGATTCATGTCATCTTAGAACAGCAAGTTTGTATTTCACTTTGTCTCCATATCACACAGCTACTTACCTTTTTGTCTTCAGGGGTTAGCTGATTCATTAGCATAGTCATATTTTCAGTATTCCAGATCCAAGAATTGCTTGTAAAATATTCTAATAACATCATGGCCTTATGAAGACGTGATATTGTTTTCATCATCCTACAGTCCAAGGATGAGAATGTAGAGGTTACAGTGGTAAGTATTAGTTCAAACAAGTAAAACAAGAGGATTATAAGTTTTATAACCCCGCACCTCTCCTTCAACATAACCCATCCTACTCTGTATCCAAACCATGAAAAAAGTTATTAATACACAGAAATATCCTATCAGTCGAAAGTGAGATGTTACTGGACTTTAGCTGTCCAATCTTGATATGAAAGCAGAACTTGCTGGACAGCTTTTTTTTTTAATTCTACATTGGAACAGTAAGTTTCCTCTCTAAAAAGAGTGGCCAACAGAAGACAGCATTTTACCATCCTCTCTTTGTAATTTAGGACAGTGATACCTAACACTTTTCACTTCAGCATAACAAGCATCTAGTTGTACCGAACAATTTAACTTGATGAACATGTTTAAAATAGAGTTACACAGTGCAGAACACAGCAAGGAAGTAAGTTTCCCTAACTTTCTGGCACACTGCGCATGGCCATGTCTCTAAGAAAACTCATTTGTTATGGTCAGTAAGAGACCAAGGCTTAGAACCAGAAATACAGCTTTGCCCCCTATCCCTACTGTTACTGCAGCAAACAGCAGGTTCTATTCAATGGGCAGATAAACCATAGCATATCCCACTAGTTGGGTGATCAGTTCCAGGCTACTTCAAAATATGCAAAAATAACCTTCCATTATCCTTTATTATGCAGGGGTGACAACTCTGTAAAAATATCACAGAATACAGAGAAATTATGTTATAAGGATCAATTTGGGCAAATTTCCCTTTGATCAGAACACCTGAAGTAGACCCAAAAAACATGAGTTATCCACTCTTAGATGAAAGAATTTTCTTGTTGTAAAGGTAGGAACGTTGCAAGTGTTACAGAGCTACATATGATCACTCAGCTTCAGTAAGTACTAGGTAGTACTTACATGAAATGCTATTACATTTCTGCTTACAGGGCTTGAGCTATTTCCATCTCACAGAATTGCTTCCAATTTGATCCTTACAGCAGGGCACAATGGTCATTTTAAGCAGAGCACAGGGACATATAGGAAAAGCAAAGAAAGCAGAACAACCCAGCAGTAACAGGAAATGGCTTTCTGAAGATAAGTTTTGTTCAATAAAATACATAGCTGCAATATAACTCCCTGATTTTTCTCTGGAAGTTGCCTGGGTACATTCGTACTTGTAGGGGAGTCAGCACAATCCCAGAAACTCTTCCAAACATTTACATTGACTAATATTAATGACTGGTATCTCACTATGTAAGGCAATAGTGAAATTGCCTCTAAGTCTCATGAAACGGAGTATTACAAATGGCCAAGACCACTGAAAAAGCAATATGTATTTGAAGTACAAAAAATATGAACACTTCCTTAAAACCTTCCACAGGAGTATACTTAAAGAACTGTATTCCAATTTTAGACTAACAGTTAGTAGACATTCCTAGATGCTTTCAAATTAAACTAACACTCATTTACAGTTTCCCCAGCTGGGCAAGTTGGCTATACAGGAGCTTAGTTGGAGTTCCCGATTCAAAAAATAATTAAGAATGTAGACTGTGTCCAGTATATATCCAGTGCTAACAAGGCTGAACTAAACATCCAAAAAAAGGAATGATCCTCCAGCAACTGTCTTAACAGATGTAAGTCCAAAAAAGTCAAAAATATAAACTCAAAACAAAGAGCTCACTGGTCAGAATAGCCAGAAAGACAACTTAGTAAAATGCCCTGGATAACAATAATGCAAAATAGGACATGGCAGCTACATGCTTAGACACTGTGGATGCCTGTCCACTGACAGTCTTAAGTTTATTTAATGTAGTTGAACTTATTGTGCCTCTCCGGTTTGTTATGCTAAACTGGAAGAATAGCTGGATTCTAGTTAGAGTGCCTAGACTGCTTCAGTACAAGAAAACTTGCATCCCTGCAAAAAACTAAGTGGTATAAATGAAAATCTGAATAAGTGTAGATTTGGAGCTTGCTACCAGCCCCTGACATTATTTTTAGTTCTTTTTCTAAGAAGAGTCTCTAACCTTTGCAGGGAATCCTGCTGTCTCTACTTAGGGGTATGGTTTTAGAACACAGATAAGCCGATTTAAAAAACAAAACAAAAAACACACAACCCAAGTGGCTAAAGACAATTCTTTTACTTCAGCTGCAGATTCTGTCTCACATTGTATTTAGTGACTGGCAACAGAACCAGATAATTAAGTTCTTCATCAGAAAAGTGTGGTTTTTTTTTTTAGGATTAGCTTCTCATCAGCCAAAATAATCAAATGTCTCTACATGCTCTTAACTGCTAGATCTGACACAAAAGAAGTGACAGGAACATGTGGCAAAAGGAGGGCAGCTTCCTCAGTGACAACTTGGTAGCCTGCACTAAATCAACATGAAACTACGTTTCCCTCTCCCACCCGCTTTGCAAAAGAAAAGGACTTATGGTGACAACCTCTTATATTCAGAGATGTCAGCAATAAGTGTCATTTACTGGACACCTATTCTAGCAAACTAAGTTTTGTTAGAGAGATTTTCAAACTTTAATAGCACCACATTCCTCCTGCAAATGGAAATACAGATGACAAAGAAGAATGTGAGAAGTATGTAATGAGGCTTTCTCTCTCAGCCTGAAATTTATATATACACACTTGATAGCAGTTAGCTACAATTCTTCAATATCAAAACTATATATAACCAGTCAGTGTAATATCAAACACTGCATCACACCTTCATAAGCTTAGGACAGAAAAATCAGACCTGCTGATCATAAGGAGCTGAACACTAGCTGCAGTCAGCCAGTGTGACAATATGCAAGGCTTTCACCTACAGTAGGTATAATTTTGCCTCTACTAGCTAGCCCTTATTGCCATTAGCACAAAATACACACAAAACACAGCCAATCAAGAAGCACAGAGAAATTGAGTTTTAAGCAACAGTTAAACAAATCAAGTATCCATAAATTAGGTGGGCATGTTTCTGTAGCAGACAAAAAGTAACCTGGCTTAAGGTTATCAACACATTTTCAAGTCTTACGCCATCTATTGTTTCTAGGCTGAAAAGTTCTGAAGCCAATACAAGATATCCTTCAGAGGATCTGTGTTGTTAATACACAAGTCCTTGCATAAGCATTAGAGACAGTCGGAAAAAAAATTAAGATTCCTCCTAAGATATATGATACAAGTATTCACATTTGTCAAATGGTAAGTTTTTATTTAGCTGTAAGTTTTGAAGTATAAGACAAAGAGGAATTCTTTGTTTCTAGCAACTCTGTTGTTCCTGTAAGTGCAGAACTTTTTTCCAAAGTATTTGCAAGGGGAAAAATCAGTCATCTATTCAATGAAAGTATACTGTTCGCTCATTTCTGGTTTCTAAGACAGAGACTATGTCAAGGGTGCTTCATGTTAAGTTTTAAGAAGCTTTAACTGAATTGATCTCTTTATACCTCCCTGCACTCATCAGCTCTACCTCCTCTGTAGTTTAAGAAGCTTTTTAAGAAGCAGTAGCAGAAAATGAATTGCTGGAGAAACACATGAATTAGAGCTTCAATGTTTCATGTTACTTTCTGTTACAGAATCACAGAATGGTTGAAGTTGGAAAGGACTTCTGAAGATCTTCTAGTCCAACCCCCCTGCCAAACAGGATCACCTAAAGCACATTGTGCAGGATGGCATCCAGCTGGGTTTTGAGTATCTCCAGAGAAGGAGACTCTACAACTTCTCTGGGCAACCTGTTCCAGTGCTCTGTCACCCTCACAGTAAAGAAGTGCCCTGTCATATTCAGGTGGTACTCCCTGTGCTTGTTCTTCCAGAGTAATTGGAAAGACCTGCTGGGTGTATATTTTCAATGGCTTTAAGATTTCAAACGCACTGAGCTGCTTTTGAGAAGAGATGGTTCTGCTGTGATAAGTCCTGTGCAAAGTTACAGGCAAGAACTATGCCTTATATTAGACAATTAATAAGCTTTGCTATGCAACTAAGTACATATAGCAAGCTACTGACAACACTGCCAAACTTGTACAGTGAGAATTATCACCACTATTTATATAGAGGCATAATACTACAAAAGTCTACTTAAGTAGTTTAAAATATTAAATCCTCATTATGTCATTCAATCCTTATTGTACTTATTTCGATCCTTATTGTACTTATTCCATCTACAATGTTCGGAAGAATTACATGCATTATTTCTTCCTTCATTTTCCTTAACTCTTACTCAGAGAATTGTTAACTTCAACAATGTTTCACTAGATGCAAAAGCAATGAAAAATAAGTTCTCCATCTCACTAAAAGCTTTATCTGCTTCCACGAGTACAGTGTACCAGAACAATTTCATATTGCATAAAGATTTCAATAGGTTACATTTCCAAAAAAATTCAAACCCTTCAACAGAAGACTTAGTTTTTGTGTGTTTTTTTTTTTTTTAATAATTATGAGCATATTCCTTTAGTTCTAAAGGGTTATAAAACCCAAGTAGTTCTATTTGCTAAGAGTTTCTCATATAGTGACGGTATAATATCCTGACAGTATGACAATAGTGCAATTCAACCTATGCAGCAATTTCACTGATTAGTTTTTCCTACATTATACGTGTAAGGAATGGTCTAGCAATTCATGTCACTAAGGAATTTGAAGGGTTAACATTGAGGCCCAGGTTTAGGTGATAATAGAACAAAGGGATTTTTTGAGAAAAACTGCTGACTACTGCACAGGATATGCAGTAGTTTCTGACATCCGGCCAAGAGACTACCAAATAAGGAGGAAGGGGGAGCTGAAGGACGATTGAAAGGCAAAGTCTGGGAGGAAGACCATGAGCCTTCAACATGAACAACCCCTGAGAGACCACCAGAGACTGATACGCAGGCACCCCTGGGAGGGCTTCGGATTCCGGAAATCAATTATAATAACCCTGCCTCTTCTAGAAGTAGTAATGAAGATGTATTAGCCTAGGATCATAAAGATCAGCTGTCTTATGTAACAGGTGTGCATCTTGCTGGAGCAGAGACTCCCAGCACATCCAGCGCTGTTTGCTTGCCTCTATTCGTTTAATAAATTGTAAACTTTGATTGCAATCCTATTTGGGACTCAGTCATTTATAACATATGCAATAAAGAGCCTAGAAATGTATTCAGATTCACAGACAGCAGACTGTGCTAACTTGACTTCATGTGGTCTACAATATTCAGATTTGCTTGTGCTGATTTCATAATTATTTTATTTTTTTTACTACACGGTCAAGTTTTTCATGCTAAATTGTGGTGCAGACAGGTCACATTTTAGATTAAGCTAGCCCTTCACTCAGAAGAGCATTATAACAAGCTCAAAAATCTGCAATTATGTTCCCAAGGCTTTAGAAGCTTCCTAGTGCATGCTACTTGGTAATTAAAACCAGAGGTCAACCAGACAGAATGACAACAGCAACAGCAGTACACCCCTATACTAGTGCCATCTCCAGCCTATCAGTTAAAGTAGGTTTCAAAGTACTTTGAGCCAGACAATTAGAAAAAAGCAGAAGAATAAAGATCTGGCTCAATTTTCTGCTATTATTAAATAATGCATGAAACCCATTAGGATTTAAAACTGCATGTCTCCTTTGCACCTCTATCAGAGTTTCCTTCTATTACTCTTTTAAAGAAAAGCTCTTTTTAAAAAGGTTTAAAATTAAAGAAAAGAATCCCTATATAATGAAAGCTACATTCCTGTAAGCGTGCTGGGCATCAAATTTAAAAAGTTTTAATTCCAAGCAACTGAATAAAGTGTGCTACAGTTTGCTTCCTTAGCAACTGAATAATCACTTTTTGATTTAGTTGAACCTCCCATCTTTCCTCCAAACCTGAAATCTTGTACATGATAGGAAACCTATTCAGCTGCTACTACATAAAACTAATTAGGAATACTCATAATTTATACTTCACAGGCCAGAAGATACATGTTTGATGTCACCTCTTGAACTAGTACAGACTAAGATTTAAATTGTGTTTGAACACTAAATAGGAACTCCAGAAAAAGCAAAAAAAACAAGATTCAACGTTTCATGCCTTTAAGAGTGTTCTAAACAATGTGTTTATTTATAGCCTTGTTTTACTCCCATAGGTCAAATACTTAAAAGACTGGACTTCCAAAGACTGACATGATTCTGGCAGCATTATTTCCCATTTGGAAGACAGCAGGTTGATATTTGTAGTGTAATTATTTTTAAGTGCAAGTGATGGAGTCTTGACATATATCAGGGAATTTCTATCAGTTTTTATTAAGAACATTTTATATTGCAGAACCACCTAAAAAGCTAGGAATTCATGCTTAATACCTTCCTTTGATACATAGAGCTTAAATCTTTTCAATGTGGAGATAACTGCACAGGCACAGCTGTCTGTCCCTACTGTTGCTGTGAGTGCTATGCTATTGAGTAGGCTTGGAACAATGGAACCCAAGGCAGTTTAGAAGTTTTTGCCTGCAAACTACTTACATTGCTTCCTTTTATTGATCCAGTGCTAAGCAGTAAATAATTTTCCCCTCCTTGTAAGATAGACCTAGACTACAGGACAATGAAAGAATACTCACTTGTATTAATACACTGTCACCACAGTGGAGATTTAAGAGTCTGATGACGAATACTTTTGAAAACATAATACATGCAATGAGTTAAGATCATATGGCTTGGCAAATCTGAAACAGATTGCAGTGACATCTTATATTCTTTCTATGTAATCTAGTTTGGCCTATTTAGCAGAATTATGCAATTTTCACCACTTCAGAAGTTAGTCAGCTAGTAGTGTAATTATTATAAACTGAATGGAATGTTGAGATGATACAAAGTATACCAGATCAACCTGTATCATCTACAGGAATAACCTGCAGTTATTTACTCTGCCTCCCTTCCATTTTCAGTTTATAATAGCAACAACAATCTTAATGCCAACCACTTCCCTGAGTTTAATGACTGACTAGGATTCTGACCTGAGACACATCTTGGACAACATTGGTGAGTCAGACATTAATCTCTTAGAAATGCAGTCAATGGATTGTTATTGCTTATAGTTAGTAAGTCTAGATAGTACCCATGCCATGTTGTCTTCATCTCCACCACCTTATCAAAATATTTTTAGCCCTGTCCTTCTTACCATGGCTTATGACCTGTCAATCTGAGCAAAACATCGTGAAAAAACGCAGGCAATATATGGGAGACTGTGGTCCGACAGTGATGCAAAAGGGGGTTTGAACAAAGACTCATGCTAGGGTGCCTTACTGCACTGCTTAACGGATTTGTCGTGTAATTCAAATATAGGTGCTTTACTGTAGGAAAAGATAAGGATCAACATTTTAATTACTTATCATTCAAGAATGAACATAATTTTCTATATCTTGTACTCTGTTTACCTTGAATACTCAACCCCCCAAACAAAATATCCAACAAAAAACATCCTCATTTTTGCAAGAAAGTTTAAACTCACTTTGAATTCAATGACCTGCTCTCAGAGAGAAAAAAAAGAAATAGAAAAGGTGAGTTTTAGTCACACAACATTCAGGGGAAGAAGAAATCAATATACACCACAGTGTAAGCATAGCTTTGTTTAAAAGTAAGAGTAACAGAGAAGACAGAGCTAGTCACCATTACCTTGGGCTTCTTCCAGTAATCCTGAGGTAGATATCATACAGGAATGCTGGGGCCTTATGGCTTACAGCAATCCAGTAATGATATAAAAGGTGATTGGAAGTTAGATTAACATTGGGCCGTCTGAAGGCCTGTTCGAGAGGATTCCTCTTGAAAGTAGAAATTACATGGTATTCTGAGAAAGAAAAGTTGCGTAACAGCTTTGATAGTAACCATGTAAAGTTCAATGGTTTTCCAAGTACATTACAGCGTACAATATTTACTTTAGTATGCTATTTAAGTAACCATCCTAACTCTTCTAATAACCACAAAAACTAAAACAGCTATAAGCTTTAAATCTAAGATACTGTTAAACTGGTTCTTATTATATCAAAGTTTTTTATACCTTTATCTTCAGAATATTTTACTGTAGCTTTACTGTAGCTTCTCTTTCTGGTCTTCTTCCCTACCTTCAGTTGATTTTGAGAATTCACAGCAATTTCAGTTTATATAGCATGTAAAGCTATTTAAATATCCATCTGTATTTCATGAAGGCTATTCTAATCTTTTAAATGAAGAACACTTTAAAAAAGTAGACTGAGGACTTTGCAAGTATCTGAAGTGCATTTCAAGTTACATTCAACAAATTATCCATATTTAAGCTTTTCTAAAAAAAAATAGTTAGGATTGGACTCCAGGTCAAACTCTCGTTGACAACTAAAAATTCTGTACATATGTATCAAAATTCACTTTATCTTTGTAATCATCTCTTGTAACTTCATTCCATTGCTTACAGGAAGTCTTTAAATACCCCAATTAGAATCGCAATATAAACGAAGCCAGCAACTTTCCAACTTCAGCTGAAGTGATAAGGCTTATAAATACAGATACATAAGACAGCAAAAGCAAGTAAAAGGGTGAAGAAAGTCGTCAGAAATAACAGGGATTTAAGCATTTGAGATAAAGAATAAAAATAATGATCTTTACTGAGAAATTATTTCTAAAAAAATGTAGAGCTAATTAACAGGTTTACCATACCAGCCCACTTGCATTGTTATTTATAATAAAAGTCTATTACAGAGCTCTTAAGATGTGGGTTACGTTTTAGTCAGGATATCTAAGATGAAAATAGGTGGCCACACCTTCTTAGAAGATTACTTTTCCCTCAGCATGAATAAAGGACGTCTCATGTAACCATCTAAAGATTAAGAGCCACCTCAACCAACAATTAACTGAAGCTAGACACAACAGAAAAGCTTCAAGTGCAAAACTTATCATACACCCTCAATTATGCAGCTGTATAAAGTAATCCCAATTTTGAGCTGTTTACCCATATATTTACAGGAAGGTTGGCATTAAACCTAACATTAGTACTGTTCCTCTCAGCAATGCTTTTCTCTGCACACTACCCACACTCTACAGATTAAGTTGTTGAAGCATCAAGCAGAAAAATCAGTTCTGCCATACTTTAAAAAAATTGAATTAAAAAAACAAGAACAAAATGGAACGATAACTCTACAAGGAGAGAAAATTAACAGAAGAGAATGAAAAAGCATGATGCACTGCAAAATTGAGTTATGGCTGTTATACTAATTTCAACTATAAAAATAAAATTTGACCTACAGACTATAGCCTGTGCTTTTATTACTAATCTTATTTTTCTATTAAAGCTCATAAAAAAGAAATATGTCTTACCAACTTCACTCCAGTGGAAAGGGTTGGTACCACCTGTTGTACAGTTATATACCATGATATTTCTTGGCCTGGAGGGGAAAAAGACCAAAGAGCACATCAGAAGACCAAAAAAACACACAAAACACATCAAAAGCCATATCTAAAGTTATCTTTACCCTCACCATTATTTACATAAAGCAAAAGTTGTCAGCCTCACATTAGGTTTTTTGCTTCCTGAATCCTTCCAGTATTTTAATCCATCTTTAACTACTATATATATGATAGTTTATAATTATAACTATGTATATATATAAACTGTGTGTATATATACATACATCAATGACAAAAAATGTATATATTTTTCCCCAGAGAAGGCTTTGCTTACATTATTTTAAGTCATACTGATTGCACTGAGGCCCAGGAAAAAAGGAATCAGGTATAGCTTATACAATAGTATCATAGGTGATGTCTTCCTCTTCATCGTCAAATGTTGGCCATTGTCCTAAGTTACACTCTGGTGGACTAATGCTGTCAAAACCTTAGAACCCTTTTGTCCTAGATGAACAGCAGGACACTGATTAGAAGTTCAACAGAAGACTGATTTATCAAAATGCACAATACCATCACTTCAAAGTACTCAGTACTTTCTATCATCACCTGCTGTACCTATTAACTCCAGAATACCAGGCTGCAGCCAGTGTCATATTGACAACAACATCTACTGGAACAAGATCTGCTACTGCACCGTTGGTAGCTCTCATTGTTCGAAGAATTCCTTTTCCTGCCTTAAAAGAGAAAAAAGACAAGACCCACCAGTAAAACACATGAAGCTTTGCTGCCTCCAAAAGGAAGAATCGTTTTTTTCATTACTTACAGCAATGAAGAGGCCACTAGGTCCATTGAAGTTATCAATCCATCCCTATCACAAACAGGTAGGAAGGAAAGGTTTTAGTTAGTGTAGTGAAGTCAACAGTTTAAAGTGAAAATTTGACAAGTTACCACAGGAGAGCAATACTAATTTCCATGTGTCTAAATGAAGTTCTTCCATAGTAACTTGTTATATCATCAGATTTTGCTACAACTCAGACATGAGATCCATCCGTAGCTTCATTGGCCCCTCCAAATGAGTAGCTGGCTTGCTTATTTCTTAGTTAATAAACCGCAAAGTATTTTCTACATAAATACATTATGTTGAAAATATTTCACTAGCTCACATCAACTCAGTTTAACAGTCAACAGCAGAACTGTTTATCTGTCTTTTTTTATTTTAATTTTCACATAAACATTTTCACTCAACTTCAATGCCAATGTTTAAACATTATATATTTAATTAAAATTTATACACTTACTGTCTGACATATATGTACATTGTACCTACTCAAAAAGGCATGTGATGTTAATGTATTTTTAAGTGCTTAAGAAATATTCAGCGTTGAACTGGAAAAGCTGTTTCAGCACTATCTCCCATACTGGAAGAAGCATATAGCATATATACTATATATCAATATAACAAAGTACATAAAACTTCTGCCATCTCCTGCCTTGACTAAAACAAGCGGAGTCCAAACATTTTTATGTCCTGCAGACCCCAGTTTCCTTAATGGTACTATTCAGCTATTGACACACCAAAGCACCTTGAAGAGGGAAAATAGATTAAATTACCTTTCTTCCTTCAAGATTCTGTATAACTATTTTGTGTGTAAAATAGTATCTCCCATTGGGACAGAAATGTATTGTTCTATGCTTAGAAGTAATTTATCCCCCCAAGCTTCCCACATACGAATGCTGTATTTGGTATCTTTTGTATGAGAGTTGTTACCCAGGAGCAGTCAAGCCACAGCTTTAAGTTTAAGAGATTTTCCTCTATGAAGGTCACTACATACACAAGCTGTCAGTATGTGCTACAGTTTACAGGCATGAGTCATGGGAAAACTCAACTTACAGGAAAAGGCTCCTTCCAGCTAGCACCAACAATAGATGGCCTTATAATGGCTGTGTTTAATTTTGCACCTTCTTGCTGTACTACATATTCGGCTAAGGCTTTTGTATAAGTGTAAGTGTTAGGCCTATCACCAATCAGTTTAGGTGTAATATCATTCACTAGGCCATCATCCATCCACCTACAAAAATAAAATAAGAGGCAAGTGTAAGTTACTGCATACTATTTTACTGGGAAAGCAAAGAAAAAAGGATAACCAGATAAATCAAAAATAATTCCACAATTAAAATACAATCTTTTCTTCGAAACACCACCCAGGAAACCAAACACATAGAAGTATTATCATTACCTCAGTTCATTTTTAATGCTTGTGCAATTACATCTATAATAAGTAGTAAAGTGTCTTCCTTACCTTGATAATTATGAAACTAAAAATGATTACCTTACAAGAGGTAAGATTTTGTATGACATGGAAGAAGGAACAGACTGATTTAGAGATACGATTATTATTATTAATTACATTACTCATCTCATACTTGTCCCATTTCACTTAGGACTTGACAACTACTAAATAAGACTACTAGATAAGATCTCAGGACAGCAAATGTACAGACAATACAGAACAAGTAACTTTCCCCTAGTAATATCCAATTTAAGAGTAAAAATCCATAGAACACAGGTATTCAGAAAGCACCAACATTAAAGACCTAACAGAACTGCTTGTACATTTTTGTTTCTGAGCAGTTAAATAATAGTATTTCAGTATATCAGACTCATCTTGCAATGGCCTTCGGTGGAGGTAGTGAAGGTTGCTGCCAAAGGTGAGCTGCTATCTTAGCTCTCTCTGTCCTTCACAGTACCAGCACCAGTACATTTGGAACAGCGCAGCTTTCTTCTGTTTGTTTTTAATAGCTCCTGATCTAGCTCCTCATAGAGCTGAAGAGCCACCAGTCTCAGCATACAGGAGGCTTCAGGAATAGCCTGGAGCATCTCCCTCTTTCAGCACTGTTCCACATCTAGCTCAGCTTAAAAAGCAACCATGAAACCTTAGACTATTTCCCTTACAGGAAAGGGTAGCATCAGCCATATGTTAGACCAACAGAACACCATAAGCCAGTTTCTTCATCTTTGTTTCTTAATCATTGTTTGGTACTTCATTACTAGGAAGCAAGTAGTTACAGACTGAAGTAACTTGATAAAACAACACATACTCAAGAGAATCCATCAGTTTCTTGGGATCAACAGGAGGTGGATAAACAATTTCCTCAATGTGTTTTCGATTGCAATATGCATATGCAGTTGAAACATGTATGAATACTTCTAGATTCGTCATTTGGTGTGCCAGTGAGAGGAGCTGTTTTGTGGAAAGCACATTTAACTGAACAGCATCTCTGTTGATTAAACAGAAACTTGATTAGTAGAAAGCAAAACAAAAACAGCAAGCAAAAAGAAATAACTGGTCAATCCCCTAATTCTTTCCTAAATGCTTCAGTGGTGGGTGTATATACAGTAATTCTAACATTCTGAACCCCTTCTCCTCCACCCCCCAAAAACACTATGGACAGTAGTATCCTAACCTTCTACTTAAAAGATGACACATTCCACCTAGAAATTTCTCTGTGTTCAGGATAATTTTCTTAAGTTTCACCTTGTTCTTATTGGCATCCTCATGCTCCGTTACTAAACAGGCAAAGTCAGCGTACCTTTGATCTGCTCAAGCTAAATTCTAATCCAGTAAGTGTTTCCTAAAGTGTGATGGAACAACTGCAAAAGGACACATAGCTACCAAAGGATACAGATGCCAGTCAATTTTAACAGCAGCTTTGAGCTTCCTAGGTCAAGACCTCAGAATGAAGGTTTAGGGTGCTAGCAAATTGATCTTCATGTAGGATAGCACAAGACTCAATAGTACAACAGGATTACAGGAAGGCAGAAAAAGTGAAAGGAGGAAAAAAATCAAGATCCACACTTTCATCCCTCCAACCTGACTGCTTCTCATTAAAATAGACTCCTTAAATACACTGGAGGAGACAAGGTGTATCTCTACATTTTGCACTGTATCAGAATACAGCTAATGGACCAACTGCTATGATGATTTGTATGTATTTCAGACCTTCTCTCCAGCCTCTAAAGACTTATTAGAAGCACTAGCCTTGTTTACAATTTACAAATCAACTAAGTTTTAAGAATACTGCTAAATAAAACTTCATCAAAATCTTTGCATTGGTGTTACAGTTTAAGGCTTCTTTATCACACATTATTACTAAAACATTAGGTGGGCAATGGACAAGGAACCCTTGTCCCAAAGCAATTAAGTCTAGAAAGTGTTACCTCGGAAAAAGTTACTTTATCTAAAATAAGGGGTTTTTAAGTCTTCAGTGCTTCTTTCGAAGAGGTCAAAGGAAAGAAGTTCATAATCATAGCTGTAAGCATCATTTTAAGATATAGAAACACACAGCCAATACAAATCAGGAAGGGTTCCAAAATAAGCCAAAAGTATTTTGCTTTATTCCTATCACTGACCCTGAGCTAAATACTTTGAACTTTACATCAATTAATTCCATTAATAAATATATGAAGGCTGCTGTGATATTCAGATTTGTAAGATTCCTCTAAAAAAAAAAGCCATTCTAGCACATCTGCTATGTGCTCCGGCCTCAAATCCTTCCCAAGAAACTGATTTTCTATTTTGCTAAACAGTGTACTAGGCCCTCCAGGAAAGTGTAAACTGCCAGAAGCTTGCTGTATCAAGACCTTTCCACCAGTTTTTCCAATCGCATTTAAGTCCCTCTAGACTTTTAACAGGCTGGCAGTTCTCTAGCATTGAAGGTCCATGAAACAGCGATAAATATGGGCTACCTTATGTCATTTCAGTATACAGTACAGCACTCAGAGAGGCAATGCCAACATGTTAAAAACTCAAAATATTTCTCAACTCAGATTTTCTTTACTTAAGAGTCGCTTTACATTCATAAAAATTGGAGTTATTTTTCAAAGTCATTTCTCCAAATTGTTTATTAATTCTAGTGGTTCAACACTAAATCAGGTCATTTTTTCTAAAGAGCAAATATCTTTTCTTGCTTTTGTGAATCCTTTTTTGTTTATTTCCTTAATAAACTTTGCACAAGATGGAAGTTATTCATTTGTTAGTTTTAAGCTTTCTCCCTCTGCACCTAATTCTCCCTACACCCTCCAATGCAAACTTGCATTCTTCTTACTGGAGGACTTTCTGAAGGCTGAGCAACATTTAATTCACTATTTGTTCATCAAGTAAAGAAAGCAAGTACTAGAGCTTCCACCCCACCCCAGTTTTGGGGAAAAGTCATCCTCTAAACACATACGCTTGCTTTCTAACAAGGGGAGCTAAAGGAATAGTTTGTGTTCTCTTACACAAAGAAAGCTCCGATATAAGTAGTGAGCACAGTACATACAGCTACACACTATTTATACCTTCTTCAGCCATCCCAGAAATCAGAGCAACACGTGATGTTAGGAAGACTTGGAAAAGCAACATGTTCTCAAGTCTCTCTCAACAGCTTCCCTTCAAAAAGGGCTTTGAAATTCAGGTACAGGAATTTAGTAAAAACACTAAAGGGCCTATAACAGTACAAAAATCATTTATTTTGCTTCTAAGCACCAAGAATAGATGTCTTTGCCTAAAGCTTTAAAAAGATGTGATTTTTTTTTCCATGTCAAATAGTGTATTGTAACTGCTGGCAAAGCAGGTTTAAATACTGTATCTTCTGTCTTTTTATGAAAAGCAAATGAACACCCAATAGCAAGTTTTAGGTAGGGAGAAAAGGTTAATATCAGAGGGGAAATCATTAAATTGACCAGACACACAAAAACCAAATGAGATTAGTAATCAGCCTGAATATTTGCAAGATTTTGCAGACACCTGATTTACCCCTTCCCTCTGAATACCATCAGCTTACCAAACTAGATAGTACAGTATTTTAAACTCACCTTAGCGTTTCATTAAATCTGACTGTAGCAGCACAATGAAATATAATATTAATGCAGTCTATAAGTTTTTGTTTGATTGGGCTACTAAGGTCCAGTTCAGGCTGTGTAAGTTCACTTGTAATTACTATTATTTTTTCTTTGAAGTCAGGCTGCTCCTCTCTCAACCTGTCAAAGAGCTGTCAAAAAAAACAGGACTAAAAATTCAAACTAATAGCCAGTGAAGATAAAAGCACAGGTTTTATAAGTGAAGATAAAAGACATTTTCTGCCCACATATAACTATATTGCCTTATTTCTCAAAATCAGTACTGTTAGGATAGTGTTTTAGGTGTCCTACAACATGTTACTGACTTACCATGAACATATTCAGTGAAGTTGTTTGTATGCATTTTATCCCAAGCAGTGAAAACAGAAGTATTGCATGCGTTGCACAGAAAAGCAGTGAGATTTCAATGTATACTTTTAAAAAATTTTTCTAATGCTCATGCCTATCCTTAAGATCAGATCTCTCAATGTCAGAAGAAGCTATTAGACACCCAAAATTAACACAATTTTCAGTAGCAGTCTAAATAGCGTTATCTTTTCTTTCAACAGGGGAAAGATGACAGCTTAGCCAGTTTCCAAGGTAGATGGTGTATTCAGATTCTTGCAAACCTGCACAAGTCATTCTATTTCTTAGATTTAGAAAGCTTTCATCAAACTTGAAAAAAATCCAACCATTTAAGAAAATCCTTGACTTGTGCCAGTTCTGGGGAACTTCCAGATTAAAAAACACAACAAAACATCTGTTTCTCTGGCCAGTTAAGAAAGAAAAAGCCAGCATTGAAGGCTTCTTGCGGTATTAGAACATCTGAGCAAATCTTACTCATTTAAGAAAACCTTACCCACAACTGTGTTAACTGCATTCATCATATACCCTCTTAATTAAGTGGATTCTAACCATGCAGCTTAACACACAGCTAATCAACATGCAAGTTTTCCTGAGCAAAATACTATGGGACTGAAATAAAACACCTATTTTTTTTTCCTTTTTAAACCAGAGCAAGCCCTTCTTAATTGCACATGTGCCAATATTTTATAGTGGTAACACTGCAGTGAGAACAGGGGACATGTCCAGTGGTACAAGTCTTAGACTGACCTCCAAGTATGAGATTTCACCTTAAAGGACAAAGTTGCCAAGGCAGCATTTAAAGCCTGTGATTTTTAGTTCACATGTTACAGCAAAATAGTGCTTACTTACCGGTTGGAAGCCTTTTGTCATTTTTAAAACAAAAATGTTTTTACTCAGAAGAACGTTGCCTGACTCTAGCATACTGAAACCACTGCCCTTTAACCATACTAAGATGTGTGACATGAATTATAATAGAAAGCAGTCCCACTGATAAGCATTTAAAACACACAGAACCAGTATGGTGTTTTTAATCTGTATGTTCTGCTCCTTTTCACATGAATAGCCATACATTCTTATCGCATTACTCATACTAGCACTAACACCAGTACAAAAGGGAAGTAAGAACAAACAGCTAGAGCACATGCAACACATGACAAATTAACATAAGAATTAGATATCTGAAGTCCAATAGAAACAGAAACCTCAATTTTTTGGGGCTATTTGCAGACCAGTTCATCTTAACTATTGCATTGACCCACTTAGACTAGACTCTTCAAGAAAGAGAATGCCCAAGCATCTGTAGAACCAATTAATGGGCCCATCTAAATTAAAAAAAGTTAATGGCAGGGCCCTTACAAAGGACAAATCAAGACAACAGGTCCCATTAAAAATGTTTGGTGTCTTTTGGAGGCATCCCAGTTAATCTATACACTTTCAAACCTATTTTGCCTAACCATGAGATAAAGACAGAACATCTGGTTTTAGCTATCCCCATAGATAGTTGGGGAACAGCATCCACTTACACTCTTACTCTAGGGACTAAGATGTAGGACTATCTCAAGCACCAGTTCTTTTTAACAGGACATCAGATTTGAACTTTTTCCAGCAATAAATGCTCACCCAGATTCAAAAAACACATCAGATTGTTCTATCTGAGCACAAGTTAGTATAGGCTATAAGCAGAAGATTTGGACCGAAATGTAAAAGCCTCTTACAAGACATGAGCTTCCCAAAAGCTACATACAGGGGCCTGAACTTCAGCAAGGCTTAAGTCAGCCCAGACTAACACTACTCTCCCCTCTGCCTGAATACTATCCACTTTTTACTTGGGTAATAGTGTATACAAAGGATGGACTGAGAAGCTCTTCCTTTCTCCTTTCGGAGTTCAGTTTGAAATTTTGTTTCGAGAGTAAAAAACTGACGACTTCATGTACAGAATTTGAAACTGGATTTTAAGACAGAACCCTGATTCTGCTGCATTTTATATGACATGGTACTGAACTGCAAGCAGATGCTTTTGGGCAACGAGCTAGAGTTTTGACAAGGTTATCGAGAAGAGTTTATTAGTGACAAAGCTATCTTCTCATCTGCTATAATCTTAACCAGTCAAGAGATGTAAGGAAATTCAGAGTCCTGCTTTAAATAACTTACCTTCTCCTGTCCTAAATGCAGTCATGCTCTTACCAAGTCCCTTTAAGCACCCTCTAAGCACACACTTCGAACAGACCATACTGCATCTGAACACATTTCCTAAGCCTGAAATATTAAACTGCCAACCCTGCCATCCCATAAGAGAAGAAGGCATAAATAGGAATAAACAAACTCTGTTTTAGCAAAATTTATGCTAGAGATCACTCCCCTTCCCATTATAAATGGGACACACCATATTGGAGAGAGACGCAATACTGATAGACAGTTCGAGCTATTTAAACACCCTGTTGAAAACATATCTCCTTGCATACTGGTAGATCCAACAGCACATTCAAGAGAAGTGAAGCACTAAACCTCATCTTACAGAAATGAAAATAAGGCACATGGAGAAAAAGTGACCTGAGACCCTCCTAAGAAGGGTCTTAATCTAGTTTTACAAGTCTCAGGCCACACTACCTTTTGCACTTGATTACACATTCTCTTAACAAGTTTTAACTCAGGTATTTGACTTCTCAATCCTACATTACAGCTGAACACCCTCCTTCTAAATTAAATACAGAATAATTTTCCTTTACTGGACTTGCTAGAGAATAACAGTTTGAAAAGCCGTCACAAACACTGCAAGATCTTAGGTTTAGGATTTCTGTTAGAACAAAAAAAGTAACAATATTTTGCTTTAGGCAAACCAAAGTTGTTTCCATTTCATTACGTGAACAAGATACAGAATGACAAAAATGCACTTTGTGAGCACATGATACATACCTTACAGCTGGTTATTTCCTGTATTCGTGCTTCAGGTGTCTGCCCTGATTTGTGTCTTACCAATACATACACCGCTTGTACTTTAGGACAAGATCTGAGCAGCTTTTCCAGAAGCACTTTTCCCATGAAACCTGTAGCTCCTGTCAGGAGGACATTCTTTCCTTCATAGTATTCAGGTATGGAAACCATTATGACCTTAAGAGAAGTTAAAAAAGCAAAAATATATTAATGAACCTCTAGGAGCTCAGATTTGCAGAAGATACATAAACTGCACAGATGTAAACACTGAACTTCATACCCGAAAGAAGCTTTTACCTGACTTTTTTTTTTTAAACCTATAACCAGTGCCTGATGTCTTTTTTTTCCCACCAGAGTCTAAAGAGTCCCACAGGGTCAGTACAGTCATTCTAGATCTTATTGTAAATTGTCTCAATTAATAGTTTCTTTAAGGAATTGGACATCCACCCCATTTAATTAGCTCAATTTTTAGTCTATTTTTATCTGTGTGCATAGTCCTTTAAGACTAAGTGGCTGTTCCATGTAAACAAAAGGTCATATCATTAAAATATAATCACAAGTAGATACTTCAAATATGTTGACACTGGCCCTGGCATTTTTGCCTGAGTGAGCCAAGTCCCCTGTCAGTATTAGGCTGAGCCTTTCTACAAAGGATGCTATGTCACAGAGAAGGTAGTCGGTTGTTAGTTGCCTGGCATAAGATCTGTTGTTTTTTCTATTGATTACAAAAAACACATTTCCACAGATGATACAAGGTTCTAATCTTTTCATCAATATAAAACTTATCCAAAAAAAGTATTAGAATTCTCACGCAGAATGAAGATTTAAATATGCCTTCTAATGAAGCAAAGAGAAAGGAATTTTTACTCAAATTTAGCACAGAGCTCAAGTGGTGTAGGGTTGTTTTTTTTTTTGCTTCAGTTACTATAAAATTCTTATTTCTCTCCCCTCTCCCAGTCAACTGTTTGGGGACCATATCTAGTTCTAGATTCTAGAAACTGGAACAATTCCTAAGGATAAATATAATGCTCTCTCACATGACCTTAATGACCTTTAGAATTCAATCTGCACCTCAGGCCAACTTCAGTCCATTCTGTGCAGTCCAATACACTAATGTCTTCACCAGAACGTTAAAACAACTTTACTGTACAGGACCACAGAACATGGCTATAGTTCCATGATGGTATATTAATCTAATTAGACTGTCATAAAAAATAACAAGCTGATATAGTAGAATTAGAGGGTGGTGAGGCACTGGAACAGGTTGCCCATAGAAGTGTTCAAGACCGGGTTGGATGAGGCCCTGGGCAACCTGATCTAGTGGGTGGCAGCCTTGCAACTAGATGACCCTTTAGGTCCCTTCCAACCCAAGCCATTCTACGATTCTATAAAGAATATTTGTGGTCCCCCATAGCAGATCTACGAAACACTACCAGAATGGACAGACTACATAAAAAACATGGTTTAAAAACAAACAAAAAAGTCCCCCTAAACAAAGGTGGAGATTGTTTCTTAAGCAAAGAAGAATTTCAGTACTGAATACCTGAAGAGGATGATAGCCTTTTTTCACCTACCACCCAAGAATACAGGGATGCAACTTCTAAAGTGGTTTTTTGTTGTTTTATTGTTTGTTTTGGGTTTTTTTTTGGCAGAGTATTGCAAGCAGGAACTTACCATGGAATATATTCCTAACATACAGCATCTCGTGTAAAGAACTGCAGGCTTAATTTGCATTTTTGCCCAGAGAAAGTATACATGTAGTTTTGGAATACTTTTCTACATGTCAGGTACCTTCTATATTAGAGCCCTTGTGTTGTGCTTTTTCATGTGCTCATACCATGGCAATGCTTCTGAATGTGCTCTAAGCACTTACCAGAAATGAGTTATCACCTGCACAAGCTTCAGTATCAGGAATTTGGATACAAAGTCTTGTGCTTTGTTGTCCAATGTGCCAACACTTTGTTTGACTCCCTTCACTAACAAGAATAGCTCTTGCAATTATTGCTGAATTGCAATAAAGTAATAGCGGGATACAGTAGCAGGCTCAGAACTGAACAAGTACTGCTATTTTCTACTGGCCACAGCACATCGCACCATTATTTCACCTGCCCTTCATTTAAGAGAAGTTTAGTATTACTTCAGACAATGCCATATCCCCAGTTTGCTAACCTGTTTGCATGGCCAGAGACAATCTTTAAGCACAGGAACCTCACTACAACCCCCAGCACACAGGCTACAGTCCAATGTTTGTTCGTTTTGTAAAGAACTGAAAAAATTAATACTGCTGGCATTGAAATAAGTGTATTCCTATGGTCCAACTTTCAGCTAGCTAGCTGAAAAATCTGACAATATTTAGGGTCATGTGGTATAAAGAAAACTAAAAGCCAGAACAATCATAAAATTTCCTGCCTCGGTTATTTCTGACTATGCTCCTGTGAGCATGGGGCTGGTATCAGATCCAAAATATCAGTACTATTCTCCTGAAACTTTTACAGAGTTAAAATATATCATCATATATATCATCCTATACATCATCCAGCTATGATTACATACGAAGAAATTTATTCACTAGGCAAAAAAAAACAAACATGTATAAATACTCATATCCACTCTTAAGAGGCAGGAACACCTACATTTGCTGTCTTTATTTTGCTGTCTTTTTTTTTTAAAAGGATTCTTAACTGAACTATTTCCTTTGAGAAAGTCTCAATAGCATCTCCCTTTATCCTGTTCTCCAACAATTACAGCCTTTGGTAGTCTTTATTAATAGCAATTTTCCACACTGTCTTCTCCTACTTTATTCCTCCAGAAGTTTCCAGCTACAAAAGATATTTACCTTTTCATAAGCATACATTGCTGTCAAAGTTACAGCAATAAATACTGGGATTGTGAATGAATTGCCTGGAAGCACTACAGTTGAATTAAGGATAAAAAAGCACCCACAGAATTTGGAGATGAATGAAGAAAAAACTAATAAAGCAGCAGCCTATGCTATGCCCTACCAAAAAGAAAAGGGAGTCATCTCAACTGCAGGAAAGGAAAAGAATGGTCCCATTTTCCACCCACCCTTTCCTGCCTTCTCTGAGAAGAAGTCAAAACACACCAGCTAGCACAGTATTGCTGGCAACTCCTAACTTCAAATTCAGAAGAGGTTTTTCCTTACCGGTATGATACATTAGTTGTGTTACCTTTTAACATTCTTTTTGCTTAAGTTGTTTAGAGGTGTTGGGAAACACCTGTGAATCATAACATAGAAATTAGGAAGGACTCCTCTAAAAAGGTGATGTGGCCCATAGCCCAGCTGACATGCCTCTACACCAACACACCCAGCATGGGAAACAAGCAAGAGGAGTTGGAAGCCATGGTGCAATTAGAAAACTAGGATTTAATTGCTATCACAGAAATGTGGTGGGACAAATCACATAACTAGAACATTGGAACAGAGGGCTACAAGCTTTACAGGAGAGACAGGCAGGGAAGGAAGGTGGGGGTGTTGCCCTCTATGTTAAGAAATTGATAGATTGTGAACAGTTCCCTGTAATGAACAGCCAAGAGCAGGCTGAGAGCCTGTGGGTAAAAATTAAGGACCAGACCAACAAAGGACCTCTTGTGGTTGGGGTCTACTTACAGGCTGCCCAGTTAAGAGGAGCCTGTTGATGAGACTTCTTGCTCCAACTACAGGAAGGATCACACTCAAAGGCTCTCATCCTCCTGGGGGATTGCAGCCACCTGGATGTTTGCTGGAAAAGCCACGTGGCAGGAAGTAAGCAATCTTGAAGACTCCTCAAGTCCACTGAAGACAACTTCCTCGCCCAGGTATTAGACAAACCAACCAGAAGAGAAGCATTACTGGACCTGGTGCTCACCAGTGCAGAAGAGCTCAATAAGAGGTTAAGATTGGAAGAAGCCTAGGTTGCAGTGACCACACTCTAGTTGAGTTTGTGATCTTGAGGGATATGAGCCTGGCTAAGAGCAAAATCAGGACCATGACCTTCAGAAGAACCACCTTGCAGCTGCTCAAAGAATTAGTGGATGAGATCCCATGGGACACAGTCCTTAGGGACAGAGGATCTGACTGGAGCTGGCAACTCTTTAAGGATATTTTCCCTGGAATGCAAGAGCTCTCTATTCCCATATGTTATTAAATCAAGCAGGGAAGGTAGGAAACCAGCATGGTTGAGTAAGGATCTGCTGGTCAAACTTCAGCAAAAGAAGAAAATGCACAAATAGTGGGAACATGGCCACATGCCCTGGGAAGAGTGCAGAAATGCTGTCCAGATGTGCAGGGATGGGATCAGGAAAGTGCCAAGGCACTGACAGAACTAAACTTGGCAAGGGATACAAAGAATAACAAGAAGCCATCCTATGAAAGCAAATTACTGAAGAACGACATGATACCTATGCTTTAAAAAAAATAGTTAAGAAACTGGTATTTCCCAGAGTAAATTTAGTTTGACTTTTAATACAAAACAGGCTGAAGTAGGTCCAGAAAGGATACCTACCTTGCAAGACAATGAAGCAAAATCAAATTTAGCATTTAAGGTTCAAGTGTCTGCAATCTTTTAATCTAGTTTTAGAGTACAATTTGTTACATGCTTGCAACAGCTGAATTGCATCTATTAACCAGCAATACATATTTTCACCAATTATCCAATGACTTATTAATAGCTCCTTCACATGGTGACAGTTCTACCAAATACAACACTGTCTAATGCACACTTTGGAATGCATGAATTCCTATAATGTAGCTACTTTTTGAGCTAATAACAGCTGGGGGGGAAACAATCTAAAAGATGGAAGGATTAGTAAGAGTTCTCTCAAGAGCTCTTGGTATAGAACAGGGATGATCAAAATTACCGGATGACTTATGGGGATAAACTGCCTTTGGAAGAGGAAGCTTCTGTTAAACTGCTACAGAGAAACTGACACTACTGTACTTCCAAATCCACAGGCTGAGGGCTAATCCAACAGTGACACTTGGAAGATACTGTTCATTGGATGGGTGTTGTGCTTTAAGACATCAAGGGCTCCTAAGCACTTCAGAAAAACAAGCATACAAAAAGCCACCTCCCAGATCCTAGCCATCTTGTAAAAAAAAATCTCCTGTCTGAGGCTGGGCAAGAGCTATTATGGAGCAAACAATGGCAGCTCTGTTTGCTTTCAGAGCTACTGCTGCAATATTTAACTCATTGCTTCAGAGGTCTCTATGGCTCTCAAAACAAGGACGAGTCTGTCTGTAGACGAGAAAAAGAACAATTCTCAGATTTTCCAAACACAAATCAAGATACTTAAAAATTTGCCTTCTAATTGCCAAGAGAGCCTGTTGCAGTTCCAGCAAATGTTTAAATACTAAATCCAGCAACTAGGAATGTGCACTGATGTCCTTGAGAATAAATGGCCTGTTTTCTAAATTATCACTGACAAGCATTAGGTCAGCAACATGCTCCTTCCCAATTCAATCATACTGAGATTATCCAGTCACAGGAAATTGGAAGTGTCCATAACCAACCTCTCAAGGACCTGCAACAAACCACAAAGTTCTACAAAACTGAGCCTGATAAACTCACTTCCCCCTTTCCCTAACAGCTTGAACCTAGTCCTAGCAGCAGTGCAACACAAAAAGGTCTACAGATAAGGTGGAAGAAACATTTCATTTGTGTATATTCAGGGGATATAATCCACCTAGACGTCAAATCTGAATGCAACAAGTATTTTCAAGAATTGTACACACGTGCATCCACATCACAGATAAATCATTACAGAAGGTAAAGCCCGTCATGTAGGGCTTCAGCTGTCATATTGGAAGAACACTAGTGCAAGCCAGAATAAAATTTAAGAACTGGATAGATTCAGGCAGCAAAGGAAGTAATATTTAACTCATCTAAACAAAGTTACTGCCAGAAAGACAAGCTTGGGTCGTATCATGTCTCATTTCATCTGGTGCCCTGTTTCCACAAACGTAAATCAATGAATGCTATCAGCAAAATGTCCACATTTTCAACAACCACAAGGGTCAGTGATCTGCCCTATTTGGGCAATACCTACCCAGCATATCACCAAAGAAGGATAGTTTGTTTGTCTTCAAGGTCCAAGGTTATATCCATTGAGAAACCTTATCTGTGAAAGATACCTGTTTTGGAAGACGAGTAGAGACTGAAATGGTGGAACAGTATTTCCTATTGTAAACTGCTTTTGGTGTAAGTTAACCTCAAAACGTATCTATTCCAAACTTGACAGTCATGTGGAAGATTTGGGATTCTTCCCACAACTAGAGAAAGACATTTATCCGTTTTTTAGACTATCATTAACATTCTTATCTCCTCTCTGCAAGGTCATTTTCTTTACTAGCTGTAAGCCACAGTCCCCTGCAGGATAAACCTGCCAAGAAAATTTATCATGTTTCCAGGAGCTGGAAAACATATTGCCAGGTCTGGAAGCTAATTAGAAGAACTACATTTTGAAGAGCTATCAAAACAGGTTTGCTAATTTAATACCAGCTAGCTGGTCTTTCATTTATGCCTGGCAGTATGCTAGACAGTAAGTGTCTCATGCTTCCCTGAAACTATACATGGCAAACATGTGGCTGACACTCGCTGGGTATATTAGAGATTTTCTAAATAATAAATGCTTCGAACTAGCTATATTCTTCAATCTTGAATTGTTCACAGACCAGCCTGCTAGCAATGAAGATACCTGTCTACTTTAAATCATTTAAGTATTGAAACAAGACACCAGTTAGAGCAACTAATATAGTCAGGCCAAAGTTTACATAACTAAGCATATAGATGTATGCCCACAAATCGAGTGGGCTTGATTTTAAAAAAAATCCTCTTGCCCATAGAAATACATTGGATACTAGAAGTTTTTCCTGGACTACAGACTCCACAAGTTATTCTCATCCTGGATAAAATACTATCCTTTCCAGTGCATACATTCAAGTTAAGAAGCGTTATTAAACTGCTTTAGTTTAGGCTTAAGTAATGCTGCATATGAACTATTTAACTACACCACAGCATTCTGATACAGAAATCTAAATTTATATCAGAAGCTGAAGTAGTTCCGTGAACTCCTTTAAGACCCTGACAAAAAAGTACAGTATTCACTCAACTGCTTTAGTAAGACAGTGAACTCGAACCAATTAACCCTATAATTTATTAGCAGAATTTGAAGTAATATTCAGTTTCCCTTTCAAACCAACCCACAAACTATTTGATTTGCAGTTCAAAAACACCTTTGTGAAAACAAGACTCTTAAAAAGCCAGAGCTGTGCCTGAAGTCATGGGGTCTTTAACCTCCTCTAATCTTTCTGTCTTACTGCAGGGAAGGTAAACTCAAGTGGCCTGCACTGAGATATCTCAGCAGAACTTTGTCATTACACAAATTTGATGCATGTAGTTATACAATTAATTCCTATGTGCGTGTTCGCACACCTTTCACCCATAATTTTGATCTTACTACAAGTTTGCGTTCACTTATGCCTCTATTCAGGGATTCTGTACCAGTTAACATGGAAATGACTCTTGACTAGTAAGCATTGTGTTCCACAGAGTACTAGAGAGACCCATGCTCTGCTGTAATTATACTTCCTTTGCAGTAAGGGCACTGAAAAGGAATTAAAAGTTCTTTTAAGAGCTAGTTTAATTCAATTAAGTAAAAGGTTTTTATTATCCCTTTATAATAAGTCACACTTGTAACCGTGATGTTTTTCTAAACTGTTTACTGTTTGAACTTAGTCTTCAAGCACACGTTGAAAGAAAATATCTTTTGACATAATTAACCTCATTTCTCCAAGTTGCACAGAAGGCAAAGGCATAAGTCAGCCCAGGGAAAAAAAAAGCTATTATAATAAAGCACATACCGCATAAGAGAAAGAACATTTACTGTATATCATCTCCAGCTCACATGCAACTGTGCTTAAGACTTATACCACAAGAACTTCCAAACCTGTTTTAGGAAGCAAGAGCCAGGCTTCAATCAAGATTAACCAAACAGGACCATAGGCCCAGATCATTTTATCTAATTAGAAATCAATATTAGAAGTCTTGGTTGCACTTTTGGTTAGGAAAGCATTACAAGAAAGTCTTACTGTGTATCAAGATAGTTGCGTAAGTTGCCTGCAACATAGATGGACAAAGTAACACTGTCTCACAGTTGCCTACGACTGAAAATGCTGAAGAGGCAAGATGGCTCAATGCTTATTCATTGCATTAAGAAAAGCCAAAGGCATCAATTAAAACTTCATACAAGAGTATTCTGAGAACCGGTCCAGGTATCCACTAGGAAAAGCCTGAACGGCAGCAGGATTATTGCTCCAGTTGTTACTGTGATACTGTCATTTTGCAGTGGCAGGGAAGATTCTTTGAAATAGTTTAGAAAACAAAAAATGCGAAGAGGAAAGGAAGAAACAAAACTAAAGCAACAACAACTGAAACGGATTCACCAGTTTCATAGCTAAGAGACAAAGCTAGGTAATTAAAACCCAGGTTCACGTTCCTCATATTGATCAGCCAGGACAGAGACAACAGCTCAAACTGCAGCCTCTATGACATGCTGTTCAAAACATCAGAAGGCCAAAATGAGCCATTTGAGCTAGTCTTTTAGCAGTATTTCCTTGAACTGTGTGATTACTTTTATTAAAATATTCTGACTGCAAATTCTGTGTTATCTAAAAAAAGCCTTCTTATCCTTCCTTTAAAATTACACATTTATCACAGAATGGGAAGGTGTGAGTCACATTTTACAACAGACATTATACAATGGATCTGAAGTCCTAGGAATCACCACTTCCAGGCTCCTTCTATACTTTCTACAATTTAAAGAAAATCCTAAGCGATCGCTCTTTGTGATCCTCTGAGTTCTCCCAACTGAAATAGTTTCAGGTATTTTAAGAGAGATTTAAAGGTACAAAAATACCGTAATTCCTCATTTGACAGGTACATGTGAATGTTTAGTACTAATTCCCTACACTTCCACAAGAAAATCCTCAAATGCCCTTGATGTTTCACCAAACCCTGGCTTCTAATGCCTTTGTAGTAAAGGACACACCTAGTAAACACACTCACTGCTGATGAGCAGACTGTAAAACAGCTGTAAAAAAAAGGCAAGTTAAGACTTCCAGAAATTACAGCCATTAAACTTACAGCAGTCCTCCATAACCATGAACTTAGTTCTTTAACATTAAATGAGCCATTTTCAAAATTTTTCATACAAGTATATTGCCATCAAGCAATATAACATTTCAACATGAGTTAATTCAATAGCTTTCCAGTGCAAATCAATGAAGATCCTTTCTTTTCCCATCACATTCCTGCAGATGTGCCTAAGAATACTTCTAGAACCTAAAAATAACCCATTAACAACCATTCTAGTAGGTTATATCTGAAGCCTAATCATATATTTATTAAAAAAATAATTTACCTTTCTTCTTCTCAAAACTTGTAGAATAAAACCCATCAGAAAACTAAAAGACCTTTTTCTGCAGCTTTTGTGTCTTGAAAAAATAGCTCACACACATAAATAGTTAAAGCAAATGCTACTAACCTATTGCCTACCTGTCCTGTTCATAGGACAAACACAAGTGAACATCAATTAAATGACACACAGAGCCCCTATCCCTGTTCTCAGAAGAACTGAGATTTTTTTATTCCAATTCCGTAGCTGTTATTGATTATGTAGATGATATGGGCTCCACACGTTACTTGGATCTATCCATTACGCCCATTTTGTAAATTTGTAGGAATTCCTGTGCAAACATCAAGCTAAGCAAAGACACAGAAAGGTTGGCATGATGTAGTTTGTGTATAGGTAACACCAAAGGCTGCTTACCAAAACCTACTAGACACAGTCTTTCTAACCACACCCTAAGGAAAAACACAATAGGGCACCCAAATGGAGTCACATTCTTTGAAAAGGTTTTGAAAAAGCTCAAAGACGAGGAGGAAGTTTTATAAAAGAAAGCCTCATAAGAAACCCCATGTTGGACATACTCAGATAGATAAGAAGGAAAAAAAAAAGAGTATCTATTTGATTCAGAAAGACAGTGCTTGCTAGGACTGCTTGCAACTTCCACACTTTCAAAGTCTGGAGGCTAAATAAAACCTAGCTGGAAGACTGCATTACAGCCAGATTGCTGCAAGGCTTAAAATTAGCAACTGGGAGAAACAGTATGGATGTACATGATAGCACTAACCATGCCCAGCCATTAAAGTACTACATGAGATAAGCCATCCATCCATCTACAGAGTACCAAAGTAGCACAGAGTACCAAAGTAGCAAAGTTCAAGTTTTGATGCTACTGGTTCCTTTTCAAAAGGTTTGCATTTTAAAATTCCACGGCCGCTCTGCATCCTACAGACAAGAGGCATGTTTTACCAAACACAAACCTTCCTCAGACACTGAATATTTTGGCACACACACAAAAAGAAAACTAACACATTATTTCAGGTGAGAAGCTAGCCAAACCTGAGCTCCCTGCAATGATACAGCTGTGCCTTTGACTACATCTAGCATGTTCTCTAGCACTTGGTAGCTAGCTTCAGAGGAGCTTTAGTTCAGCCTGTCAGGAGCTAAGAGGTTCTACGGATAGACACTTCCATCTCCTCCATTTCCAGGAGATATGTTAGTACACGTATTTCAAGACATGCGTTACTCCAACTTTTAAAGGTATTGTCAGGAAACACACTAGAGAACTGACACTTAGTGATGCTCTCTGCTCACACCTAGCCAGCAGACATCCTATACGCTTGCAAAAAAAAAAAATCTGAGGAACACCAAGTACTGGATGAAGAGAAAACATTCACTGTTACCAGATTCACAGTTCTGCCTCATTCCTAACTTATTTTCAAGTATCAGCTCTTAGGGAGAATTAAGATGGTTTGTACCACTGTAATTATTGGAAGGAAAGGAGTATTTAGCAAACATACACCTCTACATTAATCAGTCACACAAAATGGAAAACAACTGCATATGGTGCATTTACCGTTGAAACTATTGTCTCTGGTAAACTTCATTAGACCTGCAGCCCTGCATAAGGTAACTAAACCCAGTACTCGCAGTAAAAAGTTACAGACCTGCATTTGCATATTGCTTTTACAGTTTGTTCTAGCTGTTGCAGAACTATACAGCCAATCTTTCATATCCAGTTTTAGGAGTTTTTGGGTGGGGAAAGCGCATTTTTTTAATGATTTATATTTGAGTAGGTGGTACAAAAACAGAGTAGAAAAACTGAAGATATGAGATCTTAGAAATATACTCCTAATACATAACCTGCAAGTTGTTAAAGTATTGGTACCTCAGTTATGAGGTGTATACAAGATATCACAAATTGGAGGAGATAAGGGCAGGGGCATTTCAAGCTTGCTTGTACAGACTGATGTCCTAGCCAGTAAAACTCTTACATGCTCCAACTCTGTTTTAATTACTACTAAAACAGTTATAAAAATATCAAAAGCTTCCAGTTGCTACAGCTCTAAAGTAGATTAATTGAAATTAAAGGTTTCTACCTCCCTGGGACTCAGGCTGGCTTCAATTCCAAGCCTGCTACCAGTCAGTGTGCCTCTACTGTTAGCCACCCATCAGCCCCACTCCCCGGCCCAACGCGGCTCCTTCTCCACGCGGGCCCCGAGGCCCTCCCAGGCTCCCCAACCGGTCATGGGCCGCCGCGACTTCCGATCTCCTCCTCACGAGCAGGACTGCCGTTTGCGGAACGAGGCCATTTCCCTTCTCGTCCCCGTCCCCCGTGCCGGGCCGAGAAGCTCGTGGCCTCCCCCCGCACGGCCACCTCCGGCGACGTTTCCGAGAAGGGGGAACCGCCGGGCCGAGATGCCGATGCCGGGCCCGGGCCCGGCTGCAGGTGGAGCGGCGGCCGCAGGCCTCGACCACGCGAGAGCGCGACGGCACCAGGACGGGATCCCACCCCGTTTATAAGTATCGAACCGAGCTCCCCGGCCCTCAGGGCCCCCCTCCTCAGGGCCCCCCTCCTCAGGGCCCCCCTCCTCAGGGCCCCCCTCCTCAGGGCCCCCCTCCTCAGGGCCCCCCTCCTCAGGGCCCCCCTCCTCAGGGCCCCCCTCCTCAGGGCCCCCCTCCTCAGGGCCCCCCTCCTCAGGGCCCCCCTCCTCAGGGCCCCCCTCCTCAGGGCCCCCCTCCTCAGGGCCCCCCTCCTCAGGGCCCCCCTCCTCAGGGCCCCCCTCCTCAGGGCCCCCCTCCTCAGGGCCCCCCCGCCGCCAGCCCCCGGAAGCGCACGACAGCGGCGGCCGACTACCCCACCGCCTCGCCTCGCCTCGCAGGACCGGCGCCGGCCGGGGAGGGGGGTGGGGGGCGGCGCGGCGCAGCCTAGCCTAGCCCGGCGGCCGCTACCTGCTGCGGGCGGCGACCCCCGCCGAGCCCCGTGCGCTGCTCCCCGGACGCGCGCCCCCGCGCCAGCCGCCGTTCCCCTGCGCTATGAGCCACCCCGCGCAGCGGTCCTAAAAGAGCCGCTCCCGTTGGCCGTTGCGCACGCGGCTCGCGCCCGCCCATTGGCTCTCGGCCCTGCCGCTCCTAGGGACGAGGACGCCGGGGGTTGGCGGCCGGGCGGGAGTCACACCCAGCGACCCTGAGGCGGCCTCCGCCACGCCGGCTCCGTGAGGAGGGCCGGAGGCCTTCGCCGCTCGCCCGTTGTCGCCCTGCAGTGCTTTCGTATGTGTGAAATTGCTGGGGGCTGGAGCAGTGCGGCGCTAGGCCGGCTTCGGTTGTAACTGGCTGAATTGACGCTTGAGAAACGTTCGGCAGCTTGCGCCTGCCAGCCAGCCAAACGCCCCTGGACCCTGTGCCCTGCTGTAATTACCGGCCTATTGCCCATACACATCGCACCTCTGCTACAAAACCCATTGTGCTACATTACCCCACGTTTGTTACCAAATATCGCCAGGCCATACAGGGCAATGTGCCGTTGTGCCATGCCCTGTCACCATACACCATTCGTTTCACAACTACGCATTGCACAGGTGGACATGCATCAGATTAAAAAAAAATCAAGTGTTCAAAAATTAGGAAATACCCAATATGAGCTTGCCCAACTGGTATTAGCTCACATTACAGTGCATATAAATTATTATATGAGAACTGCTGTAAACATTGACTTTGCTTGTGCAACTGCATGCTACTTTTCGGAACAGTTTCTGCCTGATCCAGGCCATTAGAATGGGAGGTGTGCTCATGTAATCAGCAGCTATTCAATTTATGTTTTCCTCATTGTTTGATGAGTCTCCCGTGATTTATTTATTACATAGCAGTTAAACCATACTCTGGATATGAAAACATTAATCTCTTAACAGAGCACTTAGAATCACACAACGCTGGACTCTATCAGAATATCTAGTGGGCAGTTTTTCAAAGACGTTATTCCTCAGGTTAATACCTGCTTATTAAAGCTGAAGCATTATCCGATCATCTGCTATACAGGAGAACCAGGAAACCCAGGCAGTGCACAGGTCTGAGTTCAAATCTCCCACGATCCTGCTGAAAGATTTTACTACTTCGCTATAGCTATTACGGCACCGATGTTTCACTTTCTTGTTCTGGTGAAATCCTGACATATTGTAGTCTTTCTGACTATAGGAATGAATGCCTATGTGAAATAGGCATTTCAGATTCCCCTGTATGGTGGAGCCCATAGCAGCTCAGAGATACAGTTGCAGAATTACTTCCAGTGCATATGTACTCTTTGGAAAGATTATTAAAAAAAGAAAAAAAAAAAAAAGAAAAAAAAAAGAAAAAAAAGTCCACATCCTATCAGGCACATACAAATTATTACAGTGGTTCAATTTGGGTGCATTTTTCAGAAGTCACTTTGTAAAATGTGTGTATGACATCAGCTGGAAGTAAATGGCAGGTATTAGTGGTATTTCAACAAGGGCAAAGCAGTCTGTTTTGTCCAGTCTCATTTTCTCATTTGATAACAGCTAAAAAATGGTGGGGTTTTAAACTTTCTATATAATAAATGCTGTATAATCTAATGATTGTCATAGCTCATTAATGATATGTTATAATGCAATGACAATACCTTAGCTGATGCACTCAATATGAATTGTAGTCTATAATAATAATAATAAAGCAATTTTGGCATCAGAACTTTAAATCAAATTTCTTGGCAGAATAGGGGAAAACCAGAAAAATACATGTAGAAGTTATCAAGCATGTAATCGATAGGCTGAAATTCACAGGTTTTCTTCACATTCATGGGTTCTGTGGGCTCCATACCTCTGACAAGATCACCATGTCATCAGCACACATCAGGTCCGTGCAGCACCACGAGGTGACTTAGTGGCAACACAGCAGAGCACAACATCACAAAGCTACCTTCAATGCCATCAGATCATTACAAGTATAAGAACAGCCAAAGCACAGCATTATCCATTTGCACTGATAATTGGTGAGTTCTGTTCAGTGAACTCAAAATATCAACATGTTTCAATGTAGTAACATTTTTCTGACTCAGTCTCTTACTGCACTAGGACAAAATGTCTCAACAAAGCAAAGCATCGCAGTGATATGGAGTGAGTTCACAATGCTGTAAAACTTTTTCAGCTTCTCAAGAGCCTTAGAAATTTTAGGGATACTGTGAGATCCAATGATTTGATTTTTTTTCCAGAAAATCCTTTCAAAGTCACAATTAATTTATCCTTCCTGAATTATTTATGAGCAGGAAAACATCACAGTGACATGGTATCACAATGCATTTGCACTTCAATACAGTAACATACGGCTGCTTCTCAAAGAACCTACCCAACTGGTTATACTAGGTAGCAATGCGAAATCTTCATCAGAGGAAAAAAATGAGAAGGCACATAAACATGCTCTAGTTTGGGAATGCTGAATAAATTACAAAAAAAAAAAAAAAAAAGGACAAACAAAAACCAACACATAGGTTTGCATTAGTTTAAATAACAAAGGTGTTTGAAAGCCTGTTACCCAGCACAAAAATGTAGTGTGACACAGGGTTATATAAATCTCCAGGTGAACAAACACAAGAGCCTCCAAAGGCAAACCTTGGTTTGTTATCTGTGAGAGTATGAAACAAATGCCACCATAGTCACAGTCAAGGGGAAGAGAAAGAGAGACTGAGACCCAGTTCACGTCTTTATATCCATTCAGGTTTCTGACCCCTACCTACAAGTTATTTCATTCACAGGAATCTTCTAGGGACTGACTTAGTTGCATCTCTCCAATTTTAAACGAGCCCAAGAGTTGTAAAAATGTTGTGCATATTACTGACCTTTAAATCTTTACTTTTACACCCTGCTTCTCATACTAGGTGCCCCAGTCTCCCTGCTTTGGAAACTGAGAAAAGTGCCACCAGCAGAAGTGAGAAAGGACAAGTACCAAAATCATGAGGTATCACTAGAAATGACAGCCATGCCACAGGAACAGGCTGTTCATATAAAAACTTTGTTTCTCTGTGCATAACTTCATCACTATATACCTCAGAAACTACTGGTTTTAGGCAAACAACAGTCATGTGGTTTTTTGTTTTTTTTTTTTCTTTTTTCAATAGGCTGTGGACATACTATAAAGGGTGTTTTTTTCTGCATAAAATAAGGCATGTATTTACCACAAGTTAGCTACTTATGAGAGCCAAATGGATGCTCACTTCTGCTTGGTGAGCTTCTATATGGTAAATTCAACCATTTAGTTCAAGGATTAGTCATCATCAAATTTTACTTTCCATGCTGCCAGAAGTATGCACACAAGCAGTTTCTGTACAGCAAACTTACATGGTAGTAGCACTTCATTTGTGCTTGTGATGATATGATACTTAAATTCAGTTAACAGCTGTATGTATGGGTGTTTATAAAGAGTGTATTTATGATGTTATGAGCATTAACAGATCTTACCCTTAAGCTGCAGTGCATTCCAGTCCTGGAATGCACTGCAGAATTTATGCTAGAATTTACAAACTTGCTTCTGTGGTTCATTGTGATATGGGAGATGCAGTTTCGCAAAAGCACAAATCCAGGGCTTTGTATGAGGTACA
This sequence comes from Anser cygnoides, assembly GCF_040182565.1. Classification (NCBI taxonomy): domain Eukaryota; kingdom Metazoa; phylum Chordata; class Aves; order Anseriformes; family Anatidae; genus Anser; species Anser cygnoides. The sequence goes on from NC_089877.1 coordinate 1,025,594, forward strand.
GGATACTGTAATTAATACAGGTAAAACTATTTGTTTTCTAATTTGAGATACTATGGTTGAAAGCAAAGGGCCTGACCAAAAGTAGTTAAACCAGTTTAGGAAAAGTCCAGGAAATTATTTTCATCTGTGTATTAAAACTAGTCACAGTACTAAAAGCTTTCTTTGGCTTCAAAACAGAGCAAACCTCTCATGAGAAGAAACTGTTACAATTTTACTCTCCCAGGATGTAATGCTGGTTTTCGTCAAGTGCTGCTTTTGTCTTTTACAAATGAATTAACTGATTGAATATACTTACTTAGCATTCTGGGTGTTTTTTAAATTTAATCCTGAATATGTTTAACACATACTAGGTGTAGAGGTACAAACTGGATGGGTTACTTTCTATATTGCTTGGAGTTGAATGCACTCTGCTATCTTCTGTATATTTTCTGTGCTAATGTACAGCTCATGTTTTCCACGCTGTACGTTTTCCATGCTAATGTGCTAGTTCTTCATTTTTCAGTGGCAACTCTTAGAATTACAATGTATATTTGGTACAGATTATGCAACCACTAAATCACAGAATAGAAAGGACCTCTGGGGATCATCTAGTCCACCCCCTGCTCAAAGAAGGGCCAAGTAGAGCAGGTTCATCAGGGCCATGTCCAACTGGGTTTTGAGTATCCAAGGATGAAGACTCTACACCCTCCCTGGGCAACCTGTACTGGTGTTTGACCACCTCCACAGTTAAAAAAAAAAAAAAAGCTTTTTGTTTGGTTTAAATGGAATTCCCTGTGTTCCAGTTTGTGCCTGTTGCGTCTCATTCTGTCAGTGGACATCAGTGAGAAGAGTCTGGCTCCACCTTCACATTGATACACAACCTTCTTCACAACATACACACATTGCACATTGATAAAATGCCTCCTGAGCCTTCTCTTCTCCAGGCTGAACAGGTGCAGCTCTCTCAGCCTCTCCACATATGACAGATGCTCCAGTCACTTGACTACCTTCATGGCCATTCGCTGGACTCATTCCAGCGTGTCCATTTATCTCTTGCACTGTGACCCCAGAAGTGTCTCACTAGTGCTGAGTAGAGGGGAAGGATCAACTCCCTTGACCTGCTGGCAATGCCCTTACTGTTGCAGTCCAGGCTGTTGGCCTTCTTTTCTGTGGGCGCACATTGCTGACTCATGGTCAGCTTGCTGTCCACCAGGATCCCTAGGGCCTTTTCTGCAAAGCTGCTTTCCACCCAGTTGATGCTATCTATATGGGTGTACGGGGTTCTTTCCCAGGAGCAGTACTTTGCATTTCCATTTGTTGACCTTCATAAGGCCCTTTCTGGACCATTTCTCCAGCCTGCCGAGGTTCCTCTGAATGGCAGCACACCTATCTGGTTTATCATCCACTTTTTCCAATTTAGTATCATCTGCAAAACTACACTATTAAGGAAAACCACACTGTATAATCCTTCTCCCAAATCTAGCTTTCTTGCTTGCATCGACTCCAGATTTTTCTTCCTCTGATGGTTATGAACCTCATTCTAGTTTCCAAACAAAATATATCATGGGCACTTTATGCCCCTTATTTCTTCAAGTGTATACACATTTATTTTACCTTAAATATCTCTTCATGCTAATTAATATTCATTCTCTATTGAATTTATAAAGAATAATGATATTCTACAGCGGTCTCTTTTGCTAGGCTAAATAAGTTATTTTAGTCTTTTCTCATGAAAGATCTCTACATCCCTAGTCATTCTTGTAGTGCTTCTCTGCACTTTTCCTCATTTCATCTTTCTTTAGTGTGAGCCTAGCAACTATAATTATGTAGAGCAATTAAGGCAATATTTAACTCACCCCTACTGGAAACTTTTCTCCTAGGTTTTATCTGTCTTTCTCGTGGTTGCATGAAATTACATATGCGTACACATGTAATTCTCCTTCTGTGTCATTCTCCAGTGAACAAGTCTCTAGCATGTAGCAGTTTTGTAACAGTTTCGGTCCACTGCCTAACATCCAGTACTATCAAATCTCATTCAATTTTCTCTTGCTTCAGTATTCAGGAGTACCTGGATATTCCCAAAATGTACTCTGATATTGTACACTTCAGCTGTTTCAGCTTTCTGATTCCATACATATTATTAACTATATCTTCCCTTTTTGTATTGAAGCCATTAATAACGACATTATATATTGTACTGCCAAAACAGACTTTAAAGGAATTCAGCAAGTAATTTCTACTTCCACTTGTGTATTTAGCACTGGTGATTATTTTCTAGTGGATGTTGTCATCATTAGATGTGATTTCTTTGCTTAAAATCAGTCTGCAACGGCGTGTTTCCTTTGCATTAAGCTCGTTCAAAAAGACTAGATTCACTAGAAAAATTTTCACAGAAAAATACTGGCCTTTCACACTTTGTCTTTCATTGGGCCATACTCTGCCTTTTAGGCCTTAAGCTGCTCAGCTATCAGCTATGGCTGATTCTTATCTTTTCCTGCATGACTACACACAAATGTCACTTCTCTTTTTGCATTCTTGGTGCTTCACTTAAAAGCAGCAAAAGTACCTGTCCTGAGACAGGTATGATCAAAAGTATGAAACTTAATTTCCAAAGAAATTTATTTTTTTCTTTGGAAATTAAGTTTCAGAAAATTGGAAATTAAATCTCAGAAAATCTCCTTATTTTGAAAAAGCTGACTAAAACACTTCTTACCTTTACTGGTGCCATGCTATGTTCTGTCAACTCAATATTAGTGATATTTGTGTTTGATATTTTCTCTCTTCTTTTCTATTGAAATTTTCTGATGTAATTGCATTTTGGAATGGCTGATATCTACAAGAAGTGCTATAGGGTGAACCTTTAAGAGGAAGGGCGATCCTTTAAGAGGAAGGACAGAGGCTTAGTTATGGCCATGTGAGGCTTAGGTCATCACACCATTTAAGAATGTGGCTATACAGATCATAGGACTAAAATATAACAGTCCAGTAAAGAACAGGTTGTTGAAAGGTACCAGATATTACAGATGTGAAAGTTACTGCTCAGTTAGGAACAGCAGACTGGCTGAAAAAAGCTGTAAGACAGGCAGTGTAGTTATGTACATAGGATCAAAGGAAGTCTAATGGGCTCTAGTGCCCAGCTATTGGAGGCACTGAGTCAGAAGGGTCCCTTTGTATAATGATTGTATTCTATTTTTAACACAGTTTTAGTTTGTTTCTTTTAACTTTCTTTTAATTGTCCTTTAATTTCCATTCTAAATGTATTTATCAATGTACAACTTTGTTTCTCTGCCACCACTTGCCTTTTGATTCAATGATTCCATGTGTAGAGAACAATTATTTCCCATTTCAGCTTTCATCTTATTGGGCTAGAATAGCCACATTCTGTAAACTTTCTTTTGTATAGAGAATCTCCTTCTTAATCATTCTGGGAGCCCTTCCTCACTTCTTTTCCAGATTCAATTCATAATTGTATACAGTATTCCAGAAGAAGTTTCACTGAGATCTTACAAAACAAAAATATTTTCATGCCTCTGCAGAAAATGGATCTCTTGATGAAAGATTAGCCTTATATTTGTTTTTCTAATAACTACCTCATGTCAGCAGTTCACAAAAATTGTGACTTTGTTAAGTATGTTCTCATTTCCTCTTCTGTTATTTAAAACTGTTGAGGCTCTAGCACATAGTGTTTTTGGTTCTTAAGCACATTTCTATAAGCATTTCTATATAAATGAAATTTCTTCCCCTACATATTTCTCTAGGCTATAGGCTCTTTTAATGTCAATTCAAATTGGTAATCATTAATTATTTGTGTTGATGATGTTTTTTCATTTTATCACTGAATTACACTAGTGTGTCCACACATCAACATTGCCTGCTGCCATTTCCTTTTGTCAGCTTATTTCGTGCTTCACTTTCACTCATTTTAGCTATTAGTTTTCCATATATGATTGCTGAAATATGCTTATTTCTTTTGCTTAATAATTTCATAACGTATTCTTAGATTTGCTACCTTTGAGTTCATGTTCTATTCCCCCTTCTATTTACATTTTAGCTGTATTTTTCTTGCATAAGCTTCCAGTTTGTTCTCAAGGACTGACTACACATACCAACATCTAGTTCACATAAACAAGGACAATCTCAATCTAAATAACAAAGTTATTACAATGTCAAGGACAATCTTCTCAATCTTTGTAGTTACATAAAATTACACAAGCTTTTGTCTTATGATTACTTCATAATTTTTGCTGTTGTTCTAGTATGCAGTTAATAATATCCTTTGTTATAAGCAGCACATCTTCTCTCAACGGTGTTACCTCCATAGCTATTTCTTTTTAGCTTAGTGACTGTTTCTGATTTTGTAACATCAAAATAATTCATACATTTCCCTGTCTAGTCTGGTAAAAGTAAGACATTTCATGCTTTCAGCCATGACATAAGGTGGTATGTCTTCATCAGTAATATAATCACTGCTTCAGAAGCTCGCAGTTTGTTGGTGTTTATTGGATCTTTTATCCTTTGTTTGATAATGTTGTATTATATTCTTTGCCACTTGACATGACAGGAAGATCAGAAGACTGAAGCAAGCTGTGCTAAAGCCCCTCTTCATCAAAGGAATATGCAGAGGTGAGAAAACCTAGCCTGTCAAATACAGGGCACTTTTCTGTTGCCTTTGGTTTCTGTCCCCACAGTGCCCAGGTTCTCAAGAACAGATTTCAGTAGGGTAGTGGAAGAACTGTGACAGAGCTGTTTCTGCCTTGACTATCCACTGAGAGGGATGGATGAAGTGAAGTTCTGAACGTGAAGTTACACCTAGTAGTGATAAGTTACGTCAATGTCGTGGCCGGCACAGTTACCTAAGTATCTCCTGTGAAGTTGCCTGTGGATCCTGTAGCAGAAAAATGCTGAATGGAAAGAGGCATCTGCAGCAGTTGAGGAAGAGAACAGAGAGTTGGGTAAGCCAGAGAGAACAGAAAAATTCCCTAAAGAAAGGTGGATCCGTTATTTTTTTGTAGCCTGCACTGAATGAAAAGTGAGTCAAAAAACTCCTGCTTGCTCAGGTGACTCCAAGGGATAGTTAGTGGGTAAAGCCTATATGTTCAGAAAAGATACATACCAGATTTCTGGGCATCAATTTGCTTATACCATACGACTGCCTACCCAAACGGAGCTGCAGGGATAGCACAGAGAACTATGGTCTTGTCATCAGGTCAGCAATGTATATCAGTTCTCTACAGCTCAGAGCTATTTGCTGTTAGTCCACCAGAAGCCCATACTTTCTGCCCTAGAGACACTTTATCTAAAAAGCTCTACGGTTATCTTAGTTGCAGTCAGGTGCACTGGCACAGGGAGTTGCTATTGCTGATTGGGTTGGGGAGACAGTTAAAGACAAAGCCCTTACAGAGTTCGTCTGTGGGATTTGGAATTGAATCCCCAGAGCAATGCTGGAAGGCACATTTTCCTGTGTAGTGACCATAGTACTGAGGGTGCAGAAGAGCAGAGGAGCTGCCAGCTTGGTGGAGTGCTCCCATCTGCGGATCTCTTCAAGCTCTCTTTCATAGCCGCATCTCTGCTGTGTGGCCCCAAGGGCTAGTTATCATTCTTGGTCTTCATGAATACTGCCTTTGTTCATTCAAACTTAATGCAACAGTCCGTTCAACCCTAACAGCTGTTGCAAGGCTAGCAACCCTCTGGTACTGCCATGGAGTAATCCTGCTATGCAAGAAACATGTGGCTTTCTCTTGACACAGATTCACAAGGAGTATCATTTTCTTAAGGCTCCAGGTTGTACCTGTCTGGATTTTTCTGAACAAGAAAATTATTTTCTGAACAGGACAATAATAAAAGAAAGAAGAGAATGGCATAATTAAGAGAATGGCTATAGAAATTAGGGCAGGTAAAAGAAAGAAAAGAATTGCAAACATGAAGATGTGTGAATGGATGGGGAAGAGCTGAAGACTGGCCATCAAAAGCAAATGGAGATGTTGATACAATACTAGAATCCTGAATGGATTTGTGCGTATTTCATGAAAGCGGCATTACAATGCACACTCATTACTTGCAATGTGCCTATTTTGTGACTGCATTAGTATATCAGTGTTTCCAAAAAACAATATTTTTAGGTATACAAGCATAGGCTTTATATACGTGTATCTGCATTTTTATGTCAGTGCTTCATCAGCAACACAAGACCAAACAAGTGAGGATGGCTAGTATGAGAGCACATCAAAGAAGTTAAAAAGTTATCTTTTAAAATTAGACAGCTGAGTTGTCACATATGATTAACCTAGTCTAACTTACTGACTGGGCAAATACGGGCCTTCTTGAATATAAAACTGGAAAAGATGTATGCAATTATACTATTTACAAAGTTAAAAATGAACATGATATAAAGAAAATCCATCCAGGAAGATTTTATGACATTCTGTTCCCAGGACAAAATTTATTTTGACTTACACTGCTTCCAGCAGGCAAATTATTTTTTTTTTCTTGTGCTTCCAGAAATTTCAGGAAAGGTCTTTGAAACATAGAGTGATTAATTCATTTGAGCTTGGATGTCACCGTAATTACATGTCACAGTTTAATCAATTATCTTCACATATGAGAAAGTTTAAACTATACTTTATGAAAAATAAAGAATTAGATTGATGCAATTTAAAAACATATAATTAAAAATCTATATTCTTTCTATTAAAAATCTACATTTAAAATCTCTATTTTTATATATAGGTTTTTGTCATTATGCATATAATAATATCTATCAACAAATAAAATATGCAGCTAGTAATTTTGAAATAATTATCTCTCTGGTCCTTTACTACTATTACTAGTTCCTGTGCCATTTTAACTCTGTCAGAACACTTGAACACAAGACAACTTGAAGATTCCATTGTGTATGAAACTAATATATCGAGTGAAATTTATCTGTACACTGAACTCTCAGAAATGTTAATCATCAAAGTCAGCTTGGAGTTTGCCTCCAAACTGCTTCGCATGCCAAGGCTAAAACTTCTGTGATGTAAGTACTGTGAGTGACTGTGATGTGCTTTCTGTTTTGCAATGTGTTTGAGCCCTTTACTTGGATGCATGGTTGTACTTCCACCACCAAAAGGGTCACAGAGAGTACAGAGCTCACTAAACTGTTCCAGGTAGATTTTATGCTCATCTTGGGTTCTGATGCTGAAATCTTAATTACATTAAGGGAACAAGTCCAGCTACCTACTTTTTATGGAGTAAATGAATATAATGATGTCAAATGGGTGACATCACTGTGGTGACGAGGGAAGTGGAGGGGCAGGCACTGATGTCTTCTTGCTGGCGACCAGCTACAGGACTCGAGGGAATGGCATACAGATGCGACATGGGAAGTTCAGATTGGATATCAGGAGAAGGTTCTTCACCATGGTCGGACACTAGAACAGAATCTCCAGATGAGTGGTCATGGCACCAAGCCTACTGGAGCTTAAGAAGCATTTAGATGATGGTCTCAGACATACGGTTTAAATTTTAGGTAATTCTGTGTGGAGCCAGGCATTGGACACGATGATCCTTGCAGGTCCCTTCCAACTTGCAATGTTCTTTGGTTTTATGAAAATAGTTTGATGCCTAGTCAACACAGAGCAAAATTTTTCCCCATCCTTGGATCTTCACCTTTGTCTTTTTAGCTATTTAAGACATTTAATAAACTCTTGTCCCATAGCCTGGTTTGATGAGCTCCCATCTGACCAACTGAGCTGGAAAAATTCTTTCAAATATTCCTGCTATTTCAGTTGAGACTACAGGGTTACATCTTCTTTGCAGATCTTTGCCAGAACATAGCTGTACTCCCCTGGTCAAAACACATCTTTGGCTTAACAGAAATGAATAAGTGCACAGTCTGAGACAGCAAGATTTATTTATGCTAGAAATTCATTTTGGAAAATGAGTGGCTGAACATTAGTGATGTGAAGTGCCATTGACTTTCTTTCCTGTAATGTGGTCATGCCCCCTAGCAAAGATTTGTCATTCTTCATCAAGGTTTTCAGGCTGGCAAAACATGTAGAGCCCTGGATAAACCACAAGAACAGCTACAGACTCATGACAAAACAAAACTTCAGTGGGTAAATGAGAGCAATATCCTTGCTGGAGATTCCATGTTGTCAGAGATATTAAAGTATGGACAAATGCAAATCCTACCTTAGGAAACCATGTCATGATGAAACAAATGTTATGTTGAAAAGCAATTCCTGTTGCTACTGTGAAATAGTTGCTCTGCTATCATCCCTGGCCAGAGTCTGGAAACTATCTCTAAATGATATAGCATGCAGCAGATATAGCAGTACAAAGACAAAAGGATCAGTCTGGGATACGTGTATCTTCTGGCTCTTAGCCATGGTCCTGGTACCCATTCTGAGGTTTTTGACTTTCTTCCCACCTGCTTGAGGCTGACTCTAGAATCCTATGTAGGTCATTGAGTGGTATGACCCGGAATGTGATTAGAAATTAAAATTTAGAAAAATAGCAGTAGTGGTAGGAGATCACATTCACAGAAACTGTGGAACTTCCTGCAATTAATTAATTTAATCACCCACAGCCACAAGTCAGCAACAGAAAAAAAAAAAAAAAAAAAAAAAAGAAAAAAAACGTACAAAAGACAGAGAGAGCCCACAAGCACTAAGTGTAAGAATAGTATATTACACTGATTTGCAGCCATTGCCACAATGCCATATACAGTGTCCAGCTTATTTATGACATGTAAACACCAATGAAAGACAGATGTTGAATATCAAAGAGAGCACCATCCTGCCTTTTTTTCTTTTATTCCATTTCCTTAAGTGTCTGCTACTGCTCTTACTTTGGATAACATTGAGAAAAGTATTGGCTCAATTTGGCAGTTATTATCTTTGTTAATGTCCACGGAGCAAATTTACAGCTATTGAGCAATGTAATCTAAGTTTATGGTGCACAGCTGTGAGATGCCACCGGTGCTGAGACAGCTCTGTTAAGATAATTTCTCATCAAGTAATGAACTATATGAATTCTAACACCAGAAAGTGCTTTGCTCAGAAAAATTGCAGTCAGTTGAGCATACTAGAGAGCCTCATGTTAACATTTGCCATATTAGACAGTACTTTTATATTCTTGGCAACACAGTAAACTTAAACTTTCCCAAGGCATTGTTGTAACACTTGCTGCCATTAAATGATTTCTATTTAAGACACTAGAATTTATATTCTATGCTTTGATTTTTGATTGCAGCTCTAATATTGCTATAACATCTCTGCAATCTGAAACAGGACTTAACTCTTAAAGCAAGGATATCAGGTCTTCAGGTTCCCAAGGACCCAGCCTTTTTTTGCTGAAGACTTTGTAGAAATCTTGACTAAGGAGAACTGAAGGATATTGGCCATTTGTCAAAGGTTTCTAGTTGTACTATCATTCAGTCCTCAGCACAGAGCAGGATGTTCAGAAATCCCAAACAGTCTAACAAACACACATTAGTCATGGCATTTCCCAGAAGATTTGGATTTAATTTGCATATACTGTAACAATGGTTTGCAAATGCACAGCAAATCCAGCAAGCTCAGGGTGTGTTGGAATTACAGAAAATGCCTTGTTTGCCCATGAAGCATATGTAAAGATGGTCTACTGCAGCCTGAATGTGTCAGACTCACTGTTTAAGTGCTAAACTTATGCACATATACTTCTGTGCAGGCAGAGACACAGAATCCCCGCCCTAAGAATATCGGTCTAAATGCAACATTCATCAACTCTGCAGGACGCAGAAATAATTCTGAGCTGGGATCTCATCTTGTAGATATCTAAGGGTCCAGTAATCTGGTTATTAAGGCACCTCCATTCAGGTGTTGGCAGACATGACTTCAGTCCTCACTGCCCAATTAGTATCTTTAGTGTTAATTCTTTCTCCCAAGGTCCATGAGAAAGACCTTGACAGCAGGCTATAATATAGCTTGTGTGTGAATCTTCAATAATCTCTTGCTCACTGTTCCACTTTATATAATAAATTCTTCAGAACAGAGATGTGGATAAGAAGCAGTATGTGAGTTAGAAAATAGATCCCTCCTTCTAGCCAGGATCCTCTTAAGGGGGAAAACAGATCCCACTCTCCTCAGGAGAGAAACAATTGTCTATCTCTTGGGTTGTAAATTACACTTATCCCTGTTCTTGGCAGGACTGACTAGCAGGATTAGACTTGAGTGCATTACTTAGATAACCTGGGTTTCCAATCAGGATCTGAAGCAATCATATGCCTAAAAATCAAACACCTTTGCAAACTTTATTCAGACTAATTTGGTGAACTTTGAGGCTCAACTGTAGAAGAAATCAAACTGAGCATTTTTCTTCCGTGAGACATTTTAATAGCTCTTCTTACTTCATGATGGCCTAGGATGTCCAGTCTTTGGCCATAGTCTGGGTGTGACTTTCAGGGTATAGTTGGAGTTTAAATCTTACTTTTTTCTTCTGCTTAATGCAGGGCAGGATTTTGCCAAAATTACTATTGCATAAAATACTGTTTTGTACTGTAAGTTTATTCTATCCAAGCTTGGTTTCCCTAAAATCATATCAATTGCATTTAGCTTAACTGTTTCCACTAGCTAAACATTCTTTGGTATTTCATGGGAATGAAAATTGTTCCAAAGTTCCACGAACTTTGCCTAAACTACAGTAATCTATTTGGTAGAAAGAACTGGAGATAAATCAAGCCTCCATATTGTTTTACAGAGGCTAACTTTTTCTTTCATTTCCTCCAATATTCCCATTCTTGTCCTCACTATCCTGTATCTTCTTCTTCTCTTATTAGACAGGATGCTACAATCTCTTAGAATCTCTTCATATCATAAAAACATGGAAAAAAAATTGGCTGGAAGGGGCTTCATCTGGTCCAACCCCCGACTCAAAGCAGAGCCAACTCTTGACCAACTTCAAAATGAAATCTGACTGCTCTTTCTGCAACCCCCGGTCTTTCCATTACTCTAATATATACTGATTTCAACTCTATTGCTTGTATAAATGCCTATGCATGAGAAAGGAGACATAATTGTTTTGGAATTAACCTAGACGCACTATAAGCACAGAGCTTGAGTGTTTCATTTTGTTCTTTGCATTAGTGTGTAGGTGGTAAGTTCTGCTGTGCGCCTATGAACAAAGAATCATGTACAACCACAGCACTGCAGGGCTCTGTAATTTCCAAACCCTAAATTACTATGTAGGTAAGTGCATCCAGCAGTAATTTAGGACAAAATACACTGCAGAGATCTTGAAATTAATCCTCAATTCAAGTATTACAAAACAAGAAATTTCACAAAAAAGGTTACCTTGAAAGGAAAATCAAACTGTATCAAGATAGGGCAATGGAGCTCTGGCACTCGCTGGTGATACCAGGCAGAAATCAAGGGAGTGGGAGATAAAGACATTTTAGGGCTTGTGATCTCAGATTAAATTTCATGTAATAGCATGAAATGTCTCTGCTTGTCTGTTACATCACTCAAAGGGGAAGATAAAGAATGCAGACAGTTCCCAAAGCATAGCAGCAGTGCTGACCCATTGTGTTTTTTACTGGGATCAGATGCTTGTAAGTGAATTAGACTAGTAGTCAGATCAGTACCTACTTCTTCCCCTTAGATATGTCATTAAATGGAGCTGTGCGTCCAGCTGAAGATGCAGTGATGTGCTCCTCTTGTATTCCTCTTGCACTCAGAGGCCTTTTTCCATCCTGAGGCCCCATGCAGTCAGATAGAGTTGTCTGATCAAGAACTGACAGCACCCCACAGGAGGCAGAGCACAAAGAACCCTAAGCAAATTCCCAGCAGGCTAACATGCCCCAGAAGGAAGCAGAGTGGAGATATTAGCCCAGGCTATAGTATATTATACACCACAGGGCAAACTGGAAAAGCTCTGTTTCTGATTGGCCAGCTAATTAATTTGAGTGCAGTGCCATGAGGATGCAATGATACTGCTTCCATTTCTGAGGTTACTGCAGCCAGATGGGTTATGTGATATCTCTACAGTCTGCAATAGACACACATATAGTCAGTGTATAAGGGAGACTAGCCTGATTATCTCCCTTAATAATTTTTTGATTGCGGCACTGTTAAGTAACTAGGAGTTGTGCTCTGGACAAGGTTGCATATTCTCTTAAAGGTGACTTAATCTAGAAAAATTCAGATGACAGAGTTAGCTGCTTAGTCATAATGGAAGTAAGAAACAGTGCTAGGCTTTCCTTGCTGATCAAACATGCTGCCTTCTGGACACACAGGAGATTTGGCTGATTAACAGTCTTTCTCTGTCTAGATTGATGGGATCGTCTTTGCATGCACAAACATAGATGTAAGCCCTAGCTCTATTCTGATTCCACAACAAGGTGTGACTTGACTATACATCACCCCTTCTTTCTTCTCTCATGCTTGGGTTTGCAGGAGAATAAAATTAGGGGTTGTGCATTAGCAAGACTCTGCAGCATTCTAAAGACGGTTCACTATCTATGTGGTCAGGGGACAAGGACTCTAAGGTCCACTGCAATGCATATCTTTAATAGAATCATAGAGTCACAGAATCACTGCACCAAGCCTGTCTGAATTTAAGAAGCGTTTGGACTGTGCTCTTAGTCACATGGTCTAAAATTTTGGGTAGACCTGTGTGGTGCCAGGAGTTGGACTAGATTGTCCTTATGGGTCCCTTCCAACTCAGGATATTCTATGATTCTATGATTCTATAAGTTGAAAACATGCTTTTATTCTTCCCTTGCCTGTACCTATGGAATCATCCTCTCAGTGGTGTAATGTAACACAAAGGACTTCGAGTTTCTGTTACAAGGCTTCAGCTGTTTAAGGTTGAGAAAAAGTTGGATTTTAGTTTTAGTTTGGCTTTCACATGTCATATGCAACACACAGTTTCACCCATCATCTCTTTCTTCTACCTCTTTAATCTTCTTTTAGGGCAGCTCAGAGTTATTCTTTGCCCCAGCTATCATGGTATTTCTTCATGAGTGTTCTTTGTTTCCCTCCAGTCAAAGATGCAATGGCTGTTTTATTTTAATCTTACTTTCAGGCAGGTCAATCCTGCTTATAATTTATGCCTGGGACCATGTTCTAATTCTTCAACAAATGTATTTTGTTTGGGGGTTCTGCAAGGATTTATCCTATATCAGGACATATATTTCACATGGACTGCTATGTTTGTTCTAGCTGCAATAACCCTTTTTGTTAGTGCACTGGTGCACTAGTGGCTAGCTTTGTATCCTGCAGTTCTCAGTGTAGTCAAGGCTACCATATCTCATTTGTTCAGCCCTATCCTTTAGTAGAGGGTCAGCCTCACTTTGAAAAATTTATGAGATTACCCAAATTACCAACCCACACACCTTCATTTACTGCACTTTTTGAAGGAATCTTGCCGTGCACATTAGTATCCTCTGTTGTTTCCTGAGCTGCTATCTTCAGTTTCTCCAGGATGTTACATTATTAAGGATTTGTGTCTTTCTGTTTGAAATTCAGATTTTCTCACATACTTTCTTTTAATATGTGCCACAAGCTGATTATTGCAGACACGCTCCTCTAGTTCTTCAGACACATTTACCATACCTTGGAGCATTGTCCAGAATACTTTACTGTTTATAGATCCACTTCACTTGCAGCTCCTGAACCATTTTTGCTGGTAGTTTCCTTGTGACAGGCAATATAGTGCTTCTGGGATTCAGGGTCTGTCTTTCTTATTCCCCAGTTAGGATATTTCTACTGCCTAGACAGTGGTGGAAGACTTGTTCTCAGTTAAAATTGAAAGTTATCAAATCCCAGCTGAATTCTGAGGAGTTCATCTTTCAAACAATAAAATATTTATGTATTCCCGTTGACATTTTAAAACGTATTAAAGAAGCATTTATACTGGTCTTCCCATTAGTTAAAGCTTATGTTTACAAAACTCACATTTGGATCATATTTAATCTGATAGCTTCTTTTAGTACTTTCAAAATGATGGCTCACTTGCGTGAAATGAGTATGACAACAAAAAATGCTGTGTTTTGAAAATGATTATGATCATAATAATTTGATTTGAAAATACTTGAGTGTTGTTAAAACACTTCAGATGGCTGCTCATGTTAAATAAAGCACTTCTACCTTGAAACAGAGGATATTACTCTTAGAGTGCCACACTCCGGGTAAATATTATAGTCTTGGGTAAAACTAGTAGGTTTTTGTAGAAATTTCTCATAAAACACAAAAAAGGTTCATCATTGCTGACCAGAGTTCTTTAGAAGTAATATTTCTTTTAATAGAAATTCTTCCAAAAATGGCTCAAAACCACGTTTTATCTAATTTTCTTGTAAAATCCATGAAGCTTTTCATTAGCAAAAGTTAGAAAAATGTTATGGGTCAATATATATTTTCTTGCTCATGGCTATCTGCTGAAATTGTCATAGCCCACACTTGAGAGAAGTTAAAGCCAATGCTAGGTGAAAGGAAGAAAATTTCCCCTTCACAGAGAAATTCCCTGTGTTGCCATGTACAACGGGACAAGACACACATGCAACTTTGGCATGGAGTATCTTGAGGAGGACAATTGATAAAGGAAGCTCTAAACAATAAAGGAGCTTAGAAAGTTGTTGGAACTCATTATTTTCTTAGATATTCAAGTTGTTACATGTTACATGAAAAAGAGGTAGGTTATTGGTTCACAGAATGTTTTCTCTTTCCTGAAGTTGTTTGAATCCTCCTGTGATGAAGGAAATGACACAGTTAGGGAGGACTCTTTCTTTTTTTTTTCCTGGCATATTTAAAATGTAAGAAAATAAGAGCATGTTGACTAATTCTGCCAGGAGGAAAAAAAATATCAAAACTGGTTCAGAAAGGATACTGCATGCCATATCCAAAACCATGTTCCAGAGTCCAAACGGAGGAGAACAGAGAAAGCAAACTGAAAATTTGGAACTCCGCTGAGTAAGATTTGCTTATTGCATGCCAGAACTTAGCACCAACCTTTCTAATACCTGGAAACCTATTTTCTTCTTAAGAGCTAAGGGCATAATTTCATAACTCAAATGATGATTGCATGTGACATTTCGGTTCCCACTGGAGAATGTAGAACAAAACAATTCTTGTTCACCTTAGCATTCAGGTTTTCTTTCAGAAGCAGTGCAAGTTTGATGATTTAGGGTGCAGCTACATCAGCACTTTAACTCAAATCAGGCATGCACTTACAAAACAAATCTCCTGATCCTCTCTCATTATCATGCCTTTGTTCATACAGTGGAGAACCTGAAACTAGAAATTTACTCTGGGAGACCTCCTAATGTGCCCCAACAGATAACTGGTTATTCAGTCCACAGCACTACAGTTAGTCTGGAGTAGCCCCCTACCAAGACACATACAAAGTGAAATCAGGACCCCAGAATCAACTGTTTTACTCTACAGATCCATTACTACTGTGCTACACCACTTGCTAATACAAACAAATCTGCAGTCAGAGATGTGTTTGTGATTTTATGTACATATAATCACACTTGTCATCTCTACTCATTAAATAGTACATATGAGAAAAAGTGTGACATTCCTTTTTAGTGTGTTGGTTTGAATATATTGCAAACATTGGTTTCATTGTGGGTAAGATCAATTTCATTGTGGGTATCTATACAAAAAGGATGAAATATTTCTCCTAGGCATTAAGAAAAAAGAACTTAGGGAAACTGGTGTTACAAAAAGAATGGCACATAAACAGGACTGTAAATTGTATTCTATTAATTCATCCATCCTGCATAAAAGTGGATAGTATGGACTGAGTGTAGCTCCAGTGAGACTCCATATTCTAGATATGGGATAATTATGTAGGAGTTTTAAAATATCAGGTTGCTGTAATGTTTTAATGGATCTCTTTCGAATGATTTTGTACCATAGTTAGAAAAGCAGAACTGATCCAGTTGCTGTGCAGATGGGCTGCACTTCACAAGCTTGAGACAAGACCACATGTTAAGGAGAGTGCATTTCATTCTAGAGGCCAGGACATACAAGTTTGTAAATATTTGTCCTTGGTATAGTATGTTTGCTTCCTTGGCTCAGTAAAATTCATAAAGAAATTAGGTTACTACTTCAGTTTTACTGATAGTGAAATTAAGGCACAGCAAAGTGAATTGGCTTGCTAAAGGCTAAACAGCCTGCCAAGGTTAAGAATAAAATGTGGCTTCCTAAGTCCACAGTTGCTGTTCTTTCTAAGCCAAACTGTCTTCAACTCATCCCAACATACAGGCAAAAAATATTGCAGCATTAGGTTTATCCAATAGCTTCAGCAAATGTAGCCATGACTACTGAAAAGCTGAATACATAGAAAAGCTGGTGCTGAAAGTCCTACAACCTTGGAGAGAAGATGCATGTAGAAAAAAGAGCTATGCATTGCATACCTATGAATCTTCCCAGACACTGTGGGTGCTGTGCGTTGTCTTGTGCCACATAGTTCCCTGCAGATGTCAGAATTCACCTGCTATTGAAATATGGTCTATATTTTCAGTCATATTTCTTCTGATGCACAACCAGGATCGTGAGGACATAGCTTGCTTTACAAATTTTCTCTAACTTCTCCTATATTTGGGGTTAACACAGGGCCAGCATTAGCCCAGATTATATTACAGGAGTTCTGTGAGCAAAATGGATGCATCTACAGCTATAAAGTTTATTTTTTTTAATCATACCTGCCCCTAAAATTATACAAGGCTAAGATTAATGCGAAACATAGTCATTTAACTGAATATTTTTGTCACACTGAATTTATGTGTGCTGAGTGCACATCCAAGCATTTTAATACTATGACTTTAAATCAAAGGATTCTTCTGTGGATGTGCTGCAGCATCTGAGTTAGTTCTGCTCTGTGTGTCCAAAACTGGCACTGCATGTCCTCTCACACAGGACATGTATTCTTCTTTTGTTGGTCTTAGTCTGAAAGGTGATTCTTCCTGAAAGCATTTGCTTTCCTCCAGTAAATGGTGAGAGTGCTGGGCAGTTTTTTGTCCAGAGAGGAAAGAAGTAGCTGGAATGTCAGTTTTCTTTAATTCATTTAGCTCTATCCAATGTATTATGGATAAGAAGTTATATACAGCTACCTACATAAAGGTCTACATCAAGTCATATCCATGAACGTGCCAGTCACAAGTGTACAAGGTGGATTGTTATTAATGACAAAACACAATAGTAATAGCAACGAATGATTCCCTGTACTATGTACAGAAAAATAGAAAATTGAATCCAATGAAATGGCCACCTGAATATCTGTCTGAGTCATGCTAAATACTGAGCACTAACATTATCTTTCTCCAGGAAATTATTAACCACATTCTTAGTAGGGAGAAAAGAAATGCCTTTCCATTCACAAAGATGACTCAGAAAATGTCTCTGCATGTCATAACACATGTTCATACAACTACTAACAGGGTTTATAGGTTTCAGCTCCTTATTTCCCACTGTCTAAATCAACTCATTAGCCTAACAGCAGTTAACTGTAAGAAAATTTCCACTGTCATCATGAACCACACCACCTTTACCTAGACAAATGTACGTATTTTGTACAATTTGATTTTGTACAACTAAGACAAGAAGAAGCTAAGTGAACAACTCTATCATGAAATTCACACATTAATGCATTATGCCCTTAGATGGGCAGCCAAAGAGATGCAAAGAGTCTCTTTTTACTGCAATTTAAACATTTAAGTCATTAATTCACCTTTGTTCATCTGGTTTATAAGCTTTATACTTGCCTGAAACCTATGTTCTCTTTCCTATTTAAGGAAGTGGATTAGAGCTCTTCTGCTTTAAGATGGGTTCTGACATACCAATTTTGATGCTGGGTGCAGATGCAGCTGTACACTGTCTCTTAGTGTTGTTTCACTATCACCTCTACTATGTCTCTTCCTGCTTGTTCCCTCTGCACACATTCTAAGTGCTAGGTTAGAATTATGGGATTGACAGTTAACACTTTCATGTCATGAAGTCTGTGTGATTCTCTACTGTAGCTAAAAGGACAGAGAGGACAGAAGGCATGAGGAGAGAGAAAACCACAGGGTAAAACAGAAACCAACATTAAAGAAGCCATAATGTTGGGCAAGTTCCAGCCTGGGACACAAGTACAGCTAGGCCACTAGATACCATGGGATAATATTCTGAGGAGTGTTTTAGAAACGAATCTGGGAAGCATCATGGTGAGAAAGTGGCATCAGCGTTTCAGTCATACAAGTGGTTTTTGCCATCATAGTCATTTATGTACAGAAGACCGTGGAAAGTATTTCTGAAAGATGATAAATGAAATTATTGTCATGTAGGATACAGCAACAGACTGATGTAATGCTAAAGGCATTACTGGTAAAAATAGTCCAGTGTGTACCCCTCACAGTTGTGGTTTAACCCGGCAGGCAGCTAAGCACCACACAGCCGTTTGCTTACTCCCTGACTCCCCCCCACACCCCTCCCAGGTGGGATGGGGGAGAGAATCAGGAGAAAAAGGTAAAACTCATGGGTTGAGATAAACACAATGTAGTGGGACAGAAAAGGAATGGAAAAATATAATTATGATAAAAAAACATACAAAACAAGTGATGGACAACGCAATTTTCACCACCTGCTGACCGATGCGCAGCCAGCCCCTGAGCAGCAGCATCCCCCTGGCCAGTCCCCCCAGTTTTATTGTTCAGCATGGTGCCATATAGTTTGGGACATCCCTCTGACCAGCTGGGGTCAACTGTCCTGGCTCTGTCCCCTCCTGGCTCCTTGTGCAGCCTCCTCGCGGGCAGGGCAGTATCAGAAGCTGAAACGGCCTTGGCTCTGTGCGAGCTCTGCTCTGCAGCAGCTGAAACATCAGTGCATTATCAGCATTATTCTCATCCTGAATGCACAACACAGCACCATACCAGCTACTAGGAAGAAAATTAACTCTATCCCAGCTGTAACCAGGATACTCATTCTTGACAAAGTTTTCAAAAAAGTGATTCTTGGTTAATTAAATATGTAATCCTGCAAATAAAACCATGAGAGGTGGAAATACTCTAATAGATGTGTACCTTCCATTTGCACTTTCTTTTTGAACGAGACATTTAGTATAACAGCTGCTCTTACATCAATTCACTACTGGAGTAAATATTAATATTCAAGCATGGACTATGAAATTCTATGTGCACCATTTTTCTGATGTGTTCGAATCCTGAAGGGTGAAAAAGAACTGCATATGTTGAGCTAAGGAGATGTCTGTCATGTTCATAAGAAGCATACACTTTTTAATGTACCACTAACTTTGCTTGGGACTTTTCTGGAAATGCTTTTGCCATGTTGGTATGTTTAAATGATTTAGTATTTTAAATTATTGCAGGCAGAAAAACTTAGAGCAAGGCATTCTGTTTTAAAAGTGGCTAGTGGAGCAGATCCTAGAGAAATAAAATGAAGTTACTCCTTATAAAAGATTTTACAGGAAAAAAAAACACAATACTGGAACCACAGTGAGAACATATTATTGAACAATCTCTCCGTATGGCTTTAATCACTAGCTGTGTCACATTAAAGCTAGAAAAGCAGTTGTTGAAGTCATCCCTGTCATGAAACAACGCTTCATATGGAATTTTCTAGAATCTCTCATGTTGCAGTCTCCAAGATTCAGTTTTCTTTTCTTTTCTAACTGGGGTTAGCATGAACTAGAGTCTCAGTTGCTCTTTTTCAGTGTATTCAGATGTTAAAGGTAAAAGTCACAGCAAATGCCAGTTTCAGACAGTTCAGAGCTCTGATCTTAGAGCTATCTGTTAATGAATATAAAACTTGTTTTCTTGTACTGATTATGTTATGTTATTATGTTATTGACTGTGAAAATATGCATATTGTCTGTACTACACCTGCAACTTTCTGTATTTCTGGTTGTGTGCAGAATCTTGCAGCCATTATTCTCTCAGAGTGGCTGTAATTTATTGCTAGCAACATGATCTCTCATAGAAATTGTTTTGTTTTTAATACTTTTTACTTATTTCAAAATGAATCACGCTAGTCCCAAAATTCTCTGAATTTCTAACATTCAGGATTGACTCTTTACATGTGGGAACACTGACTGCCAAAAAAAGAAGTTGGCATCCTGATCCTCATCTTGAACAACTGGGTAATCTT
The DNA here is from genome assembly GCF_040182565.1 of Anser cygnoides. Taxonomy (NCBI): domain Eukaryota; kingdom Metazoa; phylum Chordata; class Aves; order Anseriformes; family Anatidae; genus Anser; species Anser cygnoides. The sequence continues at coordinate 1,045,681 of NC_089877.1, forward strand.
CCTTGAACTGGAAGAGCTTGTATGAGAAGAGACTTGACCTCAAGTAAAGGAAGGGAAGGGATAAAGAATGGTATGTTGCAATAGATTTTATGCTAATGTGAGCCTATAAAGAAAGGGACAAGAGCAACCCTACATAGCTGTCATTACACGGGAGAAAGGGCATAAAAAAGGTATTTAGGATGAATGTTATTACAAAAAGTAGGCAATGCTACTCACTTCCTAAGAGTAAACCTAAACTTCAGACTTGTCAGAAAGAGAGTGCTGGTCTCTTGAACCTTCATTTGCATTCTTTTTAACCAAAATGTTCCTGTGTGCCACAGCTGCCTGTGGCAGAACAAACAGGAAGCAAATGGTGGGATCAAGGAAGCCACCTCAGTTAGAGATATCTGGGAAGGAACATGCAAGAGTAAGATGAGATGCTTGTTGAAAATAAAAAAAGAACCCCAAAAAAGAATGTACAGCATTTATAAATGATGTAAAAGACTTCCTTCCTGCTCAAAGACAACATTCATTGTCAGAAATTACTGAGACATATGAATCACCTCTATCTGCTGCCATAATATTTGCACCAGTGTGAAAGACAACGCTGAGCAGAAATATGCTGGTACAGACCCACAGAAACCACACAGTCAACAGTGGAGTGCACTCTTGGAAGAAAGTATTGGCTTCACTCTAAAATGCCCTGGGTCCTGGACTAGTTTGCAACTCTCAAAGATCACACTTGTACAGACAGTAGTGGTGGTAATTGTGAGGGAGCAATTCCAGCACAAGAGCACAGCTGCAGACATAGAGAGTGGAATGTGGATGTGTTGCACAGCTGTACAGGAATGGGTTGCCTGGTACTGCTGAGAGGATATCTAGTTCTCCTACTTCCTCCTGAAAAATAGGGCTTCTCAGCTGGAAGGCCCTTGCTATGCTCTTACACTATGCTTACTTTCCGCTACAAAGCAGGTTCTAGTCATAATTCCTCCATAGAAAAGCTTCTAGGAAGCACACTTATGCAAAGTGGAAGTCAATAGCTGTGTTTTCTATTTAAAAGACTAAGTGTCAAATCACCTTCATGCAAACTTGCAGAACAATTTTCAAGGATTTGAGGAAAACAAATCACCCTTTTGACTTGTTTTCCAGTTTGTAATGTTGAAATATTACCTGTCTGGAGCTGGTATTATTTAACCACGAATGTATTTTATTATTTTAATAATGTTCATTACATGGTTTAAAGGTTTATAGAATTTATAGAATTGGAGAAGAGTATTACATGGTTTCAGTGCTGATCTTCCTGGAATTAAAATTAGTTTACTCATACAATCTGGGTTATCAGTATCACATCAGTTGTCTAAAAAAGGTACATTTCAGTTATGAATTTGTTCAGAATGGAACATATGGTACAGTTGTATACATTCTAGCAAGTTATTTTCTTGCTTGTTTGAGAGGGTTTATGCTGATTTTGAGAGAATTATGAAAATTGTACTAATAATGCAAATGAAACTAATCTTAATGTGAGAGCACCATCTAGAGGCAAGTAACACTGTATCATTGCACTCAAGATTCAATAAACGGACAATTTGCTTTTGAATTTAATTCAAGATGCTTTATAAAAAAAAAAAAAAACTCAAACTTCCGTGGATTAGGGATATTTTTCTTCTACACTTCTTATTGTTGTGATACGGAACAAACTGGTGTGAAATCTCCAGCAACTTTTGAAGAGAGTAGGATGGGAGAAATCAATGGACAAAAATGTATAATCATTTCATGACACCCGTGGCTGAAGAATGATGCAGTCCTTCTGCCAGTCTCTGGAAGCATGGATACCATAGCTCTGTATGCTGAAAACATGATATTTGCATGCCCTGGTCTGAGACATCTGTTAACAATAAGATTTCTTCAAGCAACATCCCATATTGGAGTACACCAGCATTAGCATCCACTTGAGTGCATTTAAATATCATTTCATATGCAGTAAAAGCCATATGGTTCCAGTATGATCATTTGTGAGGCTGTACTTTATGTGTTTAATATCTGATAGGGGATTATGGGAGTTGCTAGGTATTACATGTATTGACAGCTGTCTTGCATAGGCAAAGCAGTTGTAACACCACTGAAATTGTAGAGTGCCTTGGGTTTAAACTGAAATGAATTAGAAATAATGCAAGTAACCTGTGTTCAGAACTTAGTATTTAGGAAGACTATGGATATGTTTATGACTCCATAGAGGATTATGATTTTTCACTGTGAGACATTTTGATTTCTCACTGTGAGGCATCTTAGCTAATCTGCATTTTGTGAAAAGAAATACAAGATGCTACAATACATATAAGAGTGTGAAAATATATGAATATATGTCTATATACTTCTGTTTTATATGATAGACAATGAGCCTCCTTTCTTCACAAATATCAGATGCATCCATGAGATTCTGAAATAATTCCAAAGTATGTACTGCTGTCATGGACTTATTATGGGCTTTTAAATATCATAAAGTATTTTTAAATATCATAAAGTATAACTACATCTCTGTCATGAAAAAAAAATCACATTTGAATTCAGTTTTGCATCCTAGACCTGCTAGGGCTCTATTTTCACAAAGGCATTCTTGTCTTGGTGGAAATACATAAAGCTCAAGTATTAAAACACTTGAAAAAAATCCTCTTAATAATCCTCATAATCCTCAAAATAGCTGTTAGTTAATATATATATATTTTTTTAAGTATAACTATATACCAGTTCCTGGGGTAATTATTTTTTTTTCAGAATCCTATTCTAGGTGCTTTCAGAGTTATGTTCAATATACTTTTAAGAAACACTCCCAAATCAACAAACACTTACAAAAAAATAACATTGTTGTATGAGCATTTGCAATTAACCAATTAGTCTACGCCTATCCAGACCATTTAATCTGAGAGGTTTATCCATACCCACTATATTATAGATAGCTCAAACCTCACTACCATCAGCAAAAACATCTTCAGAGAGGTTGTTGTTTTGGGGCTTCATTCACCAGGCCTTCATTATGGTTGCTATATTAAGTAGCTAGATTATAAGTAGACTGAATGTGCCTATCCACATTGGATTTGCATCTTCACCTAGCTATGCAGACATGTCCTAGATAAAGATTTTACGGCATTACAGTCTGCTTCATTAAATCTGCGTAGTCCCATTGGTATCACAGTAATATTCAGTGGCTATGAGGATTGCTCTGTGCTAGGGTGCTACAGTCCCCTGGCTCTGTAGCCCTTTCAAGATCCACTTCTTGCTCTTCCTGCAGCTCCATTCCCTTCCACTTTTCTCCATACTTTTTTTTTTAACTTTTCCTGATTTGCTTAGGGGTAAATTACTGTAAGACACGTTTAAAAGGGACCAGCAAACGACTTTCTAAAAACTGTAATTATGCTTTTTTGTTTCCTCACATCAGCTAAAGGAAAAACAGAAGGCCTTTTTTCTTCAAGTGAATGTGTTCTTTTCTCCTTCTCCTCCTCTGTCTCTCCCTCTCCTTGCATAATTTTACCAACCTTGTCAGATCTTGCTCAACCTCCTCCTGGAGAAAGGTGTGTCCTCCTTTCTTGATCATGCACTGTACACACGGGCAGAGAGATGACAAGCCTCAAACAGCTACTTCCTTCAGCTGGTTCACTAGTTGCAGAGGTTGAACAGGAGATGAAAGAACATTTTAATGAACATTCAGTGAAAAAAAATCCATTCAGACTCTTACTCTCTTCTCTGGGATGTCACTATCTCCTTTCTGTCATCTGTCATCAAGTTTCCCGGGATAGATAAGGTCTTAGTTTTATTATTAAAATACTTTTTACACTTTGTACTTTCAGTGCTTCCTTAGTGTTTGCTAACAGGGAACAAAATTTGAATGGTCATGGATTACTTTTTGTTTTAGGTTTATGTCTAGAAAACATGTGACCTGCACACAACACCTGCAATGGGTCAAATACGTAGCCTATGTTCTGTGCAGCTTGACTGGATTTAGCTTCTTGTTAAATTACACGAGCCCTCTAAAAATGGAAAATGCTTGTCTGAACACCTTTTCCACAGAGATGTGACTTGTTTGTAATTTCACCTTCAAAGATGAGGCACTAGGAGTCAGCTTTTAAAGTATTGGTTTGCAATAGTCTTCCGTTCTTTGTCAGAGTGAGCACTTGAACTGTCAGAGGCACAGAGCTAGGAACAAATGTCACTTGACAAAATGTCACAAAATGAAGTGCGGCCAGCCAACAAGTCCAACATTCCTTTCAAGTATAACACAAGACAAAGCTTTGAAAGTTGAAGGAGAGAGAAGAATTTTCTGGGATTGGAGTTAAAGCCTACCTGAAGGATAATTACACTTCTAATGATAAGAGAAGACAACTGAAACCACACATTTCCTAAGGACCAAATGATATACTTGAAGATATATGTAAATCTCCCTGGAGAAATCAACATAAAGGATATACAAGAGAACTTTTATTCTTGTTAAAAATAAGAAATTCTCAAGGAATTTGGTTTCTGTGTTTTTTGTTGTTATTGTTGTTTTGTTTATTTGTTCGTTTTTGCACTGGAGGAACTAAATAGTGAAATTACATTAACATAGATCAATAGTTCTCAGTTCTTATATGTTGGATCACCTGATGTAGCCAAAGTCCTAAAAAAGTGAAAGATAGATATTTTCAAAAGATTCTTAATTACTTGTCTGAAAATATTTAAAGTTCCATTTCCATGAAAACCATGTCATAGTTAAGAATAAGGAACAGCTTAATACATACAGCTTTACAGACATAGTTGATTTTTGTAAGGGGCAGATTAGGGTTAGGGTTAGGGTTAGGGTTAGAGATCTTTTGGAGATGTACAATTTTGGAGGTTAAGATTGTTTTACTGCATTGGAATAGTGATATAACTGCCATTGTGTGAATAAAATACTATGGGAATAACTATTACTACATCTACATGTTACCTATAACTTCTTTATCTCAAATATCTACAATTTCTGTGCATAGAGGCCTGGCTTCTATTGGTTTATTCTGGCTAGAAATCTGACGCTCTTTGCTCTGCAGATGATTAGAAATCTCATATGCCAAATTAATGAAGGTCAGTATTTGTAAAGATGACATTTTAGGAGAAGGATTGAACAGGCAAGGTGGTAACATGCTAAAGCTTCCTTTCTAAATCTGTCAATATTCATCTCTCAACTCTTAAATTGCCAGAAATCAGCTACACCACAGTCTAGATTCCATCTTCGCACAACCACAATTATATTGACTTCATCAGAACTACCCCAGGGTTAACTTGGCCCCTTTTCTCTTCGTTAATACAGAAGTGGCCATGGAAGGGTTCGATCATACTCTGTATTATTTGCTTAGTAAATTGTTCAGATATTTTTCTTAGGAGGAGACCTTTTGGCTATCTCTTCTTCTCGTACACTTGAAACACTTGGTTCTCAATAACATGAAAAAAAGCATCCCAAATTTTTTGTTTCAGTAGCAAGAGCAAACTCATTCATTCACTGTGCTCTTGCTGATAATTGGATGGCCACACTGTTTCTCTAAAGAAAATTTTCTCTTTTTCTCCACATGAGAGCAGTGTTGCTAATAGCATACATCATGCACTGTGGCTGCACTCAAATGCCTCAACAGATGTCGCTCCATACAAAAACGATATGCAGTCTTTCCCCCTAGGCTTACCATTTTTTAACTCCCCAGCAAGTAAACCCCTATGCTTGCTCATAGCACATGGGACACTTGACTCTTTTATTGTGGATGTCATGAAAGCAAACAGTTGTAGAAGAGAAGATGCCGAAGCCAAACATCAATTAAAACCTAAGATCCTGAACTTATCCCTACGCTAGGAGTTGGAGGGAGCCTCTTACAAACCAATGTCCTCCCTAAAACATCACCAGCTCTGCAGGTGCACAATTTACCAATCTTTTTCAAAACTAAAATTGCATGGGTTTTAGTAAAACCTTAAGTACTTTCACTATGTAAATAAATTGACATCAGATATCAGTATTTAATACAAAATTAATTTTGCTGTGACGAGGAGTTCATGCTGTGCATCCCTACCATTATTATGGTAAAAGAGCCACCTTTGTTAATGAATGCATTTTGCCTCTCAGAATGGAAATCTGGGAGCTAGGGAATTTCATCTGTAAGGCAAATTCTCCTTTTTAAGAACACAGACCGAAGTCTAGGGAGTTTAGGAAGTTTCCCCAGTGAGAGCATTAGGCCTGTGAGAGCAGTGCTCTCTGAGGAAACTCACATAATGGTGCTTGTGAAATTGTACAAACAAAAAAAGGGAAGAAGGAAGGAAAGGAAGGAAGGAGGGAAGGAAGGAGGGAAGGAAGAAAAGAAAGGAAGGAAGGAAGGAAAGGAAGGAAGGAAAGGAAAGAAAGGAAGGAAGGAAGGAAGGAAGGAAGGAAGGAAGGAAGGAAGGAAGGAAGGAAGGAAGGAAGGAAGGAAGGAAGGAAGGAAGGAAGGAAGGAAGGAAGGAAGGAAGGAAGGAAGGAAGGAAGGAAGGAAGGAAGGAAGGAAAAGAAAGATCCTGACAGTTCAGGTGCAAGGGCCACTTAAGAAAATTTGTTCTATTTAATCTACATTGAAGGAAGCCACTGTCACTGACCTCTTGAAAATGCTGTCAGAGCTCTTTTGAGTCAGAAAACATGGATATAGTCTATGTGCACATACTGAGTGAACAGAAAAGGATTACAAAGTACATCTTCTACTTGTATATGTGATTTAGACAGTACGATAAGTTCAAATAACACCTCTTCCCACGTAATAGTTTGTACCTTTGGTTTGTTTTTTTCTGGTTCTAAGAAAGATATCCCAAGAAATCAACTAGCTGTAGAGATGTAGTGATAACATGAAACAAAGAAAATGCATGCTAGGCAAAGAATGCGCTTTGTGATACATCCATCTCAGCAGATCCACCCTTGATTACAGATATTCATGACTAATGGTATAGATTTAATTTTACTGGAGTACTTATTGTTGAGATGCAGCAAGTAGATCAGATTTTCAAAAGCTTTTGTATTTGAACGTTTTGCCAGTGCTTGCTGAAACCCCCTAAGAGGTAATAATTTCATATGAAACTTATCAAAGCCAACTTCTAGGCAAAGTATTGCATGATAAAGATCCCAAATGAAGTAAAAACACATGGATTAAAAAACAAACAAACAAACAAAAACATTTAAATGCGCAAGTATTCTTTCCTTTCACATAAATACTTTTACAGTATCTGGATTTTTTTTTTCCGTGAGGGGACAAAAATTCATGCTCAAGTGGATGACAGCTCTTGATATGCAGTATTCTTAGGAAGACAGGAATTACTAAATCCAGTCATACTCAAGGTTCATTTTGACTTCTTTACCTATTACTTTATTAACATATTTAAAGAATTCTGAGAAAAATGAGGCAGGACCTGTCAAAATGTGCCTTCATACTGCAGATGCCAGTGACACCAACTTGGGGAGTACAGTCAAAAGCTCAAAGGCAGGCTTGCCATTCAGAAGGACCTAACATTCAGTTAGAAGAATGGGTGACCCTCATGAAATTCAGCAAGGAAAAATGCAAAGTCCTGCACCTGGGATGGACCGATTCCTTGCAATAGTAAAGGCTAAGGACTGACTGGCTAGAGAGTAACACTGCTGAAAAAAGTTCAGTGCTTGGGTGGACAGTGAGTTTAACGATTCAGCAGTAAGTAGGCTGTGGGAGCAATGAAGGCTAACTGCATACTGGGCCGTATCAATAGCACCTTAGGCAGCAGACTGGGAGAAGTGATTATACCTTGTTACTCAGCACACACTAGACTGCATCTGGAATCCTGTGTCCAGTTTTGGGGCTGATTGTACAAGAAAGATGACCAAGTTGAGCAAATCCAAAATCCAGTGGAGGACCACCATGATGTTCAGAGGCTTGGAATAGTTACTCTGTAAGGAAAAGCTGAGGGAACTGGGCTTATTCAACCTGGAAAGGCTTAGGAGGGCCTAATAACAGCCTTTTCATACCTAAGAGAGGTGCCCAAGACAAGAAAACCAGGCTTCTTACCAAACTGCATTGTGAGAGAATGAGACAAAATGGCCACAAAATGAAAAAGGTGAGATTCTGACTGGGTATAAGGCAAAGAAGTTTTCCCTTAAGGGTAATTAAACACTGAAGCAGGCTGCCTAGAGAGCTTCTGGGATCTTTGTCTCTGCAGATTTTCAAGAAGCAACCGGATAAACCCTGAGCAACCTGGCCTGAATTCACTGTTGAACCTGCTTTGAGCAGGTGGTTGGACTACAAGGCTCCTAGGAATCAGAATGATTCTGTGAAACAGGAGATAGTCAAAAGCTTCTTCTTCTGAAAATGTTACATTGACAATAGTCTCTTCAGAACATTGGGAAATTTGAAAAGCCCTTTGTATTCGTTTGTAATCTGTACTCAGAAAATAGAAATGCAACTTATTTCCTACGCAATCCAAAATACTGATGTGATACCATCATCTGGTTAGTCTAATGTTATTTACACTGCAGCCATGAAAGCTGAATGACACCTGTGTTTCATTGTCACAGGACTAGGGTGTAAGTAAATGCCTGTAACAAAGCACTTACCATACTTGCACAGTGAGATAATACAGAGGAGTGTTTTATTACATAGAGGTGGGATTGGCACTAGCAATAACAGCTGTCAGTATGAGTCTTCCCAGAAATCCAAAAAATGACAATCAGTCCATTCAGTACTCATATTTTTGCAAAAAGCTTTTACTTCATGCTTCAAGAGAACAGAGCTATAAATTAAGCAGAACAATATGTATTCATATTTCTTCAGAAATATGGCAGGTAGTGTGCCATACGACTGATCATAAATTAGGAACAAAAGCCCAGGAGAGAAACACAACACAGATGGATAAATTAGTGATGGTTGACAGAAATAAAATACGGATGTGTAGGTAGTACATACCTAGAATGAAAATCTAATAACACCCAAGAAACTTTAAAAAACCCTTCTGCAGATTTTGTGTAATATCTCTGTGAAGACAAATACAGGGAAGATGAGATTGCAGCTCCGCTGAAGCAGGAAATATGTGCCTCTTGCAGGAGGTAGATCATTTGTGGCAGGGAGCTCATAAACATTGCATAATAGTGCAGTAATAGACTCACAGCCCTGTGGTCTGCACTGCCTTCTGGAATGCAGGACTCCACATACCAAACAAGCTCAGCTTTTGGTCTCTGCAACCATAATGTTATACAGTGTGGAACACTCTTAATGGAAAGTATCTCCACTTACATGCAGTGATGCAGGGGCCTTTCACTTATATATTCTATCATTCTAGCTAGATTTCAGCTTGAAGTTTTATAGACTTTTTTTTTTTCTTATTTCTTTTAGCTCCTCTGTAAAATGGATATAGTTAACTCTTCCCTCAAAGATAGTATGAGGATTACCGTAAGCAAGAGCATTGTTCTGGCATTAGTGATAAAACAACCATAGAGCACTCTCTGCTGGACGGATACTGTTCCTCTAGGTATATTCTTAATGTGATGAGGTCATATTCGAGCTTGTGTGTCTTCAGATCTGCCCATTCCAATCCAATGTTCTTTTAAATTATTAGGCTGCTAGGCTGCGGTAGCAATGAGCTATTTTACTGCTCAGCTTGAGAAAGCAGTAAATGGGCATAAAATTGCATGTATTGAGGTATGTGTGGTATTCGGTTTGCAAATCCTTTCAGGACACTAATGAATTATAGAAGGCCTTTAGAATTTTAGAGAGTCAGTATTTGGTCCAAGAGCGACACTTCCACTTACAATACACTAGGTCTCCAGATTTGTACACAGTTCTTCCTTTAAATATAGATTTTGGAACTCCAGAATAAGATCTATTTAGTATAAGGTGCTTCTTAAATACTATTGTTTTCCAGAGGAAGAAACATTTCTCTAGCTTCTATTGTAATCTTAAGTCCAAGGACAATCTTGCAAATGTGCATGATTCAGACTGAGTGTTTCCCTTCCTCATATAACTCAGCCATGTGCATCCAGTCTGGTGTGTACAGAAGTAGGCCTTTTTAGCCCTAGCTGATTTAACTTCAAAATTCGCATTCGATCTGCTCTTCTTTTTAAATGCACTTTAACAAACATCTGCAGCCAAAGTCCAAACTCTCAGATGCTGAAGATTAGCATTGCTCCTTTGAGTTAGTGTAACTATGTCAACTGAACAACTGCTCCAGTGAGTACTAAATGTAAGCTAGAGGGATGCACTAATTTTCCAGTGGTGCACAAAGAGCCCAGTTTGCAGAGTGAATGAGTATGCTTAGAGAACTGGCTTATGTAATTCATCTATTTTGGGCACTAGTTATCCTTGAAGTTCTGAAAAAGGTAACTGGGTTGGGCTATTTATAAAGTCCGTTCCTATAGTTACAGCACAGATGCTAGCATGCATCAAAAATGGTTAGCTCAAGCCATCTCTTCTGTGCACCTTAGTAAATCTATATTCTCACAAATATTTATGGATCTCCCAGATACAAACAGATTTTTGGATCCAGAATACTACTACTACCTCTGCACATTAGTATGTCCTATTTCCTTTTAGCTTCTGACTGTGCCTTCGTACTGTTTTTCAGGTCATTTGTATTAGAGATACCCAGAGACTCCTTTAAAAGGAGTTTCCCGGTGTATGCAAGAGGAGACAGGGCATTAACCTTGAGAAAACTAATGAGTCATTGCTTAAATTCTTCTTCTGTTTTTAATATCACAAGGCTGCTAGGGATTATGGCTTAGGATGTGCATAAAAAATCATGTGAAAATGAAGCCCCATAACCAACAAGTTCAGTCTTGAGATCATACAGAATTAGAAAAATTACTTTCTGTAAGGAATTGAAGTAATGGTTTGCAGTAGTATGGTGTATGTTTGGGCTGCTTCTTACGGATTATGCTTTTTTTTAATATATTTTGCTGTATATATTCATTGCTATGTTTTCTTGAGCACTGAAAAACAGTCAAGCGAGAATTTTGCAGTGCATAGTAAAAAGGGGGAAAAGAGTTAAAAGGAAGAAAGTTAATTGGCTAATGGAAGAAAGCCTGTTCCTAACATAGGGGTTACCACTGAAAAAAATCACATTAGAGACAGGACTGTATAGGGATGGCCATTTTAATATGGACTCTGAAGCATGGAAAAGTGAAGTGACTTGCTCAGGTAAGTGATGAAGAGCCACAGATGGAAGTGGTTAATTTTCACCTTCGCTTTACTATGCTAAGAAATAGGAAGATTACAATATAAAACAAAAGGTAGGAGAAAATGAGGACAGAAATATAGGATTGAGTCCTTCACTACTCAGCCTTCTATATTGTCACTTATTCATAACGCAAGCTAAGCAAATTTTGATTTCTTAGTATCCTAGTTCAAAATGCATAATTAAAATGACAATGTGTTGTGCAACAAAGTGTGGATCTATGCCTTTTACTAAAAGCCTAAAAAACTAGGATGAGGAATGTAAATTTCAGATGGAGGGAGAAGACAGCCTAGGAATATATTTCAGAAGAGGCTAAGCAGAGAACTAAACGTTTTATCAGGGAAATCAAGATAAACTGTGTAGTTTGGTGATAGAGAAGAAATATATATGCCAGCAAGCAAGATCCAAGAGACATACTGACTAGTATCATCTAATTCATTGAAATTACCACTACTTTATAGTAATAACATTCTTCTCTACTGAACATCATAATAGAAAAAGCCAGGCTGACAATTTTTAGATTCAAAAACATTTTTTTTCTTCTTTTTTATCTCAGCAGCTCAACATAGAGACTAAAACATAGAGAAACAAAGAAACAAAATCAAATAACTGCTAAGCACTGAGACTCATGAATTTTACCATAGACTACATTGTCAAATCCAACCAGAAAAGAATGAAGTAAAAAGCAGAAAAAGAAGTGACTGATGGTCAAAACACATAAGGGGCTGAACTTCCTGATGAATTATATTATGAGAATTACTCATAATTTCATTATGAGAATTTCATGTTTGCACTGATATTTTGGGAACTTTTAAGAAGAAAAATGAGTTTTCAGAAAATTACTGACCAATATGGAAGGATTTAAAATATACGTAAAATGCAAATAAACAGTGTTTAAAATGTCTTTTGAGTTTTGTAAAAGAAAATTATTAATTCAAGAATTTGATATTGACAATTATTAATATCAAGTTAATAATTTAGAGAAAAATAAGGACTAAATAAAGGAGGGAAAATAAAGAAAATATATTATTACTTCAGAGCATAGTATAAATACAGAATAAATATACAAATAAGTTAAAAGAGTACTTGAAGAAACTTCAGGTAAAAATATTTGACTACAAATTGAGTTAATCTTCAATAAAGTTTGCTACCTATGAGTTCTAATTTAAAGTATTTGATTATCTGGGACAAGTTCTTTAACATATAACTTAAAACATTTTATTTGCGATAATTAGCATCTCAAATACTGAAACACTTTGTATACAATACAACACATTTTTGTCCTTAGTAACAATTATTAGAAAGTCTGCATCTTCTTGCATGTTTGCATAGCACCTAACACAATATTTTCTTTCATAATCCAAACAAAACAACGTTTTTTTGCCAGTTCTCTATTCTCCATATTTTTAAGCTGTTTATGACAGATTTTTTTCAGAACATTCACTGGATTGAAGGAGAAGTCTGAAATGTTATTTTTCATTTGTAAATTGAACTCATCATTCCCATGAGATTTCATCAAGCTCCAGATCACTTGCTTGGATACTATCTGCTCATCTGCAGTGACTGCAAAAAATATGGGAATATGAACTTGAAATGCCTTTTCAGTAGAAAGAATAGGAAAATATCTGGCTACCTGCATAAAAAATGCAGATCTTCATTGCTCCAAACTGGGTCATCCTGAGTTGACGATGCTATTTTATGCAGAGCTAGCATATTCACTGTTACAACAGTCTTTTTAGGTCAAATCTCTTACTTGCAGGTATCTGCTGTTCCCTAGCTCCCACCTCTAGATTCCAGTGGATACTAATATGTAATTACTCAAAACTGTTTTAGTAGATGTCTTAATGGATTTGAAAATATTTTAGAATGTGTGTGTGTGTGTGCAGTTATATGTTCAAGAGAGGGTTCCTAAATCTTGAAGCCTTGAGTGAGGTTCTTAAGCCTGGAAAAGGAGAGGGGGGGATTTTAGATTCATTCCTGTCCACAATGCTAGGTGCATTTTCTGCGCATTTTCAGGGATTTGCTTATGCTCTCAAAACTGGTTTCCTTGTGTGGCTTGTCAGGGATGCCATGTCAGTTTCAAGGAAAACAAAAAAGAACACAAGCCCCCATTAGAGCTATACTACATTTCATGTCATTAAATGGGAATTCAAGCCTGAATCAAGTATTTACAGCTAGTAATAGGCCAATACACACTGTGGCCTATATAGGAATATGTGTCTGCATATGCATATACATATACATAATTCCATTTGGTATTGACCCCAGAAATCTGATGATCCAACTACATTTTTGAGTTCTGTACCAGCTTCTTATCTACTGAAAAAGGTCATGAAGTACACTATGCTTCATTATAGCAATGTATTCAGCAAGACACTGACAACATTTCATTGTCAACAGGGCTAATATTCCACTAAGTAATTATTGACTGTAAAATAATTTATCAGAAATTTTACATCTGAAGTAATATCTATAGTTTCATATACAATTCTATAAACATTTATACCTTTAGTCTACAATTCCCTAAAAGTTATTTAGCAATGTGTCAATACCTATGAGTTGAAATTAAATAAGGCTTTCCTTAACATTCACATTATACAACTGTATTTTTGTTACTGACCACTGAAATGTCTCTGTAGGGAATAAGATGTACCTCATCTTCATGACTTTCCTTAACAGCCATTTTAGCATTCCTCCTGGATGTTCTGGGCTGTTTCTCCAAGCTTCAGATTCTTCTCATGAGAGAGAGATGAGGTAAGCACAGCTCTCCATTTAGGCTTCAAAACAGCCATGTAATGCTATATGAAATTCTATGCAGCCATGCTATAGGGTGGCATGCAAAGAGCAAACACTCATACATTCATGATTATGTCATCAAAGCCTGACATGTCCATGATAGGTCAATAGAGATATTCGTAATAAACTGGATATCTCCATTATGTAACTTGGATAAGTTACACTGAGAGCAAAAATGGGTGTCCATTCAGACAATGCATGTTTCACTTAATCAGTGAAAATTCTAAAAATAATCTCGATCACAGTTATCATTAGTGTCTAGATTAAGTCCCTAGGCAACCAAGTGTACTTAAAGTCAGGTGAATGGGACTAGACTCTACCAGCTTCTGTTTTTTTTCCTAATCTTTTTCTCAGTGACGTTTGCATTTAATCTGTATTTGCCTAAACGTCCATAAAACAGAAACAAAGAGCATCAATTTTTTACTTTCCTTACAAAGAAATCAGGGAGATTTGTGAACATTCTGATTCTCAGATGAAAAATGCTATGTAACTGGATAAAAATTATTTCCAAGTTTGCTTTTATCAGTAGCTGCAAAAAAACACATTTTATGAATGTGGTAGACCACCTTTTGATTTTCACTTGTCTGCAGGTTTTTTCATCTAATTGGAAATTGGCATGTGGTTGAAGCTTCATCTAGCTGCAAGAACCCAAAAGGCACCTGAAGATACCCAACATTGCTTACATAAATTACCAGACATGCTGCTGTGGTATTTGAAAAGCCACAAATCTTGTCAATCAAATGAAGTTCTAAAGAGTTTACTGACTGTCACTTCGGATCTTCATTGTGTGAAGGCAGAACATTCCTTGGACACATTTAGAAAGGTTGTCTCACCAGTTATCCAGTGTGTCACCAATTATCTGTTCCCTTGCTCAATGATCTACTAATATTCTCTTAGTCATAATTGCAGTTAGAATGCATTTTATCTGGAACTGCCTACCAGAACAACCAAAGTGGCAAAAAACTGATTTTGTAAATAACATGGAAAAAAAAATAACTTCAACAGTTAAATCTTAAATCTAGGGGATTAGAATCCAGAATTCTTAAGTAATATTAATACACCAGATTATATAATTGATTTGTGAAAATATTTCTTAGTGTATAATCCTAGAAAGTATTGTATCCTCTAACCATATTCCAGTAATGTACCTCAGGATGTGTTTAGTTTCAAGGTGCAGTATAATACTTTTTCCTAACAAAAATGAATAGAGTTTACAAAGTAGATTATTCAGTATTCAGTATTTTTTGAATATGGCCATTGTTTACCTACCTGGCTGTAAAATCCCTGTAATTGCTTCCCACTTGTCTTCAACCTCGGTGTCTAATTACATGCAATGGTACCAATTCAAAGTAAGGTGTCATGCATCCTGCAAACAATGAAACACGGTAGTTTTTTTTCATGCACTGTTGATTAAAGTATCTGTACAATCTATAAGGGAAGGTTAAGGAAGGGTAGTTCTTTGATCAAGATACAGACTTGTCAGAGGAATAGGCTGTGGTCAGAATTTCCCTCCCACCCTGTCATTTCAGCATCTTCAGTTTTTCATCTCTCTGTCTGATAATGCAACAATATACAATAATTGCTTGCAATCAATTGACAAATTGGTTGCCTTTCTCTGGTAGATACCTGAAACATCTAACGGTTTATAGTTTCTGGACTGCTGTATTCAGTTCTACTCAGTTTTATACATTGGCTCATTCATAGCCTGCCATCTTCAGAACATGGAAACTCAGAATCCACTGTGAGTTTTCTTGTCTTGTTCCAAGAGAAGCAAAAATTGTCTCCTGTCTCATCTGTGTGCACTAGAAATGTACTCTCACTAACATAAGGTAATTTCCTAAAAAACTTGTGATTTTTTTTTCCACCCATTATTTATATGCACACATAAACTCAAAGGATAATGAAATGCTTTTTCATAGCAGAGATATTTTATTTTTGCATTTGTTCCTTAAGAGTTTATATACCTCTTTTTACCACAGTGACTACAAATTTTGGTTTTAAGCCTCTCACTGAACAGCATTTCAGCAGGTGTTAGCCCCGATTTCTGCTCTTCCATTAAGTAGTGCCCAAAAGGGACCTGATTTTTTTTTTTTATGGGGATGATTAAGAAAGAGAAAAAAATAAACCAGAACATGAATCTTCATCTTTCTTAAACATTAAAAGAGCTCAACACCATTTTCAGCTGACAGTTACTCAGTGAATACACTGTGTTCAAAGAAAAATGTTCAGTTACAGTATTTTGTAAAAGAATTACATTCATTTGGTCCACTAGCTGTCATTCACACATTTGATATGCCGTGTTTAGTGAACACAGATGACATAAGTATTTTCAAATAACCTGATTTCTGGATATCAGAGATAGTCCAAAATATTTTTTTTTCAGTATATACAGATAAAGCAATATTTAACTGCAATGAAAAGTTTCTATAATAACTATCACAGGCTCTATTAGTTAACAGATGTTGTATATATATTTCAAGTTTTAATTCATTTTATTATTATTTTTGTATCTTCTCTCATTCAAGGAAAATGTTGCAGTTCTAATTTGTCTTCTGTATTTTTTCACATGCAAGTGCCTTCAAAGGATCAAGTTCAGCAATCTTTGCCTGAGATTTTGGGTACAACCTATTTAGTACCTTTGAATAAAAATGGCATTGAATAAGCAATCCTATTTCAGAGTTGCTACAAAGACTAGGTACGCATCAAATCATCCAGCTAAAATTACATCTTAAGGGCATCTGCACTAACAGACTCTAAGCTGTCTGAAGTCAATGAAGTATTTTCAACTGCAATCAATGAAGTATTTTCAACTGCAATATACTCTGGTGCTTTCTCTGTCTCATTTTTATTCAAGGCTCCAGCCTGGGGTCTCTTCCAGATTTACATGTGCATTGTAAAGTATGCAACTTCAACAGAAAGAATAACATCTGCAGCTCAGGTTTGTTAATACTCATTTTGCAATTGTCCTTAATGGGCTCATTGCCCATTTTCACTATCTGTTGCTACCAGTTTATATGAAAGCATGATTTTTTTTAATGCCATGCCCATGCTATATGTTGAGTCACTAAAGCCTTCAGGTTAGCACTGTTAGTGGCTGAAGTGGATATAAATCTCCTAAGAAAATATATAATCCCCATAAACCTCTGTATGCTTTCTTTTTTGTGTAGGTAGAAGGATATTGACGACTGATTAATACTGGAAGCCAGTTCTATCCTGATCTCTTGAACTTGTTTAAGTGGATTATTTCTTTACATCTCAGATTACTATTTACTGAGGGAACCATGAACTCTTTTTAGATTTTTTTTGGAGCTTCTGTGTTTCACTCCTTTCCCCATGACAATACCATCTTTGCAATTCAATAATATAAAATATCTGTTCTGCCTTTTTGTGAAATACTACAGTTATATAGATAGCATAATCTAAACAGTATTCACTGTAAAAGCAATGATCGCTTCCAAGTGGTGTGTTAAAGTGTGCAGATGTAAACATTTTTTTTTTTCTGATTAAATGGGCTGGAAACCAGAAGAAGCATCTACTGCAGGAAAACTATCATGCAGCCAAAATTAGTCTTTATTCATACATATGGGATAGTATTATTTACACATTTTACTTCTTAGAATGTAGGCAGAGTTCTTTATTTCTTTGCTAAAATTTTTAAAGTACTAATTTATATCACAGCCTCTTCAAATGCCTCCACTTTATCTAACACATTTGAGTGATTCAGGTATATCTGTAAGTGTAGGTAAACAGGACAATGGGGTTCTAACACTATATTTTAATAACTTTTCAGAACCATCAGTTTCTCATTAAAAACATGACCTTCTATCATCTCAGGGCTTCTGCTCCTCTTCGGTATATACTTTTACAAAGAAACCTGGAATCTGACCTAAAGTGTCAGTTACCTATTCTTATAGGTATAACTGTTCTTATTTCCCACAACTATTACACATATTAACTTTTCAATATTTTTTATCTTGCATTTGTAGATCACTAACCCACTGCCTGCAGTTAACATCACAAAGCTTTCTCTGCAAATCCTTCCAACCAGCTTCAGAGATAAGATTATCTTGGGCACAAATCTATGAGTAATGGGGGACTTGAATTTAAAAGTCAAACTTCTTCACAGCTACCAAGGATACTTTTTCGCTGAGATCTTTCTTTTCCCTGTAAATGCCAAATTAACAAAAGCATCTGAGGGTGGGTACAAGAGGGTCAGAAGGGTGTGTGTTGAGAGTGACATCAACTGAGACAATAAAAGGGCTTCTAAGTTACTTAGAAGCTCTATTTTAGAGTTACATTTAAGGGGTCCACTAAACCAATTCAGTAGTCTTTAAATATACTTGACATCAAGAGACAGTCATCTGCCGACATACCCAAACGAGAAATCTGTTTAAGATAGTATCTGGTAAGTATATATTTTATTTCCAAGTTCTCTAGAAGACTTATCTAGAAGATTTTGTCATTGATTCATTATTCAGCTTTTACTTTAGCTTCTTTTCAGACTTAAAAATAATATCTTATAGATAAAGTGAATGTATGTAAGATCAAATTGTTTTATTATCTGAACCGTATATTTGAAATGCAGAAGTTTGAGACAGTAAGCTAGAAATATCTTGAAGTGAATCCAAACTTTTAATATTGACTTAGATGGACTGCTAGGATCACATTCATTGTATCATGTAAGATGCCATGTAGTAAATGCTTTTCTGACCTAGTGTGAAACTGCAGAAAATAATGCAAGAATGGCATTCTGGAGTTTTATATTTCTTATGTTTATGTTACTGTCTATCAAATTTCTTAAGCTCTAGCAAAAAAAAAAAAAAAAGAAACAAAACACAACAAAAAAACCAACCTTTTCTGGCTGTCAATACTGAAAATCCAAACTGGAAACTGAAATTTTGTCTGTGTCATATCTGCTTATTGTAGCATCATCAATAACAAGTATTCTTCAAGTACAAACCAAGCAGAAATATTGCTGATGATGTACAAAGCAGAGTGGAAATCATACTGGCAAGGCAGGATTTACAATGAAAAAATGCAGGGCTTAATTCTCATTTCTCTATTGTGAGATTATTGTGAGATTCTCTATTAAATGGAGAACAAAATAACTCAGTAGAGATATGTCACTATGCAAAATTGTCAAGAAGAGTGTCAGCCTCCTCATTCTAAAGAAAATGCAACTAGATGACACAAAAGAAATAGCTAAAAGAACAAAACTTTTCACTTGCATAGCTATATATAAGTATTTCAATACACTTGGAGCACACCAAGTATAAATGGTAAATAGTGGAACTAAAAGGACACAGTGCTTTTCAGCCAGTTATTGAAAACATGGGTACCTAGATGAGGATGATGCAGAGCAGCTAAGGCTGACAGAAGTTTTTATACTTGCCTACAAAGTTACAGTAAGATGTTCACAAAACTTAGTAAAGAACTAAATTCTTCTGTTGCATTCCTTGCTCTAACCCATTTCATGAGAAGAATGTTTTTAAAGTCACTTCTCTGATGTCTTTCTTCAACCTTTCTTTTTTAGAACAGTAATTACCTGAAATACAGATTTATACGTGTATTAATTACTATCTTTGCAGACAAAATGACTGCTATAATAAATCTGGCCAAGACTGCAATGATTTTATATGCCTTATGCTTTTTTACAAACTCTGATGGAAGACCAATGATGTAAGTACATTATTATATACTTCCAAATTTTGCAGGATAATGTTAGCTGTTCTTGAGAAGATGGTCAGTTTGTCTGTATACAAGTTTATGTGTATGTCAGGATTTCTATGCCTGTTTTTGAACCCCTTGGCCCAGCCAGCCAAACACTGTCTTCTAGGTACATCTTTAGAGATCTCATTCACAGAGTTCTTAAACATTTTTTGAAAATAGTGGAGGAAGAAAAGTCATGTAAGTGTTCTCTTAGGAAGATCACTGGGGACAGTTGGACCAGATGATCTTGGAGGTCTCTTCCAACCTTAATGATTCTGTGATTCTGATTAGATGTTTGAGGGATCCTAAATAAGAAAACATCTTTCTTATTGTGCAAGAGTCTAGCTGGACCTCACCTGTGGGCACTAACATCAATCAGCATTGAGATAAAAATCCACAGGAAACCATGCTTCCTTAACTCTAGTGTTCATAGAAGAGTACTCTGAACAAATACCATAATTTTATTAATCAGTTAACTCTTGCCATGTGAGCCCTAAGCTCAACTTCAACAGATAAAATAAATGATAAATATACAAACACTATTTAAACACTATTGTCATAGAACCGAACTACTTCCCATTTTTGATGCCTTCTGACTAATATACCTATTGTCAGTAACAAATTACCATCCACCTTCCTTCTCTTCCCCAGATGTTATTCTATCTCTTACGAATTAGAAAGGAAGGTTGTACAGCTCTGTATTGCTGAACGTTACAAAAGTTCCCAAGCCTGGGTTTTGAGAGAAAATCATGAATTCAAGAAGACTCTGTGTCTGTTCCTTTGCTTTCCTTTCTTTCAGGAAAAGATCAGTGAGTGAGATGCAATTAATGCATAACCTTGGAGAGCATCGACACACCATGGAAAGACAGGACTGGCTTCAGATGAAACTGCAGGATGTGCACAGTGCCCTTGAGGATGCTAGGACCCAGGGGCCTCGAAACAAGGATGATATTGTCCTGGGGGAGATAAGAAGTCAGAGGCTGCTCCCTGAGAATTTGTGGGCACCAGGGCAGAAAAAAAACATCGATCTGGACAAAGCTTACATGGATGTACTCTTTAAAACAAAGCCATAATGAAAAGACCAAGAGCATTATATCTGTCCAAGTAAGCATGTGTCTGTAGATCACTGATCAAGTAGGGCATTTTATTATTATTTATTCAAACTACAGTAAGGATTAAAGACTCCTTTCAAGACTGTAGCCCCCACTGAGTTAGGCATTTCACAGCCAAATAAAAAAATGTATTTACATGCCACCCATGACCATTGCAGCTAATTTCTGGGTATCTTTTAAATAGCTAATATACCTTACAAATTTCCAGGAAAATTAAAAACAAACAAACAAACAACACCATAAGAAAGCTAAAAATCATTTAAGACCAGTTCTACCACTCTTATATAGAGAGCATTTGTCTGTAATCACTAGGTCTACTTGCCCTGTTAATCAACAGTGTATAAATGCATTTGGCCTACGGTTAAACTTTAACTTTGTACTAATGAAAATATGTAAATTTAAATCCACATTTATTTTCAGAAGAAGGCCTAAAACCAGATGAAATTCAATTGCATAGCAAAAGCTGCATGATTATAATTTCAGATTAAAGACTGCAAGCATGAAAAATAGAAGCAGGAAAGCAAAGCTTAAGATTAAAGTAGCATGAAATAAAATTAAAACAAGTTCTGTATGAAACAGAAGAATGGAATTTTGCAAAATACAGAAATGAACGGAAGGTTTGATTAACTTCCCTCTTTCAAAGGATGACAACCCATAATTAATTGCAGAAACTGTGGGAGCAGAGATGGTAGCACAAATTTATTCATTCCCCTAACTATAGAACTTGGAATGATTCTACACCAGACAAACACAATTGAAACAAAGATGTTGCAATACTTATGTTTGTCCCTCCTTCAGTCTATAAACTATCTATCTATGAATTTCTGCATATTGTGTTTAGGCCCCATGGGTAAGTAATGTTTGTTTGTGAGACTAGTGGCTCTCATAAATAAAATTACTTATTTCACATGTGCACTTTTATAAAATTGGGATTGCAGTTTGTTAAATCCCTGAAATGAAAATTAACATGTAGAAATCAACATCTGGTACAAGAACCATTAGATATAATACATGAAAACTCTGAGCAGGATTCAGAAAGAATTGGACATAAATACAGATGGGAAAGAAAACAATGATGATAACAGTAATATTAAAAAAAAAAAAGCTGCAAATACAAAATTATTTTGAATAGTATATACAAATATGTGCTTAGGAGCTCAGCCATTTCTGACTAACAAGAACATTTTCTCAGTAGGAGTAATGGCAGTTTCCTCCAAACTTGCCATTGCCAGAATGCAAACCTAGATGAATTGCTGCTCTAAATTGCTGCCAAAGCACCTGTGTGTTCCCATATCACTTCTTGTTTGTTTGACGCCTAGCACATCTTGGGGAACCCAGTGAAAAACTCATAAATAATCACAAATATAAACGCAATCTGCTGGAGGCTAGAAAGGTACTCATAACTAGTGAACTGTAGTTCATAATCTAGGCTGTACTTTTACTAATGTAAAGGCCCTGGTGCTGCAAGCTAGCGAGCAGATGACATAGCAGTGCACATCAGTGTGCCCCACACACAGGGAAGGACTCCATGCCACTTGTCTGTTTGTAGAATTGCCTTAAAATGCACTTTCTATTTATTCTTTTATCAGACATCTGTGCTAACTTAAAATTGCATTTTTGTACCTATGTCTCACATATGTATTACAAAATAAAGTGGACCAAAAGCTCTTGGACATTATTTGGAAGCATAACTGACTGAGCTGTCACTGTTTAGCATTTTGGGCATGATTATTAAACCATTTTATTTTATCACAGCAATATAAATACAAAAAAAAAAAGCAATTTTAATCTTTCCTTTTGTCTTTCCTGCATACAAAATCATACTGATGGTAAAAAATAAAGGTGTTTACCTACCACAAATCCATTTACTTCCCCTTACAAGAATGACACACATGCAGAAAGTATATAACCTTCAAGTACCAAATTCAAAACCTTTTCCCTTTTGATCTAAACAAAGGATCCTATTATCTAAACAACTTGTTCTTCCTAATCTTCAGCTATCCTGTAGATGAAAGATGTTTACACAAATATTTGAACTTTCTGCACACTTCAAAAGACACATGTTGCTTACAGAGGGCTTCAGTGGGGCAGATGAAGCACCACTGAACATTGTTTAGCCAGAAATATGGCCACAGACAAACTATGCCCAGCACTGCCTCATTTATGGCTAAAATCATGCTTGCTTTGCCCACATCTGGTATGACTCTGCAGAAGGACTAAAGACTGCACACTGGCAGATGAATTAATGCTAGGTAATGCCCATTAGAAAATAAAAGATGTAATTTGAATGAAATTACTTCTTAATAATTATTTAGAAAACAGGTTTGTTACAGCTTTTCTGCATAAATCTCTGATCAATGTAGCAGCAGCCAAAACTGCAAAATGTTGAGAGTGGGGCAGAGGATGTTATCAATAGTATAATACCATGGTATAATGTACAGGTTTGTCTTCACCTGGACTAACATGTGCAACTTTGGTTATCTCTGTTTCACAGATTAAGGGGACTAGGAAGAAATAGGGCCACTAAAGCAGCTACATATGATTATAAATAGTAACAACAGCAGCCAGAATAGAAATAAAAAGAGGCATGATAAAGATCTATGGAAGAATGAACAGTACAGAGAAACAAATGGTATTGACCACCTATCTTCCTACAAGAACAGTGAACCAGAGGCAAAGGATTGAGCTTGCACATGGCCAAATACTAGCTGTTAGCTAGTATGAACCAAAATCGCGTCTCCAAACAACATTGCTGGAGGAGACACTTCAGTCACGACTCTCCAGTGCATGCAAGCTCTTTTCCCTGCCTTAGATTTACACCAGGGTGTCTATTTGCTTCTAAGCACTGAAATTCTAAGTTCGCTCGCATTTCACAACAGAATCAGACATGCATGTGACCACCAATGGAGACTTCCTGTGTCTCCTGTTAGAGTGAGGTAAGGTTAGAAAAGTAGTAAGTCCACATCCTTTCTCATCAGCCTCCCAAAGATGGGGTCCTACAGTGTCTCTATAAGGCCTCTTCCGTTCCTTGAAGAATGCAGTTTCTATGCATCCAAGGCAGAAAACCTTGTTTTCTGGTTTGACAAAGGCTTTTTGCTAAGAGCTGTGCCCTCAAACACCTCAAACATCTGTGCAGATGGTCATCTACTGTACACACCTCTTTTAGATAAAATTATCAGTAAAAAGAAATATAATCGTGTTTCTCACTCATGATTCATCACTGAAATATCAAGCACTAATATCAATATCCATTCTCAGGGGAAATAAAACAGTGGTACATAAAAAAAAATGGCATGAAATATTAACAAAGTTAAAATCATGAGAACTCCAATTAAAATCTAGACAAATGGTCAAGATCTGTAGGCAAACCCTGCTGCTGGTGATTTGGTTTTCCTAGCTGCTTCTAACTTTGGCTGCTGTAAATATTGCTGTTTTGTATTGCTCAGCTTACCGTTAAATAGTGTGTAACATCTGACTCCTCACCTAGCTAGCACATTGAAATGCTTTTGTGCAGCCTGCATTGGCTGTCATTGTTTTCTACCCGTGGATTTCTACAACTGCATGGTTCGCCTCTGTGTGGCTATTGTAAAGAATGGAAAACAGAATTCATTTAAGGGATTCACATTTGCAGCAAAGCTTCTGTCTTTTATGGGGCATTTTGGTATAGTAAAGACACAAATCCTGGGTCAAAGGGCATTGCCTATCGAGTTCCAGTCTTTGGAATCTGATAGCAAATTTTGTCAACATCTTCCACTGGTTTGATAACGTCGAAAAATAAACAACAGCAATACATCTTTAAGTCTGACAATGCCCAAACTCAGATTGTCAGGCACATTTCTGCAACACTCCCACCCACCTGAATCACGAATATTACTTTGGCTAGTGTCACTCTGGTAATGACTCACTGCACAATAGCTACGATGTACATGACTGAGTCCAAAGAAATCTTTGTCACATGTATTTCTTCACATTCAGACATCTCTCCTCCTCTTTTACCTTTCCTCTTAAGCTCTACCTTCCTCTCTCAATTTTCATAACAATCAACTAAAAATGGCTTAAGCTTTCAATGCCACTGCCCAAAAGGCAGCTTGTGCAATTTAAGCACTTAAATAGATGTGCAATCCATAATATTACTGTTTCCAGCATTTTCTGCATTGATTTCTTAAGTCAGAACCCTGCTCAAGGTGAATAGACTCATCAGCAGGATATAGATTGAAATTCCCTCTTACCTGCATGATTTCCCTGGGAGGTCTGGCCCAACAGAGGCTTAGAACATCATTTTATGAGACTCTGAAACGCCCCCAAGCACAATGGGGCTGTCCCAAAATAACCACTGTGCAACCAAACTGGCTTCCCACCATGCACAAAGGGGAACAGACAGACATTCAAAACTTGGGGCATGGATTTGCTCTTCTTCCTTCCAGACCCTCCACTAGTTGCAATTTGCTTGAGCACACTTATTACCTGGAGTTCTGCAGCCCTTCACCTGATAATAAAGCTGTGTGTGCTTAATAGTGGTGATATAAAGGATATCCTAGAAAAGAGACAGCTGTTGCTTTCAGACATGTACATGGCTAGACCGTGGTACCAGATTTTCTCCCTGCGTGAGCAGTGCTCAGGGCTCAGTGTCACCTCAACAGCTGAGGCACTTGAGCACACTGAAGATGCCGTAACGTGGGACATGGCAGTTCCGCAGAGGAATCACGGAATGAGACACAGTCACCGATTATATTCCTAACGGGACTGCAGATGACGCAGCCCGTGGAACCTAGAGGTCCGTACCAAGCCGAAACACGTCCTTAAGGTTTAACCGGGAGCGGCTCTTCACAAACGGCGGGCGGCGCTCGCTCCCCAGCTCGGCCTCTGAGGGAGGCCCTCCCCTAGCAACGGCGTCGCCGCCCGCCCGCAAAGTCTCGCGAGATCTCAGCGCCACCGTCTCCTCCCCTTGCGCGCCGCCGCGGCTGTCGTGAGAGGTGGTGATCGCCGGGCCTGGGCGCAGCGGCGGGAGCCAGGGGCTCGGGCTGGGGCTCGGCCGCGGCGCCGTGGGGGTGAGTGGCGGCGGGCGGGCAGGCCGGGCGGGCGGTGGCGGAGCGGCGCTCGGGGCAGCCGGGGCCGGGGCCGGGGCCGGGGCCGGGGCCGGGGCCGGGGCCGGGGCCGGGGCCGGGGCCGGGGCCGGGGCCGGGGCCGGGGCCGGGGCCGGGGGCGTATCCGGACCTGCGCCCGGGGAACCGCACGGCGCCTTCCGAGGGACGTCGCGGTAGCGCCGGGAGGGTTTCGGCACCGGCGGCGCGAGGTTCAGCACAGAGGCAGAGCCGCCCAGCACGCTGTCCTGCCCTGCTACCCCAGCAGAGCCGTACCTGCCCCAGGACTGCCAGAACTAATTATCTTTTATAATTTTCATTTGTTTTCCCCAAATAACCAGATCTTATTCGCAGGAAAATATTTAATCCTTCAGTGGTGAAGCTGTCACAGTATAACTGTGTGCTAGCTGCCCAGCGTTACGTCTTTTTTCTGCTTCTGCGTCCTGTCGTTTGTATCTCCCATCTCACCCCGCGAGTAGCTCCAGAACTCTTTCCTTTCAGAACTGGGACACAGCTCCGTCTCAGACGTTCCCCAGGTTTGTTTCTGTCAGTTGCCCAGCTCCTCTGCCCGAAGTAGAGGATGCCTATTGTATCTTTTTGTTCGTCACTGTTGGCTGGCTTCTACAACTTCAACTACTTGCTCAAAACCTGGCTTTTCAGTAGCCTTTGGACTGTCATCTTTTGTTTGTCTTATTTTTGTTTGCTTCTGTCTTTGTGAATCATCTTTGGTAATTTATTTAAGGAGTACTTATCTGTTGCTTCACTTTCAATAATCCTTTTTCTGGAAGACCCTCTTTTTCTCTCTTCGATTTGCTATTAAACTAGATGGTCCAGAAATACAGCTCAAATCGTCAGCTTCACACTGTTCACAGTTCTTGACCGAATGCTTCGCACTTGTTTTCTTTTATCTGATCTAAAAATCTCTGCATCATCTTGCAGGGGTTAATTTGAACTCATACACCTTGAATGCAGTCAAAAGGAACGGGCTGATTTTTGACCATTTCTCTGTAGTTAAGGAAAACTGTTCCACCGCATTTGTTTTGCCAATCTGTCATTGTGGATTTGTCTCTGACTAGGTCTCTTTCATGCAAAACATCACAGATTTTTTTTTTCCCTCTGTTAAGGTAGACAACTTCTCTTCCTAGGGACTTTTAATATTACATCTAGGTTTGTCCCATTTCTGTCTCTAAAAACTCATTATAGTGAATGGTGTCCTGTCTGTGGTCATCATTGACATCTACTCATGATGCTGTTTCAGACTGTTCTTCAGAGAAATTTTTCAGCACATAACATTTGTGCTTTTATCCAGTTTCTTAGTGTCAGGAAGACTGGGGGTTAAGAAAGACAACAGTTCAAAGCAGCTCTCATATCACTCAATGGATTCATTCTTGAAGTCCGGTTTTCCTTTTTTAGTCACAGTGGCACTTGAAAATGGTGAAATGGTTGATGTGTGGCTGATACTGCTTATTTTATTAGTCACAAATGTCATCACTGTTGGTTTTTCCTGTCACTTTGTTCTAATTTGTATGCTTTTTTAGATTGTGTGTTTGAGGCTGGGGTTATCTCCTCCTGTATGTATATACAAAAATTAAAATCTCATTATGAGCTAATATTTTTCAGCACTGCTTTCCTCAACAGTGTTGCTTAAGTCTTGGCATGGTACTGTTCCTTGTCAATAAATGTATGTAGCTTTTAAAAATACGTATACAATCAAATGCTAGTTTAGAATTCATGCAAATTGTGAAAAATATTTGGGACTTCCTTGCTTGCTGAGATTTGTTACTGCTGGTGCGATTGGTGCCGTAGACCTTGCTTGTTACTTTCTAGACAAAGAAATCTGCCTGATCCTCTGTTTTATGGTATTCATCTCCTCGCTGCTGAGGCGTGCTACGAAGCCCTGTGTCTTTTCTTTGTTTTATGTTGCTGAGCCATGTGTGATGGCAGCAATAGTAGCAGCACAAAGTTGAGTTCTGCAATGAGGATTCTGATTTTGTCTAGAAGTTGCTCAATCCTTTGAGCATTTTTTTTATTATTTTTTTCATTTATTTATTTTTTTAACAGGTAAACCTAGGCTGATTTTACTCATTGAACCCTAATACAGAAGGGGGAAAAATCACCTGCCTTCTGCTTTTTAGGTTTTCAGTATCAGATAGCTGTTTTATGGTCATATTCCCTACAGGAATTATAAAGTTAAAGCCTGCAATATAGTCTCTGGGTATCTCTTACTCATGGTGCTATAAAAATGGGGGAATATCCGCTTCACATGACTGTTTCTATTGATTTTTTTTGTTTGTTTTTCTTACTCATTAAAAGAAGCTTCAATCTTTACCTACTAGCTTCAGTGTTAGTACTGCATTGCATAGGATGTTTCTTAGCTATGCTTTTGTCAGTGTAAGTTTGATAACATTTCAATGGTGAGGACTCATAAAGCTGCGGTATGTGGCTAAGTTGTGGCTGCGGTCTGTGCTAGCTTGCAAGAAACTCACTTGGCAGGTATGGGTTTCCATGATATATGGTGTTTGCATTATTATCATGTGTACTTTGAACTGTATTCCTTAATTAGGATGTAATATCACGCTGTTCTTGCATTCCCAGTAAATCTTATTTGTAAGTTAGTTTTTTGTTGTTTATGCTTTCATGCTTTGACTAGAGGCAGTGAGCAGCAGATGGTCACCCTGTACAGTCTAAGTAACTGGTTGTTTAAAGATTGCCTGTCACAACTAATGCCAGCTTTTGTCCAAGCTGGTGACTTGTCTACTGGATCCCTCTGATTAACCTGGTTCAGCTTTACAGGGCATTTCACTGATGAAGCTGGTTAGAGCAGATGAGCTGCTGAAACCTGCCCTACTTTAGGAAACCTTTCTGACCTGCTTAAATCTGAGTAGCCGTAAGACTGCTGAGGTGTTATGTGCTAGTTTTTCTTCATGTTGTATTCTGTACTGACAACTGGAGCAATCAGTTCCTTGTTCCACCTGGTGCTGGAATGACTTCCTGGGCTTCTGCCTCAAAACTTGGGCTATTTTAATCTTATTTAGCAAGGCTCCAGAGCTATGCAGCCTTACATTTATGCCCAATAAATATAATGTGTCTGGCTAGAAAAGTATTGAAAATTGTTTGAGGTTAGCTTTACTCCTTTCCTGAAAGATTACTCAAGATTTTTTTCCACCTGCAGTACCTTGAAGAATGCAAGTCCTGCATCTCACGGAAGTATGTGTTCTTCTGTCCACCATCTGATGTTTTCTAAATGTTGCTCAAACTGCTGTGTGCTCTTGTGTATTACCTTTTGTCATAGCACAGAACTGAATATGCTTGAAATATTATTGAACACAATCTGTTCTACTGCTATCACAAGTTAGCGTATGATATGTTCTTTTATGAGCTCCTGAAGTAGTGGTGTAAACACGTTAATTACTGGTTTTTGGAGTGCACACATTGGCTCTACCACGTGGATTGCTAGCTTCCTGAACCCACTGCGTGTCTGTCTTTACAATTTTACTGTGTCTCCATAGCCAAAAAAATCATAAATTAGTAATGATTTCAGTTTCAAGTTGATGTTAGCAAATCTGTAGTGTTCTAGCTATGTTGAAAGGTTTAAAAATCTGCCTGCTTCCTGATTTGTAGCAGTACTATTTTACAGAGTTTCTCCTTGTGCTAATTTTCAGTACATTAGCTGTCTTCAGAGGGGTCAGAAATCCTCATTTGCATCTAGAGAATTGCTTATTAGCTAATTAAATGGCAATCAGGTTAGCCAATATACCAGTATTGTGTGTTCTACACAAGATCTTTGGATCCGATTTTTTTTCTTTAATGTGTTCCCAGTACCTTTACCAACATTTTTCAGGTATTTTTTTGATTTCATGGGAGGCACTGGGTGGTATTTGGAACCATGTTCTCCTGCACTTATGTTTTGTTTTACAACCAAGGTCAGAATGTTCTGCAAAGAACATTTGCTTTTGTATAAATTACCTGTATTGCCCACAATGTCAATCTATGCAAAAAAAAAAAAAAAATCCACAAAGAAACTGTCATCATTTGAACCACAGTTGAAGCATTTATTTCTTTTGCAGGAAAAAGTGGATTTGCAAAAGCGTTTAAAATGAATCAGCTGGACTAGTTAGACGCTTACAATTAGCAAATGCTGCCTTCTGTAAAGTAACCATCTTCAATAAGAATAATTTTATGATGTTTTTCTGTTATTTATGGTTTTATGGGTTTGTTAAAACTTGAAATAAAACTAAAAAATACATTTATTTACAATCAGCTCAAAAGCACTCTCAACAACAATCGAGAAGAATTGGCTGTGTTATAGCAAGTTGTTTCTTAGAGGAGTGTTGCTTGTTAAGGTCTCCCTGAGTGGAGAACGCAGGGGAGACTTTCTTGTTTCTAAGTCCTTAGCATGGTATGCTTGGGAATTTATATTAGAAGTTTCACAAGATGTGGCTTTGGACATTTCAGGTTGTTGATCTTGGTCTCAGAATTGTGCTCCAGGTGTCAGCTGCGTGCGGGTCTAGTACTCCAGCAGTCTACATCGCTGAAACTCTCCTGTGGCTTTCCACATGCTTTGAGCTGGGAAAAGGGAATAGGGGGCAATCCTGTTTGCTCCTTTCTGTCCTTTTGTCACTTATTGTTTGTAATGGCTTAAACCTGGCACTGCACAGCAAAGCAGTTTGAGGAAGTAATCCTACTTAAAAGTTTTGAGTGCATGTGGAACTATACCCTCATGTCGAGCCTGTCATTTTCATTAAATGAACAAGGTGAAGAAGGCAGAAAGCATGACAAAACTTAAAGTGACCTTAAAGCACCCTTTCAGCTGCAGTTTTTGTAATAACCGCTGCTTTTCCATGTCTGATGTCCTTATTTTAATGAAATAAATAAGATCTAGCTGCTAGCTGACAAACTAAGCCTGATAAGGCACTGGTTTGGGTCCATGTGAGAGGGTGAGGTGTTTGTAAGGCTCCAGATGGGAAGAGGGAATTTGTGGAAACAAACAGAAGCTTGGAAAGTGAGGTTGTGTGTATGGTGCTGCACAAGCCTGTCACTGCGGTGCTTCAGCAAGAAGGGAGTCTCCCCAGGTACCTGCCTTAGTCAACAGCTGGGAGATGGTGACCTGCCAGGTGGGAGTAATTGACAAGGAGTAATTGTGTCATCCCAGGTGGAGAGTGCTCTGTGCTTCTCTGTGTAAACTCTTGTTGCCATGAGTAGTAAAACTCACCGTCTATCTTGCTTGAGTGACTCAGTCTAATGAACACAATTTGTTTCAGTCCAGGATAAAAGTTGTCTTTATTTTTGTATTGCTTGTGCATGAAAATGGTACATCATACAGCACCTGTGACCTGAGTGACAGCTGCTGAAGGAACTCACTTCTGGATTTGTAAACCAGGCTTCCTTCCCCTTGTCTCCTTAACAAGGCTTTTTCCATTCTGAACTAGGTTTTAGTTTCTTTGTTAAGTATCTAAGCACACTTGATACAAGTGCCTAAGTCCTATAACCTTCTGAGTTTATGTACTATCATCATGCAGTGACTGTGCTTTGGTAACCTGAATTTCCAGGTATAATAAACACCGAAATGCTTGTTAGGGCTTTTTGCATGATAAAGTTGAGCATTTGGTGTAATTTTTGATGAAATTAAACCTTTAATGAATGTGGTTTTTTTTTTCTTTCCCTGACTTTATGTGAACACATGACCTTATTAGTCTTCCAACCAAAGTGTATGGAATTATAGAAACTGTAGCAGGAAAAGAAACAACTATTTGGTGGAGATTATAAAAGGCTGCAGCTTTAACGTTGTGACTAAGCAGCTGCTCAGCAGTTCACGTGTGAATGGTGCTGAAGACAAAAGGTTAAGCAAGTATCTAAATTTTGGTCATACAAGAACATAAGGGATTGAGTAAAACATAAGGATGAGTAAAATCTGTTTACTCATTTTAGCTGCAAAAAATATTTCATTCTGGGAAATAGTATGAAATCTATTTTCTTTGTTAAAACTGAACATGAAAGAAAAACTGGTATGCAACTAACATTTCTAAGGAGCTAGTTCTCTATTATTCCCCTGTAATAAAAATTTTGGGTCTAAATATAGCTGGGAGCTTTTCTCTTTTACATGACAAGAAGGTCTTTATTTGAGAAGCTACAGTGTTTTAAAGGAGAAGTCTCAGTTCCTTTGGGACTCGCTTCCAAAAAGGATAAGTTGCATAGAATGTAATGGAAATATACTAATTATGAGAGTGGGAGAATGTGATGTTTCTAAAATATTTAGCCTAAGATTTAAGAGAAACGTGGTAGGCTTATCTATCTGTTACTGGGTTTTTCCAGATCATACTGTCATGTATGTTGGAAAAGACCTCAAAGTTCATTGAGTGTAGGTGCTGTAGAACCATCAGCCGGTCACTTGTGGCTGCTTCATTGCTTTTGTAACCAGGTCATTTTGATCTATAAAACTGTCTTGACAAAAGGGTTGTTTCTAGGCCTGACTTTAACACTAGTTGTTTTGGATTGTTTTGAATGACAGTAACAAAGTTGTTTTTAGCTGAGAGTGAATTTTTAGTGGGCATTCAACATAATATTGTACCTCAATCAAAGCAGGGGTAGGGTTATGATGATTTGTACTTTTCTATGAAATTTTGGTCTTTTCTGCAAAATTCAGTGAAACTGGACTGGATTGAGTGTTTCTAAGTATTGTTTGTTCCCTTTTGGAGTAAGGACTCAGATAAAAATGTTAATCTTAATTCTGTTTTCCTTTTGGACAGCCACTCAAATTGTAAAACTAATCTTTTTACATTGGGATCTTTCTTTGAATTGTGTTGATACGTTTGAAAGAAAGTGATGTTTGCCTTGTGTTTTATAACTAGTGACTTTTCTATTTGGACACAGTGGAATTGTGGCAAAAACTGAAGTTATCTGCCAACACTTATAGAACTGGTACTTATAACAAAGTAATCTTTTTAGTGCAGGTATCAGCAAAATGTGTAGAAGATTATTGTTGTGTGTTTTCGAAGTCGTGCTTCAGAATACCCTATGTTCTGTAATCTTTATTTTAAACAATGAAAACTAACAACACTAAACTATGCATCTGTCTTTTTTTTTTCCTGTATGGCATTATTCAAAGGTAAACACTGCTCTCTTAATGTAGGTTGTGAGTGCTGCATGTGTGCTTTTGAGAGCAGTAGTGTGAGGAAGCTTACAGTGGAATGGCAGGACGGCCTCATCCTTATGACAGTAACTCCAGTGATCCAGAGAATTGGGATCGGAAATTGCATAATAGACCTCGTAAACTTTGTAAACATTCAAGGTAGGTGCTATGTACAATCTATTGCATATCAAAACTACAATAAAAACCTATTCTAAAGGCTACTGTATCTGGTTGTGGCAAGTCCTGTCATAAATTCATAGTTCTTTTGAAAAGGAATGCTACTTAATTCTTTTAAAACATGTTTCCTAGCTGATTTGTCAGCTTCCCTAATCTATCTGTGCTTACATTTGCTTTATGGTGAGTGAGATCTTTGTCTCTTTCCTCTTTTTTTTTTTTTTTTTTTCCTAAATGTCTTTTGTGTATATCAAGACACCACTTGGGTGGCTAAGTACCTAAATATCTGGGGTGCTTAATATGAATGAGTTGCTTCCTGTTCATCGTTTTTTAGCCATTTGGTATTCTCTATTAAGTAGCATGTTTAAAATACTTGCAACTTGGTCATGATGATACCTAATGGTTGCTTGCATGCAAGTATCATGCTTTATAGCACTTTCTTTGTAAAGCTGTGTGTCTGACCTTGCTTCCACCACCATGAGAATGTTTTCTAAGTGCTTCTAGAAGATATTTTGAAATTAATCAGTGTTTTTCCAGCATATAGTGTTCAAAAAAAATGATTTAAGCCAAGCAGTTGGTTACCTAGCAAATGTATGTGAAGCAACATGTTGCTGGAAATATATATAAGCATCCAAAAAAGTGTGCATCTTCAGAGTTCTTTGGCCTTTTAGAAACACTAAATATAACAGCATCTCTGTTAGCTAGCTAAAATTGTTAGTGATGTAAGCTTTCCTACATTTAAGATGATAAGAAAAGAGCGAAGGAGCACATTCAGTAACAGCAAGTTAATTCACATTTTTATTGTATATATTCAGGTAAACTGGACTGCAGTGTTGCCCAAAGCATTTTGCAAGCAATTAATATTGTTGGTTATTTTCCTGTCATTAAATCTTGGTTAATTGAGAGATGTCCAAGAGGGCAGGAAAAAAAGAATGTGCTGGTAATTAAAAGGTTCACAGGGAGACCCAGGTAATTATAGGCCTGTTTGTGACATTACTTCTACAGTGAATAAAGGAATGGTTCCCGCAGAACTGAAGTGGGAGGCTCCTGCTGCTGGTCACTATAGGTTTATGGAATATAGCTTTGTACAGCTGATCTTTTTGTTAAGATTACAGTGTCTGGTAAGCAGTTGATCTGTGCTCTTTATTTAGGGTCAAGATGGGGCCCAGAATCACAGAATCTTCTAGGTTAGAAGAGACCTCCAAGATCACCTAGTCCAGCCTCTGACCTAACACTAACAAGTCCTCCACTAAACCATATCACTAAGTTCAACATCTAAACGTGTCTTAAAGACCTCCAGGGATAGTGGCTCAACCACTTCCCTGAGCAGCCCATTCCAATGCCTAACAACCCTTTCAGTAAAGAAGTTCTTCCTAATATCCAACCTAAAATGTTGTTGTTCATCGCCAGATGAACAGCATAGGTATTGTAGGGCATTGTACCTGAGTGGAGGACTGTTCACTGTCAGGTGCCAGGCTGTAATTGGAAATGAATGATTAGTTGCTGAGACTAGATCCCATGCTACCCCCCCGACTGGTGATCTGGAATAAAACCTAGAGCTGATACTGATGCAGATGGCAAACGATGGAGTAAGAATTAAATAATGAAAAGAGCTCGTTAACAGCGTGCGATCTGACTGGTTTGATAAAATGGGAGCAAATGAACCATGCATTTCTGATATTCCTAAATGCGGAGTTAAACATTTAGGATCAAAGAATGCTGGTCAGTTTTGTAGATTGCATAAACTGTCATTGGCAGTCTAGACATTGTGAAGCACTGTCTCAATGGCTAGTTAGTTGAACAGAAGCCTCTAGTAACATCATACAATCAAAAGGGCTAATGCAGCTCTTGGATGTGTGGTGAAGTTACTGGGAGCCAGGTATCAGCAGTTCAGGGAAGCTTTTGATTAGAGTGGATTCTGAAGACAGAAGAGTTATTAAGTATCTTGTGAGACAGGAAACAATCAAAGGTTAAGTGATGGCAACTTGAGCAGTCCACGGAGATCCTTGCAGAAACAGTAATGTAATGGTGAGTCTTAGGAAGCAAATTGGTAATAAAATGTAGTAGCTGGAAGCTGAAGCTAGGTAAATCCAGAACACAAACAATACGCATCTTGCCATCTGTGGCCTGATGTGGATTATCTATTCTGGGGAAATGTTTAAAAAAAAAAAAGCTGTGCAGCTTTCTGAAGAGATTATTTGATGCAGACAGGAGTTAACTAGAGGAAAGCCGTTACCTATGCCTTTCAGAAAGGCTGCTGTTGATCACTGCATAAAATCTGAATTCAGGGTTTACCCATCAGAAACAACTGCAGCTAAATTGAACACACTTCTGGCAAAACGTAGTACACCTTTCCAGTAAAATGCTGAGCAGCCAACATGTTACGGAAGTTTTGGTATGGATGGTAGGGACAGAGTGTTTAAAGTAACGCTTTTGTTATAAATAACACAGAATCGTTTTGGAAAGCTTTGTGAATGAAAATCCAGCTCATAGTTTGAGGTCGTTATGGAGTAAGGAATAAATTAAGGAGAAATATTCCGATATCTTTTTCCTTTGAGCTACTTGATTTCTTAAGCGAATCAAGTTATTGGAAAATAGTATACTTTATTTAAAAGCCTAAACTAAATGATTTGATTTTGAGTGGCTGAATGTAGACATATTACCATAACTTCTGACTTAATGGACGCTTTTTCTCAAGAGAAGTCCGTGCAGAATGCAGCATAAGGGAAAAATGCTTTTGAAAATAAATTTAAAGGTAGAACTCGAACAGAGCTGCTTCATTAAAAGGTTTGAGTACTGCAGTCTTATTTGTCTTGCATTTTCAAAAACAATCCTTATTATAGTAAGGAAGAAGTACTTCAGGTTTTAAAAATGTAATGGTGAAATAAGAACTTTTTAATGAATCTCAACAGGGGAGTAATACTTCAGATGCTTAGCTTGTCACTTCTTGAAGCTTTGGAGTGTTTAATCCACCAGCCGTAACATTCTTAAAATAGCTTAAATAATTGTCTGGACTCACAGAAACCATCATCCGGGACTGTTAGCCATCCTCCCACATGTGGGGCTTATGCAGCGGCAAGGAGAGCTGTTGACCCCTGCTCCCTTCACAGTGCCATCTGCTTGAGGCAAAGGACTTGTGGCAAAGCTGTCAGGGGGATGCTCTTATTAAACAGGTTAACACGTCTGTTTTGTTCTAGGTTATCAGCCCCAGTTTTTGAAACTTCTGGCAAGCTGTAGCATTGTTTTCTCTCCTCCTTTTTCTTCCTTGTTCTGAGATGGGTGGTGTAGCCGAAGACAAGGACCAAAAATATAATAATGCAAGTGATCCCTAGAATAAATTGAAGGATCTCGACAGGGTGGAATTATATGGTGTTAAAACTGTCTGTAACTAATAACAATACAGTCTTGTTTGTCCAAGCTATTATGAAAACCTTTGAGATGCTTTTTATTCGAGTACCCCAATAAGATGGAATAAAACTTTTGGGAATCAAATGTTGACTGAACAGTGGCTAAGGTTCAAGTAAATAGTCATTTATGTTTTCAGTGATAAGTATTGCTGCTCTGTGTTTAGTATTAATTTTTCATTGGTTGCTAGCTTGCCACATTGCTTAGTAGCTTCTACAGTGCTTTAGTTGTTGGAAGATTTTCATTTTAATTCTCTCACACTAAGTGCTTTGTCTAGAGTTGGGCTGGAAAATCTGTGTCTGAAACTTGCTTCTTTCTTAATGTTTGTTCTGGATTTCTCTCTGCTGCTCTCTTAGACTCATTTGACAGTCCCATGTTTGTTTGCTCTGTTTAGATAGTATTAGATTTAAAGTCCTCTCTGTCCTATTACATTAATGAACAAAATGTGGCTGTGCCATGATTCTGTTTTCATGACTCCTGAATCTTTAAAAATCATGAGGTTTGAAAAATTTTCCATATATGACAAGCTATTGTGCAGATGCTGAATGCTGAGAATTTTTTCAGCTAATATTATTTTTGCATGCTGGGGAGGATGTATTCATGGGTTCTGAATGAAAATGCCACTTGCCTCAGCATTTTGTAAGTACACGAAGCATCCCAGAAGGCTCCTTTTATCATCCCTGGAATGTTATCAGAATGTATAATCTGTTTTCTGCTGCAGGACGGATTTCTTCTATTCTTGTAAATAGGGTTTCTGCCATTGAGCAATTTATAGGATGGGGCAGGCCTACACAATGCATGACACTAAGACAATTGAGCCCATGAATGAATCAGGCCTAAGTCATAGCCTACGAAAAAGTTACTTTGCATCATCTACTTTGTTACCTGCAAACATGCCTGCTTTTAATTGCAGCCTGGCATTGATAGGTCAAGGCCTTCACCTGGCATCTTGCTGGATGTAAAGGCCTCAGAAGAACTGGGATAAACTGGGAAGAGATGCTCTTGGAATCTAGAAAAATGGATGGCACTTGATTGTTTTCAAAAACCTATCAGTCTAATAATGTTTAAGACCAGTGTCTTAGGTGCCTTAAAAAACAGCGTTTTTTCCTCCCTTTTGAATTTCTTCATTTCCGAAAAGGCAGCTTGTAAACATTTTTGGAAAATCAACAACAACAAAAAGTGACAACCTTAGTGTTTTCTGTGCAAGACAGAACTTTCAGATTCCTTTTGAATCTCTCCAGCATACAAATGACCTCCAAATATTATCTGATATTTTTTGTAGAGGACTTTGAAGTCATGCAAATCTCCTCAGACCTTGACTTGTAATTAAGATACAAAATACTGTAGAGGTTAAACTGTTACATTCATGTACATTCCCAGAATTTTTAGGGGCAGCTCTCTTCTATATTGCTGTCTGCTCCTTTCTGCTCTGAGAGTATAAACTATAATGGCTCGGTACATGTTCAGTAAGTGGTTGGACCCAATTCTTTTTGAATATAAACTTCTGAAGTTAATTTTTAATAGATGGATGTGCTTTGTAGCCCCAATGAGGAATATTATGCTTCTGATATTATTAAACTTAAGTAAAAATTTAAAAATATCAAATATTCCTATATAAAATACCAAATGTTCTTTTCTGAATATGGAGGAGGAATTGCTGTATAAATAGAAGCAACAAGTACAACAAGTATAGAGGTCATGTATTTGGGTAGTTTGACAGAAGACATGGGGTGTGGTTGTATATCTACGTAAAGGTTAATTCCTTGCTGTTGAAAAATCCCTTTGGCAACTGAACACACATGA
The DNA here is from genome assembly GCF_040182565.1 of Anser cygnoides. Lineage (NCBI taxonomy): Eukaryota > Metazoa > Chordata > Aves > Anseriformes > Anatidae > Anser > Anser cygnoides. Next base: position 1,084,071 of record NC_089877.1, read on the forward strand.
GGCTGTCTGTTGTTTCCTTCCTGAAACGGAACTGAATTACGAAGAAATATATTGCTCATGGTTGAGAGGGCCTGCTGAAGAACACTTAAGAATTTTTGAGTAGGAAATGTGTTTGCAGAGCTGCTGTGCTGAGCTTGAGGGAAGATCCTGGAGCACTCCCCTGTAGAAGCGGAGAGTTTTTGCCACGGGCTGGCTGGTGGGAGACTGAGCCCTGGGTTAAGCACGGCTGCTGCTCCCTGCTTCTGTGTGTCTGCAAGGGGGGGAAATGTCTGTGAGAGGACTTCCTTAGCATGCTTTCTGGATGGCTGCCTGTAGCCACATCTTCTGTGAATTATTTTGAAAGAAAGACATTACTTACAAGACTGATGGCCATTCTGTCTCTGGAGGGTGGTTGTGTGAACCCTCAGGAAACCCTAAAAGCAGGAGGAAATTCACTGGCTCAGATAACTGAAATTGCACTAGCAGAAGTTTTTCCTGCTGGATCTAAAGAACTGACTCTTCAGGTGGGAGTGTCAATGCTGTCCTGCCTTTCTAGTCACAAGTCTCTTTGTTTTTCATACTGACTGCCTCCTTCCAACAGCAGTCTTGTGCTGAAATCCCCCTTGCGATTTCAACTTCCATATTTTTGTTTCTCTGCTACTGCAAATCCCATCCAGATTTGTATTTAAGAATACTTATATAATACAATAAGAAGACTTGCTTTTAAGCTATTCCGCCAGTGCATCGTGAGTCCTTAAATCAGCCTACAGCCATTTAACAAGACTCATTCTAAAATGCTGTAGCATAATGTTTACTTACCCTTCCCCAAAGAAAAAACCTTTAATATACATGTCAGGATAAAATTTTCTCATGTGCTTTGCTGCTTTCTGCATTCAGTGGGCTCGTTCTGTTGCCAGGCATTGGATGATCTATTGATGCGAAGATGTGCTGTATCAGGAGTTGATGCGCTGGTTTCAGATCAGCAAACACACTGATTGCTACAATTGTATGCTAATATTTAGGTTGTCACAAAGTGCAGTCATTTTTCTTACCATAAACTTGCTGGGAAAGATGTTTGCAGTTAAAAAAAAGAGAACTAGAAAATGCAGCCTCCAGAGGCTATTGCTTTATCTGCTGATGAGCTCAGTGCAAGGTGAATTAATTTTAAGTATTAACCCAGGCAGACTTCACAGGAACAAATTCCATGTCCCTGAAACTAACAAATTTGTGTATCTTGAATGATCACGACCACGAATGAGATGTGTGCCAAGAGAAAGTTAGCAGTAACCTTTTCAGATGTAGTGTTTGTGTGCTGAAGCCCAACAAGCTGGCAGGACTAGAAATAGCTTCGCAGATGGTACTTGGCACGGCACCGAGCAGCTCTCCTCTCGCGCGCTCCTCGCCCTGCCTGTCAGTCGCGTCACCCAATGGCTGCTTTGAGCAGGGGAATGGCAAGGCTGAATTCAGCTCACAGGAGGCTGCGAGGTCAGACGTCAGGACTGCACTATGCATGGCTGAGTCAGTGACTGGGAGGAATTGAAGTGGATTAATACCTAGAGGGGCTCGCGTCTTTCAACACATAGTGGACTGCCTAGCTACAATCTCTTGTCCTTGAGAGGAAGATGGAGGAAAAAGTAAGGCTCGCTGGTGGTGTTATCAACTGCTGAAGAGATGATGGAAATATCAAATATGCTGAACTTAACAAGTAATGCCAAAGGATGCTGATCTGGCTTTCAAAGCTGCTTTCTTGGAAGGAACACAATTTCTTTGTGCTCTGATTTCAAAATTATTTCCATGCTTTTGTGTTTCCTCCCTGATAGATACAAGAGGAAGGTGCGTATCTGTTAACAGGAATAATTTGTGGTTAATATTCAGGACCTGAACAAGTAACAAGGAAAGCACTGTCCTTTGTGTGTACCGGTCAATTTACATATCTGCTGACAAAGAACAGACTTCAGTGGGAGGAAGAGGGGCATAAGCATTGTTGTTGTTTAAGTCATAGTCATAGGAGCAGAACAGGTTTTTGTTGTTTTTTTTTTTTTGTCTAAAACCTTACAGAAATATTGCTGGAAGTTGGTGTATGTAAAGCTCTATATCCATGTTCTGCAAGTGTTGATTATGTGAATCATCCTAGGAAAAGATCGGATCTAAGTTTATATGTGAAGAGTTACTTAATATAAGTTCTAGAAGATAAAGGGAGGGAACAAAAGGCTGAAAATCTTAGTTAATATTCCATTGCTGCATCCTTTACACTTATATACAGTTTTATGCTATTTTTTATGGTTACTTTTTATGGCTTTTATATTGGTTTGCTACCATAATTCTGTAGACAAGTGTGTTTATTGGTAGTGTTCAGTGGGATGCACGCAAACTTTTTGTATTGGAATACATGCTTATTGTTTTGACAGTAGAATTAATTCAGTTTAATCACTTCTTTTAATCATTAGTAATATATTCAAACCAATAGGTTGTTACGTATAAAGACAAACTGAAGCTCTCCATCCACAGATGATTCCAAAGCATCATTAAATCATAAATTAAAGAGCTTTCACGTTTTTTTTTAAAAAAGCTCTTCTCTTACTGCACAAATAGAAAGCATACCAGAAGCATACCAGTATGACAGATGTACCATTTTGATGGTATACTCTCCTCCTTTACTTCATATTAAATAGGTTTCCTTAAATAAAATGTTCAGCTTATTTGGTTTTCTTTGTGAGATAGCTACTTTTAAAGAAAATGCCCCCCGCCCCCCTTTTTTTTTTTTATAAAAAGGTAGAGCTTCCTTTATCAGTGAATGAGGAGGGAAATAAATTCACTTACTGACCTAAGGTTCTTGAATGGTTGCAATGCTACTGTCCCAGGGCTCCTTTGGAGCCAGGAAAAGCAATATATTGAATTTGTGAAGGTTGTCTAAATGCACAGATATTCATAGGGCTGGTTTCTTTCCAGTTGGAAGGCAATTGACAAAGGAAGATAGTCTTAACCTTTCCTTTATAAACTTCAGTGGACTAGGTAGTTTGCATAATGATTTTTTTCCAGCTTAGTGAATGAGGAAATGAGGCTGTGGATTTACTTTTTTTCTTAACGTTTTAAGTTAAATGCAATATGTTATTAAGCATCCAGGAGAAAATTTTTGTACCTCCATTCTTGCCCGCAGCTTCCACGGTGCAGTGTGCAGCTGTTAGTCATTGGCTGGGAAATTAATTGAAAGATCCAAATTGCAAGTATTTCTTTTTAGAGAGAGAGAGATCTGAGACTACAATGACTTTCTTGGAGGCTTGAAGTAATGTGCTGTGCGGAGCACCCTTGACTGTTGTAGGCTGAAATTACAGATTAATAGTGTGACAGCCAGTTGCTGCATAAGACCGGGGGCTTCCTGGCACTTTTATCAGTGGTTCACTGGTGTTGTATCTAGTCTGTGTAGTGCAGCTATGAACCACAGTACTTAACTAACAGTTTGCCTGGTCTTGTGAGTAAGGCTGCTCTGCTTTTGTTGGTGGTGCTCTCATCACCAAGGGGAGCTGCACTGACACAACACAGCTCCCTTGCGGACACCCCTTTGGCTTGCTTGTAGCATTGGTGACAGGTTTGTAGTGAAAGCCCAATTTTCAATGAAGGGTTTGGACTTCATCTAGAAAATGCACAGGCATGTCTTGATTAGCAGCTTCAGAAATCCATGTTTTAAAACTATGGAGAGACAGCAAATGCTTTGGTCTAACTTAACAAATGAAATTAAATAACTCAGAACAAGTTTTGCATTGCTGGAGTGAAGCAAAGAGTTTGCATTTCCCTGTGGAAACTGCCTCCTGTTCCCAGTGGCTTTGTTGGGGGGATGGGGGGAGATAATATTGCTAAAATGTCCTATCAGAAAAAAAAATATTTGGTAGCTTTAGTGTCTTTGTTTTTTTCGAATGCTTGCAACTTCTAAAGCCTCTTCATAGTAAAATATAAGTCATAGGTTGTCCTTCCAATGTATTGGTCAAAGATGTAGCTCCTTTTTCAGCCTGATACAATAGCGCAGTGACAGGGTTCTCCAAGTCCAAATATCATGGATTAAAGCCAGTGTCTGTTCTGCTGTGCTAGGTCCCACCCATTCCTTTATGTTCTCTTTGCTCAGATTTAAACTCAGTTTAGTTGCCTCGTTTATTGTAGAGCAAAGTTTTACTTCAGTGGTAGTATTTATCTGCCTACAAGTAGAACTTCAGATTTTTGTCACATACATCTCCAGTGGATCAAAGAAATATGTTTAATTCTTCCTGTGTACTGTGATTCAACAGTGATGAGATTTAAGACTGACATTGAAAATGGCTGTTATTAAGGTGAGTGGAGATTCATGATTCGGTGCTGTCTCGAGCCAGACTGCTTGAATCTCAGAAGCCTTGCGTTCTGTGTGGCGTTCTGCTGGCTAGTGGGTAACGTGCCCAGCTCACAGTCAGCACTAAGCTGTACGTTAAAGGGAGACAAGGGCAGCATAGAAGTAGACCAGACTAACGGCGTGTCCAGCTGCATCTCAAAAACTCTTCTTCAACACTCTTTGCTACTCTGCCAGGCTCAGAAACGGCTGGGTAGGTGAGGGTCCTGCCCTCCTGGCTGGCGGCCTCTGTCGCGGAGCTGGGGGCAGCAGCAGGGGCCGTGTCCAGGCTCATGCCAGGCTGAGCACGGGGCTGTGGCTGACAGTCGCCACCAGCTTAGTCCCTCGTGCAGCCACGAGCGAGGAGGGAAGTGTGAGGCTGACTGAGTCAGTGCCGCTTCCTGCAGCACCTGTTTTTCTCAGCTCCTGCCAAGAGATTATTAACCTGGGCTGATCCCACTGCAATGTGAACTCTGAATCACAGCTTTGAGGGGAATGCATCTTCACATATTTTTCTGGATTAAGGAACACATTCCAATTGTCATCTCTGTTAAAGGGTAGTTCATGTCAGCTCTGCCAAAATGCATGATAGGCTTACCTGCCCTTACAGTGGTTTGGTTTCATTTTCTAGCATATGTCCCATAAAGAAACTAGAGCACTTCAGCTGTAGATAAACAGAGGCATACACTTAGATGCTATAAAATCTGGCACCTGCAAAACTCAGGTTTCTCACAGCATGGTTAAAAATATTGGGGCTAGGATTGAAATGCGCTGTTGCAAAAGGCTCTGTCAGGGTTTGCTGAGATACTCTCCGCAGTACTGCTGGGTACAAGTTTGGTAGCTGGTTTGTATCTGCACATCGTGCTCCGACCCCATAGGCGAACATGAGATGGAATTTTCTTAAGTGCGTGACCATTTCTTGGGAAGTTTAGCTGTAGTGTAATTACTAATTAATCATTATAAACAGCATTCAGACTTTGGGTTCATGTTAGATTTTAAGTATAGGCTACAGTCCTCCATTCCTGATGCTTTGGAGTCATATTTCATACCTATTTAAATGGTTAGCTTCTGTATGCTTTAGCTAGTATTAAAGAAAAGGTGTAAAGATTTTCCGGAATTGTTGATGGTCCTTGAAAGGGAGGTTGGCAGATCTTACCCTTGCAAACTTCTGTACATTTTATTTTCATAATACAGAATTTAAAGGAACAAAGTAAGTAAGGAAATGGATTAGCTGTGCTGAAATACATCTTCATATACTCAAAATAACGTTGAAAGTCCTGTGAAAAATACTATTTTCATTTAATGAAAGTGTTTGGATCTTAATTCTTAAACTGTAAAATCTGAACACTTCCAGCCATGAGCAAGTCTTGCAGTTGTTTTGCCTTATTCAATAGACCTTTGGCTGACTTCTCATCTTAAAGATGCATGTCTTATTGCAGCATATTTTAAGCTTGGCAGGAAACAGTATTGCAGTACATTCTCTCTGCACCAAACTTCTGTTTTATCAGATACAAGCTCTTTCCCTCAAATGGTGTGGGGGGAAACTTATGTTCCTTAGCTGAGAGTATATTTCTTATTCTTTGCATTGTGCTAATACTCATTCTAGGCCATTTTTAGCACCAATGTAAAATGAAGATGATCTGTTACAGGTTTTTTGTTCTGATTTATGTTCTTCCTCTTATCAGTCACTGAAACACAAAGCTGAAATATGTCAAGTTAGATGCTTGCTTTTTGGACTAGTCCTGCGTGGTGATTTTTTGTTTTTGTTGGTTTTTTTGGTCACTACTTTAAAGCAACTTAAAAATAGAATATTCTGCTCAACTTGCTTGTTCATACTTGTAAAAATTTCTTCTTAGCTAGGGCCTTATTCTTACCTCTTCATGTTCTTGAATGCTACAGCATTCCTAGCAATCATGTTTAAGGTCTTTTGGTAAATGGTGGGATTCACAGGCTGCAGACAAGTGGAACATTGAGGATCCTGTGGGAAATGATTACTTGTCTTTGCCTGTCAGATCTTGTAGCTGCCTGCATTTCTGTCTCGGTTGCCCAGTACCTGAGGTTTTGGGAAAGTTCCTCTCAGTTAAGCTTATGCCCCATAAATATGGAACATTGTCATGCCTGTGCTTGAAAGGCACATAGGGAAGGAAGTGATTTAGGAATTCTGGTGGGGTACAAAGACGCAGATGTGTCTGTGCTCTGCTGATAGGAAATCTCATTTAAGAGTACAAAGGAATATGTAAAGAGTACAAAGTACATATGTAAAATTCAGCAATAGCTTTTGCAAAATGCTATTAATTTTTTTCGTAGTTTCTGAGAGTACTGAACCTTGAGACTGAGAGGTTTTATTGATAGGTTTAATAATTAATTACAAAATAGAATCAGTATCTTAACATAGGGGATGTAACATAACTTTTTCAGTCTTAAAACAAAAAATAAAACAAACAAAAAACACTTTAAACCATTAAATTAAAATCTGCTAGTTTAAAGCAAATGTCCTGCTTGTTACTGACAGTGCTGTAGGTCTTAGCTTTAACAATATAGTTTGTATGTTTGCTGTATTAGTTGTGGTCACTTATTATTGCTCCTTCAAAGAGTAACTGAAAATTTAAAAAAGAATGCACAGAGATAAACTCCTGGCTGGTAAAATTTTGGCTGGTGTGTCTTGATGTATTAACTAGTTAAAGACTGATCTACTTTAAAAAGGGCAAGTTGCAAAGGGAGGAAAAAAGCTAACTCAATACTAAAAGCCTGTGCTCTGAGAAATGTTTTCCAAACCAGGTTTTATTGAAAAAAATGACCCCTAACTTTTGGTTTCATCGTTTGATTAGAGCACTTAATTTAACAATAAGAACCAAGATTAAATATTCATTTGTATTTGAATAACCTGTTCTGGAAGGGATTTTTGTGATTGCAGGTTTGCAGGTAGTCTCATCGGATCAAGCAGCATCTCTTTGTAGATCATGGAGCAACAACCAGCTAATTCTTGCTGTTGTCGTAATGTTCCAGACCATTGTTTATGTTTGCAAATGTCAATATGAGTACAGCAAAGAAAGAAAATGGATGTGAATAATATTAATCTTCACAATTTACACTCTATGTACATGTTCTGGATGCCTTTAAAATTTAAATGTACAATGTTTCTGAAATTTTGAAATGCTGAACATTTTTCTTCTGTTTTCAGCACCTCATCTCGTGTTGCTAAAGGAATAGACTGTACAAAAATGAGCCTCCAGGGGGCAAGTGGTGGACATGAGAGATCAAGGGACAGACGCAGATCAAGTGACAGGTCTCGTGACTCATCCCATGAAAGAACAGAATCTCAGCTCACTCCATGCATCAGGAATGTTACTTCACCAACAAGACAGTACCATTCTGGTGTGTTCAGATCTATAACATTTCAGGATTAACGTTTTTTAAGCTTAATTACCATTTTGTTAAAGAAATACAATAAAAAGCATTATTTTTGTTGATGCCACAACATTCAGATTTCTTAGATGTGCCGTGGGCTGGCAGTACCCTTTTTTTGCTAGAACATCATGTAGGAATACATAACAGTTATGACTGTATTTAATTTGAATCACAAGAATGATCTGATCTAGTTTTCCTAAGAGGAGAATAGACTAAATTTCTGGTTTATTTGGTAGGGTTTGACTACACAGAAATAGAGGTGTTTTTTTTAATTAAATGACAAAACCTAATATGTTTCTTTAAGCTATAGCACTGAACAAAAACTGCAATGCATAGCTCCAATATTATGTTGATTTGCTTTTTCAATATTAGAATGCAAAAGTTTTCTTGTCAGGAGTTTGGGGAGACAAGGTGGTTTGATGTGAACTTTGTGAGGTTCAGCAATGCCAACTGCAAGATCCTACTAGCTGGATTGGGGTGATCCCTAATATCAGTACAGTATGGGTAATTAATTGGTTGAGAGCAGCCCTCTGGAGAAGTTCTTGGGAATACAGGTGGTAAAAAATTGGATGTGAGCTGGCAGTGTGCGCTTGCAGCTCAGAAAACTGATTGTATCCTGAGCTGCCTAAAGATAAGCATGGCTAGCAGGTCGAGGGGTTTCTCCCCTTCTACTCTGCCCTTGTGAAGCCCCACGTGGAGTCCTGCATTCAGCTCTGGGGCTGCAAGCACAAGAAACATGTGGAGCTGTTAGAGTGGGTCCAGAGGGTCCAGCTGGAATTGTCTAGCCTGGAGAAGAGAAGGCTCCAGGGAGACCTTATTTGCAACATTTTAATACATAAAGGGGGGTTAAAAGAAATACAGGGGGAGACTTTTTACCAAGGTCCATACTGACAGGACAAGATGGTAATGACTTGAAGTTGGAAGAGGGTAGATTTAGATTGAATGTAAGGAAGAATACATACATACATATATAATTATATATAATTTATGAGGGTGGTGAGACAGTAAAATAAATTTCCCAGAGAAGTTTCAGATAGCTCATTGTTGGAAGAGTTTATGGTCAGGTTCGGTGGGGCTTTGGGCAACCTGATCAAGTGAAAGATGTCCCTACCTGTGGCAGGAGGGCTGGACTTTAAATGATCTTCAGAGGTCCCTTCCAACCCAAACCATTCTGTGATCACCAAATAGTAGAAACTTTGCGTTCTCATATGTAGACAGTAGCTATTTTTGATGGCTTCTTTAACTAGAATAGCTTTAACTGAGTTTTTATCAGTTTGGCATGTTATGTCCCTGGAAACATACAAGCTGCATAGAGCTTATGTGAAGTTATAATTTTTGGTTTTTGTTTTTCTCCCTCCACCTTTTTCCCTCTTAAGATCGAGAAAAGGATCACAGTTCATCTCGACCAAGCAGCCCTCGTCCTCAAAAGACTTCGCCTAATGGTTCCACTGTTAGCATGGGGAACAGCAGCAGAAACAGTAGCCAGTCAAGTTCAGATGGGAGCTGCAAGGCTGGTGGAGAAATGGTGTTTGTATATGAAAATGGAAAAGAAGGAGCTCGGAATGTAAGAACTTCTGAACGAGTAACACTCATAGTGGACAACACCAGATTTGTTGTGGATCCTTCTATTTTCACTGCACAGCCTAATACAATGTTGGGCAGGTTTGTATCTTTTTTTCCCTCTCCTTAATCTCTAACTGTAGGTGAGAGTCATTTTGTAGGTGTGTTTTTGAAAGGTACTAAAACTATTTAAATGGCAGTTGAACTCATTGCTCCAGCTGATCTTCTAACACTTGATATTATAAGTTTGTAAAGGTCTTTAAGTGAGAAAAGAGATGAAAGTTCTCTGCTTGGCAGAGATGTCAGTGGATGTCTATTACCTAGAGACATCATAAGTAAATTAACATTTCATATGAGAATGGTATTCATTTCCTTCTGTCTTTCTGGGCATCACTTCTGTATCGAGTCTGCCTCATGCTATCTGTTTTTAAACCTAGTTGTTTCATAAAACAAAGTCATGAACATTTAATCTTTTTCAAAAGCAGCAAGGAGGAAAACTTGAAGGTGTTTTTTGTCTTAATGGGCTTATGTGCACAGCATTCAAACTCAACATATTTATCTTCTGAAATGCTTTTTGGAAAGGGGAATGTCAAATGGGTATTGTCAGTATAACATGTCAGAGTCTTAGCAAAGAGAACTAATGTTTAAAATGGTCAGTAGTTGAATGAAAGTCCACGTATTTGTGTCTAATATTTCCTATAGAATCTATAATGAGCTACTTATTTAACATGTTTACATGGGAAAAGATTCTATACTTTACTTGCTTGGATACTGACTGTTTTCACATTATCCAGATGTAGAGATCAATGCTTACAAACTTGCAGCAAGAAGGACTTGTTCTGCCTGTGTTGCTTTGGATTTGGCTTTTTCATTTAAAAACAGAAAAGCAAGTGTTTTGGACGTTTCTCAGTCCAAAAGGATATAATCATATTTTAATTATGTATATATGAATTAATATATATATGAATTATATATATTATATAATATATATATACTATACATATATTATGTATATATGAATTAGTATATATATATATATGAATTATGTATATATGAATCTATTTGTCAAGGCACAGGTTGTATATACAATGAACCAACTTCATGCTTTGTTTAAATGACCCCTATGTGGGATAAATGGTACCTTGTTCCCCATTTTGTGGAAAGTTGAGGGAAGAGTTACAGAGAGACAAAAAAGCTGTTAGAATCATAGAATATCCCGAGTTGGAAGGGACCCATAAGGATCATCAAGTCCAACTCCTGATTCTGTATAAACAGTAAAGGGAAATAAATCAAAGCAATCATTAAATAAATTATGTAAGGCGTTTGCATACTTACGTTTTGTGTGTGTGTATATATATCCATACATATATATATATCACACACACACACACAAAAACTATACAGACTAACAAACGGGTGGTGTATCAGCATGTGTTGAAACAGTCTTTCTTTTCATGTCCAGCTTTGGAGTAAGTGGTGCTGGCTAATGCAGTAGATTTTTCTTGTGCGTGTGTTGATGTGTTATTCTCCCTTGGGGACTGGTTCAAGGAACAAGCTTATTTTATCTTCTGCTGATTCAAAAGTAGGTTAATAAAAATGTGGGAATAGTGTTCTAAAATGCAAGTTATTTATAAACCCACTCTTCCCCAGTGTCGGTTCACAGGACACTGAGCAGGAATTGCTTAACTAGAGTACTCTAGGAGGTAAAAGTAACTAAATAAGAATATATTCTTTGCCTCAAGCCTGTATCCTGTTACAGACCACTGTTTTCGTAAATGTTTCTTGGCTTCAAAAGTGGTCAGAAAATGCATGTCAAATCATTAAGTGAAAAAAGTGAATTTGTTCTATTTGTTCATCTTCTATCAGAATGTTATTTTTAATTTTGGAGTTAACTAAATATCTTAAATTAAACTGTAGTGAGTTGCATGTGCTTGAATGCTTGGTTCTGTTTCTTAAACTACTCAGGTGTTTTTGAATAGAATTCCACAACAAAGTCTGGTCTACTGCAACACCCACCACAAATGGACAAAAAGGCTTTTTTGGGGTTCCTCCCACAGCCTCTGGAACTGTCAGGAAATGGCTTGCTTTGACTACTCTTTTGATCAAATGATATTGGCAAGTTAATGTTAGAGAAAGCTAGTCCTTCCAGAGTTCCACTGAGCTTTCTATTTTCTAGTAGTCTTGCTAATTATAAACCAAACTGTATGTACGTAAATAGGCTGGTTTTATTCCTTGCTTTTTGAGTGCAGTTTCTGATGTTTGACTTCATAAATTCACAAAAAAAAAAGCATAGCAAGGACATAGTAACATAACTAACTGCTTATTTTTGAGCAGGATGTTTGGATCAGGCAGAGAACATAACTTCACACGTCCTAATGAAAAAGGAGAGTATGAAGTTGCTGAAGGAATTGGGTCTACCGTGTTTCGTGCTATTCTGGTGAGTTTTTACGGAGTAAAAAAAGGCAGGTACTAAAAGTATTGTTAGGGCAAGCACTGTAAGTATTAAGAAATGTAAGTTCTTTATTTAGCCTTACTTATGTATCTGGACTTATTGGATGGAACAAACACTGTTTTTCTGTATTGTTCTCAAGAGGGGGAAGTTGTTTGACATGAAAACACTCTTAGGTTTTCTAGATAACGTGCATGTGAAAGCCAGGGTGAATACATAAAACCAACTAAAAAAAATACAGACTGCCAGAAATCTATTTACCTTCTATGCATCTAGTTCACCTAGTTCAGATATATTCTATTCATCCCGTGTGCTAAAATTAGTTAAAATACACTACTGAAAGTTAACTTACTGCAGGCCACAGGAGAAAAGCAAACTTCAGTCTCAGAAGAAAATGTGCCCTTACATATTTCATGTCTACATAAAGAAGTAAAGATGCTATACTGCTTTGTCAGTGGAAGTGAAATAGCAAAAGCTGAGTGAAGTGTATATATAAAAAGCATCATACATGCACCAAAATGATTTCTATTAATAGTTTTTGCTTAAACAATTGTTTTAACCAGAGCTTACTGCTCTGAAAGCAGCTATCTGAGTAACTTGAAGAATTTGAGGACAATAATATTCATTAAATTGTATGTTTCTTTTTACAGGGTTTTATTGTGGAGAAATAATTTGATTTTTGAGGCTGAAATGTATTTGTCAGTAGATGTTTAAGTGATTTGTGCTTGTTTGTTTGCTGCATTACCTCAGGATTACTACAAGACTGGAGTGATACGCTGTCCTGATGGGATATCTATTCCTGAATTGAGAGAAGCATGTGACTATCTCTGTATCTCTTTTGAGTATAGTACCATTAAATGCAGAGATCTCAGTAAGTATGGAACTTTTAAAAATGACTTACATTGTATAAACTAATATAAGCAAATACATGGAGGGATTAATTCTGAATTGTATCCTTTAGTGAAGTAAGGAACATGTCTGATACTACATGAGCAAGATACATCCTATTCTCTCTCTTACATAATATGGCTCTAAAGATGATGGATGTGCAGTTTGTGAAGAATAATGGTTTAGATATTGAATTATCTGATATTTGGATATTTTTCTGCTATGGTGGGCAGTGTGGAAGTCTAACAAGTTTAAACTTTTGTGATTCATTTGCAGTACAAATACAGTAATGTTAAGTAGTATCTTTTTGCAGAAGAGAGAGAGGATAAGTTATTCACCTCCTTGCTTATGAGAATTAAGCTGCGTTGCTAGCAAAAGTACAGCTTTGCTGGTGATGTAAGGCTCATCTGAGCGTGTAGCAACTGTCCAGCTTGTTTCTTCCTGAACACAGGCAAAGCTTTGGCTGATGTTTAAAATGAACTGGCCTGTCTTTGATTCCTGGGATCTCGTGTTTGTGCAGTGCCCAGTGACACATGCAAGCTCACAGTGCGTTGGCTGCTGAGTCACATTCAGTGCACCTTGTCCTTAGCAGAAGGATTTCACAGGCGATAGTAGGAGGATTTTGAGAGGCATTAGTTTTAAGCTAATTCTTATGAAAAGTGGGTTGCATGTGCTACTCCTTCACAACTGGCTGAAATAGTGTTTCCTTTTAGGAAGCCCAAGAGGAGACTTGCATACAATTACCAAATGTTTAGTGGTAGTAAAAACATTAAGGAGATCTACTTGAAGTCATGCCACTGTCTACCCAACAGAATGTTAATATCTGCAGGACAATCCTATCAGTTTGAACTTCTGGTGTGGGTTCTGGTAAAAATTTGAAAAAGTTCTGATCTTACACAAACTAATAAACTAACAGTGTCTTTACAGATGTCTGCAGTAAATAACACAAACAGAACTGCCGTGTTTCTTGCTCCTGCCTTCATTTCTTTACCAAACTTTAAAATGTCTGCTTTTTAAAATTTTGTTCCAGGTGCTCTCATGCATGAATTGTCAAATGATGGTGCTCGCAAACAATTTGAGTTTTATCTAGAGGAAATGATTCTCCCATTAATGGTAGCCAGTGCCCAAAGTGGTGAGAGGGAGTGCCACATTGTTGTGCTGACAGATGATGATGTTGTTGACTGGGATGAAGAATATCCTCCACAAATGGGAGAGGAGTATTCACAAAGTAAGTTTATTTTCATTGTTTCCACCAAGCCATCTCTATGGTAGAGGTAGTAGTCAGTGTGCTCATTCAACTTATTTATACATAAGCACTGTTAGCAAAGTGTTTACAAAATCCTTAATGCTTCACAAAAGCTTTGCTTTGGCAGTTCTGCTTACTATTTTCCTTTGTTCAAGCATATGTTGCGTGTTATGTTCAATTAAAAAGAGGAGATAACTTTTAATACCGGTCAATGAGGTGGGGAGGAATTACTTTTTCAGAAAGTGCTCAGAAAGATGGATAGGAGTCATGTTTATTGTGTGAGAGTAACTGGGGGGGGGGGGGGGGTGTCAATATTTTGAAGTGTAAGAATTTCATCTATAGATGAGTTAAAGCACTGAACAGTGGTCTTCCCTGGATGTATGGTGTCCTTGCTGCTGGAAATCTCTTCAATGTGAAAACTCAGAATTCAGAGTTTTGAGGGGAATGTAGGAGCTTGAAGTACCCTTTGTACTCTAATAGCATAAAATCTTTCTAGAAGTCTCTTTAAGCTGTATGGCTTTTTTTTAAAAAAAGCTAACATTTTTGGAGGATGCTAACCTACAGCCCTACCTAAAATGTGCGGCCCACCTAAAATGTCTGCATGAATTCCATCTTAAGGGGGTGGGGAAAGAAGTCCTTTTCTGTAGAGGGGCCTGGGAGTATACAGAGTATATAATGTGGTTGATGAATTGTCTTATTATATTCCTGAATCCAGCAAAAAACTAAGTGTATGAGACAGGATAAATTGATAGGGGAAAAAACCCAAAACACAAAACCAACAAGTTTCACAGTGCCTTTGGCTACTTTTATCTGATTTCTGTTTTGGATATTTTAAGGAGTTTTTAAGTCTCTCCCCCTCATTCTGAAATAGAATTACATGAGTAGAGCAGGACAATGAAATCTTGCTGTTTGTAGGATTAGAAATATAAACTTTTAATACAATTATTCCTAATTAAAATATATTTTTAGTTATTTACAGCACAAAGTTGTATCGATTCTTCAAATACATTGAAAATAGAGATGTGGCCAAATCTGTTTTGAAGGAAAGAGGACTCAAGAAGATCCGATTGGGCATTGAAGGTACGAAAAGTATTGCTTACAACTAACTCTTTGGAAAGCAGGTCTGTTGTACTTGCCTGCTTTATGATCATCTGTACAGTTAAAGAAATAGTGACTCATCTTTCATATTGAGGCTAGATGATAAAATGGCTGGGAGAGTGGTACCCAAGAAACAACTGGTCCAGCTGGAAAACCTGATTACAGGCTCATCACTAGTCTGCAATATTTTATATAGCTGCTAGACTGCTTACTGAGTAACTTAGGTGGTTTCTCCTGTCTTACAGCTGCATTTAATGCCTTTTCCCTTTATTTTTCATGCAGAATCTTCTCTGTTCTTACTGTACTTTGAGTCATGGTGCATTTTTACAGCTTCGTTCTGTTCTTGGCCTGGTGCTTTTTTCAGGGCTTGAAATGAAAAAATTAAATTGTAGGTAGATGTTTTCAGGAAATACAAACCTATCAAACGGATCACTAAGATGCAAGGAAATATTAATCTGAAATAAAAGTCCTGTAAATTGAGGATGCTGATCTGTAAAGTCTCAGCTTTGGCCTTGCAAAAAACAATTACAGTTAGTTGTCTTAGATTTTTATCATGAATATAACAACTGGGTTGCTCTGTATTTCATTTTCTTTCTGATTGTTGGCCCAAATGTTTAAAAATCCAGTCTTTGTAATTTGCAGGATTTTTAGCATTCACTTACCAAGTTGTCATGGTTACATTTGTAACTTGCCAACCAAAAGCAAATGCTTTAACAGCTTGCAATCTTCAAAAATAAGTTCAACTGAACGAAGTGCAAGCCTTCAGACTGACATGCCATTAAACTAAACAAGAACTGTTTTTGTCTGTAACACTGGCTAACACCAGATTATTTCTGCTGGCATTTTTTGTTTTAGACAAAGAGCAACTATTGAACTAAACTGTAATGCTAGTACCCCACAGTAATATGCAATGAACTAAATTGTAATGCTAGTACCCCACAGTAATATGCAACTTCCTAGTAATGAAAATCATTGCTTAGGGCAGAGGGGAAAGATGACTTGAACATAGCATAACCAGAATTGATAATTGGTTTAAAACTATGTATTTTCTGAACTGGGGGAGCTGGGCAGAATGTGAGATGAAAGTGCTAAGACTCTGCTTGGGAACTTAAACCACAGATCAGAGCAACACTGCTCTCTACTTTTGAGGTCCAGTTTCTTGCTTTCCAGGTTAGTGTATTAAAAATAGCCTGACACTTTTGGTCCAAGGAAAAAGCAACTGGCTTTGCCTGTAAAATTTGGAGAGTTGTCTTGTGACAACATCCACATTATCAATAGCGTTAGTCTCTTTCGTTACAATTTCTGTGGTATTTTAGCATCTGTCTCTATGTTGTCCCTGCTTAGATAACATTAAGAACACCACAATTGAATGTTTCCATTCAGGATGCTGATAGTAACAACTACTAATTTTCATTATGTTTCCACATGTTGCTTTTTGTGTGTGTGAAGGAAAACCCTGAACTAGACAGTACAGGAAATGTTAACTTATGCTGTACTCTGTATCTTAGGTTACCCTACATACAAAGAGAAAGTGAAAAAGCGACCAGGCGGAAGGCCAGAGGTGATTTACAACTATGTCCAAAGGCCATTTATTCGGATGTCATGGGAGAAGGAAGAAGGAAAGAGTCGGCATGTTGACTTTCAGTGCGTGAAAAGCAAATCTATCACAAATTTAGCAGCAGCGGCAGCAGATATACCCCAGGACCAGCTTGTGGTAATGCATCCTACCCCCCAAGTAGATGAGTTGGATATTCTGCCTATTCATCCTTTACCTAATAACAGTGAGATGGATACTGAGGGACAAAACCCCCTCCTCTGACCTAGACTGTTATGAAAACAAAAGCATGCTACTTTAAAGTGACTCTGTACTCAATTCATATTACACTGCAATTCCAGTTTTCTCCATTGTTTAACAGCGTTTAGGATATTGCAGTATGGACCTTTTAAAAGTCCAAGGGGAGTATCTGATTGTTTTTGAAAGAGTACAGATTAAAACATCCTGGGGTTACAGTTACATACATGTGTTTGTTTACCAGTAGGTTTGTGACATTGGTTATTTGTACGCTGGACTGTCCTCACTCTTAAGCCCATCAAAAACAATGGGATGCTGATGGCTAGTGTACTTCAGTATTGTTACACAGGGGTTAGTATGCAGAATTGGAATTGATAGTAGCACTTTACAAATGGTTGATAAATGGAATTTCAAGCCATTTTTTATAAACATATTGCACAATACTAACAGTGCTTCTATCAAAATTATTAATTGTAAATAGTTTTGCTCTGAATAGATTGACCCTTTTAAAGTTATTGTATATGGTTATATATGGTTGAGCACAAGACTACTTACCAGTGGGTTTTTGGATTGAGGACATGATTCAATTACCCATGTAACATCTTGTTAAAGTTCTTCAGTGAATTTTTTCACTTGTTTGCAGCGTGAGCCATGTTCAAAAGTTGTGAACGATAGGGGCTTTATCTTAAATTTTGCCTTACCTTAATATATGTTCACAAATATTTATTTACTAAATTTTTCATAAGTGTCATGAAATAGGAAAATGCAAATAGTTCATTCTTCATTTATTGATGATTGTAAACAAGTTTTTCATGCAAATAAAATTTCCATTATTTTAATGAGTTTGAATTATCTGTGAATTAGATTAAGTATACAGATGAGTTTTGAAAGTTGCTTTTCTATTCCTCAGGGTGGTTGGAGATCACAATATTAACCACCTCAGTGAAAAACAGGTATTACCTAAAATTAAAGAGAACTCTGTTGCACTGTCAGACTGTCTTAACTCACCTTATTCTTTTAATTTTTTCTCTTAGTTGAAATAGTAATTGATGAGTAATAGCTTCTCTATAAAATTTATCAGTGACAGAATGCTTTAAGTGCATGTAAGGCATTGTTTTTCTTACCTTTTCCTCCAAAGCTAAAGAATTGATAAATAGGCAACTGCTGCTGCATGCATTTTCAGCAGGGTTTTATCAAATTTATTTATCAAAGTAAATGCTCCATCTTAGAACAAGGGAAACATTTATTTCAAAAATATTTAACTGTCTAGTACATTACACTTCAACAATATTTATAGTAAAGGATTCTTACAAGAATGAATAAACAGCTTTATGGTACAATTAGTATAAGAAATATCCACATGGGGACTGTTTTGCAGTGTAAAAACACACCATACATCTGAAATGGTCATTTGCATATAAAAGCTACCACTGATGCCAGTGAGTTGCACAGTGATTTAAAAAAAAAAATCAAACAACAAAATCCAAAATATACAGGTATTGCAAGCTATACACAGCTAACCAAACCAACACAGAACACTGTAGCGGGTTACTCCACTTTGTCTGAAGTTACACGTGGTAGAATAATGAATTGCATTCTCTTATGGCTTTTATGAAATTCATACATAAAAGCTTCTCAATCCAACAAGCTTCACAGACTGTAGAACTCCACCAATAAATGCACTTTGATATTTGGATGTTGAAGCGAGGTGCACCATTTACAAGGGCCATGGCAAATCACTGAAATCCACAGGGCCACCAAGACCTGCATCTGCTTCAAGAAGGCTCATGATTACTGCCATTGCTGCTTCATCATTGCTAGGGCTGCTGGAGCCTTGATCATTGTCAAGCATGTCAATGCCTATATGAGAGTTCTCCCCTGTAAACATAAATGCAGTAAGTTGTCAAAAGTTGTTTTATTGTGTGCACTTGCTGTGGTCACTTGTCATATGACTTGAAGTACAATATCTGAACAGGCTTAACTATCTGGGGAGGATTAACATGTTTGATATCCAGCTTACCAGAGTTTCAGGGATACAAGTGACACCTGCATGTCAGAGCACAAAGGTTAGGTCACGTCTTAGATATGACCAGACCAGGACCGTGAGCCTTCCTTCTCATCTCCAGTTATGAGAAAGTATTCACAAAAATCAGGTCAGGCATTCAGCTAATTCATACCACTTCAGCAAGAGAAGAAAGGTATCCAAATGCCACTTCAAAAATGGTAATACAAAGTAAGCTAGCAAAGCAGAGTGCCAGGATACTCCTTGTAGCTACCCCCTTAAGGTGAACAGAGTGGTAGGGTAGGTACTGCAGCTGGTAAAAACAGGCCATTTCTAATAGCCATCATCTTATCTGTGTGTTTAGCTGATATTGAGGTGCATTTGTGTATGACTTCACTTACCAAGAATAGAGGCGTTGTCAGAATATGGGTAACCAGAGCTGTCTTGGATTTGCCCAGATAGTAACCCGGCTGAAGAAATGTCTGGAGTGCCACCATTCAGGATCTTGGAAGAGAAGAGAGAAACCATAAAACAGCATAAAATGTTGCATTAAGTCTCAACTGTTTTATATTAGGATTTTTAATATAGGAAGGATGGACTTCCTGAAAAAAAACAAACACCTAAAGGCTAATCAGACTAATTGTAAACTAGGAACTACCTTCCTCTGTATTATGCACATCAAACTTATCAGATAGTAGATCTGTTCCTTTCTGGTGGGGATAAGTCAGCACTACATGCTAAACTTCTGAAAATAACTTCTTAAAAACTGCTAGAAAAAGTCCTGAAAGGATGTTTGGGCATCATCATTGTAAATATTATATCTACAAGTAAGAGTAATCACAGCTAACTACAGAATGTTTTTGAATTTACAAATACAGTGCATGTAAAGTATTGCCAGTTAAGATCCTCAGTTTTAGGAGTACAATCCTCCTAGGTAGAGGGAGACTGCATGGGCTGAGTATTGTTCCTGGCTTTTAAGTCTTAATTTTTTTGGTACAGAGCAGCACAGCACTACCATGTACATCAAAGCTCAACACCAGGCAGAAGCAGAAGTGCCTTCTCTGGGATTTTTAAACAAATAGCAAAGGAATAGCTGAACCTGAACCATAGTTTTGAACTGCTCGGATACGCATACACTAGAAAGGGAGTATTTCTGAGCTCCCTTTTGAGGGCAGCATCAGCTGGAACTTATGTTCTTCATAAGAAACTTAGTATTCTAAGGAGAAATATTGAGGGAGTATACTATTAGAAATATCCACCTATCTGTGTGTATTTTCCTTTATTCCATTATGTTGTAGTAGCCTGTTATATATGTAGGTGGTGACTTATTCTTGGGCAGAAGGAGCATGAATGACTGTTCCTAGAATTACAACTCAATTTGTTCCAACTTTAAGTTTTATTTTCAAGAACAAGGCCAGAAATTGAAATATTTAGTGTCAATTATATGTTCCAGTCAAGCAATTCTTATGTATAGTCATTGCAATTTCTGGGAAAAAAGTTAAATCTGAGGCAGTGTGTGAATGCACAGAATAAAGATTTGGATAAGTGCTCTTCCTGCCTTGAATATGACATCTATAAGTAGCAATTTACTAGATGACTTAAATGCAGCCAGTACAAGTGCTTTGGAGTTTAAGTGTTAGTAATGGTATTTGAACGCTACTTAAGCAATCTTAGAAGAAGGCATAATACATAGAATTGATTTAAAAATAAAATGTCTGTGCACAGTGAAGTATCTAATTGTCATATTTTGTGCTACACCAGTATAGTATAACTTGTAATTCATTTGAGCATCATTAAGTGCTCAAATGATAGCAATTCCAGTGTTCACCAGTATGTGGTGTGAAAGAGTGGAGGATCAAGAGACATGAAGAGAGCTTTTCCCTACAGCTGTTTTTAAAAAAAAAAATATGTAAGGAGCAGGGGGATTTCCAAAGCTGTCAGTGCTTAAGAACTACTGGTCTCTGCGCTTTACAGACTACTGTAACAGGATTTTCCCCCCGCCCTCCCCAAGAATACCTTGACCTGTTGTTAAACTTTTTCAGCCAAGCAGTTAAAAGTTCAACACCATGATTCTATATCACAATCTCAATTTGGGTGTCACTACAAGACTGTAAAGATTGTCCTTACCTTCTTGCTTCCTGGGGAGGATGTATCAGGCGGTGGTGTGCTGGTAATGTTCAGTGGACTTGAACCACAGCTAGACGGTGATGATCCTCTTATCCTATTGTATGGGTAACACAGGGAATGAATCTACCAAGGGCTTTGAGACTTAGGTGCCAGAGACTTGGAGTTTCAAATGCCAATCTTAATATCAGGCATACAGTGTTTAAAAGCATGCACTTTATTTTTACAGTTTCCTCAATTTTCAACATTATTCAAATCAGCAGCAGTAAATTTTCATTTGCAGCTAGATAAAGTCTGTGGATAAGTGTCCCGGCTTGCCCAGTCTACAAACTTAAGCTCTTTCTCATGCTACCCTCCTTCTCCCTTACTTGTTCCTGTACAGCCTTCACAGAGATGGAACAAGGAAAAGGTCTTGGATACTGAGGAAAACCTCATTTTTTGCGTATTACACTTCAGTTTCTATCAGCTAAGAATGTGAGCTCAGTTCCACTCCCCTAGACTCGTTAAATGGGCTACTGCTACACAAGTATGCTGGACATGTGAAACAGTTAATATATGTATATATTTTTTATTAATAACATATTCATTATAGAACCGACAAATTCACAGACTAAATGGAGGTGGGATAGTTACAAAGAAAAGCAACTGGACATGGGAATTTTATCCTTGGCGGAGTTCCCCTGGGAAAGCTGAACAGCTTTGGAAATAGTTAACAGCTGCCAAAGAAGGACTAGAACTAACCTGGGGTCTTGAAATAAAATGAAAACTGCCTCAGATAT
Organism: Anser cygnoides; assembly: GCF_040182565.1. Taxonomy (NCBI): domain Eukaryota; kingdom Metazoa; phylum Chordata; class Aves; order Anseriformes; family Anatidae; genus Anser; species Anser cygnoides. The sequence goes on from NC_089877.1 coordinate 1,105,747, forward strand.
TCTGAATAGGTAGCTGTAGATGTCTACTTATACAATGCAATTGTATCATTATGTATTTAGTTTGAAGAAAAACCTCCTTACTTCCTTTTAAAGAACAATGCTGATTTTCTTCTTACTTCATACCATTTTCTCTCACCTGTGAATCTCCATGATCTCTTCAGCAATCATCCTCCCTATTTTTCCTGCCCCAGCTCTTGTTCCACCTGGAATGCCAGGGACAGTAGGATGGGTCCTTTTTGGGCCACCTGAAACAAGTAGGTTTCTAAAGTGAGATAAACGCTTGCACCCGTATTCCAAATAGCATTGTTATTAGGCATGCAAAGGTCCCACAGCTTGTCAGAACTACCTAAGCTTTATTTACTTTTAATTCCAACAACTGTTGAGTATCCTTAAATATATGGAAAGCTCTGACTTTGATTGAGCTATGCTGTCTCTCTTAGACATCTAGGTACACCTATTCTGACTGATCCGAATCTGGTTGTTTCAAGCACCTGGTAGTACCTCTTGTCCAGACATAGTAAAGAATAGCTCATCATAGCTGCTTTATTCTGTAGCTGAATAGGCTCATCTCCAGCCGTGTTTATTTTTTGCTTTGTGTGAAGAACTTAACACCACAGACAATACGGAATAAATCTGAGTCACCTGATGAACACAAATCAAGCCTCTGTAGGTAACTGCAAGTATCTAAGAAGGGGGAAAAAAGTGAGGTCTGAACAGTTAGAAGTCCATTGTTTCTTTACACTTGCACAAAACTGAAGAGGTAGACAGGGAGGAGCCTGATCTATTCCAAGGCATAGTAAAGAAAAGATGCCATTCTGAAAGGGGAAGAAAGCCATGTAGTATTGTTTATGCATAACAGATAATTGTCACCTTTTAGAAATTTATACTTAACAACAGCAACCTTCAGTGTCTTTTTAAAGCTCTGACCCATCAGGAGGCAAGAAGGTTCGCCTAAAAGCTCATCAAATCCTTAGCAGAACCGGAACCACTTGAAATTAAGCTTTACTCAATCAACTTTATTTTTCTGGGGACAAGAACTGTCAGTATAACAACACTGCGTGTCTGGTTTCATCTCAAAGGCAATATTGTGGCAAGAATTGAGTTTAGAACAGTTTATTTTATATTTTTTCCATTCTCAAAAGGCCTGGACACTATATTACTGCCATAACTCCCAATTTGATTACTAGCCCTCATACCAACATAGCAGCCTCTCTTCCTACCACACTGCTAACTGCTCTGTGCTTTGCTATCCTTCCTCCTCCATAGTTCACTTACTAAACCTCATTTTTCAGAAGGGAGATAACTGAAAAACCCAAGTCTCCTGAAGTTTTGCACTGTTTTGCTAAGCATTTGTATACAACTTATGAAGTAATTCCAGACAAGCACAATATCCTTGTTCTATGGCTGTAAGTGCATAGCTGATAAAAGTAGTATCTAGTAAGCAAGGTCTCTAAAAGCCATGGTTCCCAGCTCTGGAAAGTATAAGTACTATCATCATCTTTCCTCCCCAGTCCTTCATTCATGGGCTGTAATCGCATCCTCCTACTCTTCCTCAATTCAATCCTGCTCCAGTAACACTTGGTTATTAAATCAAGCTCCGTTCCACATTATGTCACACACCACCTGTTATAAAAGACATTTTAGTGATCTTCAGCAATGGTAGCAATCCCATGACAATTACTAGATGTCAGTCTTCATGTCTTGACAAAAAGTCAAACAAAGGGGAGGTGGGAGGTTATAAGCTGAACAGTTAAACTATGTTTATGATCCACAGCCACACTGAGTGGTCATGGGCATTGACCACAGAACTAGAAGGCAAACATTTGTCCTTTAAATCGCTCCTTCAGCCCTAGACTTATTTCTTGTATCTGGCTCATCCACTTCTCTTTGATCAGCTATAGACAAAGTTGGTATTTAAGTTCAACAGGACACGAACTGCATTAGCACTTCTTTTCCCTAAACCATATTATTCTTTAAGCTACTAGTAAAATTCTAAGTGCAAGACTTCAAGAAATCTGTGTTGCTAACTAGGCATGACTACTGGACTGCAAGGAAATGATTGGCAATTACCTTCTCCAGCCTGAAGCACACTGTCCATGCTATGTGGAGAAGCTGCAAGCTGTGGAAAGGCTGCATCTCCACTATCAAGTACGCTGGTGCTGTGGATTTCAAGAATTAGAAGAATCAGTGCTAAAAAGCCCTGTGGAACAGTCACTCTGCCAGTGTGTCAAAATGGAATGCTTCAGGGTTTAAGTAGCTCGTGAGTCACTGTCACCTCTGTGAAAGAAGCACTGTGACTGGCACCAAGGCTAGATAAACAACAGAAATAAAACACTATGTTACAACTCAAAAGTATGCAATGCAGAACCCAAACAGCAACTTTCTTAAGACAAATTTCTCTGAAAGTTAATTCCACTGTGAAGGCACTGCAGCTGTACAAAACCCTCGGGGGGGGGAAGTGGAGGGGAGTTCCTACCGAAGCAAAGAAATGCATCTCCCTTAAGTCCCTACAAAGATGGGCACCCCTGGTTTTCCCAAAGAAAATACTTTTATCTCTTCCAGCTTTAATAAGCACTATTTAGCCTATCTTGCAATTATTAAACTAATTTCCCTCCCCTCACATATGCAGCTCTGGGTGTTACTTGGAGAAGACACCTATTGTCATACAGAACACGTGCATGTATATATGTGAAATCTCACCTGAAAACAGTGCAAAACAATCAGTAGTTACATAAATCTACTTAGTGAGAAATACTTACGAAACAACTGTATTTGTTGAGACGATGTATTCTACTTCTTTGGTCCAAGGGTTCATGAAACTGAACCAGCGACTCCTCAATGTAATAAAAGACCCATCTTTTACTTTAAACTTATAGCAGTTAGTTGTAATTTTTTCTCTTGTCTGCAAAACTAAAACCAGACAGAAAGTGAGTAACTGTGTGGAAGAGGCAGCATGATTATATGAGCAATGTCACAGAAAACTCAATTCAGTTAATTCCTCCCTCTCATCCCTGGAGAAAAATGTTATTTCTGTAGTCAACCCCCTTACCCAATGTGAGCCTCAAATATTCACAAATAAATCCGTGGAAGTCTAAGACATTTGGCACATACTGAACAATGTTCTCAACTAAAGCATTTATAAAGATACCCAAATCTTTTACAGTTTGCATAGTTCTCTTAAATCAAAACTATTCACATTATTTTTACAAAATTTCTTTACTGAATTATTCATAATCGTACCTTGTCTATGACATTCTGCAAGATGTCCTATATCGTCTTGATGAAAATATTCATAACACGAAGTACCTAGAAGTTCCTGGGGTAAGTAAGCCAGAATGGCTGTTGCCCTTGGGAATGAGAAGGGAAAGGAGGTGGGGGAGGGAAGGAAGGTAAAGAAAAAAAAAGGAAAAAATATATATGTATATATTTTCAAGTTGAAGTATTAATGATAGCTTACTGAAACACATTCTGAAGATGGGAAAGGTACAAGTAATGCTGAAAGTTATTTTAGTGTAACAGGTGTTTCAGAAGTATTTTCTCCCCTAGTTACAATCCTTAATAGTTGGACAAAAAACAAACAACAAAAAAGCATCAAACAACAAACCATTAACCAGGCCCATACGAAAAGGTTAACAAATAGAATTTTCCTAAAGAAGCAGTAAGAGACCTACTATGCATCTGGTTTAAATCAAACAGGAGCATGAAGCAAATACAACTATTTTTTCTTTCATCAAAAGCAGACAGAAATCCAACTTGTTTTCTTCCTCATCAGAAAATTGTACAGCTAAACACACCTGCAGTACAGGAAAGTCTTGGACTCTTGATCTGACTCTCTGGTAGCATTCCAGGAGCTGTTGGCATGGATGGAGAACATCTCAAGAAACTACTGAGCCCTAGTAATTTCAGAACCTGACTTCAAGAAAGATACAGTTGAAGCAGGCGCTCCAGAGGCCAGCAACAAGAATGTCTAGAAACTACCACCTGAGGAAAGATTGAACTTAAACTCCCTTCCTACCCTCACAAGAAAGACATTTCATTACACTTGTGCCTCCCATCTAAAACGAACATTATATCTGTTCTTTTTTTTGTTCTAATCTGTTCACCAAGTTATAATGGGTTTAAACTGCAACAAAAAGGATTCAGATTTAGCATTCAGATGGAAAACAATTAAATAGAGTACACATGTCTGAATCCAAGTTGTCAACATTTTCTGAGTCATTATTTTGGAAAGACTTCAATATCCATCAGGAGAATATGTTTGATCTTTCAAAAACAGAGTTCATAAACTACCATACCTTGGCATGACAGCTTGGCACACTTTCTGAGCAACAGAAAGGCTATGAGTACTTTCAAAAGCTCCCACAGTGACCACCAGCTATAAGTACTGCTGCAGAAGGGCTGGTATTTCAAAAAGCTTGCTACCAAATTAAAAACAATAGAGAGAAAAAAAAAAAAAACAGCCACCCCAACCAGACAGACACCATTAACAAAGATTCTACTTACTGTACTTTTTCTCAAGACAATCAGCTCTATTTCCTCTCAAAGTCCACTAAAAATCAGCAGAGACCAGACACACCCCAGAAACAAATTCCAGCAGGCAGATTCTGGCAGAGTTTGGAGCCTGGGTTTTTTTTACATTGTAAGTAATTGGGCCTAAGCCACAGACTCAGTTAAACAGTCTCAGCTGGGCAGTCTCAACCCATCTTGGCAAGGAAGTGAAACAAAAACACTCCCCCGCAAACAACCCAACCCCTCCCCATTACCATCCTTCAACCACCCCTTTTCCCTTGGGAATGCCAGTTATTTTGAAGAAAGGTTCAGGTCATGTCTCTTTACTAGGTAAGAAAATTCAAGCAATTTCTTTTTCAAAGATAAAAATTAGCCTTAATAAATAAATAGATAATAAAATTGATGTTTAAAAGAAGATATCACACTGGTCCGAGTTCTCAAACCTTTTCCAAAAGTAAAGCTTATGGAAAGCTTTCTTTCTTAAAAATACGTAAGATCATATACAGAAGTATTAATTCAGCAGAGCATGTCCAAGTAGATAAATGTATATACTATCAAAGCCTAATGCAGCCTGTGCAATAACTTACCCATGTAGCATTTGCAAAAGATTGCAAACAACAAAATGCTGTAATTACAAAGTCCAGTTAAAAAATAGGACAGCATATTCTTCTGAAGATTACATATATACACATATCCCTAATGAACAGGCAGAAATGATACTTGGATTATTCTGCCTAGTAAACCATAGTTTTGGAGCTTTTGTTATTTAATCAGTAGAACCTAATAAATACACAGTAGTAGCTTTGAGCTGGGTCTCAAAGGCCAAAATAATTTGCAGTTGGGATTTAGTAAAAAGCTGAAAAGAACTTTTTTTTCAATAATACTTACACTTCTCTAAATATCACACTATCGGCAAATCAGTATTAGAATGATGTTTTGTGGAAGTTATTCCAAGTATTCTTACCTCTGATCTACAAAAACAAACTTTCCATCTATCGCATGTCGAGAAACATATTCTGTAGGTTTCACCCTGATCTCACCGTTGACCGGCTGTGGTACTACATGAGGATGCAGCCGTCCAATTGCAACAAGACAGCTTAAATTACAACCCTCATTATCTGGTTCATTATCTTCATCTAGTCCCATTTTTGTTGGTGGCCAGCTTTTTAAATAACCTGTACTATGGATAGTGCAAAAGCTTTTGCGGTCCACTGTAAGAAGAAGAAAAAAAACAAAACACAGTTAGGCCATAGATACTGTTTTTGGAGAACTCATCTCTCAGTTCTGCTAAAATACACTTCCTCTCTTACCCAGGATATTTGTGATACTGCTCACTAAGGGCTTTTTCAGCACTCCTGTTTCAATGCAGCTCATTTGAGATAAATCCATGTACAAGTTATCTCTACAAAATCATTGTTTATACTGAAACATCACATCGTTCAGACCAACATCTCTTTTGATCATCTTTAAGTAGAAATTGCATCACATCTTATTTCAGCAAAGGATGCTAATATAATGTTAATAAAGGATTGTTTGAAGAAATTATTATATTAATAAATACAACACCTTTGTCAACTTAACATGAATCTCCTACAAAAAAAAATTGGCTGGCAGAAAATGCACTGTTTGAGTGTACAGAGGATAAGTTGTGCATGGAGGTGAAGACTAAGATTCACAATGACAAGTAATACAGCCAGTATCTGAAAGAACTGATATTCCTCAGCACTGAGCAGGCCTTATAACTGTAAGAAAGGAGACTTTCACAGAAGAAATCCTTGTGCCTAACTGCATAAAGTGATTTACTCAGGGAATAGCAGTGAAGTATGATACAAGTTTAACTAATACAAAATGCATTCTCTGAAGTACTCAAAAGAAGAAACTTTCAAACATGGACAAAATATATACTCCAATATATCTGGAAGAATACACTGCAGAGGAAAAAATATCCAAACCTTAGATAACATTATGACCGAATACTTATGGTGTAGAAATACTATGTTTCTGGTACTCAGAATGCACTAAACCCAGAAATGAACTCATAATAAACTCATTTTATAAGTTGGATATCCATCCAGATATTACTTGTCAAATATGGAGCAGAAAAACAGTATGGGTAACAGCTTCTCTTTACTGGAGACATGGGCTAGAAGGTTAAGCGTGAATGTGGTATGATTGGCTTCTGAAGATGCAATAACCACACCAGAACCATCAGCACAAACTGCCAGCAACAATTTCAAGAGAGCAGAGGGGAGAATTTGGCTCTATATGTTAAATCAATGTGTTAAACAGGAAAAAATGGAAACAGTATGGAGAGAGAAAAGTAACAGACCAATACTAGTTCACATAACATCTTATGAAGAAACATTGACGCTGCTCAATAACTATAAAAACCTTAACCACTGCAAGTGAACAGTTATATACAAAAAAGCCTGACTGCCACTATATTTGATAATAAAATTCATAATCGTTACCTTTCTTCTTTGAACAGGTTGAAGGAAAATCCTTGTCTTCTACTTTCACTGAAGGTCTATTGCACTTCATCCTACAAAAGAAGGACCGTCTTGCTCCAGAACATAGTCTTGATGGCCCAGGTGTTATATCGGTTTTAACTGGGAGTCCAGCTGTAGCAAACAGAGGAAGTGAGGAAGCCTTCTTTGGTGGTAAAAAGTTAACTGAACAAATGATTACATCATACAACTAAACTGCATGATGTTTTAACTTTGTGAGGACTTGCGCAAAGTCCCAACCATTATACCCTCATTCAGAAGCTGAAGTGCTGTTTTGGAGATTTTCATTTATATGAACATGCACAGGATACTAACTGGCTCAACTGACCACATAGAATTTCTGATTACATTTTCTACCATGAGAGCACTGATGCAAGCTTGAGAACACAGGCTTCTAAATGTGAAGATTAGAAATAGATTGTAAAAGTCCACACGAGTTTTGCAATAAACATGATTTCTTAAAACATTAATGAACAGATTAAAATTAGAGAGAGATTATTTACCCATAACTAGAGCAGTACTTCATACATATAGTAGCTAGATAAACCTGTGACCCTTCAGACTGGAAGACTTTTTTTTTTTAAATCACAAAACACACCCAAAGAGCCTATATGCATGTATAGAACAGAACAGACAAAGTGACATTCCAGGACCCTCTCAACTGCAGTGTCTCTAGACAGCACATTTTTACATTGTTCTGACAATGAAGCATAGCCAGCAGGTCTATGGAGGTGATTCTCCCCCTCTGCTCTGCTCTTGGGAGACCCCACTTGGAGTGCTGTGTTCAGCTCTGGAGGCCCTGACACATGAAGGACATGGAGCTGTTGGAGTGGATCCAGAGGAGGGCCACAAGGATGATCAGAGGGCTGGAGCACCTCCCCTATGAAAACAGTCCGAGAGACATGGAATTGTTTAGCCTGAAGAAAAAAAGGCTCCGGGGACACTTTATAGAGGCCCACCAGTACTCAAAGAGGGCCTACAAGAAAGCTGGAGAGAGACTTTTGACAATGTAGTGATAGGACGAGGGGGAATGGTTTTAGACTAAAAAGGGAGATTTAGATTAAATGTTAAGAAGGAATTCTTCACCCAGAGGGCGGTGAGGCACTGGAACAGGCTGCCCAAAGGAGCTGTAGATGCCCCATCCCTGGAAGCATTCAAGGCCAGGTCAGATGGGGCTTTGAATAACCTGGTCTGGTAGGAGGTGTCCCTGCCCATGGCAGGGGGTTGAGACTGGATGGCCTTTAAGGTTCCTTCCAACCCAAACCCTTCTATGATTCTGTGATGGAAGGGGGAAAAGGTAGCAGTGACACACACAGGGACTGCAAATCCCCAAGACCTCCAATTATGTATAAGAAATCTTTCTGTCCTCAAAGAAAGAAGTTCATATGAATATGCCCTAACGATAAGCCCTGACCTTTATCGTATACTTGCAGGAGATTCTCACGTTCTTTTCTGTGGAAAAGAACTGTAGAAACATGGTACAAAAAATGCATGTCAAATCTGGAAGCCATCAACAGAGTGCTGGTACAACCAGAGTGGTAGGAAGATGCTTGGCATGCATCAGAAGCATGGGATATCAGCAAGGCCACTGATGCAGCTAGAGCTCCAGGGGAGAGTTCTCCGGGATCTGGTAGAGGATTTAAATCACATAGCAACTTTTTTCACAGCTTGCTAACTACTTCAACCACTTCTGCATGGGGATATATATAAATGAGCAGCTATAAATGTACAAAACCTTCTAGGACCCTGTAAACTTTTAACGTAAGGAAGAAAACGGTGATGCCAATGTTTTAATGTTGAGTGCCTCTGTTAAAACTAGAATTGCAGGAGGTCACCTCAAGGAGGTGCTGCAGACTGCCCTTCACACTCTAAACTGCCATTCAGTGGATAAAGTACAAGTTGTGCCCAAGTCACTTATGCCAACTTAAAAAATAAAAAAATACTAGTACTCTTAAGAATATCTGTTCTCGAAAACTTATCAGTTGGTCTATCAGAGCAGATGAGAAGACTGTAATTTGTGGTATTTATTTTTGCCCTAACTTTGTCAGAGGCATGCAGAAAAGGGGATAGAACTGGATGAGCATGTTTCATGACTAGACAAAACCATGAGCTAGAAAAACTTCAGCTGAGCCAGACAAAGCCTCTAGGCTCACTGCCCTGGAATGACCTTTCTTGGCTCCAGTTTCCAAAGTTGTTCTGGTGGCTTCTTTGCAACAGAGTCCTACCAACTTCTGATCTTGACAAGCATGAGACTTAAAAACCTGGAAATTTGCAGTTGTAAGATACCACCTTCTAATTAAGCAACACAGACTCCTGTTATGAGAGTGAATTAAACTCCCACTCATCTCAAAACATCACAGATACAGAACTACTTCAAAACACCATAATGGTCTAGAACTAAGATGCACAGTAGGAAATGATTCTAAAGACTGGATTAAAAACCTTGTAAGAAAAAGGTTAGGTCATTGCTGGAAGTGGCAAAACAAAAGAAAACAAAGTCGTCTGTCATGACTGACAGTTTTGTATAACCAAAATAATACTGTGTGTATCCTGACCACTGACTGAAGGATTAGAACAAACACTTCATGTATCAGTGGGAAAAATTAAACCTTTGATGCCTGGAAACAAAACAATACCTCATGTGAAGCCAGTTAAACTAATGCATCTATACTGCAGGGCATGCAAAAACTACAAGCTTCTACATTCAGGTATCTGTTTCATACTTTTTCTTCTGTCTCTTCCTTGGCATGACACACAAACCAAATAGCACCCCCCCAACACACTTTGCATGTTAGCCAAATATTCAAAAGTATTTTTCAAAAAGAATACTCACTTTTTGCATCTATAAGCCTTTCTCGTGGTGCAGTGTCAGAAGAGGAGAGCTGCTCCTTCACTTTGGCAATGTCTTTAGGATGAAGGTAATCAAATAAACTTTGACCAATCAAATCATTCTGCAGGGATTGAATATTTGATCAAAAATTAAAATAATCGTACAGTGTATATTCCCAATTTTAGTATCAATTACAAAGAATCCTTCTACATATAAGTCTAACCAATGAACATCAAAAATCTCAGAACCAAGATTAATTGAAAGATATCAGGATTTGAGGTTACAGTTATGTATTTTCAGTAAGAGGTTTACAGAATTAGTATGCTCAATCAACCAATAGATATTCTTGTTTCTCTTCAGTTTCATTTTGTATGCTACATGTTTTAAGTAAAAATCTTAGCTGCAAATGTTCTTTTTCAATATTTACCTGATTAGTAGGTATTTGGTACATATCTAGCTAAAGGCTAGCTGATGAAAACTTTTGAAGCTAATACAATGTTTAAAGTTGGAAAGGAAGGCAGATGTATAAATAATGATCTTCATTATTTCTGTCAATATACATTGCAAGTTACACTTCATTTTAAGAATATATTTAAAAACCTGGCTTTGGTATAACTGATTCCCAGTTTCCTTAATTTTGCTAGCAGAAACAGAAAGATAACTAAGTTGAAAAAATCATGTAAAGCTACTGGAGAAACCTCAAACTGAATTTTCTATAGTTATTTACAAGTCAAATTAGTTAACACTTTGCAAGTCCGATGTTAAGACCCTAATCAGAATGTGTCACAAACAGTGAAATAAAGTTAATACCTTTTTACCTCCTTCCTTTGAAAGGAAGCCAGCAGCAGTCTTCTTTAGCAGCATGACAGAGAAAAGCTTTCTTTGCAACGAATCTCAGCTTTCAAGGCAAACTATTCACACAAATACCCCTCCCATATAAATGTATAATAATAAAATAGCTTTCAAATCTTTTAAGGCCTAACATTACTTAAAATGGAAAAGAATACCTGACTGTAGTTGAGAATCTTGAAGACAGATTCTGAAACAAACAATATCTTCCCTCTGTCACAGCCCACAACAAAAAGAAATCCATCTGCTGCCTAATTATGAAATGAAAAAAAGTAAATTTCTAAGTTATACATCTTCATTGCATCATCATAACCTTTAAAAACACTTTGTATACAGCAGGATTTCTACACTAGGAGAACTCTTTTAACATTTAGAGATAACTGAGTCAACAGACACGATATGAAAGTACAATAAAGTTTTTTTTATGCATCTGCGAACATTTCTGGCGTCATTCTGGGCAGAATTTACAATCACTTATGTAGGAAGAAAGCATCCATATTTTGTCCAGTAATATTACAATGACGTTTAATAACGCCTGTTTTTAAATTATTATTTTAACTGCACTTATTCCGTAGTTCCTATTTCAGAAACCAAATGTAACCTGTGTATTTATCTATCTGTCTGTAGGCAAGTTGTTCCTGTTTTGAAAGTACTATTTTTCAACCACATAAAAGCATGCAGGATTAGTCCCTAACTTTATAGCTCTAAAGTCACAATGCTGCAGAAATTCAGTTCTGAATATGCTGCAATTGGACACTGCAGTTCTTCACAAATTCCACAAGCTACTAGAAGTGCTTAATTATTGACACAAGCCATATATACTCTCCACGCTATAAACATACACAGGAAGCAGCCAAACACACTAAGTCACATTACATCAGTGACCTCTAAACAAGGTGCTTGTTGTGTCATTGTATGGTAATAATCACATCAAGGTAGTCCATTGCAGAAAGTCTGTAAGAAAATTGTTTTGGTCCATTTCATGAAATAACTGAAGATTCAGATGGTTACCATCGAAATAGCAGTCTCCTCAGATCTCCCCTTAAAATCCTTCCCCCCTTAAAATCCTTCCGCTTAATTTTAGAGATGTTAGTTATCTTTAAAACCCAGAGACTTTATGCAATAGTCTTACAGATTGATACATTAATTTCTATAATTAAAACATTCTTAAGCTGAGATACAAGGCAGAAAAATACTGGTGTTTTGCTTTGGGAGAATTATATTCACAGACATTAATATGATTAAAAGCTGAAACATACCCTGAGAATAAGATGTTTTAATTCGTCATCTGATAGAAAAGCAGGCTTATAGTTGGCTTCTGTATATGGGTTTGTAGCACCTAAAGAAAACAATCCCCATATCACAAACTTAATTTGTGACACAAAGAAAAAAATACACACTTAAATGAATAATTTTAATTTGGCTCTTTTTTAAACTGTTATTCATTTCACCTGTTCTTTAAAATGAAAGTTGCTTTTTGGTTTCGTTTTACTATCACGATGAATTCTGTTGGTACTAACTCAGAAAAGAATGAAGCATTTTAGCTAAAAACACAATATTGCATTATGTAGCAACACAAACTAAATGCCTTCTGAGATGGAAGTTTTTGTTGATTTTTTTTTTTTTAACTCAAATGCTGTGCTTGATTTATGGTCTCTTCTCGGAATTAGAAACTAAAAGTAAGAGATAAAATAAAAATCTTCAAACTGTTTCTTCTCCCTAGATCCTAGTAAAACATGACAAGGTGATGTAAACAGATTGTCAGGTAGGATCTTGCAAATCAGTACTCTCATGCCATGCCATGCCAAAGACAAAACACATTCCACTGACCTTACCTAACGATGCAAAAAAAAGCCAAAAATGAGTAACCAATGAGGTATCTACTTATTAAAGAGTGATTCTTTTTATCTTATTCCCTTCATAAAGGCAAGAGAGTCAAATTAGTAACCACTGAACTGCTATAAAGTACCAACATAATTGAATGACAGTGGCAGAAAAATCTGCACCTTAACAAACTGCTAGGATAAATATGACTGGAAGATGTCTTGTGTCCTAGAAACTAGAATAGTGACCATTTCTGTAAATTACCAGCATCACTATTCTTTCTCAAAGGTGTACTTCTTGAAGGCTTAAGCTTTCCCTATCATCACAGATTGTATCCAACAACTGATTCTTACTTGGAGTTTTAGGATGCACAGAACTTTGCAACAACCCCAACTCTTCGAATCCCACATATTCCCCTTCAGGTACATGTAACAGAAGCTCAGTAAAAAGACTAAAACTGTGTTCTCAAAGGATTCTTCATTCTTTCACAGAAAGACAAAGCTATGAACACAAACGTCGTAAAACCCGTAGGAATATTATGCACACCTAAAATTTAACCTCTCTATCCAAACAAGTCCTGCACATGGCCTGCCCAAGAGCACAGATCAGTGCTACAAAAGATTCAGCGGTGGACTACATCTTAAGCCCTTTGCTCCCATGCCCCATATACGTGTGATAATCATAGAATCATAGAATTGGCCTGGGTTGAAAAGGACCTTAAAGATCATCTAGTTTCAACCCCCCTGCTCTGGGCAGGGTTGCCAACCACTAGAGCAGGCTGCCCAGAGCCGCAGCCAGCCTGGCCTTGAATGCCTCCAGGGATGGGGCATCCACAACCTCTCTGGGCAACCTGTTCCAGTGCCTCACCACCCTCTGAGTGAAAATCTTTCTCCTAATTACTAACGTAAATCTCCCCTGTCTTAGTTTAAAACCATCCCCCCTTGTCCTATCACTACCAACACACGTAAACAGCCGTTCCCCCTCCTGTTTAGATACTCCCTTCAAGTACTGGAAGGCCACAATGAGGTCTCCCCAGAGCCTTCTCTTCTCCAAGCTAAACAAGCCCAGTTCCCTCAACCTTTCTTCATAATAATCCATGGGGTTAGCTAATGGAAAATTATTCTTTTCTCACCTAGAAATTTCCCTGCTGGATCAAGGTATCAGACCATGAACCAAGCCATCTTGCAGTTGCTCAGCTGCAAGGGAGAGGGGAAAGGGAGGCCGCATCCCTTACATGGTATCTTGATGTTAAAACAAACCAGCCACAGCTCCAGATAGAAAGTACAATTGGCAGCATTTGCTTTCTCATGACTTCCTTCTCAAACTCTGGTAGCCCCCACAAACTTCTTTCTTTGTTCTAGGATGTGATGTTTTTGTATTCTTACAGCTTCCATAGGAAAAGAAAGTACTAAAGATGACAGCTAGCTGTAAAGTCAAAGGAGTTTCTAAGGAAGGGGAAACTGAACATGAAAATGAAAGGTATCCTTATTATATTTTCATTCTGTAAACAGCTCTACAAAAATAGGTAAGAGAAAAGACAAAAATGTTCATGGCTGCATCTGATGAAGGGCCTGCAGCACTATCAAATGAGAGCGTTAGGTGAAGAGTTCTGAAGAGAATTTCATCTCGAACCAGCACAGCGCAGAGGTGATGCAAGCTCAGGGCTCCAGCAGAATATGTAGCTCCAGGGAAAGAGCAGCATTCTTACATCAGTTTCATTCACGCAGGAAAAAAGCTAAACAACAGCTACAGCAGAAGACTGAGGAGATCTTTCAAATGTCACTTTTTTTTTTTAATAAAGCTCCAGAATTTAAACTCTGCTTTGCTAGAAGACTACACATTGCTCTCCTCATACTTGAGAGCATGGCAGTTTTTAAAGTAACTCTGGTGAATTTGACAGGCACTAGTCCTTTCAGTTCCCCAAATATAACTGCACCAGACAAGACTAGTGTTTTAAGCTGCTTTGGTGCTCATAGCTCATGGAAAAAAAAAATGCAACCTATGGACCTACAGCAGATTACAGTAAGATATAAATGAATGTGCAACATCACATGCTAAGTAAAGGGGAGAAGTCCTCCCAAGAGGTGTTAACTTACTTCTCTTTGACAAAGGGGCAAGGAAAGGGTAGTAAAAGCATGACTTCGGAGAAACCCCATTGTGTTCTCCTCCAGTCCTGCTCACCCCACACACACACACATTGCCCTCAATCAACTTACCACGTAATGTTTTCATATGCTGGACAGCCATTCTCAATACAGTGAGCTTATCTAGCTTTCGAGACATCGCGTTGCATGTTGGTACCAAAGATGCCAGTTCATCTATAAAACTGTTCATTTTATCTCTACGTCTTTTTTCAATTTGACTATGAGCCTCCCTAAACAAGTGAGGTGGTGAGGAAAACAGAAAAACATTAAACCATATTAAAAAAATAATAATCCCCAAATCCTGTGTAACAACAACACAAAATAATCTCCCCCTGATAATTTAATCACCCTAAAAAAAAGTACATACAGACTTTATCAGACATTATATGATCACTACTTGGGACGGTGACATTTACAAGCAATAGGCAAGGCTGCAGCACTTGGCTCTAGTTTACCAACTATAGATATTGTTGGCCATATAGTACACTGAATCCTCAGTTCTGAGCAATCCATGAAACAGCACAAAATTGTCTGGAGACTTCTCCTGCTGAACAACACTTTTGTTGTTGTTGTTCCTAGCACTGAAACACATCAGGAAATCATAGAGGTTACAGATAAAGAAATATATAAAGTGTATATACCAATGGATAAAGCATTCAATTAAGTATGTGTAATCAGCATACTGTATGAATGTACTAGTATTTAAAACTACCTTTTGCTGTGGCAATATAAAGCTTCTAATCATCCTATAGTTTTCCATTTCCAAGTATTTGAGATACCTCTGAACTAAACTCCTCCTACCCAGGAAAACTGATGATAAACACTAAATGATTTCATTTTTGTTTTTGTGTTTTCACATATTACAGTTCCTATTAACACTTTTACAACCCACTACGGAGTTTGAAAGAAACAAGATTAGGAATGTAAGATTATAAGAAACATGTGCAGGCTTCAATTTCCATGTTAACATTAACAAGAAGTAACTAAAGCAAAAGTTACCTACCAAATCAGCATTTTCACAAAATTGGAACATGCAGTTTATACATGAAAAAAATGATAAGGTAAAGATAAAGAGAAACAAGAAAAGGTCAAAACTAGAAAAAACAACTTTCAAGGTAAAGCACAGCCACGTATTTCATATATGGCAAAAGGCAAAATATCAATTCTTTTCAGCATACTTGTTGAGAGTATTACCTTGCATTTTTTATTCTGCCTTGCTGGTCTGTATACTCCAATCTGTTAAGAAATTATATCATAAAATTACAGTACTGAAAACAATTTTTAATGCATCTTATATATCTACTGATCTTCATTAAAATAATTTTTAAAATTTAAATATTTAATCTTTTATCAGAAAATACCATTATCTATTATACTGTAGTAAGGCTCAAAGCACTGGATTGGATTTTTTTTTGTCCACTTCAATTTGTTCAAGAATCTTACACCTTTGTCCCAAAATAGAAACAGTTTGAAACACTTGACCAAACTGACACTGAAAAGAGATCATACGTCAGTACTGTAGAGCTAACATTTTAGTGACTGTATCTAATAGTACCTGCCATGTGGGTCATCTTTATCTGTATCCATACCTTCCCTGCAGAAACAGAATAAAGCAATATATCACAAATTAAGCAGGATTAACAAGGCTGTTATCAAACTACCATAAAATTAGAATAAAGTGTTCCTGTCACCTTTAAATCTTGAAAACAAAAAGAAGAATTTAAAAGTAAGAAACTGGAAGAACTACAGAAGTTCTGCATTTTCCGTGATATTAAAACATTTTCTTAAAATCAGTTGCATTTCCTTTGATGCAAGCAAAACGGCACGGTTTGATAGGTTTGACAGTAAAACATGCTGCAGTTCAAGTCATCATCTGCTACAGAAATATTTTTCAGTTAACTAGAGGGAAAAAAAACCCAAAGGACATATGAAAGCAGATGTTTTTTATGCCTTCATCAGATGTAGGGCTACTAACTTGCATTTAGTACAGTTAAAAGTTCAAACACTGGCAGTTATCAAAGCACCTACCATAGAATTAACAAATTTCCCTGAATTAATTTGTGACTGCGCATTCTACACCTCAGTGTGGCTTACAGTAGTTGATTTTGAGATAGGATATGGTAATAATCTAGACCAACATAATGCACTGTAACATTGGAAATGGTCAAATGCACGGAGTGGATGGGAGACTGTATAAAACTAAGCAGACGTATTTTAAATGAATACAACTTGCAGTGTATGTGACTGACTTTTGTGTCAACATCAGAAAAAAAAAAATCTAAGGAAAAGAGAAAGGATCCTCCTTGTTACATTTTAGTATTGTAACTATGTACAGAAATAAGTAGGAGAGGAAAGTGTAAGTCTTCACAGCAGTATCTGGAAATAAAATGGAGAATGCTTAAGTCTACAGGACTGTTAGACAAAAGAATTAGGAAGAGAATGTTTTGATACAGATAAATCCGTACAACTGTGCTTAAATGGACACTCTTAAGCCTGCCTTAGTCTGGTTTAATTTTTACCTGAAAATCTTAGGTAAAGGGGAGGGAAGGCGAGGAGAAGCATCAAGCATCTTTTTCAAGTGAAACCAATTATTGAAATATTTATACTTACTCAAAAGGAAAGCCATCAAGTCTGAAAAGAAAGAGAAATTAAATATACCATATATGGGAAATAATAATAACGTCTTTCATTTTCTACTGAAATGCTCAAGCTAATTTATATTCTATTTGCAATGAAAAAGCACAATGAAAACAAAGACAGTAGTAGTGACTGTATTTTAAGGAGACAAGTTCGTCCAAATTAATCTATTTCCTCATAGAATAACTCTGCTTTTTAAGAAAAGCTAACATAGTCCATTGTGCTTAATGTGAAATATTAGTAAAACAACTAACTTAAATTATGTCTACTATGCAAATCATTGAGATACTGTTTCATAACCAGAAACAAAAGATCTGTGCTTTATGCACGTTGTCCTTGCAGTTAGATAAATGGAGTTTCAGAGGACTCCAAGGTCAGGAATAAAAAAAAATACCAATATGTATCCCAAGTTTCTCAGGTTTTAATTCTGCCCAACATAACAGATGAACATTTTGTTTTAGTCAGTACTGAAGTCCGAATTCTGAACTTTATACAAACTTTATTGTATCAAAAGGAAAACGAGGAATTTCTAACATGCAAGTTAACTGCTGGCATCACTTTAAGACTGCAGAGTCTTCTGAAATACCACTGAGCTTTAACATGCTGAGAGGCTACATTTTATAAAAGCCTTATGAAATATCTTCTCATATTAGCCATTGATACAGTACTTATTCCCATTCAATATTGGACATTGGCATTCTTAAAAATGAACATGGCATTTTTTCATGTATTATTCACTGCACCTCTTAATTAGTCATCTTTGTGATTAGTTTTTAAAGAAGTTGGAATAATGCTTAAGGTTTTATTCATCTCTCAACATTTGAGTTACTGACTTCGTCAATGGCTCTGAGCACTTCTGATGCTCACAAAGAAATAGCATGTGGGTCTAGAACAGGACTTAGAAACGAGGCATCAGTTATCCACTAATGATGCCACTTTTAGTTACAGGATGCTTGTGACAAAATCCTTTTTAGTCTTGGAGAAACACCGAAAATAAAATGTGAAAGAGGTATTTCCACCAGGTAGAGGGTAATTTACAAAAGCATCAGGATAATTTAGTTTCTTATAAAATATTATTTCAAAATTTAACACTACTGCCAAGAAAAGAAATTGTTTATAGACCTGTGCATGAAGTCTTGGATTCCAGCAAGTGACTAGAACACTCTGTAGTGGAAAACAGCTAACCTTTGCTGAAGTGACAGCAATAGGTTGGGCAGGAATTTCCCTGGAGGAGTAGCAGCAGACAGAACTGAAAAGAAGTTGCTAGAAAGCTGAGAGAACAGCTGACCAACAAGCTTTTTTGTACTTGAGAGGTGAATGAAGAACCACACTAAAACAGTCAGGTTCTTCCTTACGCCCATCGTTCTCTGGTAAGCGAAGCATAGAACTGGACACACACCATTTATATAAAAATAAACATAAATCATTAACAGGCAGCAAAAGCTGAACAGTGATTTCTGACCAATATTTATAGATTCATACACATAGAGAGAGGGAATTCTACCTTAGGTTCTACTTAAAAATAGGAATATTTACTAACTACCATTTCCTTTGCAACACAACATGAACTGCAGTACGATGACAGCTGTCGTAAACTGATTTTACTTAGGACTCAAGGAAACAGTATTTCACATATTTAATAGGAATTATTAAATATTAAAGGAATTGCCAAGTATCAGAAGGCCCACAATGAAAAATCTGTGTCAAGAAAAAAAAAAAAGACTCCATAGTTGTGTTAATAATGGATATGGCCCATTCACAAGTTACCCTGCAGCTAGAATCTGTAAAGTTACGATACATACGAAAGTTGCACAGTGATTTAGAGTAAGGATGTTGGTCTTGGTGTACCTACCACAGAAGACATTACACAGTTGGAAATTTGGCAGACATTACTACAACCTTCACTATTCTAAAGCACAGGTGGTATGATTTCTTTGTGTTTCAAATACCTGCCCTAAGACAGAAGGTATGGCTTGGATGATGCTTCTAAGCAAGAATAAGAGAAGCAGCTTTCTTGAAACAAAACCACGTTCTACCACTGATTCAGGAGAAAATAATTTTTTATTTTGCCAGGAATAATAGTTTACAATCAGGGACCAACATAAGATTAAATCAGTTGATTAAGGAAAAGGCTGATCTACTGCAGCAAACCAGAGACTACCCAGATTCATATTCAACTGGGAGACCAAAATCAGGCAAAGACTGGCAGCACACTGACAGGAAGCAACAAACAGGCAAAAAATAGGTGAAGAGAAGGAACTATTCCTAGTTTTGCTTCTGCTTCTTAATTATTAGCATCCTTCCTGTTAGTGAGACATTCTATTTGCTATATAAGTGATCTATATCATCAACATTCACGTTGTCCACTTCGTCAGTATTAATTTTTTTCCCCTCATTAGGCAAAGGTTTCTTTCTTCAGCCATACCTCATTTGATAGCCCTCAATTTTAGCTGCACTAAGGCGAAGGCCATATTTTTATTACTAAATATGGAACTTTCCTTTTAGTCCACAGTAGCTTTTTTCTTCTTTACAGCCTTTACAACAGGTTGTCAAGAAAAGGTTATTTAAAAAATGTCATAAATATCTCTATTGTCTCCCCCACTGTATTGTTCTGTTGCAACCTCTTTTCAGAAGGGTTAAATCAAGAGAAATTCAACTTACTGATAATCAGTAGAGCTTCCCTTCCTTTTCCTATTACAATCCACTCCTGAAGTGCTAAGGGAACTGGAGATCAAGTCAGCAGGGTCCGGTGACATAAAATCACTAATGGTAGAAGAAATGTCCATCCTTTGGTCTGCCATTGGATTGTCTAACGTTATCAAAAAGACAAATGCCACCACATAATAGAACCAGAAATGTACATATTTTTAATACACAGAACAAATCTCAAATTTAGTATAAGCTTAAAAATTAGCTTAGAATTGCAAAAATTACAATTCCATTATTTGCATTTGTCATAAAACAGACATAGGCTATTTCTCTTTTTTCAGCTACTTGTGTATTAAATATTACATACAAGCCACGACCATTCTCAAAACACATTAAAGTTATTTTACAGAATTGTCAAAATGACTTAACTAAACCAGGTTTACTGCTATCTTAACTGGAGGGCAACTGCTGCTACCTAATGTAAGTGAAGGCTAAGTTCTGTCTGTCTTTTGCTTAGTGGGAACACTAATTTTACCACGTCTCTCTTTCATTTGAGGATCGTATTCTCGAAGTTCATAAGGTTTGACAGTTCTACCTCCCTTGGATTTTATGGAACAGAATTCAAAAGATTTCCACAGAAAATAAACAAATTAAATGAATAACTCCATCAAAGCAGAATCCATAAATGAAAAAAAACTAATAATCCAGTGATGGTCTAAGATGACTAGTTAAAGGTACAAAAGAATTCAATTAGCTTTTTTCATCTAAGAGATACACATTTTAATCCTCTAGACTGCAAATCTAATACTGTTGGAAGAAACACTGTAAAGCTTATCCATTACTAAATGCCATCAATTGTAAAACAAAAGAGATTTTACCTGAAAGCTTGTCTTGGAAGCCCAGATCCACCTGAGGGAGGAAGATGATGCTCAGCCTGAAGCAGTTGACCACCTCAAAACATTTTCATGCCTCATAGTCTGTTTAGTCAAGTACTTTCAAAAACCTGAATGGGAAGAAAAGCAGCAAGCATTGTTTTAGACACCGTTGACAGCAGCAAATATGTTTTAAATGAGAAAAAAAATCTGAGCTACACAATGGTTGTATTTTGATTTCCCTATAATATATAGAAGCTTCATCTATCATCAAAAGGGTTAAATGTTGGGATGTGCAGACCAAGTGCTGCAATAGAAGGAACCTCTTCAGCATCGCTTCCCTTTGGGCTCTCTTTATTACTCTTTGCTTCTTGCAGCTAATCACATAAAACCCCTCCACTCACAATGATCAGATTTGAACATATTTGATGTCACATGCTAGCAGAATGAGTCAAATTGCTGTTACAGTACACAGAAAGACCTCCTGGTTGCCTTACTTTTAAGGTGGCCATAGCAATAAGATTGGGCTGGGCTTACTATTTTATTTTCCCTTGCAACAGCACTTGCCACTTTCAAAGGAAAGAAGGGTTAAACTTATTGTTATGTTCTGCATGTTTCAAGTTTTATTTAAAATTCACACCCCATACTGGAAACTCAAGTTGTAACTCTGTCTCCTAACTACACTGTATATCTAGTGGATGGCATGCAGATGAATGTTCTTCCTTCCGTGAAACTTAATTTTCAGCAAAACTTCTATGTGAGACTTGAAAAACATCTCAGGACTGCCTCTTGCAAGATCTTTTAAAGTCTTCTGGATATGCTCTTTTCTGGTTAACATATCTGTGATCATTGTGTCTGCCTTTCCAATCTGTGATGCCAGCAGAACTTCCCAAGCACACAGATCAGCAAGCTCCCATGACACTTTCAAAAGTTCTCAAGTCTAAAATGCCAGTATTCTGTCCATGTGGCCACATTATAACCAAATCTACTGAATCCCACATACAGACATGCTAAGAGTTAGAAACTAAAGAAACCCCACAAAATCCAAAGTCAATAGTATAGTTTTCTTCAGCTCTGCCAGAATAGCAAATGCAGAACTTGTTTCAGTAAGTTTAACTTATTTGACTCACTGGTCCTATTACAGTAATGACAGTCAGGATCAAGGTGCTTAAATCTAAGGTCAGGCGAGTCATCACCTTAATACCACCAACGTGCGAACACAGAATCATTGCTGCGCTACAAGCAGACCTTCCAAATTGCTTTTGAGGGCTCACCATGCACCTCACTGGACAGCTGCTCTGCGGTCCCTTCTCATAAATGAAAAAGGAGTCAGGTGTTTATGAGTGTGTGGACATCCTGGTCCAGGCAAGTTGGGAGCACCAGAAAGTCATGGACAAAAGCTAAAGCAACACAAATGTTAATCAAATTGTGAGTTGCCATTGACTCCATAGCCACAATTGACTTTACAAGAAGGCTTTCGTGCACACTAATACAGCTACTTGTAGACCAGACCTTACTTTCACCTTCTATCAGCCCTTTCCTAGTTGTCTACTTTATCTCTGCTACTCAAGCAGCCCAACAAAGTACAAACTTGATTATGTTACTGTGGTTTATGAGATTACTGCAGATTAATTTACAACCCTCCAGTTAAGCCACAGTCACTGCCCATTTCTCTGCTCTTGATTCAGATGCAAAAACATTATCCTTGACCTCAGCTGATGTGTAGAAGTTAGTTACAGCTATACTTCGTATGGCCTGTGGCTAAGTGGAACAAATAAAGTGATAAAAGTACTATGACACCAAACTACTTCTTATGCTGTCCAATTACTGTACATCCATGATTCAGTCTTGGAACCTAATCTAAAACCCTGAGCACTGTATAATGCACCTACTAGAAACTTCTGACCACCTCCATATGCAAGCATACTTGTTGAACTCACATTTTACCGCATAATATAATTTCATTGATCACTTAGGAAGACCTCAGACAGCAGGGTGGGATGTGCTGGAATTAAGAAGGATAGCGAAAAAATAGATTTAACACAGTTCTTTCCTTCCATAGAATGCCTGCGACAGCCAGCGTTTCAGACTCAAAATCAGAACACTGCACAAGTCGTCGGTGTGCTGTAATGCAAAACAAATTTGCTTTGTTCTTCATCTCAAAACATAACTTTCAAAGCAGTTTAAAAAAATGAAGTATCCATTCAACTCTGCTGCTCTTTTAAATTGTATAAACAATTGAACAATTGCCTATATTTGACAGTTTCAAAGCAGCTCCTTTAAGTGTCTTGACCATTTAAGCAGTACAAAACTACATGAAAAGAAATTGAGAATTCTGCTTTTTAAAGTCAGCCCTTTTTCTGCCATTTCCCAAATGCTCATCCCAGTTCTAACAACCACAGTCGTACATTTCCGCATTATGGGAATTATGAATCATACATGTCTCTTGAAATGAGGTTTAAAGTTAAAAAGCGTCAACACAATGATCAGAGCAAAAATCGGTATGCCCTGCTGTAATAAACAGTGAACAGTTCAGATAAATATGCTATTGCAAGGGTTTCTTAAAATTCTCAAAAAGGGAATATTTTAGTAGCTTTTCAGCCTCAAGCTGCTAGTTCTTCAATGGCTCAAAAAATCCCCTATGAAAAGCAACACAATAATTACCCATACATACAAGCAAAGCCCAAATCTTCCATTTACGAACCTTACCCTCTTGCCAAAGTACTCCAAGAACCTACTTGAAAAAATGCCATGTAGGCCACTTCCTGATTAAATTCCCCCGAAAATGAGAATCAAATGATATTTTGTCATTGAATTGCATGACAATATCTCTTTGCAGCCTATTTGGGACTGCTTCCTTCAGGGTTCCCTTCCCTTGCATCCAATCTCGTTCTCTAACCCCCTGTAACAAGGCTCATGAGTCAATAGAAACAAATCTTTCTCTTCATCCCTTCAAAACGAAAAAAAAAGTTAGCTGTCACATGACTACCTTAATCATGTAGGAAAGCTGATCACGAGTACATAAACACCTCTGAGCAAATCAAGGTCAGAACTAAAGTAGGTCAACCAAGTCTGCCAAGCACCCACCCAGGAGTCAAGACCTCTTTACGCAAGCACCACCAGTTTCAACTACCCCCAGGCAAGAGTCAGCTATCTCCAGCATAAAATACAGACTTATTTTAAAAGAAATGTAATTCATAACTTTATGAATCAGAAGTGTGTCATTTCTTAAAGCATGATTTTGCAACAATAGAGGAAAACTGTGGTGTGGTTTCCTTAGGAAATAATTAAAAATATGGTCATCATCCCTGTGTGTAATGACTCAAACCAAAAACAGATAGCTACAGAAAGAAATTTTTTTTCTTCCCCTCACAGCAATACTCCATCTCAGAAGTAACTGTCACAGCATGAAGGAGTAAGAAACAGAACAGGATCACTTACCTCCGCTGTCTGTATTTCTCCAAGACGTGCTGTGGGTGTACGTGTACTCCAGATGTGCACACACTGACTAATCGGGGAAGATTTCTGCTCAGCAGCACAAGAACTGCAAGTGCCCCGTGATGATTTCAAGATGCATACAGGCACACAGGGGCATGGCTGCTGCAAGTGACAAGCAGTTCCTACTTCAGAATCTTTATTAGAAAATAGTCTGTGTGAATCAAAGGAAGATCTTTGAACTAAAGCAGTGGTATTTTCATTTTCCTTCAGTAGTTAAGGATCAGCAGCAAGAATACCTCATATTTGTCCAACATATTGATGCTGTTTTGTTTTAGTGACACATTTGTGTTCCTCGAACTCCCTAATATTATTTGCAGGAACACTCTGTACTCCCAGATGATAAAATGCCCCATGGCATCATCTCGTGTGCAGATGTAGCTTGCAGTGCTCTCTCGAGCAAAGAAGTGATTTTACTGTTTTGCTTGTTGAGGTCATCTTTTTTCCACTCACCCACTCAACACCGCATTCACCAAACTCTGGCAGCCCACAAGCCACATCTGAATTTTGGAGCTCTTCCCTACCCAAGCTCTTTGCAAAGACCAGAAGCTCATGTTTCCACTCCATCCGTAACCATGCTCGCAAAGCAGCAGTGATCAAGCAGCCTCCTGTATCTCTCACGTTAGCAGGTGCTGCTACCCAGCCCTGCACGAGATGGGCTGCACGAGCAGCCTTCAGCTGCTCAAGAGACTTACTGTTCAAACAGATGCTCCCTGTCTTTCCCAAGGAAAAAGCAGCAGGCTGGAGGGAGGCATCCCATGAAATTAAACCAGCTACAAGATGAATCATTTTGACCTAAGGAAAAAAGTCTACACAGAAGAAAAAGTCTACAGGCAAAAAACACCATCTTTCAGCTTTAGGCGGTGAATTGAAAGGCAGTTTAAACAGATCTCAATAGATCAATACAGTGTCCACATGCACTCCCAACCAAATCCAGGTTTGTTCATCGCTAGTATCTATGAGAAAAGACAGTCACACCATCACATCACCCTAGGAGTTTTCTAGACTGTCATAGTGGTGACAGCGCCATAGGACAATACTCTGAATTTTATCTTATTCATAGAAGCACCTGGACTTTCAGTTCAAGAGAGGCCTCAGATCCCATCTCTCCTTGTTTAAAAGGGGAAGAGCTGAAAGCTTTTACTTCCAGCTATTTTGTCAAAAGACTTCTCTGTTGCTCCAAAACCTAGAAGTTGTAACTAAAATAATTTTCTGTTGTGCTTGAAGTTCAGAACTGGACCCAGGGCCACAGTAGTGTCTCACCAATACTGAGTAAGGTGGAAGGATCACTACCCTCAGCCTGCTGCTAACAGTCTTCCTAACACAGCCCAGGAGGCTGGTAGCCTTCTTTTTCATAACTTTCCATGACTGCTGGCTCAACTGGGTGTCCCCCAGGACTTCCAAGATCTTTTCTGGCAAGCCGGCCAGCCCTTAGTCTGCACTGGTGCACAGGGTTTTTCCTCTCCAGGTACAGGACTTGGCATCTCCCTTTGCTGAACTTCATAAAGTTCACGTCAACCCATTTCTCCAGCCTGCCAAGTTCCCTGTGATTGGTAGCGCTCCGACGGGGCTTATCAGTCACTCCTTCCTTTCTTGTACTGTCTGCACCTGTAGGTATGAAGCTTCAGACAGCACAGAAAAAAAAGGAAAACAAAAAACGCAAAAAAAAAAAACAGGAATCTAGTTCGTGTTCTTCTCTAAGTGAAACAGACAAGCACCTGCTTTGAGGCTGATGGAGTCCCAGTGGAAGGCCTTTCTGTTGCAAATCACGGAATCACAGAATTGTAGGGGTTGGAAGGGACCTCGAGAGGTCATCGGGTCCAACCCCCCTGCCAAAGCAGGTTCCATAGAGCAGGTTTCGCAGGTAGGCGTCCAGACGGGCCTTGAATATCTCCAGAGAAGGAAACTTCACAACCTCCCTGGGCAGCCTGTTCCAGTGCTCCGTCACCCTTGCCATGAAGAAATTCTTTCGCATGTTGGTGCGGAACTTCCTGTGATCCATTTTGTGGCCACTGCCCCTTGTCCTGTCCCCACAAACCACTGAAAAGAGGCTGGCCAAATCCCGCTGTCTCCCACACTTCAGGTATTTATAAACATTGATAAGATCCCCTCTCAGTCTTCTTTTCTCAAGGCTGAACAGCCCCAGGTCTCTCAGTCTTTCCTCATAAATACGGACCATCTTCACAGCAGAAAAAAAAAAAAAAATTGAACAAAACCAAAGCCAACCCATGCCCCTTCCAGGAATCAAACCTGTTCAGACTGAAAGGGGTCTGTCTATGCTATGGCTGAAGTATTTTTCTCCGCAATAGCTTTGTAGTGACATAGCCAAATGTCTAGCATACAACCCTACACAACAGCCGCTAGGCCTGGAGCCTGTATCCCTGTCAGAAGCAGGCCCCGACTGACATCCAGCAGATGCTCAGCCACAGGAGGTTTCATTTCCTCGCATGCAGCCACCTGCTACCCTACCTGTTCAGAGAATCACAGCTAAAAGAGTGTTACAGCACGGCTTGCTAGTTTGCAGTTATCACCAAAAGCTTCATCTAGTGTAAGCCTTCGGATGCCTTGTTGCAACAGGTCCTGCTCACCGAAACAGTGTGAAGTGTGACTTCACTGGACATGGACTCAGCTACAAAAAACAGTTATTTGGAGAACAGCTGCTTGCAGGAAAATGGCTGAGCTTGATATCAAGCATTTTGATTTTTTTTTAAACGACAACAAAAAAAACTTTAAGATAATACCATAGACATTTTGTTCAGCATAGCACCCCAAAATTTCTGTAGTGTAAGTTACAGAATAAAATAGTTTTATCTTTAAAAACAGGGCCTACCAGTGTTAAATGCTGATAAAGCAAGCTCACAAAAATCTGTATTAAGATGTAGTATTTAATCTTAATTTATTCCAGTCCTTCAAAAGATTTTATGCCGGTGTGGGAAGCAACAAAGTATTATATTTTCAACATTACAGGGGGGAAAATGAAAAAAAAACACTAAAATTAATGGACAACAGAAGCTTTAAGTCCTCTGTGCCAGATATCTGATTCTATTTAATGTCCAGATTTATTACTCTGCTAGTAGTGATACACCCATACACAGTTAAAATATAAAAATCGATCCCCTCAACTACACAAATATAAACTTCGCTGAATTGTCAGTGTTACCACGCTAGGTACTCACTCCAGTGAACGTAATCCTCATTTTTAACAACCCTAAGCCACCCAAGGGATTGAGTGGCTGAAAGACAGCAAGAAATCTATCCTACCCAGTAGGTTAATCAATTATCCAGAATAAATATGGTTTAAGTAACAGCCTTATCAAAGCTATTGGTGACCTCTGTATTAGTTTATGTACTTCCAGTGTGTTTTGATTGGAACCCTTAAGGGGGAAAAAAAAACTAAACACACCAAACAATCTCTCAACTGAGGAGGCAGTTCCTCTGTGAAGTCTACCAAATCATACACATTGCTTCTGAACTGTCAACAAAATGTCTTATCTTGTGCTGCAGTGTGCAGTCAACTTCAAAGCAGAAATTAAAAAAAAAATCTTCCTTAGGAGGACAGTACACAACCCAGACTGACATTTCCAGAGCAGAAGAAGCATATGAGAAAAGTAGGTAAGCTACTTAACTCACTCCTTGTGTTCCCACAACTTACAAATCAGCGCATTGTTAATGCACAACTGGCAATGCCTGCTTTGCATTTGCACTCTAAAAGATGCAGCTTTCTGTTTCCAGATTTCATCTTACTCCTACAGATGAGAACCGGCTTATTGCAGAGAGATGCTTCAGGTACAAGTTTTAAGGATATCTGCACCCTCCAGTTATCCAAACTGAATAAGCTAAGTTTCACACAGTTAAATACAAGTCTTCTAATTTAGAGCTTAATAATGTCGCGAAGCCTGATTGTTTGTTTTAACTATTACGATGACCATGATATGCTCTGGGTGAGTTTAAGATTTCCTTGCTGTGGCTCAGTGAAGCTCCTGTATCCTCACATTTTGGCAAGTATTCTGCCTGCAGTGCATCATCATCAAAGTTGTCTTTCAATGACAATAAAACAAAATCCTCACACAAAGTTCTATGAAATGTGTTTTCTAAAGTGTCTCCATTTGAAGTATCAGTCTTCTAACACACTTTCTTATTTACTTAAAGGGCAGAAACTGTATGTATGTCAGACACCTAATACTGACACCCAGTCTGATCTGTGGTATAGCATACCACAAAACCCATTCTAGGATTTCTTCCTCAAGCTTTTAACTTCGGCGTGTGCTTTAATATAGCTTGCAATATGATGCCTTGATTTAAAGACTCAAGTGAGAACAAACTTCAGCTCAATCCACTACTCTTTTTTTCCACTGGCAAAGCACTATTTTAGTACTCTGTTAGCTACCCCAGCTTCAGATCTCAGAATCTGTCCTCGTGCTTTCGTCAGGTTTTTATTTTCTTGTCCCCTCCTCATACTGGAGAACTGTATGCAAAAAAACTCAACAACACAGTCAAGCTCTGGTGTGTCTAATACTACCTATGTAATATCTCCTCACTTGACTCTTCAAGTTTTTGCATTCAGGGATGTCATCCATTTGTCAGTTTAACAGGCTGAGCCACTACACACTACTTCTATTCTGCATTAAGGTGACAAACCTAGTTTCCTGGATCTTCCTTTGGTTCAGATCACCTGTTCTGAACACCGTCAGACATACTGCATACAGTTGATTCTGTTTTCTAGTCACATTATTACTACAACAAACCCAAACACATTTGGCACGCGTGAGACCTTTCATTCAGAGACCTACTGCCAAGCACATTGTAACTAATAGAAAACAGGTTGAAAACAGAGTTTGTATCTTCAGGGAACAAAGCATGGAAACAAAAGGGCAAAAATATCACTAAAAGGAGTGTAGGTATGGGTTATATTTATACCTTACACTTTCACTTCCAGGTTTTCACAGTCCCTTTGGTCCTGTTAAATTCCATCTCTGGCTGGAAGAAGCAGTCCCTGCTCTCAGCACAAAGAAAATTTGACAGGCTGTCAGTTTCCCTTTGGTCCTAAAGAAAGCCTTGGGAAAAGCAAGATATTTTCAGCCTGCCTGGAACCAAGCTGAGGGTATTCCCCACCCAACTGTTTCCTCTAGCAAGCATATCTCTGTGAGGTTTATTTTTCCCCACTGGTTTATCAAAAGTTCTTTTTAACTTAACTTTACACAAAATGAGCTGTCAAACACATATGCACCAGACCCATATGAACACCAGTAGTTCCTTCTTCTGACTACTTCAGTACTACATTAGAGGCTCAGCTTCATTTTTATTCTCCCACTACTTTTTGGGCAGAAAGACATCACAGCTTTTTTGTTAAGTATATGAGTAGGTAGTCTCCAAAAGAAAAAAAAAAAACAACTGCAGGAGAACATACAATGACAGCTTACCAAGTGTTACGTTAACAAGGTTTGTGTGTGGAAATGCAGAAATTTACAACTTATAATTATTTACAAACTCCAAGTTTTAAGAAAACAACCCTCCCCATGCGCGCACACATTCATGCAAGTAGCCCCAGCTACTTACTACTTGTCCATATATCTTGATTCCCTTTGACTTATGTGGAGCAACAATAAGCTTATCATTTATATTAGTGTTTAACAATTTCATTTCCCGTACTCACGCAATTTACCACTGAAATCCATACCCAAATAGTAAAAACTGAGACACTGCGACAATTCAGCACCTGAATGTAAGACACAAGCATCAAGAAAGAAAAGATACACATACCATTTTCAGACTTGCTCAATATTTCAAAAACAACAGCCTCTCCCATTCCTGAAATCCCATTTTTTAAATGAGTGATCTGCCTCTAATGCTAAGAAAGGCAGCACTTCAAAGTTATGACAGCTCATACTGAGGCATTATCTGATACTCTGCTCTTCAGAGAGATTCACAAAAAGCAGCTGCAAAGTGCAGCACCAGTGAACACTGAGAAGTAGGGCAAGTTCCCAGCACTTCCCTAGGGTCTGCACTGATACTTATGCAGAGCATTACGAGAAGAATTGCTGTGGCTGAAGACAAGCCAACCAGTTGCCCAGCCAACAGTAGTATTGCCACAGGACAGGGCAAGCACAACTTCAGGACACCTCCTTTAGGCCCTATACTTCCACAGGATTCAAGTGACTGTGAAACCAAAATGA
Organism: Anser cygnoides; assembly: GCF_040182565.1. Lineage (NCBI taxonomy): Eukaryota > Metazoa > Chordata > Aves > Anseriformes > Anatidae > Anser > Anser cygnoides. Next base: position 1,136,236 of record NC_089877.1, read on the forward strand.
CTATTAAGAGAAGTCCTTTAACAGGACATTAAAAATAAAGTTAGATGTGTCATCATGTCAAATACTGAATGCAATAGGTGATACACTCTTGGCTTCTTCCACCTCTCTGCAGCACCAGCTTTTTACGTTCCCTTCTCTCTTATTGGGATGAACTGGAACTTCTGTGCAGTGGGATGCATCTCCAAAGCGAGCCCCAAGTACCCCACAATGCGCATTTCACTAAAGCCAACACCCAAAAAAGTCTGGCTTGTCAGGCTTCATAAATCACAGTATTCAATGAAAGACTCAGAGGAGCAAAACAAGTGATAGTCTAGGGAGAAACCAAGCAGAATATTTCTTGTCTTTCACAATGATGTCCAGAATGGTATGTACCTCATCAAATCTGCATGGCTTTGGAAAGTTGTATTTGTCTAGCTCAGGATAAGCATCACATACCGAAAACTTCACAGCAGCTTTACAGAATAGACAAATATTGTCTCCCTTCCCCCAGATTTCCTTCCAGTGCTCTAGCACAGACTTTGCACAGTCCCCAGAGCCTGTCTGCACACTGTGTCCAACCAATCTGCTCATCTGGCTGAGTAACAACTTGACAGAAAGCACAGTCTTCTGTGAGGTTAGCAAGCTGGACCATCCTACAGAAAGGTCAGATGATACCCAGAAGTACCACAAAGGAAGGGGGTGAGACATGCCAGGAGATAGGATGAAGAACTGTCCCCTTCAACGGCAGTGAATTAAAATATCCCTGTTACATCCTTCAACTGCTCTTGCAGCTTACTCACAGCAGGATTTGTTTTCACATGCAAATCCCCACATGGTTTAAGTAAGGCAAGGTGTGCTGATCTCTTCTACTAATCCACACCTGCACTGTGACATTTTCTCTGCTTCAGGAACTTGTTCTATTGTGAATGACAACTTATGAATATATAGGCTTGCTAGAGGAGGCTTTCTATCCGCTCTGTGTTCATTGCTTCAGTGTGAGCATGAATTTTATTTTCCTGTGAAAGGCATAAAGCAATAGGAAAGCCCTTGACAGAAAATGCTGATGAACCATGTTCCTTTTTTTGTATGTCTATACATTAATGCTGATGTTGAAAAGAAGCAAATTTCCAAAGCAGTGACATTCACTTGCCAGAGATACATCTAAGACTTGTATTTTTCCAGGCAGGATTTTAAGACTATGGTTTCTATTTGAAATTAACAGTCAAGTTTGAATGTGTCCTTTTACATTACATGCAGAACTGAAAAAGCATTTTAAAATTGCTGTTATATTTAGAACAAAGTCTCTCACCACCAAACCAAGACAGCCCTAAATAAAGGCAGAGTAACAATCAGAGAACACCGGGAATTCAGAATTCACTTAATAGGGCCCTTAAGCTATACAGACTTCTTGACTGTTAAATAAAAATAAAAATAAAAAATCCTGCCAACAGCAAACATGGGTAGAAGAGAAAGAAAACTCATTCAGAAAACAAAACAAAACACAAAAGCACTCTTAGTAAAAACTGAAGACTGTTGGTTTTGTTTGCTTGTGTTTTGCTTGCTGTTGCTTGGGTCAAACACCTACCCACCCGCTGCAGGGAGCAGCAGCTCCTTCCCCCCAGATGAAGAGGAGATACAAGGCAGAGAAAGCAGACATCCAACTGCCAGTTGCAAGCAGAAGCTTTTCCAGCCCATTGTTTTATTCCAGAATAGCACTCCACTGCCTACACAGCCCAATCCCATAGGACCTAGGAAGGATCACTAGACAGTTCACATTCCTTCACAGAAAGTTTAAGTGGGTTTAGATGATCTTATTCCACAAGCAGATCTGTACCAAATATTAATAATACAGTCCCTTGGCTACCACTTACAAATGCTCATAATTATTTACAGCTCCTGAACAGTACAGAGGACGACTTGGATACCATCCAAAAAATCCACAGCAATTAAATTTATTAGAAAATGGAAAACTTTCCAGCTTCACTCAGTAGAACAAGATAGGCAATGATTTCTGTACAAGGAACAATCAAGTAAGCTAGTACTCTTCAGCTTAGAAAGCAGCCGAGACCAAGGTCTACAAAATGATCAAATGTCACAGGGACAAACACAGCTTGGTTGAAAGGTTAAAAACAACGCAGCCCTTCACACGTGAGCTGGAAGACTGTGGAAATTCCCGGGCAAATAACCTGAAGGCTAAATGTTCACCTGGTTGCCAAAGAGAGGTGAGACCAGCTCACAGAAAGGAACGGTGCTGATGGATCCCGAGACTGGCTCAGGAAGTCTGAAGATAACTGGGGCCTACGCTTGTCCTAATCCTCCTCTTTGCCAGGCCACTCACAGCCACTGCTTGAGGCAGGACTTTACAGTAATCAGGTCTGCATTACAGCATGCAACTTTTACCTTCTTCTTGTATTAGTGAAGATAGATTATTACTGTTATCTCGATTTCTAAGTATTCAAGGAAAACTTCTACTTTCAAGGATGACGTAACATTCTTTCACAAATATCCATAGCAAAAATGTAAATTATTCTCACAACATTCCCAAAAAACTGTTTGAGGTAATCTCAGGTTTACATCAGCTAACCTGCAGTCAGCAGCAGAACATCACTTAACGCCAGGTGGAAGATTTAAATTCAGTACTCGGTAAATACAGTTTAGCAACGCAAAGGTAAAAGCTTACCTTACCAGAAATAATAGTCTAATATAGGAAACAAGATTTATACGTTGGGTGCTTGCTTTCATAAGTGGAATTTAAAACCCAGTTCAGACAACTAAATTTGGATACAGTGCCTAAAAGGAATAGCAGGTAAAATACCACATAAAAGGCATTCGGCACAAACTACCCAAACCAAACACAGGACGGCTGTCCCATTCTTCACTAGCCTAAGCACTTGAGTTACTACACAGCTCTCCACTCTACGGAAGTCTAGCCTACAGTATTAAACGAAATTTCAAATCATTGACTACAGCTCACAATTCTCTTTTAAAGAGGCCAAAGGAGCCAGCAAAATAGGGAAACTTACTGATAACACATGGCGGGGGGGGGGGGGGGGGGGGGACACAAAAAGGCTTGGAGCAGAAAAGAATCCCATCTTTCAGGTGATCATATATTAATCACTAGAAACAAGTATTTCTTTTTTCAGGGTCCTATTTTTCTGCAATGTTCACTTCAACACATGATCTAGAGCCTTGTGCATTAGCTTGCCCACACTTACTAGAGAAATACATACTTTTTTTGCACGTATTTTTCCCTCAGTAGCTAACCTGGTGTTTCACTGAAGTGTTTTTAAGGATATCTGCTAAAGCCCATTCAGCTATCTTCAAAGGGTTCTGTCAAAGCAAGGTTTGCCTTGTTTTCTAGTACTGCTGAACAAAAACCTCTAAGATACTCCACTTTACCCATGCTTTTCTGAATACCAGTATGAATATCCCCAGTAATATTTTTAGACTTCTAACTTTTAAGTTGTTTTGTAGAACGGTTACAAGAGTCGTTGCAGATGTTCCCCTTCTCTGCTGCAAGTCTTCCTAGCCCTCCCTTCATTCACAGTCTGGTTAAAGCTGTGTCCTCCTCAGCTTCCTTCTGCTCAAGAACAAAGCAACTTAGAGAAAAGCATACAATTTTTATCTTAATACTGATACCAGATTTGGTTAGATATGTTCCCCTTTATGATCATGTATTCTGATCTCCTCTGCAATAGGCAGCAAACAACCTCATTTGCTATTTTATACAACAAACTGATATGCTGTAATTCAGGCCAAAGTTTATTTTAGAAAGATATCCCAGATCAACTGATAGGTTGCAAGAATCTCTTACCCTCCTCCCATCTTTTCAGTTTCAAAGCTTAGTTCCTCTTGTTCAAAACTGTCAGCCTTTCTAGTCTGTATTCGAGTAGGTTAGCCATCAGCTACTGAACCTCATTTCATTTTCTGCTGCCAGGTACCTCTGTCATGTCATCAATCAAAGGATGAATTCAATGAATTGCTTTTTCTTCCCATAACTAGACGGTCATGTTTCTTTGATCTCCCACTGTAATGTTGTATTTGCAAAACACAGTTTCTCTCTTGAATCCTTTTCAGTTTTCTATACACTTTCTGAAGTACAGGAAAGTTTTAAAGTTAGGACAAATTTAATATTAGGATTAATTAATAAAGAGATTAAGCTACCTTAGTCCAGCTTGATATCCTTCCTTACTAACTCAAAAATTTATTTGTCCACCTCTCTGTAACGCAGCACTGGGAAAAGCCAGTCAATAAAATCCTCCCAGTCACTTCAAACAAAACAAGCTTTCCAAGACTGTCGTCATCTCCTAAGTGTAATATACAGACACATGACCATTTGGCAACTAGTTAGAAATGGCGCATGTATTTCTTAAGCAAGATCTTATCAAGCAACATACATAGGCTGTTGGAGTGATAATTAAACAGACCAACCTGCTCCACTCGGCTCTCCCAGCTGTAACAGTACCTTCCACCATTATGTGATTAATAAGGATCCTGAATAGAGTAACATCAAGAACAAACCCAGGTAGAAATTGCCAGAAACAATACTACTGACTAATCCCTGCTTAGATCAGAGAGTAATCGTGTGAATCAGTTAACTAGTTTATTTAATACATGGACTTTTAACAGTATAGACCTCTCTTTGTGGGATTCATGTGACAACTCGTATATTTTTTATTAGATGAGAAGTTGCAAATCTAAATGTTTACACCTCTGTTATTGACAGTGTGATTGCAAGAGATGTTAACCCCCAGCTTCATCTTTCAGCTGTTTTCTCCCATGTAGCACTGGCACTTACCCAACCTCACACTGAACTCTTCAGAGATGCAAAATAGAGACAGACTATCCCTGCCAACAACAGCAAAATCTACAACTTCGCATACATCACAGCGTGGAGATTCAGGGAATCAGACACCAGCATTGTACAGAGGAGAGGGAGAGACAATGAGCTCACCGGTACAGGGCCATATAACTTGCTATGGTAAACCAACAAGAGAACACATGGGTTAATTTCTATTGGGACATTCAAGCAAGATTAAGCCCAGAAAACCTCCAATATAATAGAAGTATTAAAGAGTCTGAAAAGTTATATTCATTTTGTTTGTGAACTGCTGCTTTGCGTAAGCTTACTCTTTTTATAGAAGGCTTTTTTTTTAATCAACACCTGTGTTAAAGCAAATCAGTCTCTATTACATCGGAGCACAGTCACAAAAGAGCTCGTATAAACACTATTCAATATTGAGGTACATTTGGTTTAAGAAATTTTGTTCTGCATTAGAATGACAAAAACATCAAAATAATCCTACTGAGATAGCTGATGTTTACAAACTAAAAAACAGGAATGTGAAAACTATGAAGAAAAGCTGAAATGAAGCACAAAACAACACAGGAAGCCAGCAAGAACTGACCACACCTTTTAAGAGTGGAAGACAATGATTAGATCAGATGTGGAAATGACTCCAATGAGTACATTTTTGGAAAGATGTGTGGAAAATACAGAATGATTTAAGAGAAACTTTCATGCTATTGCCAAAAAAAAAAGAAAAAAAGACTCATCCAAATTACATCATTGGGAGGAGTTAAAGATATGCTCTGTTGTATTTGAAGGTGGAAAACTATCGTACTTCGCTACAACAACCAATTTAAATGAAAATTAAAGTTAACCGCATTAATCCCTAATGTTTCTTCTTTAAGTAGAAACCTCTTAGTCCATCAAGGTTCTTCCAGATGTTGAAGGACCAGGAAAGCTCCCTCTTCTGCTTCCTGGACTTCTCCAAAACCCATTTGCCAGCCGCTCCTACAGGCACCCCTGAGATCTTGCACCAGCGTAATTTTCTGCCAACACACCATTATTCCAAAACATCACCACAAAACATACACCAAAAAAAGAAAAACAAAGCACTTCAGCATTTACAGAGCTGAGAGAAAAGAGCAAGAAGAAACCATACACAGGCAACTTCCATATATACGCGTATGTTTAAATAAAAATCAGAGACCAGTTAAGAGACCAGTTACCAGGCTTTCTGAAGATACCAAACAAAAGTCAGCAAATAGTTTATACTCACAAATAACAGAAAATGAGACACCAATAGGCACTTTTCCCTTGCTTTTTTGTTGAACAGAGGATTGTTTTGGTCCTGCTTCTTTCTGGTATGTTCAACTATTTGGTCCTTACTGTGTTCGTATGTACTACAAAAATAAATAGTCATTAATTAATTTTAAGTAGCAGGCACAGATTCTCCCATCCTCTGCTGACTTAATTTTTTTGTACTTAATGGAAAATAAGAAAAGCTTTATGATTTTTTTTTAAAGCGTACACCACAGCCCTACAGAAAACAGATTTTCATGTCATTGAACAAAATGACAATTCTCCTAAAGGGCTATTTCATAATTACATCATGGACAATCTCTCTCTAAACAGAAGTCTGGGTAGGTTTTAGAGAGCGTTGCTTCCAGAAAAAAGAGAGTGTGCAGACAAACTTACAGCACAATGAGATCTTCGCCAAGACAGAGAATCATTCCTAAACAGCAACCCAAGATTTTTTTGTAAAGACAGACAGCTCCCCATCCCCAAAGGGAGCAGAGGTGTATTAAATTAGTGTACTGAAGTCCAAACCACCTATCATACTGGTGGAAAAGAAGATCATCTTCCTTTTAGTCTTCTTCCTGTATTTCATTTCCTCCAGGTTTCCTGGCAAGCCTAACTGAAGACATGGCTGGGTCTCTGCCATTTTTAAATAAATTATCAGTTTGACAACAACTTGGACATATGAGTACTCAGCACTGGTACAGTCAAGCGATCATAGTAAATGAGCTCCTGAGAGATATGCATATCTGAAACACTTCTGTATTCGTTCATCTAGAAACCCTGAAGCACAAGAACCAGTAAGGGGAAAGGGAAGACAGTCAGAGGTCTAGCTGAGTTATTATTTTTCATTATAAAAATGATTTTGTAAAATGGCAGAATAAATAGCGGAAAGCTCCACTGTCTAGCTCCAGAGATAAAAGTATGAAGTTGTTTATTTTTCTGGCTCCTAGCTATCAGTATCAAAACCAGATTTTATTTTTCTAATGTATTCCATCTCATGGAATAAATTAACCAACACAGCTTAATGCAATAATATTCTCCCAGAGATCCTCTTCTTCCACAACCAGGCTGCACTGTAACATACTTAAAACAGCATTCTGCACACTCACTGCCTCTACCACCTCTCCTCCAGGTCTACTCATTTTGTGTGCTGTGCTGTTTCCTGACATACAAAACCACAAATGTTTCTGAAGCCACGACGTGTATGGTATCAATGAACTGAGTAATCTCAAGTCAGTCTTGGGGTGAGGAGTTATCTTTGAGCCAAATCAGATTCCCCCATTCAGTATGCTTGCTATGCACCAAAAGCAGAGAGATGTTTCTGGCCATGGGTTTTCACTTTTTGTCCCATCCCAGTACCTGAGCACAGCCGTGGTGATACCGCTCCAAACAGCGGCATTTCCCACACTGGTCCTTAAAAGATTCCCAGAAGTCCTTTGGCAGACTCGAATTCTTGGGGGAAACATATATATAAGGGACGCAGCTGGAAAACTTGCATGGTGGCTACAGCCACATACAGCTGCTAAATTCTGCTCTGAGCTGGTAAGGTGATAACCTCTACCAGGAACAGGAATGCTGAACATCAGTTCCTACTTCATTCATCGTTTGGAATCTCTTACATGCCTCAGATTGCTTTTGATGGATTTTATGTCCAGAGACAACTTCCTAAAAGCTTCCAACTTGCAGTACAATTAAACAGAAGAAGCTGATGAAGCTGTTTTACATGTTCAGCATGTCAACTAAATCAAGACTTCCACTTGAGCAACGTGACTTTACCCATGTGAATCAGAGCAGGCTGAGCGCTGGTAGATTACAACAGCCAACTGTTGTAAAGGTCTCCTCTACTTTTTTCTCATCTTGTGATGCTGGATGAAGACAACAGTGTTAGAGCAAGATGAATAAAGAGCTACTTCAAGTCGGGAAGTAAAGCAGGCATTTGCCATAGAAGCGTCTCAGAGTAAAGTCAGATAAATTAGGATGGGAATTACTTCATTCGATAAATAATGCCAAATTAAGTAATTAATAACCCTTTAGTGATAGTAAGGATATCTATATCAGAATGAAGTAGATTTTTAGATGTTGTAATAGTGAAATACTCATCTTTCTTCAGACTGTTCTATGGCCAGACAAGCTGACCAAGCTGCACGTCCCAGATGGGAAAAAAAATAAATAAATCTACAAAATCCCCAGGATTTCCACCCCAGATGAAACTGAAAACTCCAGCATAAACTCAGACCAGTGTGAATTCATCTCTCCTACTTCTCTCTTCCTATTAAAAACAGGAATATTCTGTTGCTGGCCTTATATTTCTAGAATACAAGTAACTTTCAGAATTTGGACCCAAACTACCAGGCAAGCATTCTACAACAGTGCCTACTGAACAGATTATTCTTTAAATGCCTATTAGAAGAGCAGTTCCAGCAAGTCGAATGTTTTTATGTGAGAAGTACCTCTACAAAATCACTGAACTCACTTGACAAGTTTCTATAAACAAACTGCAATATTCAGTGGCTAGTTTGGTCATTGCTTCAAATGAATGTTTTCAAATAAGAGAAACAGAAGAAATTTTTAAAAATAGGAGAAACAACACTATTTGTAATAAAAGTCTTCCAATCTAACGTGCTACTCCTGCACACACACATACTTCTCCTCATACGTGATTTTTCACAAAAAATGGCACTGTGAGAATGAAGTGTTGTAATATAATTCATTTAAAATTTCCAAATTTTGCATATCACTAGAAATTACATACTGTTCAAAAACTATTAATTGAAATAAAAGTTCTGCAACTGCAAATTTTTTACAGCATCTAACATCACAGAACTTTACTTAGTTTTTAAAATTTAAGGTGATGAAGACTGTTCAAAACTTACAAAGCCATAAGAAGCTGGGTGTAGATTAAAACTACAGTATAACATACATTACTCCAGGTCAGCAGTTTCCCTACTGCTCCAAGGCTTTAAAAGAATATTAAGGAAAAAAAAAATACTGTAGATACCAGAGCCTTCTAAGGTCAAACCTAAGTAATTTTCTTAACTGGGGAATTATAACACAAAAATGTTCTTAAATATGTTGAGAGCACAGTGTTGATATTGACTTAAAAAAAAAAAAAGAACACCTCGCTGAATTCATTTCATCTATAACAAGCGAATTCATAAACCCAAATGCAAGGACTACATGAAATGGCTTGGCAACAAAACACATTAGGAAAGGCAACAGAGGAATAGAAAGGCTTCCTGTTTCTCTGTCAACGATTCTAAAACAGCAATATGAAAAAAACAACAATGGCAAGTCAAGATCACAAAACATTCTAACATAAACCTCAAAGACTAGCATCTGTTGCCTTTTGTTTATTTTTTGCAATATACTTTGGACCCCCCGATTTTACTCTTGGAAGACAGTTAAACCATTCAAGCCTATGAGCAAATTTAATATTTTAAAAGGTTATGCTAAAACTAGTATATACCAATAGCCAAACTGCAACATACAGCCTAGATCTCAGGAGGATTTAAAATATAGTTCTCAGAGGTCCTTGAATGAAGGGCAAAAATAAAAGTAGAACTTGAGCCAAAGCCATTCTGCTTCACTCTCAAGACAACTACAATGCACAGATGCAACCTGAAGAATACACGTTTTATTACTTTTTAATACATATTTTTTTGCTTCAGATTGGAAGAGAAGTCCTGAATTTCCTAAGGCTCCATTAAAAGTCCATATATAAGAAAAACAAATCCATTCATAGCAATCCAAGAACAAACTAGTTCAAGGAAACAATAAAATAATCAGTTCTGAAGACAGAACAAAAATCTTCAAAAGTCATTAAAATCAAAGCATATTAGGTTTATTTTCTCCCTTTTTTTTTCCTATGATGTAACTTTTCACTTCACACTTCATCCTTTACTGTTCTGCAGTACAGCACTATTTAGCAATTTCTACCAAATTCCCTCTGATCTTGTTGTTTTTAAGTTAGACAAACTTGAAAAGGCAAAGCCACCTAGATGGAAGTTTCCAAGCCAAAGAATGCTTCAGATCAAGAATAATACTGATTTCCGAGTTCTCTGATAGCTTTATTTCATTCTTCCTCAAAACCTATGCCAACCCTAAATGGGTAAAATTATCTGCAGAGTTTTCTGGGTACTCTTGAACTGGGACCATGTGCAGTCTTTAAAATACATGGATTCCATGAACGTATTTTCAGCTGGCACAAAAATTAGGGCAAACAGCTGCAACTGCATAAGCATATATGACTTACTATAAAATGCCTTCCTATTAAAATGATTTGAGAGACATGATGGCAATACACACAGCTTGGGAACCGCCAAGCATATCCTCCCCAGTGTTACAGCAACTGCTCACAGGGAGATATATTTCCATCACAGCCACACCAAGTAAGGACCATTAAGGATTTAGCAATATGTTTGTTCATTCCTTTACACAAGGTGCCACTAAATCGCCTTGGATCTGTGGAAAATAGAAGCCTACTAACATTTGTAACAGAATACTGTCAAAACAAACATGAAAACTACAGCTGTCTTCCTCAACTGCTTCCATTCATATGAATGGGCTGGTTTTTCATAGAGAATATCAGCATCTCGCACCACACAAAATGTGGCATGTTATTTCACCACTCCAAATCCTGCCAGTGATACTTCTTGCTCTATAAGTAGCCCACTGGCACCATTCCTGCAGAAGACCAACCTACAAAACCACAGCATGGCTTCAGCTCAGGGTCACAAGTTGTTCTGACACCAGCAGCCAACCAAGAAGCGTGCCTGACATCAGAGGCATTGAATAACTGCTTCTCAAATGGCAGGAGGCTGAAAAGGTTACAAATTCTGCACGCCTTGGCTAAGAAATATCTTTTTGCAGCTGCAAGGGAGAAAAGATAATCTGAACATACAGAAGAAAGGTGAATCCTTGCAGGCACAGAAGGGGTAGGGAACATGGACAGTCCTTCACTGTGCACACACAGACGACATTATCAGCCAGTTCTTGAATTGAATTAAATTACACAAACATTACAGGAGTTATAGTAACAGCTAAAGTAAGTTAGAAACAATACTGAATGCAACAGAAACCGTTGATCTTCTTTGGGACAAAGACTGAAATGTCAGACTATTTTTTTAGTTAATAAATATTCTAGACTATCAAAGCCAGAAGATGCTGTTTTGATCTGCATTCTTCTGCAGAATGCATTAGAAAAGAAATTACATTTCTCAACATCTGGTGAAGGATCAGGTTTCCAAGGAGATGAAGTCTGGGCCTTGGATAAGTAGCCTTACTGAAGTTTTCCAATGAATTGAGGTAAAAAACACAGGTGCAATGCGCACTTCATGCTGGTGAGCTACCTGCCTTGACATCCACCTCATTCAATAGGAAATTCACTTAAACATACACCACAGGTTATTTGACAATATTCAAAGTGATTAGCTACAAGTAAGAACAATTTGATAATCATGATTGGGATATAACTCAATACACTAAATCTTTAAAGCAAAAACATTTTCATTTTGTTAAGTGCGCCATTTAGTGCTTTATTTCTCCCAAGTGTCTTGGGTCTCACCTAGTTAACACTATAGGAATATGCAAAAGCCATATACAGATTTTTGGGTTTGTTTTGTTGGTGTTTAAACCACCCAGATGACCACCTTACATTTGATCTGACTAAACATGGAACACATTTACAATTACAATGCAGGACAACCACCAATACATGTGCGTGTGCATAACCACAAGAAGCAGAGTATACTTCTGCTCTGTTTTTTCAGTCCACTGTCTAAAACCTACTGCAAGACCGAGCCTCAAAGCTTCTTCAGTGCTTTTGAAATAGCCACAAAATACCTTCTTTCCTTCTTCAAGCACGTTCAAAACACAGACCCTAACATCTACAGTATGATCAGAGGTTTCAACAACTAACTGTAAAAGTCATTGCTGAGTTCACTCATCATCTCATTTATTACATTTATCTAAACCAATTATTTTGGTCCCAAGTTTTGTAAGTACGACAACAGTCAAAGTGAAAGTTTCAAACCACATTTGAGATATTAAAAAGAGAAATCTTGAGTATTCTTTGCGTTCTGTAGACTTACTGAGAACAAGGAAGCTACGCAAGCTTAGAAATATGCATTTATTCTGGGCTTCTCTTTGCAATCATTTACATATGCCTTTACATATTTTCTGTTGAAGAAAATTAACTTTTCAGAGAACTTTAAACTTTCTAATACTTGGAGATATAGCTAGCTGCTTTTTACTGCTTTTCTGTCCTCTTTCCGAAGTACACTATGGGCAAACTGATGATAAAAGTTAAAAGCGTACACATTACAGAACTAGGAGAAAAAAAGGCACTATGGGATCCATCAAATTCACCTTGCTTGACCTAACAACTACGTATTCTTTCAGGTTTTCCTGTACCTCCTGTCAAAGCATTAGTGCACAGACAACTGGCTCTGTGTTGAAAACAAAAGATTGAAGTTGAACACAAAAGCACTGTATTCATGCTCATCTAAATCAATTAACCTGCACGTTTCTATGTATTTCCAGTGTGCTCGAGAGCAATTTGCTTTTTAAAAATGTTCTTATTCATCTGCAGCATGCAGGTGGCAGCTATCACATTAGGTCCCAGCTTTGTCATCATTGTCTTGGATAGTGTTAAGGAACTGCATGTAACTAAGCGCTGCCAAGGAAATCCAATGAATGTTCATTTGTTCCTATTCCCGGTTTCCCCAAAGAATCTTTGAGAGCAGGTATTTGGAGGAAAACAAACATCTCCAGTAAGGTCCCCCTACAAACACTACCTTCCTGATACATATACCCTTAGCAAGGGTCCCCAAGCATAGCAGGTTTCCTGGAAGCTGATGGTGGCAATGACTTGGCAGAGGGACTACCTTCAGTTCTGGCTTTGCAGAATCCCAGCTACAGCTCAGGTAGTTTACAGACACTCCTGCACCATCCTGAGGGGCCTTGTAGGGAAGCTCAAACCAAAGCAGCTATTCCCAGTTTCCTATGGTACTTCTGTCTCACCTAGGCGGTCTTCAGATGTACTCCTCCTTTTACAGGCCTTGAGTCTACACAGCACCATCCAGCACAACGGTCACGTGGACGGGCAATGGAAATGCACAGCGTAAGAAGAAAATATGGGATGAAACAGCGTGTTAATCTCTAACCACAGTATTTTGTTGCTATTTTACAGTCTTGTTTTCATACGTAGACATAAAAATCATGAATGGTCATGAGAAGTACAAACCCACAAAACCTAGAAGTAGTAAAGGTTTTCCCCTCAATACGTAAATACGGTTTAAAATATTTGGACGATAGGTCTACAGTTGCTAACAGCTCAAATAACTGTTTACATCTGCATATTCCTAGAACACACAAAATGTGCATTCTTTTGGGGGCAGAGTTTACCTTCAGCCTTCTGCAAGACCATGTACTGAGACATTTAGCCAGTACTAACAGTTAAACAAACAGCCTTCCTTTTCCCCCTACAAACCTAGCTGCAGCCTGTGTATTATCAGTTGCTCCCACTTAAGAAGTCCTTTGGATAAAAGAGGACTGAACAGTCCAGGGCAGGTCCTTTATCTAACCCACTGAAAAGAAATTAAAATGACATTTCATTCTGAACGTTCAAAGGCCAAGGTTTTGAAGAAATTTCTACTTAGACTCAATTTTATAAAAGAGATTAAAAATCATTTTAAAAGATGATCGTTATCTGTAGCTGACCCCTTCTCCCTCCGATACCATGCAAACACTTAAAAATCTCTGTGAGCCTATTTGCTTCAGAAGCAAGCACACACACCCACTTGTTTCCTCGCTGTTATTTTTGAGTACTAAATCTTTCCAGAACTGTCACAATCGAGGCACTGGAGTAGCAGAAACTTCGACCATTAAGAAGGCAAATGGATTCTCCGGGAAGTTAAACAAAGAAACGAACCAGACCAAAAAACACAAGCCCGCAAAATCCTGATCCTGGGAAGCCACCGTCACGTTCCCTCCGCCCACCGGGGATGCCCCAGCCGCAGCTCTGCCCCCGCGGCCGGGAGCCGCCAGCGGCCGCGCCTCGCTCCTACCCCGCCTGCCCCAGCCCCCGCCCCGGCCCCGGCCCGGTCCGACCCGTCCGAGCCGCAGCCCCCCGCGTCCAGCCGTCCCCCCGTCGGCCGGGGGCGGGGCGGGGCGGGGCGGGGGCAGCGGTCGGCTGCCGGTCCGGCCTCCGCTCGCCCTCCGGGGGGCGCCGTCTCCTGGGCCGGGGGGCGCCGTCTCCTGGGCCGGGGGGCGCCCTCCCTCCCACCGCCCCCCGCCCCCCGCCCGCCCGCCCGCCGGGGCTCACCGCCGGCACCGCGCCCCGCCCGGGCCGGGGGTGCAGCCGTCGGTCGGCGAGGCGCTCGGCACAGCAGCCCCGTCCGTGACCTACTTTCTGCCTGGCTCGCCACCCAGCGGCGCACCACTAACCTACTTTCCAGCCAATGGCACCCTCCGCCGGCCCCGCACCGGACGCGGCCGCCCGCCAACGGGCGAGCGGCTCCCCGGCGGGCCCGTCCAATCGGCTAACTGCCGGGCCCTCCCGGAGCGCCAGCCAATCGGCTAGGCGTCTATGCGCTTTGGTCCCGCCCCCCCGGGCGGAGGCGCGAGGGCCCGGATGTGGCGGCGCGGCAGTTGGTGTTGTTGGCCGCGGGTGCCCGGCGGGGCGTCGGGAGCGGCTCGCGCTCTTTCCGAGCTCCGCCATTTTCTCCCCTCCCCTCCCCTCCCTTGCCGTCCTACCGGGCCGCCGCAGTGCTGTGAGCGGCAGGCGGACAAGGTCAGTGTACAGGTCGGCGAAGCACCGAGCGCCTTCGGGCAGCCTGAGTTCAGAGAGTCTATGCAGCAGCGCTGGCACGCGCAGGGGTGTTTTGTAGGAACATAACCACAGCGTGGTTGGTTTCAAACGCCAGCACGTGTGTGGTTGTACCATCGCTACATCTCGTTATCGGTGCCACATTGTGATTGACGTTTCCTGTCATGTGCTGCCACGCCACAGGTGTTTGTCGTACATCTGTAAAGAAAACATCGCTGAAAAAGCTCGGGCTGTAGTACTACCAACATCACAGTGCAGCAGGGGTTGTTCCATCCCACTATCACGGAATGTGCACACATCCCGTGACAGGATTAAGGTTTGGTTTCCACTTAATTGGGACTAAACACAGGCACCAAGGAGCCCCTGCTGGACGCGTACCTCCTGCCCCCATCAGAATAGCCCTGCTCAGTGAACAGCCCTCCAGCAGGACAGTGTAAATGAACTATGTAAGCCAAATGTATACCATGAAAGAAAAAGAAAAAAACACATCTTGTTTTAGCAACCATTTTGCTGCTTTGCTTTGCTTTAGTGCACAGAAGTTATGGAGGTGGAGAAATCTCCTTGACTACTTCTTTCTCACAAGTCTTTGTAGTTTCCATTGTTGTTTCTACCCACCTGCAGAAATAATCTTCCGTATTCGTTCAGTCACGTACCGGCTGTTTTAATGAGCCCAGTCACTGTCATAGGGAACGATGCCAAGAGTAATGATCTTTAGTTATTTCTGTAGGAAAGCAACTTATCAGGCCATATGTCATATTTCCAAGTAAATGATTGTTTTGAATTGTGTTTATACTGTAGTTTCTATTCATGAGATATTGAAGGAAATAAGAGCATCTGGTTAATCAAATTCTGGTTTTCAGCATATGATGATGTATACCAATCCTGTTCCGCTACTTTCTTTAAAATTTTATTTTCAAGTTCAGTGCAGTGAATTTATCTCTGTAGGTCAATAAGGCATTTTAGAGAGCTGTTATACCTTTAATATTTTAAGGGTGCAGAGTTTATCACTGAAGAGCTAAGAAATCACAACTTGAAGCTTAATGAGATCTGAGTTCCACTATTATCACCAGGAGTTTGCATCACCCTTATACCATGTGTTTATAAACACAAAAAGCAGATAGAAGGGGTAAAACCTGAGCACAGGTAGGATATTTTTTACTTACAGGTTAATTCTTGAAGAGGCACTTGAAACTGAGATGATACTGCAAATTGTGGAACCTGCTAGAAAGACCAGCTCTGTCGTGTGCATGGTGCACAGGTGCTTCCGTTTCAATAGCAGAAGCATTTCCTCTTCCAGTCAACTCTGACCTAATTTTCAGAATTTGTTCTGTGTTTAGAGAAGGTAGTAAATTACTCTTTGATCAGAAATGTAGCTGCCTCCTTAGCTATATAAGCGTGAATGGTTACACCATACTTACACATCAAGAATTTGGACTCATATGTGGCTTCATTTTATGATGTAGAAACAGGAGGAGCATCTGTTATGTGGTGACTGTACTGAAAATTGTGATTATTAATAGGAACAACTAGCCCGTGTTCCAGCCTATTGCTTTTCCGTACTCCATTCATGGTTGAATACTACAGTAGCCACTTTCCTACACTTAGATTTATGACGTTGTATCAAGAAGAGTAGGGGGTATGTTCTTCATCAAATACAGCCTACCTAAGGTATAACGGGGCTATGTATCAGGAGGTTCACTTTAGAATCTACAATTTTTCGTTAATTTTGTTCTAGATATCCCGTTATATGCTCAAAAAGTAGTCTGCTTTGGCAGTAACCTGCCAAATTATTTCTTTGATGTTTTAGTTATCTTTTCTCTGAAGCATGGTTTGTGACCCCAGTTAGAGATACAGGGAGACACATCTCTGAGTCTGTGGAGCATGGGTGCTTGTAATGTAGCTTGTTGATATTATTTTACGTGTTTATTTTTTAATGTCTTCCAAAATATGTCCAAGATAAGCTGTGTGTTAGCAACAAATGGTGGATCCAGTTGCTGTACATTTTAAACATCTGCTTTTTGCTTATAGATTTTCCGATATGCAATATTAACTTCCCTGTTTTACCCTTCCATCAAATCTCTTCCTCAATTTGACTCTTGGAAATTTACTGTGACATACAAGTTATAATCTTACCTGCAGTAGGAGTATCTATAGCTCATAGAAAGTTTGCATGACTTAGTGACTTGAATACCTGAACTTCTTGTTCTGTCTATATGTTACAAAACCCAGAAAGACTTATATTTATCACCGTGTTGCACAAAGCTCGTGACGTGCTTCAACCCACTTATAAGCTTGGTGCTGTTTGCAGACTGATGAAAAAAAAAAAAAAAGTTGCAGTGATGTTCTATTTATTATAGTCTGTCACAGTTCATGTGTGGCTGGCTCAAACATAAGTAAAAGAGAAAAAAGAGGCAAAAGTTTTGTCTCAATGTGCTATTGCTTACTCATTCCTTTCAAGGTTCTTCAAATTCTTGAGAAATTACAACACACGAGCCAGGCAAATATTATTTTTTTCTGCTTTTGTTTGTGGAAACACTTGCCAATTTAAAGAGTGTATACTTCTACCACAATATTTCCACATTTGAGCATTAAAAATCATAAAACTAAATATAATGCAATAAATGTTGACGTTTCCATGTGTCTGCTTCCTTTTGTACTTTTAAAAACCGTTCTTCATCCTTACAACCTTTGTAATCATTTCAGAAGGTAGAAACTTATTTCAGGAAAAAAAAAGTTCTGATACAATCCATAGATTTCAGCCCCAGGGTCTCTAAGAACACCAATTAATATTCTGAGACTCAATAGGAACTCACAAGAGTTGGCAATCCAATATTTGGCAGCATAACAGGAACAGGAAGAAGGGTCTAATGAGGAAAACTAGGTTAAGGCCAGAGTGTTAAGAAATTCTGAATACTTCTGTGCACTACTTGTTCAGTCTTTACGGATGGCTCAGGAAGAAGAATTTGTGTCTTTATCTGGATTCAAACTTAATGGAGGTCAAAACACTTTCAGAGCTTTTACTTCATTAAAAATATACAGAATTTAATTAGTATTTCAGAGGATGGAAATGTCAGAACTGAAGGAGAGAGAGCAAATTTTAAATATGTTTAAAATGTTTTAGTGAATTAAATATTCTAAATTAAAGATCTTAAAGGCTATAGAAAGACAGCCTTTTCAAATAACATTTTTTTTTCCATCAAGGGCTTTTCTTCCTACTTTTTCTGTCCTTTTTTTTTTTTTCTGGAATGTTACCCAAATATTTACTAAAGTTTTATTTACCATTTTTGTTGATAAATAATCATTCTTATAGTAATTTTAATTCAATACCATATTACTTTCTCTCTTTTACACATCATGCAAAAATCTAGAGGTAGCTTGTGTAAGATTCTTACAAAAAAAAATCTAGCAGCAGCGATTTTGTTGATATAGAATTAAACCAAAGACACTCTTGAAATTTCTGGCAGCATTTCATCATGATTTATTGAATACATTAAGACCCAGGATAGCATTTTACTGTCTTTTCTTGGGAGAGGATGTTACAGTTGTTTTATGGTCCCTTGGCAGCTGCATCTTTGAATAAAACTAATCTGTTTCTTTCATACTCTCAAGGAAAGCTATAACTTTTATGGCTTTTTTTTTTCTTCATACTTCTTGCATCCTTACAAGAGTGGTGTCAGCTTCACTTGAACAGTGGTATGAGAAAGATAATCTTTCTCTTGGAATACTGGTAAAAATGTTAGGCATTAGTTGCTGCATTTCAGACAGTAGCAGCACTCCACTGTGGTAAACTTTAATTTATGCTTGGAATAAAGTTTTGTTCAAGAATAGCAGATTCATCAAAGCTGTAAGCTAAATTTCACAGAGTAGAGACAGGAAGGCAGTACATATACAGCTTTGACTTGAAATGAGGATAAGAATCAATGAGAAAAAAAGCAACAAGAAGTCTTCCTGATGATGAACTGATCATAGGAAACTTAAATGAACCTTGACTTGATCGTTTTAAAGGATAAATAAGCAAAACCAGTAAACCAGTTGAAGAGAATGGGATAGCTGGAATTGTAAATGTCATTACAATATTTGAATTCTTCCTTTTTTTTTTTTTTTAAACTAATTAACAGTCACAGACTGTATTAGTTAAATGTATATAATAACCCCCCTTTTACAGATTGGGTAAACAGACCTGGGCATTAATTGAGTTGGCCAGGGTTACACCCACATACTAAGTCAGATGCAAAGCCACAATTATAAGTGGAGTGCCTCATTGACAGCCTTCTAAAGAGTTTGGTAGTCCACTCAGCAACTCTGCTTATTTTCGCATATCGCTTACACAAAAGGTTTTAGCTATTTTCCAGATACAAGGAAAACTTGATGCTTGCAACCCCTATTCTAAAAAGAAGCAGTGAAATACTTAAAGACTAGGGTCTTGGTTCTATTTTCACTTAGTGCTTAGAAAGCCAATAAAAGCAGATCACTTAACAATCCAAGGTTTTATTAGAGGATGGTGTAATTTGACTCCATTCCTTTAGGATTTTCATATTGACAGGTTGTAATGTGACAGTGAGAGAGTGATTCTTGGCCTTTGATCTTGTAAATATACTGGACTTTATTCTGATATTCTTAATTCTTAAGTCAGAACTCGCCATTGATTTCACAGATTCCATTAGGCACTTGGAGTAAGGCCTCTGAGGTTAAGCATGTCACAGTTTGTTACTTCCCCTCAACATTACACCTGTCTGTATTCCTGACAGTGTTTTAAGGTAACATGCTTTCAGAGTAGTGATTAGCTGTAGCCTAGTAACTGTCTTTTAAAGCAAAAAACAATGCAGCTTTTACGTTCACAGTGAGCTTTGATTCCTCCATTGTCTACAGATTATGTTAATTAAGTAGTCTATTAATATTACATTGCTACATAATAATGTTAGAGAAACAACCTTTTTGTTGCCACAGAAGATATATGCTATTTTAAAACCAGAACAAAGCACTTTCTGAGGCTTACTAGTATTTCAGCCGTAGGTGTGCCTGGTGTGCCATAAATTGGAAAGCTGGGAGGACTCCATCTTGTTATTAGTTTACGTAGAAAGACAGGAAGTACTTAGGGAAGGTTTCCCTCTTGTTCTGAGATCCAGGAGTTACTAAGCCAAACACATGAATCACAAAGCAGACTAGGAGGGAGTTTCTGAGTGTGGCATGAAAACAACAACTGCATTTTAAAGACTGAAAAGTCAAACAATTTGGTACTTCTGTTCTGCTCCAGATTTTTCATGGAGAATAGCAACCCTGGTAATATTTGACAACACAAAGTCTTAGTGCGTGAAATGTGAAGTTTATATAAGAGATACTATCTTACTCATCAGCTGTTCTATTTTAAGCCCTGCTCGACATAGGGACTTTCATTTTGTGATCTATTTGGACAGTAGCTGGCAGATTAGAATTGCACAGTAGCTGGTATCTTTACAGTCTAAAGGATACTCAATCTTGTAACATCTATTCTCACAGTTGTGCTCAGTCACTTATATTCCATCTTGGTGTGTTGTCTTTTCTCACATATATTTTCTCTCCATTTGATGTTAAAATAAAGGTCAGCGTATCATCAGCATTAACATTAGTCCATAGTAATGTTTTGCTATGATGTGATCTATATATCTATATACACAACATATGCCATAAAATTGATGTGACATTTCAGTGCCTGAAAAAGGCAACAAAAATGAATCCATAGTAACGTATGTTGGGGATAAATTCCAGTGACTAGCACAAATAACAGAGAAGACTGTGTATGTTAATTATATACAAAAACAAGTTACATAGATCATTTAGATCCACTTGGAAATATTAACACTGCATAAATATGAAATGGATGCCAGACTGTAACCTAATTCCAGAATCTAGCAATTGCACAAGTAGCTTGCAAATTCCCATAAAATTCTAGAACTTCATCTATCCATTCATGTAGATGGAAGTAAGTCTTTGTGTATGTTAAATCCCAATCATCTCTAAAAAAATGGCAAACAGTGATGACAGAGGCTAAAGATACCTGTTCCCAAAGATGCTTGGGAAAAAGATTGATGAGATATGGGTACTGCCTGGGTATGGCATGCTTTAGACCCTTGTACAAAATTTGAAACTAATGAAATTTGGGGTACTCTGCATATTCATTTATGACTTTTATTACTTCAATTTCTTTGCTTGCTTCAATGTGTGGGAAGATGTCTGTATTTATTTTATAGGTTTGCATCATCTTTAGGTATCCTACAGACCAGTGCTTGGACCGGAGATTAAGAAGCAACTCATGAGATTACAGGGGACTCTAACAACTTAATGACAGGCCAACTTGCAACACGCAACAAAATAAAATCCTGCACAGAGGATTATAAGGAAGGATAAATCCTTCACATGCATGTACTCCTGCTGCAGGTCATCTGGGTCAGAGAGCTGAACCAAGCTGAGCATGCCTCAGTGTCAAAGTTGGTAAGGTACCCAGAATTCTTCCTCTTATGAAGAGAAATTCTGTCCTAAAAATCTTCTCTGACTTTTTTTTTAGGAGAATAATAATTATATTAGGTATTTGCTTTTCTACTGTTATTTTCAACTTGCTCTTTTAATTAATTCAAACTTCAAGTTGCAAGTCATAGATAAGGGTAGCCAATTATTTTGAATTTCCTTGGTATTGCTCCCATAATACTTATGTTGTGTCACACTTAATTATGTTGATGGTATAAAGTAGCATACAGGTTTTCCTACATAATTCTTTTAATTTTGTCTTGGAAAATGCTACGCCTGTCGTAAATACGACCTACACCATCCATAGTATAATTTTACTTAAATACAATATAACTGCTCTAAGTAAAGTTTCAGCAGGCTCTTTTTACTTCAGTTTTAATGACTATTCCCTAAGATATTGTTTATGCTTTAATATCAGTAGTTGGTTACATGACTTCAAGATCTTTCTGAAAAAAATAACTGAGTGTATACAGCATGTATAAATGCCAAGCATGAAAAGATTAGTAAGGGTGGATAAATATACTCATGACAGCATACACTTTGCCAAAATCGTGAATTGAATGTCTGCTTTTTACAGATCTGATCTACATTTCATTAAGTCATTTGATAGACTCTCTTAAGTCTTAGTCTTAATCTTTGGATCAGGTCTTTGGATGAAAAAAAGTGTTTGTGTTTGTTTTTATTTTCCAGGTTTTTATGTGTTGTGTTGTGAACTGGATGCAAAGCTATTGTTCAAGCTGAACACAGTATCTGTAAGTACGCAGATCTAGTTATTAGTGAGTAATGAAATGCAGTCCACAAAAGGGCTTAAATATTGCCAGTGTTCCTAGCTTGTCAATGCACTGCTTTTGTGATTTAGTAGTACATACCTATTTACTGAGAAAATATTCATTATCCATGCTAAAAGTTACAGAACAATCTCACAGAAGGAGAGTATAAGAGATCTACCACAGACTCATGAAGTTACTTCAGACTAAATCCTTATTTCTTTTTAAAA
This sequence comes from Anser cygnoides, assembly GCF_040182565.1. NCBI lineage: Eukaryota > Metazoa > Chordata > Aves > Anseriformes > Anatidae > Anser > Anser cygnoides. Next base: position 1,158,628 of record NC_089877.1, read on the forward strand.
TGAATTATTTACTTAAACATTTCTGGATCTGGGTCTCTGACCTTTTGTTTATTTTTAATTAAATGGGGATAATATTTTACTTTGGGTATTGCTTCAAAGCATATTTTTAAATATTTTTAGTCTCTAGGTTCTCCACTAAAATACAGGATAAAAATACAAATCATTGTCATGCCTTTTTTTTTTTTCTTTTTTTACCAGGGTTCTTTTGTGGTACACCTAATTCTTTTTTCATGCTATTGTTTTTCCCTTGTGGTATTAGATACTAGCTTGAGGTTCAGAGGATAAAAGGCTAAAGTGCCACAAATAAGCATTTAAGATAATCAGAAATTATATTAATTAGGTAATGTAAAGTTTCTGCCACTAATGAAAAAAATGACTTCTATATTTTAGCGTCTCTGCAAACATTTCTGCATATTGCACTTGGTATTTCTCATGAATATTGAATTAGTGAGTTCCCAAATACTAATCAAAAAATCTTTCATCACACACAAAATGGAAATATGAACTGCAGCCAATATTCACTTGCAATACTAGAAATGCATTCTGCTATAAATTATATCTTATGAAACCCTGTGGAGTCCATTTGGATTGTGTAATAAACCATATTTTTGTGTATTATTTCTAATATATTACTAGTATTACAGTAATTAGTATAGTGCAGTAGTAACTCTCATTAGGAGTGGTTCTATAATGCCAGACACCAGCAAAATAGACAAAGAGTATTTTTGAAAATGTTTAAACAGCATAGAAACCCGTTTCAATTTCAAAAATAATTTAGGCACTTAGAAACTACTTTTTTATTGAAAGCCCGTAGTCCATAGGATTTTATTTGTATAACTCATTTGAAGAATGTAACAATGGGATTTCTTCAGATTTTATCCTGGTTCCTCATTAAAATGTTACAGTTTATGTATAGACGTTGGAGATTTCAATAGACATAATAATGAAATTCAAAATAATTAATATAGTTTAAATGTACCCTTAACTGAACGTTTGCTCCAAAACTGAAGATTTAAGCAAGATGAACAAGAAGTTGCTAGAAAGCTTGTCCAAGCAGTATCTTCATTTTCATTCCTAAATTTAAAATGATGGCAAATGGGGAAAACAGATGGTTGTATGGTGAAGCAGCAGGTCATTCCCTGTTTCCCAGGAAAAGTGTATTTCATTAATTCAGCTAACACCGTTCATCTCTTTGGTTTTGGCACACAATTGGTCCCAATCATAATGTGTTTTGTCTGGGACTCCCAGCCTCTTGCCTCTTGCCTCACTTTTTTTTTTTTTTTTTTTGAGTATAACCACCAGTAGAATTGCATTGAAATGATGTTTCAGCTATTTACAGCCCTGGTCATTATAGTCATGCCAACAGAAATCTGCAATATATTCATTGACGTAAAGGTCTATGTGTTTATTCTGTAGAAAACAGAAAGACAAATGGACAAAGAAGACATGAAAATAATGTTTATCATAAAAGCTTGCCAAATCAATCAATCATTCTTTTCTTGTCCCTGAGAAAGTAAAGATGACATATCTTACATCTTATAAAGAATCCTAAGGACCTACAGAAAATTAAGGGCAAAAAAGGTTTTCCTTAAGGATGTTAAGCCTTGTGGATCCACGTGCCTCCACTGCATGATTTTAAAGCCTATGTACAAGTCTCTGCTGAGCCCACTTTAAGAAATGTGGTATTGCAATTTGGATCATCTAGGCATGTAAATTACTGTGCTTCAGGAGAAATATTTCTGCTTTGGAGGTGATTTTGGCCTTCCTGAAGCCAGGAGGAGAACTGAAAGAGAGTTCTAATTCTGATAGTTAAAAGTGAAGAAGAAAAGCAAGGAAGGAGGGGTTTGGATTAGTTTGTCTAATGGTGTTAAGGTTTTGAGAGTGAGAGAGTATCTGTTTGGTCACATTGGGTAAGGTTAGCACTGATCATGCAGACACATTTTGGCTTTTTTGAGCCACAGCATACCTGTGTAATGTAAGTAATGTGCCCATATGTTTTATCTTTTTTGCTATGTATATATGTAATTGTATTTCCTAAGTAGATGTGATTTAACCAGACGTATTACTGAAAAAAAAAAAAAAAAAAGATTTTACTGCTGTTGGGCATAGTTTCCTTATTACAGCAAAGAATATATATTTTCCTTTTTTTCCAAGGTGTCTCTTTTAAAGGATGTCTATATTTAAGGACTGTAATTGTGGCTGCATAAACAATGTTTTGTGGGTTTGGCCTTTGGCCTGTCACTGAGAAAGCAGTTAAATACACGCATGCCTTATCATTACAAGGCAAATAGTTTGGTCAATAAATAATCATTGATTGTTTGTCTTAAATATTTTTGTGTCTATTTAAGCTGGGGGCTTTCTCCAGATGACGAGAAAACATTCTTGATGATGCTAATCCAAGTTAACTCAGATGTCACATCAGTTGCATAATCTCCATAACTATAATCGTATTCTAAGAAAACCCTTCTTCAGCTGGGTCTTTTTCAGTCTTTTCATGGATATTGTTACTGTTCCTATTGACATGTGAACCGTTTTTACCTCATTTTGGTTCTGCTTTTAAACAAGTTCAGTTGCATTGAGTGCTTTAAAACTAACCTTAAAAGGCATTTCCTTTTATTTACAGAAAGGAGCCATAGTAAATGCTGTATGCTTTTAGGCATTCAAAAAGCTATGTGGACTTGGCTTTCTATGCTGTTAATGGAGTTTGTACAGATTCAGCTGGCTCTCATGTTTAGCAAATTTATCATATATCTATTTTCTGTCTCTCAACACCTCTGTTAATTTGATGTTGGTCTCTGACTAGCTCTTTATATTTCCATGGTTACTAGTAGTCAGTCACAATGGTTCTGTTAACACCCAAAGGCAGAGCGATTATATCTTTTTTGCTGTAAGAAGAATTAACAGAATTAACAAATTAAACAATATATATACTATTGTTTTTAACACTACAATATAGACTTCAAAAGCTAATTTTCAGTAACTCAGAAAGCGCTTAAGTCTTTTGCAACCATTACAACTATGTCATATTTTTTGTAATGATGAGTTTCTGTTCAAGAACCCGGAGGGTCTTTTTTCTTTCCTTTTTAATATTGATTTAAATTTGCAATAGATTTGGAAGGCAGTGGATTTAAAGCAAACAATTCAGGTTTAGACCTATCCTGTAATCAAGTAGTCACAGGCAAGCATTAATTATTAGTATGTATACAATTGTTCATTTATAAAGATATGAAAAATGGAAATAAGTAGCATGCCTACTTGCCAGAGAATACCAATGTAGACACGTCAAAACCAGACTAGAAATTTCAGATCTCAAAATGCTATATGTCTTTCTTACAAAAGACTGACAGGAAGTCCTTTCTGACTTTCACATCTCATCTCTGGTCAAAACCTGGATTCTTCCCAATAAATTAAGTGCAGAGAATTACATCTTCTGTGAGTGAATCAGAGATGTTATATACCCCTAATAGGAGAAGGCAGCTGGAAGGAGCAATGTTTTTCTGAGAAGTTTTCTTTAGGTAAGACTAAAGCGGTTGTGTTTTTTTTGTGTGTGTGTGTGTGTTTGTTTTTTTTTTAAAAAAATACTTATGTAGCCATCACTTATATTCTCTAGTGATGAAGAACTCTGTATCAAGGAGAGGTTTCTGGATCTTCTCTGGATAGAGCAGTTAGTGAGTAGCTGGGGGCAGAGAAGCAAGATGAAATGACAAAAGAAAACCAGATAAATGTCTAGTAGGAAGAAAACATCTTGTGTGCTAAAAAGATTTTGTACAGTGAAGCACTGACTGGAATTGCAGAAGGTGATCCTGTTAAGTAGTGGAGCAAACCTCTGTCAGGTAAAAAGAATGAGACTTTATTGTCACCTATATAGAGTTATTTCAACAAAACATGCAGCAAAGGCAGTAGAATCATCCTAACTGAGGAGGAGAAGACTCCCCCTTTCCTTTCTTTTGGGAGCTTTTATTTTAGCTGGAGATATTAAAACTGCTGAATCACCAAATCAATAGAGGCATAAGCTCCTTCTATGGTCATCATATCAAAGCATAAAATAACTAGTTGTTTCAATAGGAAAGCTGTAGGAGAAGGGAATATATTGATGGGTGAAATGGACCAAAAAGGAAGTATCATATGGTAAAAGGAAAGCTGTAGGAGAAGGGAATATATTAATGGGTGAAATAGACCTAAAAGGAAGTATCACATGGTAATCTATCCATTTAAAAGTTAGGCAATAGCAATGACACAACATTCTTTACTTCAAGGTATGTTTAAATGTCATTGGAGTTCAGTGTTCATAGTATCACAGTGGGATGTGTGGGGACACTAGTAATATTCAAATATAGTGTATGAAAAGTGATATTTGTATGGTTATATAATGTATCTAAACACTTCCGAGCAGAAACATTGTCCAAGTACACATATGAAGAATTACTGAAAAATGGAACAACAAAACTCTAGCATAGTAATTGTGCTGGCTACTCCACACTGGTCAAAAGCGTAATGGTCCATTACATGTATACAGATGTTAGATTGTCAAATAAAGCTTGCACATCATTGATATTGACAATGATAATTTCTTACACATGTGGAACAATAATAATTATGCATAGCCAATCTGGCAGTTCTGCTATGAGCCCAGGGAACAGAATTTGTGGATCTGGACCTGACTAGGTTGTGCCAGGAAGCATAATTTCTGACCATACTATGAAATTGTTTACATGAAGAGCTGTTTTGCTGTTTATAAAGCTTTTGCCAGAATATTTACAATTTAAATTGGAACAATTTTGTTCTTGGTGCCCATGGGGATTTATGTTTGTTCTGACCTGCTTCTTCTCATTTGTCCAGCTATTCTCAGTGTTTGGAAAGCCAACTTTTGGGATGTTAGCTGTACTTCCATTGTGAAATCTTATTAAGATTCTAAACTTGGCTGTAAGCCTCTCTGATGGACATGAGAGGCCACAACCTGATGATGATCCCTTTCAGGGTTGTTTTCAGAGGAACAGGAGCAGAAAATAAGGAAATCTTTTTTGTTATAGAAAAATTTGAAAAGTACAAGCTTTCTTTTTTTTTCTTCCACAATATGCTTACAAGATTCCATTAACATTGTTCAGCCTGCACAAATTATCTTAAAAACACTTAAAGGAAATGACTTTCCATGTTGCTCACATAGCTTAGCAGTGCTTAGCAGTTTCGCCATGAATTTCTTGTTTGCTAGATCTGATTTTGAGCTTGCTAGAACACATTGTGCAAATCAATCTGCAATACCTCCTTGTTCATGTAAGTCAGGTTCTTGGGGTAAAGGGTGAAAAGGCTATCCTGAAAGCCAGGAAGGAGAGTTTAGCATCTTTTATTAAGGTTTCTGACTCATGAGGGACATTTTTATATTTATGTTTGCATTTTTGGCTTTGGGTAGCAAGCTTAAACTTTGTGAAACACATACTGGAGGTATCTTAAAGAAGGAGACCTGGCAAGGTAGCATCATCGTGCTGAGATAAAAGAAAATATCAGATGAAATTAAACTTCAAATTTTTAACCTACCTAAGTAGGAGATAATTATCAGATATCTGAACATGTGGTTGTCTCCCAAAACTGTTTCTCATGACCTAAGAATTTATAGAAGTTACACAGAAATCTGAATAGATCTTAGATCTGAATAAGTGAAAAAAGTATATATTTAGGAAATATAAAATAAAGCATTATTGCTTATCTTTCTGCAAATAAAGTAATAGCAAAAATAGAATTGCAGTTTACTTCTGTTGCACAATGATATGATTGTTTCTCTTGTGTTTCTCTTGAAAGATCCTTTTCTATGCATAAACACTTAATGAGTGACAGGTCAGAATCCAGAGAAGTTATTGCAGGACAGTTCAGTGTCCTGCAACATCCATCAAATTGGTCTATGCTGAGTCTGGCTATTTTGTTGTTGCTGTGCTGAGATACTCTGTAATCTCATGCATATGCTGAATCGAACAGGAGGGGGCAGAACTGCATCAGTGTAGTCACTTGCATGTAACTTACAGGCATCTATATTGTGCGGTTAATGAAATAAGTGTAAAACTGATGTCTGCAAAAGATTTGATGATAATAATAGTTTAACGTTCACCTAAAATCAATTACTCAAATATTCAGAAACTACTCGTGTATTTTCTGCATAGGTCTTTCATTGCTGCTATGCAATTAATGAACACTTTGGAAGGAAATGCTTTCTGGGTTTTAATAGCACAGGTAGAGGAACTCAAGCATTTAACTAGATTATTCAGTGTATGCTTGAAACACAGTTGTCATTTTCACTATTGAAGTTCACTTTGTGTCTAGTTTATTTATTAATTAATTACTTGTAAAGGTGGCCTGCTTCTCTTCAGTTTCTAAAGCATTTAGTTTAGTAGTTGTTTTTCGTTTTGGTTTGGTTTTGCCGTCTCAGGTTTAAAATAAAATGTTTTAAACTAAAGCACATATTTTTATCAATTTAGTAAAATATTAGCTATATTAGCTATAAAACAGATTAAAATCACTATTTGTCGTGACAACTTGATTGGAATGGGATGCCATAGTTTTTATTTCCTGTATGGATTCTGATTTAAAGGCCATTCACTGAGAGTGATTTCATTCAGTCATTGTATTTTGGGTAAACTGGGCTGTTGTGGTGAGGTTTTTTTTAGAGCACAGGCTGAGCTTCTTCCCAAAGAGTTTGCAGCTTGAGTAAAGAGAAGGGCCAACAATCACAGAGCAGGCCTGGGGAGCAGGGGAATGTGTGGGTGAAGGACAAACTGAGGAGACAGTGAGATTCACTGTTTGCTTTGATACTTTAGTATTGCTTCTTTCCTTATTATTGTAGGCTCTTCTTAGCAATGGGGTCTAATGTTTTTGTTGATATTGTTGATATTTGATTTTTATTTTTTTCCAGTAATTTAATTGAAACGTAATCAAAGAATGCTAATATTTATGCTCCGGTAAAAAATATTCATGCTAATGATAAGTAGTTTCTGAAGTAGTAAACCTTATTTTATAAGAAATCTGCAACTATTGTTTTTAACTCTTTTGGAAACTTTTAAAAAAATGGTAGGAGTGTGCTTAGGTAAGATCTTGATGTCTACAGAGTAACATAGTTGGCTTAATATATCATCAAACTAAAATAACTGAAACTGTCATCTTATTCACAGTCTGCAGGTGAGGTAGGCAGAAGGATTCTAGAGATATTTAAACAACTAACATTAAAAGCAAAATGACCTTTTGGAGACTAATAATATCAATATTCTGCTGTGTTGCAGAAGTGCTGTTTTAGGCAATATAGGCAGTCAATATTGACCTCTGTCTACACTAAGAGAATTGTTTGTTTTTTATTTGAAATTGTATGTCAGGAATGCAATATTTGATGTGAAACTTGCTTTGCAGGTCATATAGGGTCTGTCTGAACCTAACAGCTGCCTCTTCAACAAGTTGGAAGAAAGTTTGTTCAATCAGAATTTCTGTTGCAAAAACATTGTCAGTGCAGATCCTTGTGTCTCTCATTTTTGAACCAGTTTATGTCAACTGTATGGGCAATTTTGACTGCTTTGTTGTTTTACTAGATAAAATTTACTAAGTTAGAATGATATGACTGCCATAATTCCTTCCAGTTATTATGTTTTCCAATAGAAATAAAAATATTGCTAACATTGTGACTTATATCCTTCTGATAGCAAATTACTTTTTATGGACTCTGTGTTAATCTCTGCTCTTGAAATTCATACAATAAGAATGGCTGACAAAGTCCAAGAACTAAGGGTATTTTTTTCTGAAATTAAAAAAATAATAATAATGGATGAATCGGTTAAACGCAAGCCTAGATTACAAAGAATGAAAGAAAAGAACCTTCACAAATTGTGGCACAGAATTCAAAACTCATGCAGTTATACAGTGTTTTGATACCAGTCTCTTTACAATACATATGCATCTGTGAGGTGTGAACACAGCCCTTATATGATGTGAAACAAATAAGAAACTTAATACATCGCAGGCACAGAACCCACATTTTCCTGTAGAACTGTGCAACAGGATCCAGCTGATCACTTCAACAGTGTTATTATGTGGGAAGACAAATCTTGAAAACCATGTAAACTGATGGAATTTGTGTTCCTGCAAGTGCAAGCCAAACATTTTGAAAGGGCATATTCTTTTGGTTCCCAAGATATGACCTTCATGACTCAAAACTGAGAATTCTTATGCAAATGTTGATTTTTACTTCACATCACGTTAGCAAAAGCATCCAGCTAAAATTTAAAAACACTTCTAATATTAACTCTGTTCTTTGGCAAATTCACCTGTCAAAACTTCCAGCTTCCTGTTTTTCAACAGGGAGTTGTATTCTGAAGGCCAAAATAGCACTGTACTAAAACCTGTATACACGGATCCAAATAAATATTGAATCTTGAGCTAATTTGTAGTTGTTTTAAATGCTAATAAACACAAGGTTTATTCGTCAGTGTAAACTTGCTGGATAATTCAGATGAACAGATGAAGCTGGGGCTGTAATTCTCTGAAAACAATTTTGAGAATTGAATCTGATACATTTTAAAAATCTTTCTTGTACAGACTTAATACAGTAATTGTTTATTTGTTGTGTATTCACTGCAAAGGTCTTCAAAGGTTTAGATACAAAGTGCACTATTAAAGCGTTTGGAGTAAAAAAGTTGCTAATACTAATGCCAACAAAAGCCAAAAGGTTATGTATATGGTTTAGTCCATTCATTGGATGCTCTTGACACTAGTGTAATATTGGTTCCTTTTTCTGTGATGTGTGGTTGCATGAAAGAAAGTAAAACATATCATAACTGGCAATTATGAAGGCTTGCATTTTCCCCTTCAGTTAAAATAGTTTATTTTGCAAGTCATTTATATAGTGAAAGAGTACATACTTAGATTTACAAAAATGGTGGTTTCCTATCACGAATTCTGTATTGAAATAGAGAATAACGATTTCTGCTCAGTTTTCTCTGCTTCCAGAATCTTAGTCTGCTTACGTATTAGGTGCCAGAAGTTTCTTAAGTGACTATATAGTTATTACTCAATATTTTCTTATGATAGATGTGGTTGATATTATCAGAATGATAGTAAGAATGTGAGTTGAGCAAATCTTTAGCAAGCTGGAGGAATTGGATGGCTCCTTAAGAACTGGGGACTTTTTTAGAGGAATGAGATCATTCTTGCCCTCACTGGACTTCATGTAGCCTCAGAATGATGAAAGTACCTTTTCCATAACTAGCTTTCTTACCTATCTTCTTAATCTTAGAAATTCTGTGACAGTAACAAGTACTCATTATCTCAGACTAGATGGTCATGATTCCTAGCCTGTTTCAGCAGAAGCAGTTTTTCTTTCCTCAGAGAAAATTACAAGATATCCATTTCTCTTTACTGTTTAGCTTTCCTCCTCCAGCCTGACTATAATGTTAGTTGCATAGTAAGTAAGTAAAGATATCCCTATGTATTTTTTTTTATTTTTGGTTCCTGACTTATAGTTCAAAATGTTTTAATATAAATTGTAAATGAATGAATAATGTTTGAAGCCATGAATAATTCTGGTTGATTTATTCAACTTACTTTCACTTCTAATCTGGCATACTTTATATTACCTGTTTGGAATTTCAAACCATATGAATTGCCTCAAGCATTTCCTCTCATGTTCTCTTTCTCTGTCAGATAGATTGCCATATAACCTAATGAACTTTATAGCAATTAGCTTGCTGAGACCCTGTTTCTTTTACAATTCCCAAGATTTGTGCTACAATGAATTATATAATTCATTGGTCTCTCCACCAGGGCAAAAACTTCATTACTAGCAACAATTGATGGCCCAGCCAATTTTCAGTCACTTCTTCAAATTAACTTAACCTGGAAATGCTTCTTAAATAAATAGAAATTGCAGGGTTTATTCGTGAATACAACAATTTCACTCTGTACTGCATTAAACCTAATACAAGCTATACTTAAAGTAGATTTTTCTTGAATTTCTATCAGTGATTTCTCAAGTGTTGATTTAAAGACATGACAGAATATGGGTTAGTCCTTAGTCATAGGAAAATTATTCAATTATTCTTGTGAAAGATGCAAATATTTCTATAATAGGACTCTCTTTACATGCATCTTGAAAACTAGTAGATGTCCTACTGCTAATAAAATTGCATCTCCCTGTTTTAGAGCTTCTCACATTTTCAAGAAAGATCAGAATTCTGTCTACATATTTCTGCTATTTCTGAAGGCAATAATTTGTTCCCTTGAGGATATAAAACATATTAGTTTTATTCTGTATCTAGACAAAGAATATAAATCTACTGTACCTAAAGAAGTTTTCTCTAAGTGCTTTTTTTTCTGGCTGGCAAGCTGGCTTTTACTTGAGTTAAACATTTGAAGCTGTACAATCCATGTAATTTCATACTTCAAATCTTATGTATCTTCTTTCTTTTTGACATAATGTGGGAATTAATTTTCATCGTACTTCTGCAATACACATGCTATTCAGATGCCAAACTCTTGTTTTCATAAGTGTCCCTTTGAATGCATTAAATTCAGTAGTTTATACAAGTTTCATTGAGGTTTATTTATAATTCCGTCAGAAGAATAACATATTCTCTATAAAACTACATCACCTAGTGTTCATTATATTTATCCTCTTGGATTCTTTGTTGGTAGACTCCAACCCTCAGTAGAACATGGCAAGCAGAAATGGTCTCGGGCTGTGTAGGGTACTGTTGACTTCTTGTGGTCACCACTCAGTCTTGCCTTTTAAAAGGCAAGATGCAAGATGCCCTGTTCAGCTTCTTACTTTCTAAGGGCTTAAATGAACTGGAAGATCCTTAGGTTCTTGGAATATCACCTTCAGTTATCCTTTGTTCATGACTATCTGTAATTTTTGCTCCTGAAGTATCTTCTCACACAATTTTTACTCAGCCACACCTTCTGTCAGTTGAAGAATATGTTTATTCTTCAAATAGTGGTAAGTGGAATTTTCATTTCTGCTTCCCGATTTGGCATCGTTTTCAGCTTGTGATAGAATTCCTGGTGTCCATTTTTGAGTGGTAAGTTGCTTAGAGATTTGTTGTTTTACAGCAGTCTCTGTTTCATGTATGTTCATGAACAAATACAATGTTTTTGTAGAGAAATACTGTGATATTGGATACTATGATTTTTGTTTTATGAAATAAAGGGAAACGATTATGTCCAACTGGCAATTCTTTACTAGCTGATGAAAAAAAAAAAAAGTTTGTGTGTGTACTCTCCTCTGTTTGGTAGTACTTGCACATTTCTGGGCAAGTCCATCAGTTTCTGCTGTGCCATAGTTTATGGATAGGATGAGCTGTCAATCTGAAATAGACTCATTCTGTTAAGATGCACTCTCTACAATTGGTGGAATAAAAAATGAAGTTCATGTTGGTCAATTCTACTTTGACATTCTTTCTTCTGCTGTTGCTTCAGCATGTTAGGGATATTGCATGGAACAAGACAATAAAATAGCTAATGACAAAGTGAACTTTGCGTGAGATAAATTAAAGTTAATATGAAGAATGTTGCCTTATGTGAGATATTCCTGAGTTAGGGAAAAGGATTGGCAACTTGAATAATCCTGTTGTTTATTCACTGAAGGAGTAACTTTTAAAATTTTTTGGTTTTAGTCTGGTTATTTCTGTGATTAGTATTTATGCTATCTGTTTACTAGCAGTATGTCTTATTTTGGCTTCTGTCCACTTGAATACTGACTAGTTACTTTGGTTTTCAAAGGTGCATCAATGCTGAAATCTATCTGCAATTGGTGCTATAGCATTGTATATTAATCTGTCTTGTGCTGAATCATTTTTTTGCTCTTCATTTCCTTTTGGTCTTTTCATTTCTGTACTTTTAAAATACAGTGATTAACTTTTTCAGTTTCCTTTCTTTGTGATTGAAACTACCTGTTGGTGTATGCATGTGCGTGTATTTGTATATGTACACACTGCCTTTAGTGGGAAAAAAAAATTATAGTACTTAGAAACTTGTCCAGCTTCACTGTCTTTATGGTAGAGTCTGTCTTTGAACGGGTAAAGTAAACTGAAATAAAACGTCATAACTAGTTTTATATGTTACTGGAAGACAGAATGTTAGAATTTAATTTACACCTAAATAACATGAAATATTATTGTAGAATTATATGAAATTGTGTAGACAGTTTCTGTCTTCCAAATCTAATTTACTTCATGGTGATTAATGGAGGAGATTTTTGTTCCTAAGTCACTTAATTTGTTCTGGAAATCCCACTTACCAGTATTTGGAGAATTAGCAGTTTCATTTAAGAACTTTCAAGTTGTTCTTCTATGTATTTTAAGATAAGTTCATTGAGGAAATTCTCAGTCTTGAAAACATGGGCATCCAAACAAAGGAAAAAATGACAGAATCATAATATGATATCATCTGACTGGGGAATGCCAAACCTTTCAAATAGTTGTAGAATATTTTTCAGTTATTTAAATAGGTGTCTGTGAATCATACAGTTAATATTTACTCTAGAATCTGAGTATACTGTTGAAGGCACTGAAGAATAGAAAAGCTGGAACTCAGTTATATATACTATACAATTTATAACCCATTTATCCTATACATAAATAGGAAATATATTTTCTCAATTAAATATTTTGATAAAAATAAGTAATTTCATTAATTTTATGATTAAGTTTTTGTCTGGGTCGCCTAACATTTTTATTCCAACTGATACTTATTTTTAAGAAAGCCAAATATGAGCATTTTATGACTTTCCTGTTGTATGGATGCAGGGTTCCAAACCACTGAAGATGTTCCCATATCTCTAATTTTACTCATTCACACATGGATTGAAAATGAATAGCCTGATGTGCTTTTTGATATTTTTTATTAAAAAAAAAAAAAAGAAAAAGAAGATTAGTATTATTTCCATAGTAACTTTTATATATGATCTTGAAAGACTTTATTCTGCCTGTGACAGTCAGAATAACATGAATTATTTTTAACTGTTTGGGATTGGCCAAGTCTTTTCTTCTGAGGATTAGAGGGAAACCTTTGATTGCTTTTAATAGTTTCTGAATGTGACTTATGTGAAACTTTGTCATGCTGAAGTGTCTGTTTGCATTTACAATTTTTAAATATTTTATCTCAAGTGAATAGGAGCTTATTCTTTGCATTTGTGAAAGCAGAAGTTTTCTAGTTGGCTTGTATATCTGACTCAACCATCAGATGCATTCCTTTTAAAGGCAGAAAATTTGCCAAGTCTAGAACTATATATTTCATCCTGTGGTATCACTACCACATATATATTGATTACTGCCACCAAAAAAAAAAAAAAAAAAAAAAAGAGGTCAGATCTTCACTATTGGAACACGTTTCAGATTAATTATACTTACTGAAAAAATATTGACTTGAAATTGTTTTAAAGAATTTCTCTAGAAATGTATTATTCCAGATATTTTTTACAGAAAGTCAAAAATAAGAATCATAATAAATCATCTAGGCTTTGCCACCATAATTATATTTGTATATAATTATATATACATATTTATATATTTTTAATGTATTTTGAAATACATTTTACCACATTCTCAGGTTATATGTGCATGCAAGCCTGAAATTATAAAGCACCTCTTGACTTGTGCTTCAGTTCCAAATGTACTTGTTACAATCACGGGCCCTTTTTCCTTTTTCTGTTTCTGAGCACTAGGGCTTTCCAGGTACTAGGCATGGCTCAGCTGCAGCACATCATTATGGAAATTTAAGGCTTAGAACAATCTTGATAAATGATATGTTATGTACATTTATATAGTTAACAGTTCTGTTTCCTATTTTACTTTTAAGAGGTAACTCCCTCATGAGAATCCCAGAAATGGCATGTGTCCAGTGGCTTCCTCACACTTTCAAGCAACACTTTTTTTTCAGATGATTGTATCCTTAATTTAATGGCTAGTGATAATAAACTATTTTGAAACCTGTTTCACAATGGGTAGAAATACATTTTATTTTTCAAGTGCTAGGCTATCTGCTGTGCCAAGAAATTCTCTGGCAAACAATTAATTATGTCCACAGATAGAGTCTGACAAAAAATGTGCTTCAAGCCACAAGTCAGAAGCTTAACCACTGTTTGTGTCAAGTTACTTCATGGCTTGTGATTTTGGTTAGTTGGGTGGGAATGTGGCTGTGAAGCAGTCTTCTTTGTTTGCAATACAGGCACCCGCTTTAGCCAGCTTATAGAGCTGTATGTAAAATGGCCTCTTTGCTTTCACTTAACAGGATGTCGTTCACCTTTCTGCTCTGCTGAGCACCATTGCATGACTTCACAGCCCAGGAATTAAACCCAACGCACAAAGCAGCTTTACCAGTAATTGTCTGCAGATTAAATTAAATGCCTGTTCTCATACAGTGTTTGTGAATTGTATCAGACCCACTTCTCAGTTTACACACTTGTTTCTGTCATTAAGAGGCAGCTACTGAAAAATACTGCAGTCCTTGGGAGTCCATCTCTCTCACGATTGGATGAAAGTACTGGGGATTTTGTGTGTTCAACATGATGTTAATTCTATTGTGTTTCATAATGAAACAAATAGCTTAGTCCTCTAGTAGAACATCAATGTATTTTATTGATGTAGCTACTGTCAGTTGCTCTGCTTTACAGTGTAACTTTTAAATCCCCACTATCACAACATTTGGCAGCGTGACATTTTGGTTTCATTTTTATGTAAAGTTTGGAGGGATGGGTATAATTCAGGTAGTCTTTTTTAATTGGCATAAAATAATCTTGACTAGTTTAAATAAGTCATGCCTTTTTCTTTTAAATTTTGTGTGTTGGATTTTCATATGTGGAGAGTATAAAGCTGTTAATTTATGAAGAAAACATTTAAACATAATGAAATTAAAGAGCCAGACAGTTTCTGTTGAGGTGGATTGATGTATGCATTTCCTCTATTTTCATTTTCTCATGATTGTTTACTGTACCACTGGATTGCATAACTTTTCCAGAAAATCTTGATGTGCTGCAGCCTGCTTTTTGCTTGAAAAGTATATCTCATCACTGACTGTCCAGCTGGTGTAGCTTATGAATAAGAGTTTGGGGCTCGTCATCTTTTTTAAAATTTCACAACCTCAAATTTCTCATTAACAGCATGCCCCATGGTTGCTAAACTTTTCCCACCAATCTTTCAGTGATCTTGAAGACCAGCTCATTATCATGTTACTCAACATGATCTTTGCATAATTCCTATAATCAGGTTAGATGTGAAAGTCATCTCAAAACTTGAGTTTGGTGCAGTATTCTGTACAGAAGCAAAGATAATATGGAATTACCTTCACATTTCTTAACGCAGGGAAGTCTGGTTAAAATCTGACAGCAATCATTCAGCCTCAGACAGATTTTACAAATGTCCCTGAACCGCGATGGTTTTATTTATGAAAAACGCTTAAGATCGCTCCTTTTTGAAGAATAGTGTAGTTTTCAATACTATACTAATGTAGTTTTTAGAGTGGTGTTTTTTTTAACATTAAAGTTTTAATTCCTCCAACTTCTAACATGTTCTTACGAAACAGTTAAATCCATGGGACAACACTGAGTCATTTTAAGAGTTGGTCAAGAGTTAAGGTACTTTTTTGAATTGCATACTGCTTTCTAGTCAGAAAAGGAGATAGAATAGACTTTTGAAAATGATACACAGGTTAATCCTTTCTATTAATCCTTTCAAGTTTTATGCAAAGGGATTAATTTTTTGTTGTTGTATAGAGTATGAAATTCTGCTTGCTGAAGGAAAAAGATTACATTTTTTTTCTTTTAAAATTGGTTGAAAAGATTTCATACATATTGTGTCAGGCACCTTGTGTACTAGCATTAGAAAGAAGATTCATTGTAAATGAAGTACATTATTTATTACTTCACAGTTATCTTCAGACATCTTGCCTTTATTTTAACCGATACTTCTGGAAACGACTGCTGAATGGGTGGGAACACAGGATACTCTCTGAGGTCTACTGTACTTAAATATTTTGGCAGAAGGACTTCCTTTCATTCCAAATTGGAAAGTTTTTACGAAACGGTTCTAAAGTGAGATTGAACAAAGTACCAAGAACAAAGTACCAAGATCAATTGGATGATTATCAACATACCTTGAAGTTCTGGCTAAGTCAGAATTTTAGGAGAAGTTTGCATCACAGCACTGGAGGTCTTCATCAGTGTAATGATGGATATTTTTTTTGTCAGCAACATGGGAAGGAGTTCAAGAAAGAAAAGGTAAATATGAAGACCATATTTCTACCAGTCCTGTGACATCAAAGTGTTTCCTTAGGAAACACCTGTGTCTATGGTGCAGATACAGCTGTATAGCCTCCTTCCAGCTCTTCATTTGTATTCTCAGCCTGGCTTTGCCTAAGGTTCTCATTAGGAAGCTGAAAGTACCAGGAAAATGAGAACCCACTGTGAAATGTTCTTACCTTAAATGCCATGCTATCAGGGCAGTATGTACATGATCATACATGTTATTCCATGCTAGACTTCACTTCGTTGTCTTATAATTTTTTTGTTTGTTTGTTTTGCTTTTGCTAATATGGTAGACGTAATTCTTCCTACTCAATCTCAGTCTGATTCAGCCTTTCTTCATTGTTCACATGACCAGAACTCTCAGCCAGGCCCTTATCATTTCATGTCTTGACAACTCCAGCCATTTTCATTCTAGTCACAACAAATACTGCCTTGCAACATTTATATATTTTTAAATATTTTTCTTCTTGTTATTTTGATGTTCCATTGTTCACTTTCTTGTACTGTGGGATTATTTGCTTTAACTTTCTAGACCACACCTTACCATCTCTTATATGTTTGAACTGGTGACTGTATGGCACCTGTAATGCCAGTCTTTATTGCCCTTTTAAGTGTTTCCAACAAGTATTTTTAAATTTCCCTCTATCCTATTTAATGCGTAGTATTAACTAAAATTCTTCAGCACTATCTCATTGTCCTTTCATTCCTTCCTAATTGGATCTCTAAATTCTACTGTAAATATATATTAAATAGTCAAACTACATTTGACTGTATAATAACAGTACAAACCTATCATAATACTTTAAAAACCACGTGGGAATTCTTGGCTACCACCAAATGAAGCTCTGGCACTAATTCAACCAATGCTAAAGTGAATATGATTGTTGTTAAAAGTGCAACTTGTTCATTACAATGTTACTTTTATTAAAGCTTACCAGGACAGTGTTGTAACTGAATGTCTCGTCCATATCAATCTATCTAATGTAGTTTTCTTGACAGTAAGTTGATGGTAAGAGTCTATTGGGAATTCTTTTTTCTTTTTTTCTTTCTTTTTTTTTTGTGGTAAGAATTACAAGGAAGTTTTTTTTCAGATATGTCTGCATGGCTACAGTCTTTCTCCTTAAGCATGGCAGTATGGCATAAGCATCTACTTGCTACTGGGTACCTCAGGCTAACATTAGATTCCTCTGAGATTCTCAAAACTGTTGCTTAGCAACACCTCAAAAAAAGCAGACACCCCAAAACTCTAAATATTATCTGTTTTTTTTTGTTGTTGTTTGTTTGTTTGTTTTTTATGATGTTAGCTAAAAAGTTTTGTATGCACAATCAGTTTCTGTGCACTGTGCTGACATGCAGCTTGGCAGCTAAGCCCCGTATGGGTTTTAACATATTATACGATCTCCCTCCCTCCTGGTCGATTTTTCTCTAGCAGCACAAAGGATAGAGACTTGTGGGGCTGACATGCCTACATGCACTCCTTGCTCTGCTTGGGTTTTGCTTTGTGTTTTCTCTCTGTGAGGAAAAGTTTGGCTTGGCTTAGGTTCCCGGTGCCAAGAGAGTGGATTTTCATTTCAGTTGCAAGGCATGGAGCTAGATATGAAGTATCAAGTTATCTTCTGCTATATTTTTTTTGAATGACTGGTGTAGGTAGCTGCTTTTCTTTATTTTCTGTCCTCAATGATCTCTTTGTAAGATGTTTCATTTTGGCCAGGCATTTTGTACAGGTCCTGGATGCCTGTCTCAGAATGTCGATTTCCATTATGTTACAGAACCAACTAATCGTGTTCCCAAAGAAGTATAAGCAGCCTATATTGTTTGTCTGTAATTTGCTAATTTCATAATTTTCTATGTCTCTCCCCCCAGTTTCTGCCTGCCTGTGAAATCCCGTTGTTTTGTAAGAAGCAAAATATTTGGGTGATGAGCAAGTAGAAGGGAAACTTATCTACAGTTATCTACTTAACGCATCACAGTGGCTTTGAACTACTTCATTACATGTTCATTAGTTCATGTTACAGTTGATACCAACTTAATCCTATTAGTATTTAGCATGTTGTACAGCTATGGGAGTGATAATGTGGAAGGCTTTTGTAAGGAAGTACTCATAGCCTTAGATTGCTGTGAAAGCCTTCTTACTGTCTTCATTACAAGCTGGGAGAAGGAAATTGCTTGCATACTCTAAGGCATAACAAGGGAGGTTACATTTTTACAGAAAACAACAATATTTTGTCAGAAATAACTGCACTAATTGCTACCACAAAATAACAATTTATAAAACTACTGCAAATAAATTACCAAACAGGGTAATAACAACTTCATAAGTACTTATTTCTATTTCTAATCAATGATAGCATGATCCAAGAAACTATTGCCCTGATGCAGGAAATCTTAGCTTTCACTTTTGATACAATTTTGAAGACCCAATTGTATTCAAATTACCTTTAGAAATTTAGCTGAGATTTCTGTTTAGTCTGGATAAGATAGTCGCATAAACTAATCTTAGAATATCATACTTAATCACTACGGTGGCAGAGGGGAGTAAAAAGTACAAGTTTTAAGTCAGCAGATTTTGTGTTTAATTTGCAAATGTATAACAATATTATATGTCAATGATCTGGGATAACAAATGCCCATAGGAAAGTAATCTGAAATTTAAATATGCAGATAAGTACTGGACCAAGAATGAGTGTAGTATTGTATAAAATTAGAAAGTAAGGAAAACATGGCAATAAAAAATGGTGGTATTAAAGCTGCCTGTAAATATTCCCATGTCTGTAACATTTACAGATACAGTCTGAGAACAGGCTTCAAGGTTTTATTGTATTCTGAGAAATATTCCTTAGAATATATTCAGGATTGAAAACTACCTTTGTAGACAGTATGATAAATGCAAGAGGGAGCTCTTGTGAAATTGACCTTTATTGAGCTTGATCGCCACAAAATAAAAATCCAGTTAAGGCATTGAAAAGATAAAGAAGACCATCTGTGAGGGAATTTGCCACAGATCTAATTGTAAGCTAATTTTTTAGATAAAGAGGGTATTGTACTTTGCAAGAGATAAAATAAAGAAGTTAGAAATCATTTTAAGTTATGGTATCAAAGACTATTTGCTGTGAATATGAGCAAATTGAATAAAAGTAAAGAACCAGTGCTTCTTGGTCAGTTAAGCATGAGGTTACATGCACATTCTTTCGTGAAAGGATGATACTGCATTCCACTGAAAATGCTTGGGGCAGCGTTGTGAGAAACACATTTCTTACCCTGAGACATCTTACCTGATTTCTAAAATTCAGCAGTGGCCATATGCACTAAACTTTAGTTTGTTCCACAGGTGATGGCAGGGGGCATGAGATAATGAGTTCCAGGTGATGGAGGAGAGGCAGCTTTTTGTACTGCTTAACTGAAGACTGTTTGGCACAAAGAATGATTAACTGCTACTTGGTTGATTTTTGTACTAACAGGGGACAGGGAAAGATAACGTTTGTTTTCTTCATCTTTTACAGGTAATTTTTCAGGTTCTTGTTAACAAATACCTTAAAAGAAAAAAAAAAAGAAGAAAAAAATGATTGTGCATGATTAAATTCATAGAGAATGAATTAGGAAGCAAAGTTTGTGGGGTGACTAAAAGTGCTTCACAAAGCCTCGTTAAGGTTAGTAAAGTAGTAAAATACTGCTCTAGCTATAGAAATGATATTGCTGATAAAAAAAAACAAACACACAAGACATTTGCTTAAAGCTTAGCCTAGATTAGATGAAGGTAATAGTGCGGTAATGCAATCACTATCAACTGCTGAAGTTTGCCTGTGCAGATTGATAAGTTATGTAAATAAGAGTTTGATTTATAGATTAAAAACTTCTAAAATTGTCCTATTAGTAAAGGTAGGAGACTTTCTCATTACAGTACCTACCAAAGAATCAGTGATCTTCTGCAGCGTAGACCTAAATTTAGGAATAGAGAGAAATCTAATACTCAGCAAGTGTGCTTCAAAGTCAAAACACTATTAAAATACTTTTTAATCTGCTAAATAAGGTAGAATAGTCTACACAGAAACCTTTGATGCTGTATATCTCGCATGAGCACCTGTAGTCAGCATGATCAGACCAGCAACTCTCCTGAAATGTTATTTAGATCTTGTCTGTCTGGAGGTGATCAGGAGCATTAAACATATTACGACAATGTGCTTGATTGAAGAATTTTAAATCCCACCTCTTACTTGCATTATATCCCTCTCCTTTCAGTAAGCTTTTTTAAAGATTTTTAACTGCTTAGCTCACATAAATACTGTGTATTTCTGTAGCTAAGACCTTACTATATATTTTCTAATTAAGATAAAAAGACTTAAAAAGAATGAGTAGAAGGACCCTGTCATGGGATATATGAAGATGAAATATATTCTACAAGGAACTTATATATGATAATATATGCTGGGATGTATGTTTAATCTCTCTATGTAAAATCCGTATCATTCTGATCACATTATTTTTTAATAATTTTAAGCCTACATATATCTTTAGTACTTCTGTAGTGGTAGTATTATTTCAAAGATGGCTCTAAATATGTCCCAGACTTTGTAATTGGCTTCTTTATTTTCTAAGCTTTTCAGGTATAGTTGAACATGTTTCCTACAACAGTCAAACTTACAAGTGCCGCTTCTCATGGCAGCACTCATAACTAATCCAATATTTGTTCATCAAATGAAAAAAAATTGTATTACTGTAATCTGCTTAATTACTTTATTGTATCCATCTGCTCTTTTTTTTCTTTTCAAAATACAGGTGCATCCAGACCACAGCTACTTTTGACCCTACCAGCTATTTTTCACGTTTTATGCTGAGAGAGGTATGTTGCATGAATAACAACTGAAGCCTGATTTCATTAGTGAGAGTATATCTGTTTGTTTTGGTATGGTTTGTTTTGTTTCAAGTTTCTCTTACCTTCTAGATACCATGGGAGTAATTGTATGACAACGTATTGCAGTCTACACTTAAGTTAGTGAAATCAAGAAGCAGTGCAGGAGAGTCATTCATTCAAATAAAGCTTGTAGAACAAGTCTCTTACGCTTTTCCTGCCCAAATGTTTTGCTTGAAGCTGTTTTTATGTATAAGTCTCAGTTGTGACCTTCATTAGGAAATAATGAATGATAGACTGGTAAATTCCAAATGCCAACCATATTTATTACCTTTTGCAATACTGCTTAAGTAAATTAAGTCAGTTAGAGCCCTAAAAGAGCACTTAATCCAGAGGTAGTTGTGTACAGAAATTGCACCATCTTTCATAGCAATCTTGGTTTGTGTTTGGCTGATCTATGAGCCACATTAGTCAAACTGAATCCAAAAGAGTTATGGCAGATGAGGTTGATGTCATTAAGTTAGAGTCTGGACCTGAAGAACATATATGCATGTATTTTTGTTCTTTGTGCATGATGCAATCCAAGATGTCTTTTTTATTTTTAATATGTGGAAGTCTGCCATAGTATCTTCATGTACTCTGTGCCATTTTTCAGTCCTCGATGATGATAAGAACTATGCAGGTCTCATTACTCACTGTGTAATACACATAGTATTTGTGGTATTCCTAGCATGTCTTAATTATTTTGTATCAACTTACTGTCATCTACCTACCAAAGCACTTAAGGGCCTGCATGATATAAAAACCAGTAGACACTATTAACTAGTGTTAGTATTGGACCTATGTAAAACAAAAACTACAACAAAAAATTATTTTGTGCTGTGCAAAGATAGTTTTGAATAGCCAAGCAAATCCTTTTCTTTATAATCACTTGTCTTAGACACAAGAAATGAGATATATTTTTCAGTCTGGACACAAGTACTTAGTTGTTGAAGAGAAAAATGGAAGGAATTTACTCATTATTTGTACTATAAAGAGACAAATGGGAAATATATGAATCACATTTCTGCACTGATAGAAACTGCTATAGGACCTGGTTTGTCTTGTTAAAGAAACCTCTCAAGTTTATGTTGATCTCAAAGGTGCCTAGTTCCATATTTGATGTCAGTAAGTCTACTGGCATTTTACAAGCAAAGATGATCCCTACCAATTTCAGATAATGTGCTTAAATCTATGTTCCCAAAGAAAGTCTTGTTTTTTAATAGTAGTAATCCTTTAATTGACTGGGTGTGGAAACACCACAGGGCCTTTTCTGTGTTCCCTGGCAAGAGGCTTTCTGTGTATAATCTGTTGCAGATGTTTAAAAAAACCACCTCAATGATATATATAAAGTTCATTGTGTTTTTAATCTCTTTCTTTGAAAATTTGTAAAGCCATAATGTTCAATACATTTACTGACACAAATAATGATACAGTGATACTTTATGAAATGAGTATAGTAAGTATTTGAATAAATCAAAAAACTTAAAACAGAAGCTAGCATAAAGTGGTATCTGTTTGGAGAAACAGTGCTTTAGAACTGTATGTAAAGAAAATATAAATTTGAAAAGGGGTATAGGAGATAATGATATAGGCTTCTTTGTTTTTATTTACATTCACCACCTAAGAAAAAGTTTAGCTAAAGAGTAAAGCTGCAGTGTTTTTGTCTTTATGACAATAATATCCAGTCCTTTCACTGGGCTCTGAACTCGTTTCAGGTGTCCTGCAAGCAAATGTGACACATTAGTAAAATGAAAACATTTATTAATAATATTGTCGGTTATGTAATATTTTTGAGCACCTTAGAATTAAAATAGCGTAGGCATAACCAGCAACATTTTTTTGACGCACATCAGGTTGAACCAACAGATTGGTAAAGTTTTCCTAGCTATTAAGAGTTGGAAACTTCATATTCACTTAGGAAATCTTACTCAGTATCTGCCAAGTGTGTGGTCATATTACAGTACATAAAAATGCACTAAATTGTATGTTGAGAATAAAGTACACCAAATACCTTTAGAACTTTTTTGCAATATAAGATATGTACATATAGTGAAAGTATTCTTTCTTCGTACTCCTGGAATTTTAAAGCTCATTTTATGTGACAATTGTTTACTTCAACTGGCATAGCAGGTTTGTTGTAGGATAGACTAGAGCTAATTTTAAAAGTGAAAGTGAGTACTTTAAACACAGAAAAGATTATTGGTAAAATAAAGCAATCTTTTAAAAAGACAAGCTACCATCATAATTTTGACTGTAGTTACTTTTGTAACTAAATTCCTGTATTGAATTGTAAAAAAGTAAAAATACTGGTTTCTCTTTCTTTCTGTTGGTCTTTTCAAATAAATTTTACATAAATAGGATATGGTAATTTCTGTAAATGTAAAGCAAGAAAAAGTATATATGTTCAAAAGCATCAAACTTTTGAAGCTGCTTACTTCTCTCCTTTTTCACTCACTTAGGTCTTTTTTCTTCCTAGCCTCAAAATTCTATGTAGTCATTTAATTTTTTGTTTGTCCCATTTTGAAGACTATTTGTTCATTTCCAAAGCAAGTAACAAATCAGAAAGTATAGCTTAAAATCAAACTTACTGTAGATTGCTGGCTGAGTTAAAGTCATTAAAACCACAGAATACCTTTTAAAAACTGTAATCTTTAACACAAAGAGTAATTTCTTCACAGTTATCTGTTGTGGTATTCAAAGATCTTTTTGTCAAATACTATATGTAATATAGAGAGAGATTTTATGGAATTAGAGATTAATTCGTTGTTTAACATTCCCTGTTTCAATGCACTTCTGCCAAGACATTTTAAGAGAGGAGAGAATACAATTTCATTTTCAGTTTTATATGCTATACTGTTGTCAGTAGGCAAGGCTTTTATACAGTAATAAATATGTGAAAGATGTACCTATTTCAGAAGTCATTGTTTCTATACGAATATACTGGATTTAGAGGTCTGATCTGGGAAAAAGATAAATTCTAATCATGCCAAAGAACAAGCAGGAAAATCCCTATGTGATTCTTTACACACAGTAATTCATTTAATTTCAAACAACTTTATTTCCTAACTATCACTGAAGTTGGTGTTAGCAAAGATTAACAGCTTAGAACGTGATGGAAGAAAAGATAAAATACAATTTATTGCACTATACCAGTATTCAGTGTTATAGTAAGCATGCAAAAGACATTGAGGGCTGTCTAGAATAGCACTCTGCTTCCAAAACAACTAAAAACTTTGACATGCAGTATGTTGAATCCTGCTTGCAGCTGTAGTAATGACTTTCTAATTCCTCTGAAAATGATTAAAGATACCACTAAACAAATTTCTCATGAAAAAAATGCCTAATTACAGTTTTATTAAAGCTAGCACTGCAAGTTCCCTGGTGACATCCAATAACATAACTGACAATGACTAGGAGTTCCATGCTATATTCTTTCCTGTTACATTTTTGAGAAGTTTGGTCACCTTGGAACATGAATGATGTAGAATTTAAGCAGAAGACTGGGATTATTATCATTTTTTTTTTTGCTGCTTAGTGAACGTAAAATCTGTGGACGCCCTTATTCTGCTTCCTGAGCAGTAGAATGGTAATAATAACATTCTGGAATTATTTTTACAGTTGAAGTTTTTAAGAAGCTTTAAAGATGAAGCACAAAAAATTATTCATTGGATTGAAAACTAATCTGTGAGTAAAAAAGAGGAGTAAGACATGCCTGAGGGAGAACATGTTTGTGTCAGGGGTACACGATACAAACTGCTCTTTATGTACAGAGGTGGGGCATTGTTCTTGATGGTATTACAGAGAAGATCCAGGACTTACAACAGTGTTGTGGTTTAACCCGGCTGGCAGCTAAACACCACACAGCCGTTCGCTCACCCTCCCCCCTCCCTCTCTGGGATGGGGGAGAGAAACGGGAAAGTGAAGCCGGTGAGTTGAGATAAAGACAGTTTATTAAGACAGGAATATAATAATAACAATAATAATAATAATAGTGATAATGATAATAGTATTAATAATAATAATGTGTAAGAAAACAAGTGATGCACAATGCAATTGCTCACCACCCGCTGACCGATGCCCAGCCTATCCCCGAGCAGCCGGCCCCCCACCCCGGCTAGCCACCCCTATATATTGTTTAGCATGACGTCAGATGGTATGGAATACCCCTTTGGCCAGTTTGGGTCAGCTGTCCTGGGTCTGTCCCCTCCCAGCTCCTGCCGCACCCCCAGCCTGCTCGCTGGCAGGACAGAGCGAGAAGCCGAAAAGTCCTTGGCCTGGTGTAAACACTGCTCTGCAACAATTAAAACATCAGCATGTTATCAGCGCTCTTCTCATCCTAATCCAAAACATAGCACCCTACCAGCTACTATGAGGGAAAATTAACTCTGTCCTAACTGGAACCAGGACAGATATCCACCCCTTATTCCATTACCATTTATGTCATGCTCAGGTTACACTCTTTCCAATACATTCTAATTAATCACCATTTTCATCTATGATATATAGCAATTATGGTAGTGATGACATACAGTATTATATAATAATTAACATACTACAATTCAACTCATGGGCTATTCTCACCCAGTATCAAATCCCCTTGAGGTACCACCGGACTTCCCCATTCTTTTGCATTACCCACGAAGTGCATCCAGGTCCCTGAGCAAAAGCAATTCCACGAATGGGTTTGCCTTTTCCTGCGGCAGGAGTAGCCCAGACTGTTTTACCCAGCGTGTTTCTTACGTGCACTACAGGAACTTTATCCCCTTCTACAGTGCGTAACAGGTTTGATTGGGCAGGTCCAGCTCGGTTGGCAGATCCCCTGGTATTGACTAACCAGGTGGCCTTTGCCAAATGTGTATCCCAATTTTTGAATGTCCCAGCACCCATTGCTTTCAGTGTAGTCTTCAACAGTCCATTGTATCGTTCAACTTTTCCAGAGGCTGGTGCGTGATAGGGGATGTGATACACCCACTCAATACCATGTTCTTTGGCCCAAGTGTCTATAAGGTTGTTTCGGAAATGAGTCCCATTGTCTGACTCAATTCTCTCTGGGGTGCCATGTCGCCGTAGGACTTGCTTTTCAAGGCCCAGGATAGTGTTCCGGGAGGTGGCATGGGGCACAGGATATGTTTCCAGCCATCCGGTGGTTGCTTCCACCATTGTAAGTACGTGGCGCTTGCCATTGCGGGTTTGAGGGAGTGTGATGTAATCAATCTGCCAGGCCTCTCCATATTTATATTTCAGCCATCGTCCTCCATACTAAAGAGGTTTTGACCGTTTGGCTTGCTTGATTGCAGCACATGTTTCACAGTCATGAATAACCTGTGCTATAGTGTCCATGGTCAGGTCCACCCCTCGATCACGAGCCCATCTGTATGTTGCATCTCTACCTTGATGGCCTGAGGTGTCATGGGCCCATCGGGCTATAAATAATTCACCTTTATGTTGCCAGTCCAGGTCCACCTGAGCCACTTCAATCTTAGAAGCCTGATCCACCTGCTGGTTGTTTTGATGTTCTTCAGTAGCCCGATTCTTGGGCACATGAGCATCTACATGGCGTACCTTTACAACCAGGTTCTCTACCCAGGCAGCAATATCTTGCCACAATGCCGCAGCCCAGATGGGCTTGCCCCTACGCTGCCAGTTGTTCTGCTTCCATTGCTGTAACCACCCCCATAGGGCATTTGCTACCATCCATGAATCAGTATAGAGATAGAGAACTGGCCACTTTTCTCGTTCAGCAATATCTAAAGCCAGCTGAATGGCTTTTACTTCTGCAAACTGACTCGATTCACCTTCTCCCTCAGCAGCTTCTGCAACTCGTCGTGTAGGACTCCATACAGCAGCTTTCCATCTCCGATGCTTTCCCACAATACGACAGGACCCGTCAGTGAACAAGGCATATTTCTTCTCATTTTCCGGTAGTTTGTTGTACAGTGGGGCTTCTTCAGCACGAACCACCTCCTCCTCTGATGATATCCCAAAGTATTTGCCTTCTGGCCAGTCCATAATCACCTCCAAGATTCCTGGGCGACTGGGGTTTCCTATTCGAGCCCGCTGAGTAATCAGTGCAACCCACTTGCCCCATGTAGCATCAGTTGCATGATGTGTAGAGGGGACCCTTCCTTTGAACATCCAGCCTAGTACCGGCAGTCGGGGTGCCAGGAGGAGCTGCGCTTCAGTACCGACCACTTCCGAAGCAGATCGAACTCCTTCATATGCTGCCAATATCTCCTTTTCAGTTGGAGTATAGCGGGCTTCAGATCCTCTGTATCCCCGACTCCAAAACCCCAGGGGTCGACCTCGAGTTTCCCCAGGTTCTTTCTGCCAGAGGCTCCAGGTGGGACCATTCTCCCCGGCTGCGGTGTAGAGCACATTCTTTACATCTGGTCCTGTTCGGACTGGCCCGAGGGCTACTGCATGAACTATTTCCTGCTTAATTTGTTCAAAGGCTTGTCGTTGCTCAGGGCCCCATTCAAAAGCATTCTTCTTACGGGTTACTTGGTAGAGCGGGTTTACAATCAGACTGTAATTTGGAATATGCATTCTCCAAAACCCCACGACACCTAGGAAAGTTTGTGTTTCTTTTTTGCTAGTTGGTGGAGACATAGCTGTTATTTTGTTGATCACATCCATTGGGATTTGACGACGTCCATCTTGCCATTTTATTCCTAAAAACTGGATCTCTCGTGCAGGTCCTTTAACTTTATTCTGTTTTATGGCAAAACCGGCCTTCAGAAGGATTTGGACTATTTTCTTCCCTTTCTCGAAAACCTCTTCTGCAGTGTCACCCCACACAATGATGTCATCGATGTACTGCAGGTGTTCAGGAGCTTCCCCCTGCTCCAGCGCAGACTGGATCAGTCCATGGCAAATGGTAGGGCTGTGTTTCCACCCCTGGGGCAGCCGATTCCAAGTATATTGGACTCCCCTCCAAGTGAAAGCAAACTGTGGCCTGCACTGTGCTGCTAGAGGGATGGAGAAAAATGCATTAGCGATATCAATTGTGGCATACCACTTGGCTGCCTTTGATTCCAGTTCATACTGGAGTTCTAGCATGTCCGGCACTGCAGCACTCAGTGGTGGCGTGACTTCGTTCAGGCCACGATAGTCCACTGTTAGTCTCCACTCACCATTAGACTTTCGCACTGGCCATATGGAACTATTAAAAGGTGAATGAGTCTTGCTGATCACTCCTTGGCTCTCCAGTTGACGAATTAGCTTATGGATGGGACTCAGGGAGTCTCGGTTGGTGCGATATTGCCGCCGGTGCACAGTTGTGGTAGCGATCGGCACTTGCTGTTCTTCAACCCTCAGCAACCCCACAACAGAAGGGTCCTCTGAGAGACCAGGCAAGGTAGACAACTGTTTAATGTCCTCTGTCTCCAAAGCAGCTATGCCAAAAGCCCAGCGGAACCCTTTTGGGTCCTTGAAATATCCTCTTCTAAGATAGTCTATGCCAAGGATGCACGGAGCATCTGGGCCAGTCACAATACGGTGCTTTTGCCACTCATTACAGGTTAGACTCACTTCAGCCTCCAATACAGTTAACTGCTGGGATCCCCCCGTCACACCATAAATACAGATGGGCTCTGGCCCTTTATAGCTTGATGGCATTAGAGTACATTGTGCACCGGTGTCTACCAAAGCCTTATACTTCTGTGCGTCTGACGTGCCAGGCCATCGAATCCACACAGTCCAATAAACTCGATTGTCCCTTTCCTCCCCCTGGCTGGAGGCAGGGCCCCTCTAGTCCTGGTCAGAATCTTCATTTCTGTGTTTAAAGGACTGCCTGCTGGAAGTTGGAGCAGCAAACTTTTCAGAGAACTCCTTTTTCCCACTTGTTTTCCTTTGCAATTCACGTACCCGTGCCTCTAGGGTCGCAGTAGATTTTCCATCCCATTTTCTCATGTCCTCTCCATGGTCACGTAGGTAAAACCACAGGGTGGCGCGGTGTGTGTGCCCACCATATTGTCTTCCTTGCATAGATGAACGTTTACCCCTAATAGCTGAGACACTGGTTTGTACAGGTGGGGAGGAAAATAATCTCTCTTCAAGTTGGTGGATCTTTTCAGAAAGTTTCTCCAAAGTATTCTCTTTTAGCTGGTGGACACTGGTTCGTTCAGGTGGAGGGGAAGATAAATTCTCTTTAAGTTGGTGGACCTCTTCAGAGAGTTTCTCCACAGCTGAGACACAGGCCTGTAGGGAAGAGGAGAGATTTCCTTCATACTGCCGGAGTATTTTAGTCACTTCATTCACTGTGGGATTCTCCTCCGCTTTCCAGGTTAGTATTGCCAATGAGCTGGCATATGATGATGGTGCACTCTGTACAAACTTCCGCCACATAGGTGGTGTACACCGGACTGCATCTGGATCTGCGGATGTTTGTGCGTCGTCTAGGGCCTTATAAATTACTTCCCGTACGGCCAATTCCCTCAGGTACTGAATTCCCTTCTCCATGGTGGTCCATTTGCTTGGTAGACATACAAGTTCTTCCTTGAAGGGATACCTTTCCTGCACAGCTGACAGGAGACGCCTCCAGAGACTGCGAGATCGTGCTCCATCTCCAATTGCTTTGTCAATGCATGCGTTCCTAGCAAGGGATCCCAGCCGCCTGGCTTCCTTGCCCTCTAATTCCACATAATTGGCTCCCATGTCCCAGCACCGGAGCAGCCAGGTGACAAGCTGCTCGCCTATACAGTGACCAAAATCTTTTCGCACATCTCGTAGCTCACGCTGGTATAGAGTCCGGGTAGTTACTGTTGATTTTTTGACATCCTCATCCTCATCTTCAGTCTCCTGCACCTTTGGTGGCTGGTGTAGAGTCCGGGTAGTTACTGTTGATTTTTCGACATCCTCATCTTCAGTCTCCTGCACCTTTGATGGCCCAGCCTCGTCTTCACTATGCCCAGTCTTAGCAGAAGACTGTCTGCGTTCTAAACGACCTGAGCCTCTATACCATTTTTTCACCTTGTCTACAGGGGCAACTTGCACTGCTACAGCTCGTTTCTCTGACCCAGACACAGGGTCTGCCACAGGGGTTGGAATACCCTCTGCGGGGTCAACTTGCACTGCTACAGCTCGTTTCTCTGACCCAGCCACAGGAGTGGGAGCAGCTGCAGGAGCTGGAGTGGCTGCGGGAGCTGGAGCTGGAGCGGCTGCAGGAGCTGGAGCTGGAGCAGCTGCAGGGGCTGGAGCGGCTGCAGGAGCTGGAGCGGCTGCAGGAGCTGGAACTGGAGCGGCTGCAGGAGCTGGAGCGGCTGCAGGAGCTGGAGCTGGAGTAGCTGCAGGAGCTGGAGCGGCTGCAGGAGCTGGAACTGGAGCGGCTGCAGGAGCTGGAGCTGGAGTGGCTGCAGGAGCTGGAGCGGCTGCAGGAGCTGGAACTGGAGCGGCTGCAGGAGCTGGAGCTGGAGCGGCTGCAGGAGCTGGAACTGGAGCGGCTGCAGGAGCTGGAACTGGAGCGGCTGCAGGAGCTGGAGCTGGAGTGGCTGCAGGAGCTGGAGCTGGAGCGGCTGCAGGAGCTGGAACTGGAGCGGCTGCAGGAGCTGGAGCGGCTGCAGGAGCTGGAGCGGCTGCAGGAGCTGGAGCTGGAGCGGCTGCAGGAGCTGGAGCTGGAGCGGCTGCAGGAGCTGGAGCGGCTGCAGGAGCTGGAGCGGCTGCAGGAGCTGGAGCTGGAGCGGCTGCAGGAGCTGGAGCTGGAGCGGCTGCAGGAGCTGGAGCTGGAGTAGCTGCAGGAGCTGGAGCGGCTGCAGGAGCTGGAACTGGAGTGGCTGCAGGAGCTGGAGCTGGAGTGGCTGCAGGAGCTGGAGCGGCTGCAGGAGCTAGGTTGCTAGTAGCATCAATTGCAGCTCGATAGGCACAAGCCAGACCCCAGCACGCTACAGTGATTTGTGTCACTTTGGAACTGCCAGAGTCATGACACCTTTTTTTCAAGCATTCTGCCAGCTTTTTAGGATTTTGCAGTTGTTCAGGGGTGAATGTCCAAAACACTGGAGGTGACCACTGCTCTAGAAACCTGCCCATATCCTCCCACACTCCCTGCCACTCGCAACTATCCCTCCTCAAGACAGATCTCCGGATGAGATTCCTAAGTAGTTGTTTAACCCTCAACAAAACCTGAAGCGCATTCAGGAGACATAACAACAAGAGCAGGCTGGTCTGAGTATCCCAAGGATATTCAACATCTCGGAGAGCCACCGTAACTAGCTCGGGGGATAAGAGGGTGGTGGTGAAGGAAAAAGGGAGAGTGAACAGGGAGGGAAACATGTCTTCCCCTGTCCCCTTCACAGATTGGCTCCCTAACGAAAACAGGCAATAGGTGTAATTGCTAATAGTTTCCGAGATATGGGTTCCAAAGTATAGAGTCGACGTCAGTGCTGAGTACAAATACCAGGTTAGAGTCGTGACCAGATATTTCATCATTTCATAAGCCATTGTTACACCGCACAGTACCATAATAATCTTAAACCAGGGCCTGGAAAGGATAAACAGTGCAACAGGGAGCACATACAGAAAGTAACGCACCATAAAACTCAATTTGGAATACAGGTATGGCAGACTGGAGATTAAGGCAGTCAACATCGTGACTAGCAACTATTAAGCAGGTCCAATACTTATACCAATTTTAGTTTAACACACTCTGGTCAAATCTGTCGATATCTCAACCCTTCGTGCCCCACGTTGAGTGCCAAAAGGGCTGTTGTGGTTTAACCCGGCTGGCAGCTAAACACCACACAGCCGTTCGCTCACCCTCCCCCCTCCCTCTCTGGGATGGGGGAGAGAAACGGGAAAGTGAAGCCGGTGAGTTGAGATAAAGACAGTTTATTAAGACAGGAATATAATAATAACAATAATAATAATAATAGTGATAATGATAATAGTATTAATAATAATAATGTGTAAGAAAACAAGTGATGCACAATGCAATTGCGCACCACCTGCTGACCGATGCCCAGCCTATTCCCGAGCAGCCGGCCCCCCACCCCAGCCAGCCACCCCTATATATTGTTTAGCATGACGTCAGATGGTATGGAATACCCCTTTGGCCAGTTTGGGTCAGCTGTCCTGGGTCTGTCCCCTCCCAGCTCCTGCCGCACCCCCAGCCTGCTCGCTGGCAGGACAGAGCGAGAAGCCGAAAAGTCCTTGGCCTGGTGTAAACACTGCTCTGCAACAATTAAAACATCAGCATGTTATCAGCGCTCTTCTCATCCTAATCCAAAACATAGCACCCTACCAGCTACTATGAGGGAAAATTAACTCTGTCCTAACTGGAACCAGGACATTTTGTCAGGGGTACACGATACAAACTGCTCTTTATGTACAGAGGTGGGGCATTGTTCTTGATGGTATTACAGAGAAGATCCAGGACTTACAACAGTTACAAGTGGACTGATATGGCATTTAGGGCCAGAGGGAAATGAAATCCAGGGTAGTACTTGTATTTCGTTTTTATTTTTTTAGTGTCTGCCACAGAAGAAAAACAAAGTGGATCTTGAACTTTTGCCTCTTCTATTCCCCCGTCTTCTGTCTGTCTCATAGGGATTTATCTGAACTGAATATACAACTCTTGAGATTTTGGGCAGAGCATTTCCAAATTCCCAGGTCTTTCTTATAACCTGAGAGTGGTTGTTCATGAGTATGCTGTCCAGGTACTGACAGGCTTTAATTGCCCTAACCAGTGTGTACTATCTTTCTCTGTAATCTGCTGCAACCTCTTTTCCCTGTCCCAGGGGTTTATATGCCTGTGTTTGAAGTTAGCTCTGGTGTGGCATAGCTGTATAACCTCTCACCAGGCTGCTTGGAAACAGTTAAGTTGTGAGAAGGCTCTGGGAAGCCTCATCTGGGGCCTCCACCCTTACACCTTTACCACAGCCTCAGGAGCTGCATTTAAACCCAGGCCTTTGGCTTCCTGGCTTCATCCGGCACCTGCCTCATAACTACAATCTTGTCTGGCAGTCACTGGACCTGCTTTGCAATTCTTGTTTGAGCAGTGGGGTCTGTGTCCCTTGTTGGAGAGGTTGCTGCCCTGCCTGCCACGCTATCATTTTCAACTCCCAGCTTGCCTTCCCTTATGGAGCAAAGACAACTGGAAGTGTTCTAAGATCGTCAGCCACTGTTTATTTTGGAGCTGAGAAAATACTAGAAATATTTCTGAGTGCTTAAACTACCTTGTTCAGTTAGGTAGGATACTAGTTTGACTATCGTTCTATACTCTGCTTTGGTAGGGTAATAAAACTCAAAATACTATACTTATTTCTGATTGTGGAGGAAGAGACAGTCATCTCCTGCATAAACAAACAGACAAATATACAAATAATTACATCTGCCTGGATGCTTCTGTAATTTAAGTTGAAGACAATCTGAAATACAGATAGACGTAGAAATGAATAAAGTCAAAATTATTTTCTATCAGAAGTTATAAAGAAAAAAATAATTCGATGTGCATCAAGAGCAGCCATTCTATGCTGCCTTAGTGCAACGATTTCAGAAGTCTAGGCAAACGGGGACCTTCTAGTTTTGATTTCTCATTCCTACCAAGTGTGTTGTTTTTTTCCATATAAATCAGCATTTTAATTAAATTGTTAAGGTAAATCTGTCTTATATAAGCATAGCTGACGTAATAGAGATGCATATCTTACGCATGTATTTTCAGATTAATCATAAATTTATTTTCTGAAAGTTGGAATTCTACGTGTTGAAACATGAACTTTTGAGTGCCGGAAAAATGAATTTTTGAACTATGCTGCTGTTTGTAGCTGTTAGAGAAGCGAAGTTGCAATGTAGACAAATGCTTGTTTATGAAGGTACTACATACTGCTTTGAAAAAATGCCTGTATGCATTTCAAATTGTGAGATATTTCTGTGCTTGGTACTATGGTTCTACTTAAAAATACTTAGTTCCTTTGGTCATGTTTTATTATTAAACACTGAAAACTGTAAGAACTAGCTATACTAATAGTAAAATTAATTTTCTTTTACCAGATGTTTGACTTTGCTCTGTGTAATCTTAAAACGGAACAATGTGGTAGCATAGATTCACTTCACAAGATACACCAGATGTACAGCAGAGTCTAGTTTAGCTATTGTATTGACGTTTCTCAGTCTCAGGAAAAGAGAATGCCTATGCTTAACATAAGAAGGCTGTATCTTATTTCACCTCTCTAAACAAAGCATTATTTGTCCTCTTTCCATTTTTTTTTGCTTTAGTTTTGATTTTTCTCGTTAATGATTCAAACTCCACTTTGACATTTGGTCAGTCAAAAAAGAGAATCTCCTTTTTCATTTTTCACAGAAGTTTCTCTTCACCTCTAGTTTAGTGAAGCCTCGCTTCTCTAGAGTCTCAATAACTGTCCTTACTCCCATCAGCACTGCGTATCTTCCCTCTTTTTACCACCTCCATGCTCTCAGTATGTGATGGTGGTTGTGTTTTTTTTTTTTTTTCTGTTGCTCAGCCCCTTCTGCTGACTCGGTCTAATGCTTTCAGGGTTATCTCTTGTGTCTGTGACTTCTTGACTTACTGCTCTGCTAGGCCTTCAGCTCTAGGTTTCTTCCCAGCTTCCTGTCCGGGTAAGGCTCCCACTTCACATGAATACACAGCTTTGTGCCAACCTCTGTGTTCCTTTATCATCTATTTGCCACATTTCACTCCTACCCCTGGCTTGAGTCACAAAACTACATTGTCTTTCTCACACTGTAGATAGGCATGGTCAAGGGATATCATCTTCTTTTCTGCCTGTGGTTTTATTCTGCTCCCCAACAAACAGCTCACAGAGATCAGTCAGGTATGGAAGCAGAAAACTGAGTGAAAAAAATCAGTTTTCTGCTTCCATACCTGACTGATCTCTCTCCTGCCTGGCCTCTCCTGTTCCCTTCGTTCCATCTTAACTCTTCATCTGTCTCTATTTCCATCTGTCTTCCTATCATTAGGCACGTATTCTTGCTACTAGTTACTTGTCCATTGCCAACCAGTCTCCCTTATTTCTTACAGTTCTAAATAATTTCTGACCATATACAACTGCCCTTTTTCTTTCCTCCTTTTGTTGATCATGTTGACTTCAATTACTGAGTTGAAGGGTCAGACATTTGAAACCAGTGTGAAACATCATTTTTGGTTAGCATATTGTTCATGGAACATGTATGACCTGGATTGTGTTCTCTTTCAGTCAATGGTAAATTATCTGCTGCTGTGCATAGGAGCAATTGTATACGTTGTATCACCTGGGTGCATGTACTTTATCATGCACTGTTCAGCTGTGAGACTTCCTTTGTGTTAAACATAGACAAGCGAGACTTGGTTTGCAGTCCTAGATCTTGAGAAACACGCATCTGCACAGATGTTTTATAACTTTTAACTGTTCTATCATTTATATTCTGTAAATGTTTTCCAAGATGTGAATCCATCACCTTAAAGATATTAATAGATTACATAATAGGTATTGCTGTGCATTCTTGACATTCTGAAAAGGCATGTATAACCAGTAAAACTGCTACATGTTGCTCTAAATGTTAAGGCAAAATTTATAATTCTGACTGTAAGTTTACATTAAGTTTGAAATACTTCAGAAGTGGCAGCAAGTGAAGCTGTTCTGTGAACACCTACAAAAACCCTCGATTTGATCCTGTGCTCTCAGGTTATAATTATCATCATGCATGCCATGGAATAAAAGCAGCAGATAGCTGATATGTTGTTGCTTATTGGCATGCATATACCTCTTGCAGTGCTTTTGTGACTCATGACCTTGTGCTAGGATAAGTTCCCATTGGACCATTCCTTTCCTTTTCATAAATGGGTGTTCATCCAGATTTTATTTTAGAAAATTGACTTTTTTAAAGGTCCTGTATCAATGTGGCATGTTGATTTCAGATCACAATTTTCAAGTGGAAGTACCTTATCTGCCAGCTCTGCAAACTTGTTCTGGTTACTTGCAGTTAAGTTGAGCAAGCTTCAGTTGTACAGCTACATCAGACGGAACGCAGGTACCATTTGCAGAAATTGCTTCACATTGCTTGCAGGGTTTGGATACTAATGAACAGTTCTGTTAATGATACATGAGACAAAGGAGCCATGTAAATGGATAAGATTAACTGCACGCACTGCAGAAGTTTATGATAGAAAAGTACAACTTTCATAGAAACACTTCTCTGACAACATTTCCATTTCTGTCTCATTAGTTTTATTATTATATTATATATTTATTATATATATATTATATATTTTATATATATTATATATACAACAAGTTTTCCATTTTAAATTATGCCTGACAGAGAATGAACAGGAGTAGGAAGAACCCTACAAAGGGAAAGAACAGGGGAAAGGCGGAGCAGGGATACAAGTATTCCCTAGCAGATGGGGTTTTGTACACATGACGTGAGTCAATACCAACAGGGGCCTTAATTCTCTTGAATCCCTCCACTACTGGTAATTCCATGCCTGAAGTGTGTGGGCAGCAGCATGTTAAGAAAACATTTCCTTTTGAAGAAAAGGAGAGAAAAATCTACTGTGTTTTACTCAGAGCCACATTAAAAGAAGGACAGTTTGTTTCCTCGTGACATTACTGGTCACTAAGAGCATTATGCTTAGCATATGCTAAATCATTTGTTTTCTGTGTGTCGTGGCTCCAGAGCATGGGAAATAATATTAAGACTGATATTACAGTCTTAACATATGAGGTAGGTTTCTGATTACTAGCTGAAGTGGCCCAATTTCTACTAGCCTGAAGCATCAATTCATGGTCTGAAAATACTTAGGAAAACCAGGATCACAGCTAATTTTTCTCACAGGTTTGTAATATGTGTAGCTTTTTTGCTGGTATTTCATTAGATCAATGTATTTCGGGAGAAGCTTTTGTGCCTTATGTATGCTGTGCCATATGGGATCCCAGCTATTCTGATTTTAGAAAATGCACCAAAGTCTTGCATGTCAACAGACTCTGTATATAGTTGTAAACGGTATAACAGACACATCTCTCTTGTTTACCTATGCTCAGAAATTTAATATAACACTTCCCAAAACATTTCTGGACTGTTGGAGAATTATAATGCCCATTTGAAACATCAGTGATGTTTCAAATATGCCTCCTGTTTACATCACAACCAGTTAGAGAAGTATCCCTGTATGTCAGCCGTGCTTTTCTCCAAACAGGATAATCTGTTTTGTATCTGGTATTCTTATTAACACTGTAGGCAACAAACCTTGCAGATGGGGCAGGGAACAGGAATAGGACTGATGTTCTGATCCTTACTCTGATGGTGTTTTATGTAACCTTGGGAAAATGACTTAAGCTGTTTGGCCTACTGGCTTCTTATATTGTGAAATCAGAACCACTTTGTATTGTTTTGTCATTTTTTGGTGGGGAAAAAAAGCCACGTGTCTTTATTTAGAACATGCTGTGATGAAGAGCTACCATTGTTCTGAAATTATTAATGCTCTTGTAGAAAAATTCAACTGCATCTTTCAAACTTTAAAATAAAGTGAGCCCTGATTATGATAAGGGAAGAAATAAGGAAATCTTGATGATATTCTTTCTTTCTCTCTAGTTCCTATCATAATTAACAACATTTATGGTGATCCTCAGCCTGCTTTAATGGTCAGTATCACTGAGCTCTATAAACTGGCAGAGAGGGGGGAAAAAAAACCACCAGAGTCCAATAACCTTTTTAACAGTCCTTCTCAAACAGCAATGCTTTCCCACAGAAATTTGCAGAGAGCAGAGAATTACTTTAGACTAGTTAGTATTTACACTGCATTTCAAGGCTTTGAGATTTTTCACCTAGATGATATCTCTTCGTAGCTCATTAAGCTCTGGAACCAAAATGAAAGATTCCAAAGGAGTGTCTATGAAGAAAACACTTGTTTCTTGCTGTGGTGGTATGGTGCATTTAGTGCTGTGCGGTTATCTTGAATGATAACAAATTTGGCAGCAAGAAGAAAACATTTTTGTGGAGATAATGGAGTGTTGTGGTTTTTTTTTATTTTTTTATTTTTTTTTAGCATGAACTCATGTCACCCTTCTTTTTGTAGGTTATTGTCTGTTGATGAATTTTAAAGAAGCCCTTAAGGTAAAGAAGCCCTTAAGGATTTGGCACAGAATAAAAGCATTGTGCTAGTTTCTCAAATCAAAATATCCCTTCACCTTACTGCACACCCAACCCTGGTTTGTGTTGCTTGTTTTTCCTCTCAGCTGGACTGAAGAAGGAACTTGCATAAAGAAGAGTGAACTTGATATCATTAGTATCATTCTGAGTCACTTTTTTCCGACATTCTGATTTAATATATGACTCTCTCCACCTATTAAAGGTAACTAATATTTTGTAGTAATTGTTACAAGTTACATATAGCTTAAATGGCTATTCAGCACTGTAGTATCCCATCCAGACTGATTTTCAGAAGTAATTGCTTTGTCCTAGTGGAATTAGACATAACTAGGATGAGTAGGATGCAGGTTTGATGTAGCGGCTAGTTTCAGTCAAGCAGTGCTCTAGTTTTCTTGTAAATGTGACAATGTTCTGCCTCTTCTCTATGTAACATGTTTAATAAGTACATAATCTGTATCAAGAGCATATAGTTATTTGAAAATCAATATTTGATTTATATTATTAAATTTTAAGAGTTTTTTAAATCTGTTTTAACTCCTCATACAGCAAAGGCTTGCCCTTCCTGCAAGTACCTAAGGCCTGCCTAATTTGCTTTTCCACAGCTGGTAGCTTTACTGTCACTAATTACACTTATATTTTGTCAGGAAAACCTAGTATAAGAGGTATTCATAGAATCATAGAATATCCCGAGTTGGAGAGGACCCACAAGGATCATCTAGTCCAACTCTTGGCACTGCACAGGTCTGCCCAAAGATTCACTAGCCATTTAACAACCACTAAAAAAAATCACTAGCCATTTAACAACCATATTAACTGTAGTTTTGGCAGTGGTGTCAATACATTCTCATGTTTTTATCATATATTAAATCCTTGATAGCTAGCTCCTTTGATAGTTCTGGCATAGGGTATTATGTGATAGAGAGGGGTAAGAACACCTAGAGCAAGAGGGATGAGTGGAATTGCTGCTTTGGGCAGATACCTCTCACTGTATGTTCTAGCATTATTACCAAAGACTTTACTTGGGGTTTTTATTGCAGACAATCCAGTAACCAAACAGTTCAGTAACACTACTTCTACTTATCATTCTTTTCAATCATCCTATTCCATATCCCTCTGAGCTCTTACAATGCCCTGGCTCAAGTCAGGGAAAGCCCCCTGTCTAAGCTCTCACAGCTGAGGCTGCTAATTACAGCTGATTCTCAATACAAAGCAGGTGGGAAGCTACGGGAACCTTGGTGTCATGTCTTTCTATGCAGTGGCTGATTTCTGGTGTTAGGTGTTCTAGCGACACAGATATTTATTGGATTTTACAGAGCTCTTACTCTTTGGGTGAGGCCTGATTTTTTTCTGCTTTTTTATTTATTTAGTTGGTAAAGAATGCAGATAGAAAAGGCTTAAAGTGGTAGGATTTTACTTTTCATAAGCATGAGTTGATAACTAGACACTTTTGGTATCTTAAGTACATATATTCAACTCTTCAGGGTTGTTTAACATTCTAAGTTATTTCTGCCTGCCCTTGAAAAGATATGAAGGTATTGTAGGGGAGCTGAGGAGGAATTCTAGAGCTACCCGTAATGCTTGTGTTAGTGTATCTCACTTTGCTGTATTAAAGTAGCTTTCTAACTGCTATAGATTGTGGTAGCTTATGTACAAGCACAGACATGCTGTTCTTAACTGTTAATGGATCAGTAAGTCTCTTCAGGCCCACCTATACTAGACACTCTTAAGAATTATTACTCACACTGTTAAAATCTGTAATGGACTGGAAAATCAAATAGTTCATGGGACTTCATTCATAGCATGAAAGCCTAGTAGCTGATGTCTAACAGAGCTGTGATTGTTCAGGTGGATTTTCAAATAATTTCTGGGCTCTAGTGAGTTCAAAACAAGCTTTAAAAGCTGCTCTGCAGGAAATAGTAGTGCTAAAAAGCATATATGTGTTAACCAGTCCTGAGCTTGCTTCAGAGTTCTGCAGGATTTCATTAATGTGTAAAAGAAGTATTAATCTCTGGAGAAGTTACTTGTTTAGGTTGTTATACCTCTTCAGTTTCCTACGCATGCTAGGGTTCTTGATGATTCTATTTGCAGTGGTTGCTAGAATCTGGGGACCTCTTTGTGTTGGTGTTACAGCTTTGTTTCATAACCAATAGTCTTACTGCTAGACCTTGGAAGTAGCACGGTTTTCTGAATGGCTGACGTCTCCTTGTAGTACATCCACATAAGGTGCTCTACTCATTTTTTCACACCCTTTGGATTTAGAGGCCTACTTACAACTGGGAAGGTGTGAATTGCATGCTTACTTAATCTTGTTCAAATGTAGTGCAGGTGTTTTGATGGTGGGAAAACTGCAGTGATAGGCTCATGACTCGAGTCTAGGTTTTGTGATCTATAACTGGCATCTGTATTACTTCTTGAGCAATGTTTATGTCCCCAGGTTTGTTTCAAGCATGGTAAAATTTACCATTGGTCAAGTCTTGTATCAAACCTTATTGGAAGGATTTTGGGGGGAAAATCTCTCATAATGGAGAAGTTTACTGAAATACCAATACTATACTAATCCTCTTAGAACATGACAATTATTGCTTTGACATCATCTAGATGTTGAGTATGTTCGCAAAGGATTAGCATCCCTTCCCCTTCCTCCTCCTCCTCCTTGTAGGGAAGGAGTAAACAAAATTGCCATTAGCTATTGAGGAGGAAGAATAAAGTGGAATTCTGTCCTTCATCTTGCAGCAGCTGCTGGTAGCAGGGAGTGGGGAAAAAAATAAGGTAATGGGTCTGGGCTGGCTGCTGCTTCCCAGGAAAGCAGAGCTGTGAATTCAACAGGGGACACTCAATACTACCTTTATGCAGTCCTCCCATGTCACTTGAAACTGGAGAGGTCTGGAAAGTATTTCAAATGATAGGGTTTTAAAAACAAAACAAGACCTGAAAACCATTTTACTTGAAAATCTATCTGTAATGAATTGTGTTGTGTTGTTAACTCTGTTATTTTGTTTGAAGGGGCGATAAAGCCATAAGGCTTCCCCTGTACACACTTCTTATTGAAGAGGATTTAACGTGAAACTCAGTTTGTTTTACCCTTTGATAGCCTGAGTGATTTAAAAAAAAAAAAATCTTACAGAGGCACCACCATCTTTGATGCTTTGTTGGGAAGCCAAATCCCTCCAGGTGGCTTAGACATATGCTAGCACCTTGACTACGCCCTAGTTTGTATACTGTTTTAATAGTTACTAATTACCTATTCAATGTCATTACCATGTTTCTGTTTTGGCACAAAATTACAGAGCAAGTTACAACAGTCACACAGATCACTATGTATTCTGCCAGCAGTGGAATATAAGAATTGTTAGGGTGCTTGCAAAGTATGTTGAGAAGCTAGTGTGTGTACTTAGCTCTTAGAATTTATGTTTATTTTGGATTTTCTGCAGTCTTTCTCATTTTGTTCGTTGACTGGTACTGACAGCCTGTACAGCTACTACTTGTTAAATGCTAGAGAGCTGTTTTGGAGAAACAGCGTATTTCTTACAATTTGAGATCAGTCAGCAGACCAAATTAAATCTCCTTGGACATTCTTTTGAAATGTGTGGGGTGTTGTTGTTGTTGTTGTTTTTTTTTTGTTGTAGTTGTAGTACTAAAGTTGTAGTACTAAATACTATTATTCTAATATAAATTTATTAAGGCAAAAAGCCCCCACTGACTTATTGTTACAAAGCTTCCATGTAGTAATTTAAGTCTCCCTTTACTGTAAAGGAAATAATCTGTATCAAGAAAGAATACTATTTCTTTTCTCATCCTTGCTGACCTGCTCTGTAAATGATACCTATTTTGTAGTATGGGTTTTAAACCCTGTTAATTCCCTTACTTATATCCCTTTTCTGGAAAGTGTTTCCTAGTGAACGTCCTATAGAGGGAAATGGCTTCAGCAGGGCTAATTATTTTGGGCAGAGTACCATGTTAATGCAGACGCCTGTAGTTTTAGCGCTATCTTGTTTGACACTGCTTTGCAGGTAGGTATGTGCTGTGCTGCACAGGACAACCACATATGAAATGCATTTCAAGTTGAATAGGACTTCTGCTCTTTGTAATTGTACGTCTACAGTGAGAAGATTTCCTGGCATAACTAAGACGATTAGTGGTGTGATTTGTTCTGGGAGCACTGCTGTGCTGATAACAGACTGGTTTATTTTTATAATACGCAATAGTGGAAACACCAAGAGCATTTTGGCTGGCTTAGTTAAACAGGGAAAAAATTATAGTGAGGAATCAACCAACCCCCCTCTAGTAAGATCTTATCTATAGTGGAATACTTAATTTTTACATTTAAATTGCTGTTTGGTTTTCAGAGTTCACTTCCACATGAAAGGCACAATTAATAATTACCAAAGCTATTGTCTGGACTGTCTTTGCAGAAATCCTTGTGCTTGAATTTATGACATCACAGCCAACTCACATTTTGAAATGTAGCTTTTTGTGTCCATGTAATCTATTGACTCTTTAATCCCAATGTTCTTTTTGGTTTACAAATAATTCCTGGGAGAATAAGAGAAGTGCTCAGTGAACGGATTAAAGAATTGAGTACATCACCTCTAGAAGACAGTGTAGGTCCTGGATCACAGGATGTGAACAGAGGTCTTTTCCTTTACAGCTATCAGTGTTGACCAATGGGTTTCAGTCAACTCTGAGGCTGGAGGAAACTTTCCCATATGAAGACTTCTGTTATCCATTGTGTTGTTCATTTTTATAAACTTGTTACTCCTTATTTTTCTTTAGTGCTTTGTCTGAATTTTCAACAGCTAAAAGCTTGCAAAAATAGGAAGAACATTTTGCATTACTGTTGCTGTCAATATCTTGAAGGTATGTTTACACTGCAGTCTTTCGATTTGAGATAGAGCCAGCCAGAAGTTTGTGGGTTGTTTTTTTTTTTTGGTGGTGAGTGCAGATTAAAAGTCTGTTAGCTATTCTCACAAAGGCATTGCTTTTCACTTCCCCCATCAGTTTTGGACCTGTTTAATGAAGCTACCTTGTCAACTGTAGCAGTGCAATAATTACCCTTTGCAAGCAAGTGCAGGCCGTGCAGCTCTGGGAGGGGGTGAGTGGAGAACTTCAGTTGAATATTGTATTGCAAAATGTGTGGGAGACACAAGGGTGACTTAAACTGGCTTCTCTACCAGGAAGGAGACATGGAGCTGCACCTTTCAGAATTAATTGCCAGGGTAGTTTAATCCTGTGCCTTAATCATCACATTGCAGCCACTTATTTAAATTATTGTATCATCAGTTGTGATTCTGTGTTTATCACTGGTGCTTCTGGAAATGCAGCTCTTCTTTTTGTACAGGAGGGAAAAAAAATCAAAGCTCCTTCATGGTTCTTTCACAATGAATTGTGGGGAAAATTTGTCTCCTTGTGAGTTCATTGGGGAAATTATATGGGAGGTTAAGTAACAACAATGTTTAGCCTTAGGCTTACAGTCCTTTTAAATATGAAAGGAAGATTTTTTTTTTTTTAATTTTCTGGGTGAGAAAGAGCAGCAGCCAAATAGGAGCCTAGGGTAACTATGTAATGAAAGGCTGTCCTCAGGGGGTCAACGCTGACAGCAACATGGGGGATTCTG
This sequence comes from Anser cygnoides, assembly GCF_040182565.1. Lineage (NCBI taxonomy): Eukaryota > Metazoa > Chordata > Aves > Anseriformes > Anatidae > Anser > Anser cygnoides. The sequence continues at coordinate 1,202,491 of NC_089877.1, forward strand.
CTCTACTGGGCTTATTTTTGGACAGTGTCTTCTGATTTATGGACTGACATTCAGTATAGTGCTGAATCAGAATTGCTAAAGCGTTCTGAAATGGGAATATGTGAAATCCTACTTGCAGACCAAATAAAAGAGTACTGACAGTCCAAAAAAGTAAAAAAGTTGTCTTTTTTTCTGACTTCTCTTAGAATAAAATTGTCTGCTTGAATTTTAACATGAAATCTTTTATATTTTTATGGTTCAAGCAGTGTCAGTTTCTTAACTAAGTTAAAGCCATGCAGACTTTGTTAGAATGTTCCATGGCTTTAGTGGAAGTAGGAAGTGAGAAAGTACTTGAATCTGCTACGTTTGTTTTCCAGTTAAAGAAGCCGGCAAATGATGTTACAAATCTTCTGGAAGAATTGTGGTTTTAAAGACAAGGAAAGTTGGACTTAGAGCAACACAATATCTAGATAATATTGCTGAGAACATAATTATGATTGGTATTCTGTTGCATAACTGATAGGTAATATGAAAACCTCGAATAAATTATAATTGTAGGATGATACAACAAACAGCCCTGAAGTCTGACATATGCAAGATCAAAAAAGCTAAGTGAATTATAAGGCTTTCTGGTGATGTAAATATATGTGCATAGGTAATGGTCTTTAAAGAATAATCACAAGTGACTTCATACTAAGGCGTCTGGAATTTCTTTATTAAATAAAATCTGCTGGCTTTGTTTTACATCTATATTGAAGGAAAGTATTTTGGTTTAAAATGTTCCTTTCCAATAATATTGATTCATAAGCTATTATTTGCAATTTTTCCTTGTACATTTGGTTTTTATTTTGATAGTTGGAAGTTAGAAGTTCTCTCAGGTGAAACAATTTTCATTTAAAGTTGTTATACCTAAGTACTACTTAAGCAAAAAGTTGATATGCTTTCTGTCCGTATTTGTTTAAATGACATAATAGATTCTAGGATTTTTTTTTTTCTTTATGAAGGCACATGATAACTCAGAAGACCACAGGTCAGGGAACCAGTATTTGAGTTTCCAAGGCTGTATAATAGCTCTGAGGGAACTGTGGTCTTGTGTATTGTTAGTGGCTGTTGGTCAAAAAATGACTATTTGTGCCTACAAAGCTTCTGAAATACTCTGATAGAAGCATTATTATTATATTTAATCTATTTGCGACCCTAGATTTTAAGTGTAGTGTTTAGATAATAAAATTAATCTGCCTTTTAGTTCATGGTGGAAGATGAACTAAAGTGGCATACAAATATGAACTAGGTTCTATTATTGATGACGAATGAATGCAGAAACATCTATGCTGAATCTTGGTATAGAAAGCAGATCTTTTAATCCTTGTTGAACATGGACTGGCTAATTTGAGAGAATTTCTGCTGAGAAATTTTACGTAGGTGAATCGTTGAAGATTGCAATCTCACTTTCATTAGCTACTGCTAACGTATTATTTTCTTGAATGTGAAGCATATTAGGGCATGGCTCTATTATAGACAGTAGGTTTTAGGATAAGAATACAAATACCAGAAATTTCTTCTCTTGTGAACTTATTTTGTCCAAGCAAACTCTATCTGCTAGCATATTGAAGTGTCTCTTGGTAGTGTTTTTGTGAAACAATTAGTGACATGTCTGCTTCCTTACTTTTTGTTGTTCACTTCATGTTGTAAAATAGATATGAGTCCAAGATATGAAAAACTGGGCCAAACTGCCAAAGGTGCGATAGCATGCTGAGGTAGGCAGATAAAATACTTTTCTCCAGCGAAGCAAAGGAAGCTGAACTGACAGTGAAACTTCTTCAGTTTTTGGCCAAGCTGGAAAAATGCACAAGGTTATAAATGGAAGAAAATGCTTAGAAAGTGTTCTTATGGATATTGGTTTTTTTATTTATTTTTAAGGGAGTGTTATATCATTTACATGGTGATGTAAGTGCTACTACTCCTTTGTAGAAGCCTCTCCTAATACTGTTAAGAGAGTTGGATGTCCCACTGTACGCTTTAAGATGTTTAACTGGGATAGTTTTTGAAAGAAGGTAGTGACTATGGGAAGCAGAGTCCTGTTCCTGATCTTGGTTTGATTCTTTCATTGGCCGAATTTTGGCCAGCTGGATTGTAGCTATTGAGCGCACAGAAGCTGTTAACAGTAGTAGTGATCAAGTAATAATGCAGTTGCTCTGCAACTGTTTATGTCAGTTGCCCAACTTGCTGACACCTCTGCTACCCTATAGGTATTATTTTTTCAAAAAGGCTTGAAAAAAGTATTGTGTGTTCTGTATTGAACAAGAAGTTGGCTTCCATTGGATGTTGTTGAGACTTTTGTTATTCAGGAGGGATTTGAGTGTGACTGAAGAGAACCACAGTATCTTTTTTTAACTTACTACACTTGGTGGCTTTAATGCTGCTTTTTTGATTCAATTACTTGTACCGATTAGAAGGCAGAGATGGGAGAAGAAGGTATAATCTCCATTAAAACACTGGGCAATGCTGAGGGACATCCTAGCACGCGATGATCTTTCCAGTCTTTCTGAGATCGGCATTTATTTTATGTTAGTTAGACCTCTTTCCTTCTAATAATTCCTGGTTCACATACACGCAGACCTCAGTTTACAGCAACTCTGGTGTGATGTGTCCCCCTTAACGACTGTAAGCAAACACCTGCTTGTTGCTGAGCAATACACGCACAAAGCATGTGACCACAATGTAGGCTGCTATGTGGTAGGGAAAACTTACAGCCGATGATGCATGTGTTTTAGTAGGGGAAGGGTTAGTTCATGACAGGAATGCCTTTTTAAATTAAAGGAATAAATAAAGGAAACAGGTAGGTTGTAACAGCTGGCCAAGAGCACTCAAAGACTTACAAGCTCTTAGAGCAATTAATCCAGATCAAGAGAGGATTAACTTTGAAGTTTAAAATATCCTCCCTGCCTGAGGAGGGACCAGTTTAAAGTGCTTATGAATGGGGTAGATAGTTGATTTGTAAGAGTGGGAGTTAATTTATGGATATGAAATCTGCTTTTTTGACATTGCAATCTGGACTTCTAGATCTAGATCTTTTGTATTAGATCAGTAGCCTTGATCAGTATGGAGTGAAAAATTTCATAGATCATCTTAGATTAATACAGACCCTAAGAAATATAAATTACATGGCTTGCTATATCTATTACCAGAGCCAGGAGTTCTAGGAAACCTGATTAGCAAAAATTGGAAAACTCTCTAAGTAGAACAACAGCAAATCTGGAAAAACTTAGTCTCTTTTTTATGGTTTTATTTTATCTTGAAAAATTGTGTTTTTTTTTTTTTAAAGGAACTTTTTGGGGAGGGGTTATGTCAAAAGTTGCTCTTCTGCTCATTATAGAGTAAATCTTGTAAGCTTGCCAGCAAGTGTATTAGTAAACTTAATACCAATTTCTGATTTTCTTTTTCTTGGAAATAAAACTACAATAAGTTTTTTTTCTTTTTTTGTCAAAAAGCTTACTGAGATAATCATTGCATGTTATTATATCAACCAGTGTAAATGGCAGGTCAAATGCAGAAGGCCATAGTTTTCAGTTGATTAGTTTTCAGTTGATTAGTTTCAGTTTTGAAAATTACATAGAGATTTTCACACTTGGAGCAGAAAGCTTCCCCTGATGTTCCCTGTTACGGCTTTGTATTTTGATGGGAATATTCTGTTCAGTCTTTGCCAGTATTTGAAAAAGGGTCTTCAACTTTTCTATGATTGCTTTCTGTCTTAAAACAATGAAATGCCTACTACTGTCTCCATTCTCTTTACTGTCTTCTAACAAAAGCAGAAAGTGAAACTATTAAGAAACAGCACTCTCATAAGCATATGGAACTGAATCCTGACAGCTTCTCCAACCAGACTGAATGTTTTCCAATTTTATCTTCCCATGCAAACTCCAGGTGTGTTTTTCTGACACAAACATATCCTTGTGTAGAAACTTCTTTCAAGCACCTCGAAGAAACTATGTTCACTTCTGACTGTGATGCCAAGAGCTTCTAATGCCAACAGAAAATTAAGAAAAGGTAGTGTGTGTACTCTGTATTATTACTACTTCATGATCTCGGTGTAGAACTGAAGATGACCTTAATATTGGGGGCACAATGGCAAGTCTTTAGAATGACTATTGCTCACCCTGTGTAACAAAGTCTTGTAGCAGTCTTGAAAATGTTTTAAACATCTCTCCACCAGACAGCCACAGATGTATCATTAAGTTAGGCACTGCCAACCTTAGTACATTGGAAGGGGAATGGGTTAGGCATTTAACTTTAGGTAATGCGGGAGGATTTGGGAGATAGGAATGGAGATGGAGGTGTGGTCATCACAGCCACATCCAGTGAAGTCATCCTGTGTCATCAAACTGTGTTCCTAACAAATCAGGTAACAAGAACACCAACAAAATGAGATGCTAGCTTTGAAGCTTTTTTGTCAAGATGAAGAGGAAGGTGGGGAAGAAGCGATTCATCTTGCACAAAGGGACAGAGGGTAATAGGGTCAAAAAAAAAAAATCCCCATAAATGGAACTAGATAGCAAAGAGCTTAGGCTAAACAAGATCTTGGAGAAACAAAGAATTCTATTCTAAAGTATGGTCTATTATTGCTGTTTCCGCTTTTTTCGTAGCTTGTCATTGGGAGTCTAAAATTTTGTCATGACTTAGTTTTCTTGTTTGAGCATCTCTTTCAAGTGTGATTTTTGGGTAAAGCTTATAGGTTTTTATTACTATTGCTTGAGTCTAGACTTATCTTTAGATATATGTCATGACATGCTTTAGAATCTGGTCCCTTTGTTCTTCAAGATATTTCTGCTCAGAGTATGCAAAGGATGATAGGGTCAGGACCCAGCTGCCTGTGCTTGTGAAGCAGAGTGGGAAAGGAGGAGCTGATGCACACTTCATGTTTTATGCTGACTTGTAATGCAGGTAGGTTGCACATCCAGATCAACAATTAGACTGCACTCCTGGAAAGTGTTAACAAAACCAATGTAGTTGCATTGAATTGTCGCCTCTGAGTATGTATGTTAATGTGTGCAGTTGCAGTCAAGCAGACACGAATGCAAACTGTAATGAAGTCAGGAGTTTGACACTTCTGGGAGGGCTAGGGATCTGAGATTCTTCAGAGCTGGTATTCTTCTGCTCAGCCAGAGAAGTTAGGATGAGGGCTGAGCTTTGGTCAGGTCTGCTGCTCAGCGTATTCGTGGAGTTGGACTCACCATTCTGTATTTCAGTGTAGGTTTAGGGCTAGGGAAGCAAGATCTTTTGAGCAGGACTTCCATCAGAGCCCTGCTCCTCCTAGAAAGCAAGGGAGGAGGGAGTTTGGCTTGGGACAGGGCTGTAGGTCAACATGTATTTGGAGCTCCAAATGGAGACACATGGTATGCTCCCCTCTAGGATAATGGGTGAGGTCTTTCAGAGCTGGAATCGCATTGGAGTCCTGCCCAGCCTGGAGAGCTGATGGTGCAATGTGGAATGTAAGGGCTATTATTGTTGGGAATCATGTCATAGGAAAGATCTTCCTGTACATTTATTTGCAAGTGGATGCTCTTATGTAAGAGAAGGAGCACACAGTTCATGCTTCTGGCAAGATCCAAATTCACACTCAAAATGAGAAACACTCATAACTGTCTAAAGTATTTTTTCTTCAAGATAAGATGAATTAAAGACTTTGTGCAACTCTAGGACTTTTTTTTTGTCAACCGTTTGTGTGTTGATTGATATCTTTATCACTTTCTGAAATTCTGCACTGATTTTTTTCATGTTATTTATTTTGGAAAACAGTAAAATGCTCTTCTCTCACTGGTTTAAATATGGAAGAACAACTTGGCATTTGTAGTAATCAAACTGACTGACTTAGAGTGGAATAGCAATTCATTCAGCACAAGCCAAAACCAGGAGACTTTAAAAAAAAAAAAAAAGTCCGCATCACTATTTAATGAGACAAACAATGCCAATTCATGAATGCATTTTTTTAAAGAAATTTCTGCAAAACTTGGCCTGTCTCTCAGATTAGCCCCCGGCTGGTTTAATTTGTCTGGCACGTGCTCAATTCTGACACTAGCCGATCATATTACTCGAAAGAAAAAAGAAAAATGGGGGAAGTGTATCTTCTGCACTTCAGTTCTTATATGCATACCACTTCTGTGTCATAGAACAACACGCTGACAGAAGGTACTTAGTCACCTCCTATACCTTTTGATTATGCTTTGATCTGAAATTTATTTTGCTCTTCTTGGCAGCTGAACTCTTTTTTAATCCATTGATAAAAACCTACTTAATGAGCACTTACCAAGACACTGACAACACCAGAAGACAATTCTGTTGGTGAAATCATGACATGATGCCTGTAAACCCAAAAGAAGCCTTCAGTGTAAGGCTTCATGCAAAATGCCTCTTTTTGAGGAATATGTTAGCTTTATTCTTGCTTTGCCTCATTCAGCATGATGCTTCCTTGTCCTCTGATACATTGAAACAAATACATTTCAAATAGCCTTAACACATAGAAAAGGAAATTTCCAGCACAGCAAGCAGGATATAATTTCCTCATAATGTTTCAGATAGCTGCTTTCTTATTTGATTCTTCCTAATTGTGTGCAAATACAGTTTTGCTGTAATGATAGCTGACAGTTTGACGTGTGAACTGTAGGTAGCTAGAGAACGGCTTTTTGTTTGTCTCCCTTCCTGTTTCCCTCCTGGGATAAAACTTTTGGGGTGGGGGGTGTCCTGTCTCTCGTTAAATTCCTTTCATAATGACGGTATGAGTAATAAGAACCCATTACAGTAAGGTTGTGAATACATAGCCCTTGGTGGGGGAGTTACAACTTTTAGATATCTGTAGGGGACTTCCTTGCTGTAGCGTTTTAGCAGGATCAGGTCTTTTGCACTAACCTGTGCATGACCATCTCCGGCCACCTCATACTGTCCCTAAGATTCTCTCAGAGGGTCACACAGTACAGTCTCACCTGCCATCAGCTGGCTGGCGAGTCCCTTCATCTAATTATGAAGGCATATTTTGTCAGCATATAGGCATTGTCTTCTGACAGCTTTGAGAGCTTTCCAATCTTTGAGGCCTGCTGTGCCACAGTGTAGGGTAATTGTCTTGTTTAGCATTCTCTTTGCCTGGACACTTTGTTGTTTGGAGAGGCCTATCTATCTTCATTAGAAACAGTTTAGGTAATTAATTTATATTAGGTAGGTAGAGCTGAATGATGTGATACCATAACAGATTATCTTCTCTTAAATGATCCGTCCTCAAACAAAATATTGAAGCTACACCATGAAAGCTGTTAGATTCTCTTCAGGGCAAGATGTTTATTTTAAAGCAAGAAATACAAATTAATGGAGAAAAAGACTGTGAAGGGAATTCTGGAACATTTCATCCTGAATCTGACCATGACAAAACATTGAGTGTTACTGCTTAGATTTTTGTTCAGAATACCTCTGCTGCCCTTTAAGCTAAAGTGGTAAGAAAGTCACTTTTTTACTTTTTTTTATTGCTCCTGTGACTGTTCACTTGTGAAATAGGAGCAAAGTATTTTATAAATTTTGCTCTACATGACTTAGGAGTCTAGATTTTAAGTAAATGAAGTACTTAGATATACGTGGGTTCCTGTGACATCCCAACACATCACTCCCATAAAAAAGTATCTCTTCATTTTCACATCTGCTCAGGAATTAGTTCAGATTTTTTTCAAATGATCTATACTAAAAATGTTGCTTTTTTTTTTTTAAATACTGAAAGATGGGTTTGTGTAACTGCCTTTTCTTTTTGACTTGGCACAGGAGAGCCTGAATGTAAAATACAGGTTAGAGAACTGCTAGTTAAACTGAAATATTGAGAAGCATGTTAAGGCATGACAATGTTGCACAGTTAACAATCATTTTTTTGGCTTGTTGCCTATAGAGACATGTACTTTTTTCATTAAAAAAAAAATGAAGGGGGGAGGGGTGTGAAGCAAGCATTTTAGAGCTTATGCTTCACTCTACCAAAGTAAACACAAATATGGCTTTAAATGAAGAGAAGTCCGTAACAAAAGTACTCCCCAAACACAAAATGTTGTTCCTCATGAGATGTTGCCTGCCCTTCTAAGGGACATGTAAACTGCCAGACGTGCCATCTGTCACACAGCCATTTTGGTGTTTGGCACTGCCAGGAGTGTTTGCATGGCTTGGAGAGGGTGCAGCAAGGGGTGAATAAAAGCTAGTGTGGAATATTGATTGCTTGGAACTTGTTTCTCTTTTTCTTGAGAGAAGAAAAGTGGATTTTGTATGTGTTAGGGAACAAGGTAACATGTACTTAATATTAGTAAGTTCTTGATTGAAGAGGGTGGGTTTTGTGGAGTTTCTGCTTCCTTTTTTGGAAGGCTGTGGGCTTCCGTGTGAGTTGATGTGTGATGAATATGACAAGGAAAAAAAAAAAAACACAATTTAAAGATACACTTGAAGTATTTTTTTTAAAAAAAAAGGGATTAGTATCCATTAGTTTGACTATTAAAGAATCTGAAACCTAACTTTTAGCTGAGGAATAAAAAAAAATACTTAAGTGCTATTTTAAAAAGACAGTGAATATATCAGGAAAGCATTTAATAGTTTAATTCACTTCCCCCACCCCCTTAGTTTAATCTTGAGGATATCCCACAAAATAATAGTCTAGAGGAAGAGGACACTTTTTGCTTCTTCCCTGTCCTATGGAGCTTCCACCAACCTTCCAACTATTATTCTTTCTGACCAATTTCTGTTGGGAGCCTTCTCCCAGTTTCAACCAGGTGCTTTCCCCATCTCAATGTGTATGAGGATATTCAGTCATATGTCTGCGCTCTAATGCACAAGAGATGATCAGTTACTACTTCTCTCTCTCTTTCCTTTCCACAGATCTCCAGAAGCCTGATGCATGTCATTTCACTTACTGTTTCACAACATCTTTTCAATTTTCTGTTCATGTGACGCTCCCAGTGCACTCTCTGCTTCATGCTGCTGGTAGTGTGACACTGAATTTTGCCACCCTGAATTTAGGTTGCAAAATTAAATTTTGTCTATGTTAATATGACTCAGTTCCAGGTGCAGCAGAACACACCTCAACTCATCTTTGACATTGTTATTCCTCAGTGCCTGTGAAGCTGATGTTCTCATTTAAAAGCCACTGTAGAGAAGGCTCCCCAGTGAGCTAACATTCAGGTCACAGGCAAAGAATTACCAGTTGTCATGGTTTCAAATGAAGCCAACTATACAGCAGTCTTATATCTTTGTATATTCTCATCAAGATACTTTATAAGCAAAGCAATCAATGTAAAAATTATATAGAATCTAAGAATATTTTTCCTTCATGATCATATAGTTGTGGAGTTTTAAATTGTTTTAATGTTCTGTAAATAATAATCTGTCATGGTTGACATTCAAGATGGAAATATGTTGAGATGATCTAAACTAGATTATTAGCTAAATGTTACTGTGAGCATTTTTATACTTTGACACTGAAATTATAATTTTGGGCTGTACCAATAAGTCTGTTCAGATGACTGAGCCAATTCATTTCCTTCAGAGTGTCTTCAGACTTAAAAATAGAATAGCTTTTCTACTGATATATTCTGATCAGAAAAGATTATTTTACAGCTGTAAAGAAAAACTTCTTAAAATTCAGGTTGGAAAAATGTTCTGGAGAGAATACTAGGAGAAATTTAACAGCTGTAGATTTGCAGAATATTTAGCAGTAAGACAATGAAAATTTAGTCTTCCTGTTGTATTTTTTTTAACAATTCTGTATAGGTAAGGTAAGCAGCTCCTAACTGTGTTTTGTGGCCTGCGCGCGCGCACACACACACACAGTAATGATAAGTAATGATAAATGTGAAATGCTAGCAGGCAAACTGTTTGCAATGCATGCACTGAAGACAGGCCTAGGACTGGAGTCAAACATTGCACATCAGTCTGCAAGATTAAAATGTTTGTAGTGTAGCAGTGTACAGTTTTTATTGGAGTCTATCCAGATATTTGTATGCAGAGAATTATTGCTCAATGACAAATTGTGATGATACAATCTAGCATGTTGGGAAATTTCCACTCTAGTATGGTCATGTGCCAAGGATAATACCTTTTGGGAATAATATGAGAAATGATGCATTCTGGCCTCAAAAGATAAATGGACAGCAACAGCAATTTTCTATGATTTTGGAAACTTGACAGTTTCTGTACCCTAATCAGAGAGGATTAGCATTTTCACTAGTTTGTGCTAAGATTGTAATACTAAATGCTGGCACCATCCTTCGGTGCATGTAAACAGTCATCTTGGGACAAAGTGCCGTGGCATAGATGCGCGTTTGGGCTGTGTCAATTAGCACTTCCTCCATGAGCAGTTTAGAAAGCATCATGAAATTTGCTTTGTAAATGTTATCTGCAATATTGGGGTCTGGCCACATGAAAGACCACTGTGAAACCTAGGGGACTGGATTGTTTCACTGTATTCATCACCTGTGTATGCTGGAACTGGTTTCTTTTCAGAGCTGGGACTATTTTTTGTCCTTCATGTTCAGGAACTACTGTATGTACACAGATCGTACTCAGCTGAAAACTGAGTAAATCCTGATTTGTCCAATATTTCCTAGAGTATTCTAACATACTCTTGTGGTGATACTCAGAGGTGTACTATGTCTGAGTAGTTCCTTTAGTAACAACAACCTTCATTAATTACAGGTATTGTTTTCTCTTGTTTATGCAGGGACTAGTGTGCTCTGGTAGCTAACAGCTTCAATTTTTATATCTGCTCTTCACCCATTTTATCTTGTCATTTTATCTGTGATGTTTTCTACTCTATAAATACTATTTCAGAGTTTGTTAGTGGGCTCTCACTTCTTCTCAATCTCATTCCTCTCCCAGACGATGCAGCAAAGCTCTCTGTTTATAACCACATAAAAGTTATTAAAACTTTTCAGAGACCCATTCCTACAGTAAGTGCAGCATGTATGGTAATACAGCAAGGTTATTTTGTAAGGCTTTGCCTATGCCTTTGGGCAAACCACAATATTATATGGAACATCTTATTCTGAAATAAGTATGTATAATTTTCTGCTTTACAAAGTCAGTTTACTTGGTTGACATATATTTGACAAAAATGTTTGAAGGAATGCAAGTCTAATTCCAAGACTGGTGCAGCCTTGGAAACCTTCTAAATGCAGTGGATGCTAGATTAGGCCTCTTCACTTGAGCCCTTCCTGCTGCTGAGGGTTTTCAGGTAAGGCTGAGGCTTTACCACACATGCTGTAGGCAATGAGAACTTGAAGAAATTTCTGCATTCTGTACTTTTGAACCAGGCACTGAAAAGCACATATTATGCAAGATCAGAGTTTCTGCATCAAGTGATTAATAGCTTTTCAATGAGCTAGCCTAAGAGGTGGTAGTAGGTTTCCTATAGTTTTTCTCTGACTGCCTTTGTATGGGAACCTGGAATAAAATAAGCTTGAAAGAGATGTGAAAATCATCTAGCATAACAAGTATATTTGTTGTACTTTACAGTTGTGTTCTATTGCCTTTTGGATAATATAGGTAAACATTTCAATGATGCAAAACACTAATTTTTAAGCTAATTAGGAGAGGAGGGATCTAAGTCTTGAAACCGAAAATTATAAGTGGGAATTGTCTTCTTGACTAACTGGATATGTCATATCTGGAATTTCCCTCTGAACTTCTTTAGGGAGCCCTATGATCATCTAACTCGCTTATACTCTTTGAAAATGTGTTGTTTGGTTTTTTTGTTTGTTTTTTTTTATTTGGCAGTAAAACAACTGCAGGAGCAATGATTAGTTTGTGTGTTTTGTGAAGAGATGATGCTTACCATTTATTGCATTTCATGTTTATGTCGGAATGCTACTGACATTATGAAATAAATACAAAAAGCCTTAACGTACCATGACAGTCAGAGACTTAATACTGAAAGCTCTTTGATTAGAAGAAATTTTTCTTCTTGAAGAAGAGCGATATGGGGAAAAAAGTGTTAGTGGAATGCAGTTCTTCGTCAACATTTTAATTATGCAGCTTAGTGGTTTTAGTCATTGGAGTTAAGTCTCGCTTTGTGTATAGCTTTTGTTTACTTCCATTACATTACTTTGCAGTCATTATATACTGACCACTGGGCAAGGTCACACTAATATAGTAAGTAATGTTAGTACTATTTAAAAATAGTATGGTTTGTAGGTTATGTTTTGCTTTTTTTTATTTTTGACACAGTGAAGAAAAAAGTTTTAAGGTACGTTGTCTAGCAGTTGGCAGGCATGTGATTAGAAGTGTTGTCAAATCCTTTGATGCTGATGTTAATACATTCTTAAGCTTTCCAGTGCCTTTCTTAAAATGACCCATCTGGAGGCAGAGCCACCCCAAAAGCAATGCTTGCTGCCCAACACTTCCACTTCCCATCTGGGTAACTCTTCAGTTTGCTCAATGTTGCTCTTAATTCCCTTTCCTCTTCCTGTTCCTGCCAGAAGAGCAGCTGGTCCCAGTCCCTTGTTCTCATGGAGGCTTGCTCCAGCCGCAGAGAAGCCTTGACACGATCCTGTTTGCATTGGTTACTCACTACTTGATGTGAAATGAGTTACTGACCTTTCTGCTTCCTTTGAGGCAGCAATTACTTCACAGCTGACATGGTGTAAATAGCATAGCTGAGAGCTGTAGGAACTTCATGAGCAAGCAGGAAAACTGTGCTTTACATTCAGCACAGAATGACAGAGTGCGGGAGCAGTTCTTTTACCTTTCGTTCTCTGAAGTGCTAGCAGAGGAGCTCTGCTGTTGGGATGAGAAGCCTTGTGCCTTTTACTCCAGAGCATGCATTCAATCAAGCAGTCAGTGAAAATGTAGCATGCAACCTCCTTGGTCTGTAGATGGCATCATATAATATTGGCACCAGTAAGGATGTCTACACGTGGTATTTCATAGCCTTTGTTGCAGGATATTTCAATAAGATGGATAGTCATTGTTTTGGGCTGACAGTTTTAATGTGTGTTTCTGTTATGGCATAAATGACCAGCTACAATTTCCTGTCATTACCTGTAGTTTCTCTTGGACTTAGGTAATTTTTTTAATTAGCCAGCTTTTTGTTAGGAAACAAATTTGTATGCCTCCATCTGTACTTAAGGAAAAAAAAACTTTAAACTTGGTTATTTTTCAACAGCATATCTCATTTTTCTTGGTAGTCACATTCATCCTCCTTTTTCAGATCACTCTTAATCTTTAGACAAATATCTTTGCTGCTTCAACATAGCTATTTATCAAGAGTGCTCTTTTAGTAGGTATTAGCATTTCTTGCTATACAAGTTGGCAACATTATTAAAACTTCCCTCAATTACTTGCTCTTATGAAAAAGTGTTGCTCTAATTTTCTTCCTACTTTGAGGTTTTTGGTGATTCATTTCTCTTTGGAAGAATTGTTTGGTTTGATCTCATACTTAAATTGCTCTGCACTTCTCATAAGATGTCAGTATGCTGAGAGCTTGCTGGTTCCAGCAATATGCCAGTGTTAATTTTGCATTTGAACTGGTTACCATCTGCAAGCCAAACGTTAACAGAGGTGGTTGCAAGTGTCTCAATCTTTTTGCCAAGAATGTTGACTTTTTTTTTTAATGGTGTTGTTTATGGATACAGTGAGAGGAAACTTATTTGTGCACACAGTGGAGGCTACACCTGTGATACAATACAAGGCCTCTATGGAGTCATAAGGCCTTTTAGAAAGGTTTCCAACTCCTTGTAGACCTTGAAGAAGTTGCTCACCTGTGAAAGCTTTGCCAGTAGAAACTTGTTTGAAGGAAAGCAGATCCAGATGGCTCTTGTGTAAATGTGGGGAGACCTTGTCTGAAAGGTTGGTAAAGGGAAAGAAAATTAGAATAGGGAAAGTAAATGTTTTAGCTTGTCCTCAGTTCTGGGATTGTTTATACATATGAGAGAGTTGTCTGTGAAAAATTGAATACTGAGATAATTTCACACTTGTGACTAAATGAATTTAATTAAAATTATTTATTGCTCTTTCTCCCTGCTCCCACAAACACTTACTCAGTATCTGTATGTGGCTGTTAAAAGGTCATTAGTGTAAAAAGGAAAGCAAGCGTTTTACTCCCCTGACTACTGAGAAAGCTGAACTTAATACAAAAAAAAAAAAGGTTTCTGATGTGCCCCTAGACACCGCAAATATGTAAGTGAACACTGCTGTGGAAGTGACTACAATTTACAGCTATCTGTTGGCTACAGTCCGCACTATCAGTTCATTTTGGTCATAGATGTTCTGAAGGAACTCCTCTCATCACTGCATCTTTCTGACACGTGAATGCATTCTGAACATCGGTGTTCTCAGAGGAGTTATGAAAAAAGCCTGTTCCCAAATTCTTTGCACGAAAATCAATATCAAAAGGAATTTTAGGGAGGAAAAAAAAAGAAAGCCTAATCTCAGCCTGCATATGCAACACTTTAAATTGACTCCAGACAGGCAACTGCAGAGGCACTATCCTATTGCTGCATTTTTTTGTTAATTTCTTGAAAATGCTTTTCCAGATTTAATACATCATATCTGAAATAGGCACTGACTTTTCAGTTAGTTAAAAATTGCTTTAGTTCAATACTTATCCTGGAAGGGAAAGTTTAAAAAAAAAAAAAAAAAAAAAATTGAATGTGCAGATTTTTTTTGCAAACTTCCAGAATCTGTCACAGGGCTCTTAGAACCCAGGACAGAACCTCTTCCTCATGCTGGGGCTATGACTTTTTTCCAAAATGTCTTGGGAAGTTTTTAATCCACTCTTCCAATATGTTTTTTTGTTTTTGTTTTTTTGATGAGGTTGATTCACCATCTTTTTGCCTGGAAGTCACAAATAGGCTAGGTAGTTTTGTAAAACAAAACTATTTTCCCTATTATTTTCCCAAATAGTAAATTATATCTCTGTAGACATTCAGATTATGCTTCCTGGTGTTTGTCAGTGTATGAGAAAATGAGCTCCATAAATTGATAATTGACAAAGTTGTACCCCATCCTTGATTTTGGAAAGTGGATAAAGAATGACTTGATTTTTCTTGTGAAATTTGGCAGTTCTGTGACTTAAGTGCTGTCTTGGAGCAGCTCACACTACTTTGAGAAGTAGGGACTTGAAAGTAGATTTCGCAGTGACAAAAGCAACTTGCATCAACATAGGCAAACAAACATTTGGTAATAAGATAATTAACGTGATGGTCAAATGTAATTCTGTCATCACAAATGCTAAGCTTGTCTATCATTTCTACTCAGATATGTTAATAACTTTTATAAAAATACTGAAATCTTATTAGAATCCTGAATGACTTTCTGATATTTAGGTTATTTAATTTCTGAAAGCAAGATGTATGAATTTCTAATGTGTTCTTTAATACCCTTTTCCATGACTCCAACCATAATAGTTTGGAAGTAATCAAAATTGTGTTGCTCACATCATACTGTTGCTCACATCATACTCTTCTATGTACTTTTCTGGGTTTCACTATTTTGTCTTTGTTTAGCATTCCTGCGTGGTAAAGTGATTTTTCCTAAACTGAATGCTGTAATGCAATCTGAAATATCTTCTATATTTGAATTGGGGGGGGGGGGGGGGGGGGGGGGGAAGCCTACGTTTGCCATGTGCCTTGCAGTGAACAGTGGTCATTCCACTGTTCTCATCAAATGTCAGAATGATTTCCCTTGCACAGGCTTGAATGAAGAAGCTATAGAGTTGCAGGTTCTCATAGCTATTCATTTACTACTAACATTATTTCTCTCTATAGCTTTATTTTGATAACATGTTCCTATTAAGCAATAATAAGGGGAAAAACTAACACAAGTTAAGGAATCAGCTGGATGAAACTTAGGTCAGTTTTTAAAAGAAAATATGTTTAAAAGAAAATATGTTTTGGACAGGCTGGAAAGTAAATATATGTGCATGGTGCTTTTTTTGGCCTTTTTTTGTTTTACTGTGGTGTTTTGTGCTCTGGCTCTTTTTCATTCATCATAAACTCTGAATCTAAGCATTAGTTATGTTTATCCTTTAATCCTACTGTCTGGGTTTGTTTATGTAAGATTTAGTCTATAGCGAGGGTGGGTGGTCATGTTATAAACAAAGCTGACCCTCGGCCAGTGCAAGAATATCCAAGAACCGATTGCTTTACATACACAAGTTAAATTTATTCTGAATTCGTTTTGTGAGAGTTGGGGTCCCTGTTCCCCGTACCATTGAGCAGATAAACTTGCGGTAATTTCCTTCCATTTTGCTGTTTGTTTTCTAATGTACGAACAGCAAAATAAGGAGGAAGAGCAGCTAAGTATTACCTTAAGATAGAAACTCATTTAGTGACCATGTTTCATTGTTCAGTTAACTAAAACACTTACTATAGAGTGCATTTACTACTGGTTGTGTACAAACCTGGCCCAGTAAGATTCTTATTGGTCCCTGGTAACCTTTACTTCACAGAAAATAATTAATAGATACCAGAAGCAGACGGCCTGGGTAAACAAATGTGAGAACCATAATGTCAAGAGTGCTCCCACCTTTCTTTGCACATGAAGCCAATTTTTAAGAGTACAGATTATATTAGAGGTTTAATTATTTGTTTTCCTTAATTGTTGATATTACAGCTTCCATTAAGAAAATGCCTTGCTAGGGCGCTGCAGTTTGAGGCTGGGTTCCTTACGTTTTAGGGCTTTTTTTCCTTTATTTGATGAATGTGTTGGAACAGACTGGAAATAACCAGACAAACTAGTTGTCTGGACAGTGAAGTAATAGCTGTGGAAATAACAGATGCTTTCACTCACTGTACACTTTATATTCTGTACTCAGAGGGAAAGTATAGAAAAATTGTGGTGGGCTTGTTCTGATATGCTGCTGGGAACAAGAGACCCACAAAAAGTCCCACATAAGTCCTATTAATCACTAAAATCCAACTTAAATCCTGTTTTAATGTCTTAAGTAGGATTTAAATGATGCCTAGTTTAGGCCTTTAGACAGGAAAAAAAATTACCCTAAAGATTACTAAAAACATAGTATTTTGCAATTTCATGAAGCCATATGTAATAGGATTTCAAGGCCTCTGATGGACTCTACCCTTTTAGTGAAATCCTAACTCAAGCATTCTGTGAGGAAATACTGTTTCGACTCTGTTCACCAAAAAAAAAAAGAACCTAGCCTAGGATCTTAAACAGAGGATACTGTCAGTATTCCGACTGTTCCCTGCACATGTATTTGATTTTAAAATAAGTTCTAATTTAAAAATAAACCTTTGGTTTTTTTTCCACTGCTGATTGTGAAACACCCATGTAAGCGAAAGGCAAAATAAATCCAAAAATGCTGGAGCATAAATGCTGAAATCAAAGCTGTATGAAGTAACTTGGGTAATATAGGCTGGCAAAGTTCTGCATCCCCACCACCCCCAGCAGCTCACTTGCTCTGGTGCCTCCATTATTGCCTGCATGTTCAAATATAGTAGGTAGCTAAATATCTGTATGGAAAAGTCAATTTTCAGTTATTTCATCTTTTAGCAATAATGCAAACAGCCTAAAAATTCTAGTCATGACTCAATCTGACAGCAAAAATTTAATGGAGTTCTGCAGTTATTCTGGGCTGTGGTATTTTCTTCAAATGGGGAGACATGAGCTTATTTTGAAAATGTTTTTATTAAAATCACGTTTCCTGACTTCGAGTGCAGCAGGTTTATGGGGTGATGCGGGTGTGTGGTCCTGTGGTTAGAACAGGAGAGTACGAGTACTCCAAGAACTCTGACTATGCAGCAGTGCTGCCATCAGCTCTGTGTGATCTAGGGCAAACCACTAAACCTCTGGAGTTCATTTTACCTATTCACGCTGGCTAAAATGCTGATTTCAGAATGGGCTGGGAACCATAATTAGACATTTGATTTGCCTGAGATTCTTGGAGGAAAGATCCCCATGCTTAATTATTCACCTACACTACAAAGCTTTACTAAGCACTGCTATGAAGTGAAAGATACTGTATTCTCTTGCTGTGTCAAGAGAAGGTGCTTTGACTTTCAATGTGTTTAATTGTGTTTAATTTACAGTTTGAAAAAAGAAGTCACATCTCTACATTGTATTATTATTATTATTATGAGCTATATAGATGATGATGATGAGTATTTTTTGTCATCTCACAGCTTGTTTATTACAAAGCAAGTCTAAATCTAATTCATTGCTGTCACAAGCTCTAAGGTGTGGTACGAGTGACAATTTTTGCAGATTTTTCTTAACTTTTCCCCTTTAGGCAAAATATTTGTACTAATTATGTGATAACTTTCTACCATTTTGCTCATCACCTTGGGAGCGCTAACAAATAAATCACAACATGTTTGTCAGAAGCATGGACTGACAGGAAAAAAACAAATCAGTGGGTGGGGGACATGCAGGAAATGTTCTTCTAAGGCTTTGTGCTCAGATTTGAATTGCAAGACTCTTTCTGCACCTGAAAACATTGCCAAGATGATGAGTCAAGCTTGAGGCCTCATTTAAGGGAGGGTAGTTCTACATGATGCAACAAGCCTACTAGGAAATGGAGGGGGTTTGGGTCTCCAAAATAAAATAAAAATCTAAGTAGGCGAGCTTATTTCCCCCCAATGTATTATCCTGATAAAGGACAAAAATACACCTAACCAAATAGTCACTTAAATATTTAGATCAGGGCATAAGAGGAAAGTGAAGTCATTCTATTAGCATAGTGGACAAAATGTATTTGATCTGTGCTAGATAGAAATGATTTGTGCATGGAGGAAGTGTTGCTGGTGCAGTGCAGATTTTTTTTTAAAGTGTGATACGTATTCTCTATTTCTGCTTCAGTTTACTTAATTAACAAGAAGTTGCTGATGCCTTATAAAATTGTGCTCCAAAGCATTTGTTTCATATTCATAGGAACTAGCTTCTGTATGGGCTTACAACTTGTAATAGTTGTGTTTGTACCATGTGTAGCAAATGAAAGCAATCTGGATTTAGAGGGGTTGTACTACATTACTTCTGTGACAACAGGAAGCTACAGCTTCAATTAGTGGTCAAGTCACTATAGGAGCCATAGTACATGATTGTAAGTAAACAAGATATTCTGCTGCTTTGCCTTGAGGAGCTTAAAGCTGTAAGATGAACTGACAAAGTGTGGGCAAGATAACAGGGTGCTGTAAGCAGCATGTTGATTAAAAGTATGGATATGTGAATGAGAATAAAAGTATTCTGTTTTGCTTTATTGTTTCAGGGGCAGTCATTCTGTTGACACTCAGGAGTTGCAGAACAGGACAAGAAGAGGAGGATGAGAGTGGGGGTGCCTCAAAAAGCAAATACTGAAAGAGGTAAGTGTTTCATAAGCTCTTCTTGCCTCACATAAATAACAGGGTCTCCTACGTTGCCCAGTCTAAATTAGTTAGACTAGTATCAGTTCCTCAAAACATCTGATAGCAGTTGTAGGATAAGGAGATCTGTGATTATCCAGACAGACTTGCCCCAGACTGATCATCTGAAATCAACTTCACTTCCTCTGGGAAAAATGTAGCAGATGGCATGGATAGTGGAGATCCAGCCGATGTCATGTAAAGTTTTTGATACCATCTTATATGCTTATCAAGCAGTCTTATTTGTTAGATGGACTTGCTGAGACAATTTTAAAATGAATATATCAGTAGGCTGCTAAAGCATATTCAAGGCATTGCTGTCAATAATTTGCTATCAAATGAGAAAGGCTGTTTTAACTAAATTTACGCAAGATTTGTGTTTCTGGGTTGATTACCATTCCATGCTTTATTTTTTGGTAGGGGTGGTAAAATAGAAAGGATGTGTACTATGATATTTTGACAGGTGATGCTGGGCTACCACCAACTTGGAAAATGGAAACTGTTGTGGAAAAAAAAAAAACTAATGAATTTTTAATAAATTTAAAAGGTGATAAATTATGCAGTTAGGAGTAGTTTTTTATAGTTGTTATACTTCAGGGGAAAAACTTGTTTAAAAATGTTGCTAAGGCTTCTGGTGGATGCAAATGGTGGTCAATGTGATTTTTTTCAAAAAAATAAAATACAAATGGGGATGTTTAAGTTGATGTATTTATCCTTTGTAGCAGATGTAAAGTAATCCACTCCATCCAAGGCTCCTAGTTTCACCTGAACCACTGTGATTTGCCTTGAGCAATGAATTTTGGGAAAGAATGCTTAGAATACAGCATAAAAAATAAAATGTGACCTTTGAAAGAAAAAGGAGATTGCGTTTAAGTGAAGAAAATGCAGAGGGGAGATGCAATCAACCTGCACACTTATGCAGAAGTTTTGAAGAAGAAAAAAAATGAGGAATTACTTGGTGTTTATTAGGTTTAAGGGGCTAAAACAGTAGGAGGGGAGCTCTTGGTTAACCATCATTACAAAGCTTTTCCTAATGCCAGGAGTAGTGAGGTACTGGAATGAATGCTGGGTTGTGAAGCTTCTACAGGAGATCTTCAGGAACCTGTTAGATATTCATTATTTATGTGAGAGTTGACTGCACCTGGAAGGAAAGCTGGGTGCAGCACAATCAAAATGCTTAAGTCTGTTTCAACCCTGTTTTCTGTGCTTCTGTATGTCATTCATGTGTGGAAAAAAAAAAATAATTGAGCTCTATTATCCATTGTGCATGTTTAGCCCAGTGACTTGTGATTTTTAGTGGAATGTAAAAAAAAAAAAAAAAGAGAACTATGTCTGTTGCCAGAAGGCACTAATATTTTGATGTTTCCTTTCTGCAATATTGCCTGAGAATCTTTTGAGGAATGGATTAACTACACACTTTGAACTGCCTGTAAATGTATTGACTTTGCATTTTACAAGCTGGATGTATTTAATACAAGGCTTAGTTCTGAGGTCACTGTGCCAGCCAGGTTCATTTATAGGTTCTATTGAATGTGAGAACTTACTAAGGGGCTCTTTCATGGCTCAAGTCCACTGACAATCGCAGTTTTGCTAGTGCGTGATGTTTGTTTGGGAGAGGTTGGAATTGAACCAAAAGCTAGTCTAAAGTAGGGATTCTTGTTAATACAGTGAAATATATTCCAGATAACTAAACGTTACTGCATTTTGAGGAGGGGATATTTTTGTATCTAATTCTATGGAAATGGAAAGGAAGTTCTTTGCGATCTCAAGTCTATATTTCTATGTTTTTGAGCATGTATAGTCAAACAGCTTTAAGTTGTAGTTTTGTGCTTTCTGGATCATCTAGATCACCCTGGAAAATGTCGAAGAGCTGCTTTCTATAGGAAGCTTTCAAGATCTCTTTTAGACTAGAGCTTGATTTTCTTGGTTGACTTTATAGATTAGAGCTCTGTAGAGTAAGAATAGAAGAAAGGCCCAAATGTGAAGAACTAATTAAATCATAGCTAAACTATATCTTTAGAGCTCTGTATTGGGCCAATGAAAGGCTAAGAAATTGTTTGACAACAAGTGGAAAATTCTTCTCTAGTTGGGTGTCATGCTTTTAGGTGGAGTCGCATGAACCAGTTTGTCATTGGATCTCCACTGTACTCTCCCAACCTTCTATATAATCCATGGTATGATTAGAGTATTTTACAGCCATTGTTTTAACTGCTTGTCTCATAACAATTACCTGCAAGCTTGCTGATGCATATCAAGCTTTCTTTTAAAAAAAAAAAAGATATGACCTAAAGAAAGCAGACCTTTGGAATGCTTCCATACAGGTTACATAAGGTAATATTTTGTTGTGTTATGTCACGTCTGCTCAAATTGTTAGGAAGCTTAGGATTACACTATTTCCTAGGGTTTATATAATTAATTAGAAGCTCGGGTTGAGCTATAAAAATTAAATAGTTGTACTGGTATGGTCAGCTTTAATTTTCCTAACTGATACCATAGTGGACTGTTAGATAAGGCCAGAAACTCCAGCCTTTAGCAGAAGTAGAAATGCAACTAGTACACAGTTCTTCAAGAAATAAATCTTAATTGCTTGAATCATGCTTAAGTTATAGTTGCAGAATATCTGTAGATGACTGGACTATTTTCAATTATTCTGTCAGCTTTCAAGATTTATGGGGTGTTTTTGGTCCATTTTATATGTTAGATGTTATAAATGTAAATGGATATTAAAAACATCAAATTTCATCTTTTTTGTCATCAGGTTTTGAAACTTTATTCACTCTGTGCCTATTCAGATCTACTGAAGTTGCCTTTTGATCCAAGCTGTCATTATCTGTGTCCACTGGGTGTTAACGATAAACAAAACTTGCAGATTGAGCCCTGATATGGGAAGAAATATTTAGCAAAAGACTTTCCTATTGCTGCCCAAAAATTAGTAGATAAAAGCACCTCGTAACTAATGTTGTTTTTGTGGTTTCTCCCCTGCATGCTCCTCTTCGTTTAATTCTGAGACTAGTATGAATTTGGTAGTATGTTAATCAGTGTGTTGGCAGTGCTTGTGTGTTCTTGCTTGCAGTGGTTCCTGCAGTCTCAGGCACATACCTAAATGGCAATGGTAGGAGGAACCCTCACAGCTCTGATTTCCCTTTGCTGCCTATGAGGCATTAGTGGCCTCTTAATAGACAGGCGCGTTTTTGTCAGGCCAAAAACCTAGGCTTAGGACTCTTGTTGCATATGATCAGATTTTGTACGTTCTCCCATTAGACTACAGGGTGCTGTAGAGCTGTGTGGGCAGAGCAGAGCCATGGGATCCTGAGGTTATACCCAGGACGGTGCAGCAGTAGCTGCAATTTCCAGTATGGAAGGCCAAAGAAAAGCTAAGCAGAAGAAAATTGATGAAGAAACTTCTCATAGCTGATTGAGGCATGTTAAAGGGTGCAAACCACAGGAGCCTTCTGTCATTTCCCTAGGTGGTTCATTTCTAATGGGGGGAGGGAGGAGGGACAATGAAAGTTAACAGATGTGGTTTTTGAGTAAGTTTTCTTTTTTTTTTCCCACTTGGATGGCAAAAACTTCTGAATAAGGAAATAAAACTTCCAAAGTAAGTGTTCTACTGATTGATTATTGATTTTACTTATTAATACAAAATCGGAGCAGAATGGTCATGGGTTTTAGAGGTGACCTGCCCAAACAAAGTCTTAGACACATGAACAAGCATATTTTTGTGAATAAGCCCATGCAGAGCAGCAGTGAGGAGCTGGATGAAAGAAGTATATTTGAGCAAGTCTGAGGCAGCAAAAATCAAAGTTAGACTAGTGAAATAATAGTTTACAACCTCAGGGAGCTGATCCTACACTGAGAGAGGATCATGTGCTGCTACTGACTGTTGTATGAGGAACAGCCGTTATGAGAGGTGGGGCTTGGCAGAGCTCTGTACCAAAATCTCTGCCTCTGAAACCTCTTCTATGCCCCTTGCTCAGCTTTGCTGGGCTTTCTTTCAACCTGCTTATAGTCTTGACATTAACAGTGTAACTTGGATGTTGTATGTAACATCTCTATGCTTTCGATTCTTGGGGTGTTAGAATAACACACTTCTCTTACAAAACATGGGCACTGGTTGTGAATCTTCCAAAACTAGCCAAAGTTCTTTACAGTTGTTATTTTTTTTCAGTGTTAAAAGCTAGCTTGAGATTCCAAGCAGGTAATTCAAATACAATATTAAATCATATTAGAATATCTGTTCTGGGGCACAACATAGTACAGTTTAAAAAACTACCCAGGTAATATACCAGAAAGTCAACACTGCAGAAGTAGTGCTGATTTTCAACAATAGTACTGAACTTGGCTGAATAGTTTTTTGGGTATTTTAAACCAAACTGGAAGATAAATTATCATTAACAATTAGAATAACAATACCTCATAACAGCAGAGATTTTCAAATACCATAAAGTTATTTAACTATCAGTTATTCTTCATTAAGTGAATCTAGATTAATTCATTAACTAAATTAAGCGTCATTAAGTGCTTTTTGCAGTATCTTTCAGAAATGCTCTAATTGCTTCTGTTTTAAATACAAGAAAAATGAGGTAGAGAACTCAGGTGGTTTGCTAATGGCCACGTACAACACTTACTCTCTGATCAGAATTGAGGGCTAGGTTCCGAGGGCTTCTGTTCTAATATTAAAACCACTAGCCCCAATTTGATACATGTTTTTTAAAAAAGTAAATATAAAAATAAAACAACTTCATTCCTCTCTTACAAAATTTTCAATTTGACTGCATTAGCTACCCTAACAATGTCTGATTCTTTTTAAATACGTTTTAGAATGGGCTTTGGCATCTGATAGAAATTATAAAGAAGAATTTTTTATTCTTCAGACCAAGTCTTATTAGTCATGGTTTTGCCATTTGTAAGCTCTATGGTATAGGTATACATTTTACAACTGTTTCTCAGGGTAGAAAAGCAACATTTTTTCCTTTTTCCCCTTGTCAGGAACATTTCTGTAAACTGTGAATTGCAAAAGGTCAAAGTACATCACAGAAATGCACGCAATTTAAAGATTTTTTTTTTCCAAAATCCCAGTGGCCCAGCACAGAACTCACCTCCAGTGTAGCTGAGTGACTTACATAACTGGTAGTATAAAATAGCTGAGAAACAACATCCTAAACTTGATTTTCTCCCCACATCCCTTTCTGTTTTTCAACTCCCTGAAAGACAGCAGGACTGAACTTGTGCAAACAGGCTGCCGTCCTTCTGAGTATGACTGTGATGTGCAAGGAAGAGGGTGAATAAGGTAGTTCTCTAGCTCTTGTCTAAGTGCATCAGACCCACTGGTATGCGCTTCTCCCAGTCCCTGAGCGTTTCCAAAACAGTGACTGTTTCAAGCCAAGTGTTAGCATTTCCTTTTAGCACATGGCTTTCTCTGTCTTCCAGCACAAAGAAATGTGCCTCTTGCTGAGACTGTATTTAAAAGCAGAATTCAACCCATAAATGAAGACTGATTGTGTCCATTATCTAGTGACTATTGTTATTCTCAGGTGGAGGAACCAACCTCTTGAAGCAAAATAGTTTAATCTCAAACTATTCGAAACTGTATAGGAATCTGGTTCTTACTATTGTCTAATTATGTTTTAGAGGACAGCACAATTGCAAGCAATTGAATGTTAGCTCATGCTAGCTTGTGTTGGGGCTTTTCTTCCTTATGCCAGTGAGTTTCATTGCTGCTATTTACATAGACAATGTGGTATGCTGCAGTGAGTGTAGAGAACAGGTACCTTGGTGCATGCAACAAATTATTACGCATGCAAATATTTAATGTGTTATAATGTTTAGGAAATAATCTAGAATATGATTGTGATGCAGGGCAAATGGACAAATAAGAGGGTCAGAGCTTACTTGACTTTTCAACTAAGCTAAGACTGTGGTGTTCTTCCTGTTCAGATAGTATATAGCCAGGGCTTACCTCTGAGGCAGAGAAAGACAGTAGTTGATTACTTAGAACAAATTTCCTTAAACTGTTAATTTACTGCACATCTGATAATGTAATGCACTGTACTAGTTCTGCTCTTCTACAATACACAGGCAGGTTCAACCCTGCGTTTCTTCATATCCTGAGATTATCAAGAGAGAATACAAGATATGGCTTCCTCTCTAGTGTGTTACAATTTGGTTGCAGTTTTCTTGACACACAAGGATTCCTTCTCTGAGCATTCTGGCACATGTATATTCCACTGTGTGCTGGCGGAGTGTGTGCTGAATGCTTCTAAACTGGTGACTTCTGGAGTAGCCCATGTGAAGGGGCGGTGGTGCTCCACCCTTCCATTTATCCTCGTGACCAGTTGAATCTTCCCATGTTGCCTGAAGCTGAAGTTGTTCTTGCACCAATTGTTTACATGTAAATAATGCATATACTTTGTTAATTAATGGAGTTGGGGGGGGGGAATAAAACTCTTGTTTTCTTCTAAGTGGGAAGGTATTTGATTTTTCTTGGAGCCCTAGGGTATTTTATTTGATAGTCTGTGATGACATCTCCAGACTTCAAACATTGCCTTTCTTGCCAGGATGTTTTGCTTTCAACATTGGTAAAGGTTTATAAAGGTAAAGTACAACTGGAAAAGTATATCACTTTGAAAAGTAGATAAATGAAAGAAAATGAAATATTGGCAGGCTTTTCAGGAAGATTGCTGAATTGGTGGAAGATTGGGATTGCTGAGGCCCATGCTGCAAAGCGTATGCCCTGTAAGAGTCTCATCTTTTCTTACTCTGAGGTGTGGATCTCCTTTCTGCTTGGGTGTTTAGGCTGCTTGGTATGGTAGCTCCTAAACAAGGCTTTGAATATGAAAGCTTGTATTTCATGAGCTTGTGGGATGGGGAGGAAACTGAAAAATCAACCTAGAAGCTCTCAAATGCTGAATCAAAAGCTACGCTTCACAGGGCCCCCTCAAGAGCTGGTAGCATCTGTACCTCATGGCAGGGTGACTGGTGTCACAGCAGGAGGAGACTGCAGCTGCCCAAGTGCCTCCCCTGAGCTGCGGTGGCTGGGAGATGGTTGTGGTCCCCACAACCTTCTTCTGCATTTGGATCCCAGCAGGCATTCATGTTGTGTTAAGTCACATCTTGAGATTTTCATCTTTTATTTCTGTGCTCAATCAATATGACTAAATCAAGGGACTCGGATTCTAGGTTTAAGTATTTGTGTGGAGCTATGTAACCTCAGGTCCTATTAGAGATGCTTATTGCTCTATCACATCTTTGTCAGCTCTCATTTTCGGTGAAGGGAAGGCTGAGCTGAAGTAATACAGAAAACAAATGTAAATGACTAGTATCCTTCTGTATGATGATACTCCAGGTGTAATGCTTGTGTATTGACAAGATGGTTTTGAAACTAGCTAAAATGCCTTTAGCAGACCTCAACTTCTCTGGCTTTATAGCCAAGACTGAAAGCATGCAATACTAAAGATTTGAGATTGCTTCCTCACACCCAGTAACAACTGTTTTAATTAATACTGCAGCAACTAAAAGCTAAGATGCTTGCAAGTTTCCTATTTTAAAGGAACAAGAGATTTCCAGATACAACTGGCAAGGATTTATACTTCATTAAGAATTCCAGAATACTACTCTGTGCTCTAGAATTCCAGAATACTACTCTGTGCTCTAGGAAGCATAATGTACTCCTAGAAAGGTAATGCAAGCTTCAGCAACAGAGCAAGCCATGAGTACTGAAATTTATCGGAGGTGTCAAAGTTGAATGGGTAGAGAGGGAAATCAAACTGCACTTATTCAGCCACACTGTTGCTTTGTCTAACAATCCAAAGTAGCCTAACAAACTGCAGATTAATAATTATCTGTATTTGTTTGCTATGATTCCACAGTGTCTGAATCTTGAACTTCAAAGACTGTTGAAAGTTAAGCATTCTGTTAGCTGAAATCATACCATCTTTTCTTTTTCTATGATGGGTGAGGATCCCTCTTATACTCAAGTCATTTACACCATACAGTCTTATGGTTTAACTGGAAGCCATGAAAAATGTTTTTTGCGATTCAAGGAGAGGGTGCTTTGCCTCCAAGAGAAAAACGGATTCCTTGACCTATCCCTGTTACCAGAAACTAGACATCTGAATGTTAATTTTAAGTTGTTGGCTCTTCCTAGCATTTTTCCTTGAGTCAGTGATATCAAATGTGAGTTATATGACCGAACAAATAAGCTGCTAGAACACTACAGAGAAAACTAGGCAGAGATCATAGTTTTTAACAATTTATTTCCCTTCCCATTTTAGAGTTAAGCAGATAGTGTTTTCCTTTTGACTAAAGCCTTATGCATGTTTTTACAGTGTAATTTTCCATTTATAAAAAGGAAACAAATTTTTGGTATGATTCTGGCTTGTGCTATTAAAGCTAGGTTTGCAGGACCAAACTGAATCAAAACTTTTATTTTAAATAGCTGTCTGAAAGTTCAGATTATGAAGTATATGAATGTAGTATCATTTAAGTGTCCCAGAAACACTTGGAGATGTCGCAAGAGTTGATTTGGATGTCCTCAAGTCTGACTGGATGACTTTGCTGTATTGGAGGCCTTGGAGAAACTGTCAGTCTGGCTGGATTGACTTTGAAGGCTGTGAAGATTGTCCTTAAAAGGGAAATAAGCATAAAATATATTATACTTGAACTCTAAGGATGAATTGCTTCAACAGATCAAGTTGCAGATGATGGTTGAATCTTCAAAAGTAATGGAGGAAGAAATGATGTTTGAGCACTTAGACAAAGAGCAAAGCCTGTATTTTTCTCATGAATGGCCACGGATACTTTTATAGATCATGTATTACTGCAGAGCTGTATTTCTCAAAGGTTTGAGAGTAATGTTGGAGGATACTGCTTACAGAAACTGTAACTAATCTAGTTAGCACTACAAGTTTTACGGATAGGAGTTTCTTTAATACCTTAATTCCTAAGGAGCTGCCAGCAGTAAAGCTGGGATAATAAACGATGACTGTTCAAAGTTGCTTTAAGTATTTATTCAAGAAAGAGTAATTAAACTGGACAGAAATTACTAAGTACGGACGGCTGTAGCCTTAAAACAGGCATTAGGCATTGGAATGGGCTGCCCAGGGAGGTGGTTGAGTCACCATCCCTGGAGGTCTTTAAAAGACGTTTAGATGTAGAGCTTAGTGATATGGTTTAGTGGAGGACTTGTTAGTATTGGTCAGAGGTTGGACTAGGTGATCTTGGAGGTCTCTTCCAACCTAGATGATTCTGTAAACATGCTGGAGGCAGAGGCATGTGATGCTTTAAAACCTGTTTCAGAAGAAAAGGAAGGCTTTGCAGCTGGTTACACAGTGGGATGTTGCCATGTGCCCTCCATTTAAGCATTAGCTCCCCACTAACAAAATAATGTCACTAGGCCTCTGCCCCTCTGAATGTGCAGGCTTCATTATCTTATTACATGACCTTTAAGGAAATAGAAAGCCAAAGACTGTGTGAAAGCTGCCTTGGAGCGTCTCTAATGATCTCTTGTAGTTTCACAACTTTTCAAGGACAGGCAAACAAAGGTGTCCCCTCCTGCCATTGTGCCTGTGCTGTGCTAGAAAGCAGGGTCATGTCTGCCACCCCTGGGGAGAGAGATCTGGAGGCCTGAGGAGCCAGGAGGAAGGTGGAGAGGTGAAGCACCTGAAATGTCAGGCTGGGAAAAGTGATTGCCATCTCTCCACAAAGAGCTGTGCATGCATGCGCACCTGTGAGTGTTGGACACTACCTGGTGCAAACTTGGCTTTGGCATCACTAAATCTATCTCAGTTGATTTAAATATTGTCTACATATATTTAAAGTATATTCTAGACTTCAGTATTTAAACTACTTTGCATTATTCTTTTGTTTTACTTTTTCTCATTACCTTAGTGTTTTCAATTTTTTAATGAAGCCAGAGATGTTTTGGTGTGTACATAAAACACCTTGCAGAAACTAGCACTTTGTACCCAGAGTTTTGATCCAGTAGACAAGAGCAGGAAAGTGAAAATGCTTGTCTCGTTGTCTTAACTGGATGAAGTACAAAAGGAATGAGGGTAGGGGAGACTGAGGGGTGTTCTCAAGTACTTATATTTTAATCGTCTAATACTAGGGTCAATATCTATTGTGAAACTCAGTCCAGGACTGTTGTTTATGCCTGACAGTACAAATGTGATGTAGCATCAAAGCATCTTTTATCAGCAGAAATTGGCATAGTCATGGCAACCCAGGCAGGCCCTAGCAAACTCATGCACCTGCATTTCTTGTTTCTCCTTTATAGGAAGGTGCAGCATTAGCTCGGTGGTGTTCATTGAACTAGGAGTGTCAGATAGAGGCTGTGTATCTTAAAAACAATCTCTTCAAGTAGGCTGTTAGTTCATCACCACCATGGTATTCATGTTAGAATGATTAAAAACTAACCTATCCTTACTCCTACATTCTGCCTTCAGAGTGTTTTGTCTTGCAACTTCTCAAAGTTAGTGGAAGCACATGCATCTGAGGGGGAGGGGTCAGTAAAGGAAACCCATTTTTAGTCTCTTCTGGTTCTTCAACTGGGTTTCAGGTAGTTGCTGTCCTGTCAAGAGGTAAATTGGGATCTGCTCCTTCTGGGGCAGCTGCAGTCAGTGCAGCCTCGGGTGCTGGGCAAAGGACTTGAGAACAGTGCTAGGTACTTCCTGGTCCTGCTGCTTCCAGTAACAATATGGGCGAAAGTATCTGACACTGGTAGATTCTGCTATGGCTTTGTGCTGAGAGGAACTGAGAAGAATCATAAGAAGAATCATAAGCGACAGGGGAGTTTTAGGTTGGATGTTAGGAAGTACTTCTTTACTGAAAGGGTTATTAAGCATTGGAACGGGCTGCCCAGGGAGGTGGTGGAGTCACCATCCCTGGAGGTCTTTAAAAGACGTTTAGATGTAGAGCTTAGCGATATGGTTTAGTGGAGTACTTAGTGTTAGGTCGGAGGTTGGACTCGATGATCTTGAGGTCTCTTCCAACCTAGAAATCTGTGATACTGTGATAACTTGCGGAGTGGTGAAGGTTAGAAGTAGCCACCAGAGGTCATGTGGCCCAACCCCCTGCTCAAGCAGGGCCACCCACAGCAGGTTGCCCAGGGCCCTGTCCAAATGACTTTTAGATATTTCCAAGGAGGGAGACCCCACAACCTCGCTGGGCAACCCGTGCCAGTGCTCTGTCACCCACGCAATAAAGAAGTGCTTCCTGATGTTCAAAGGGAACCTCCTGTGTTTCACTCTCTGCCCATTGCCTCTTGCTCTGTCACTGGGCACCACTGAAAAGAGCCTGACTGTCATCTTTGCTCCCTCCCTTCAGGTATTTATATACATCGATAAGATTCCCCACCGCCCTGAGCCGCCCTTTCTCCAGGCTGAACAGTCCCAGCTGTCTCAGCTGTTCTTCACAAGTGATGCTCCAGTCCCTTAACTCTCATGGCCCTTCATTGGACTGTCTCTGGTAGCTCCGTGTCTCTCTTGTACTGGGAAACCCAGAACTGGACCCAGTATTTCAGGTGCGGCCTCACCACTGCTAAGTGTTACTTTACTGACCTTTGGGCAGGAATGCATTTGATGTTCATCTGTGAACAGGACCTGAGATACCGAGGAGCGTTTTTGAAGAGTATATCCATGTGATGTTATGTACCATACATATATTATGTACCATATTATATCCATGTGACTAATGTACCATAATATATTCTGAAATGTGAATGGTAGTGTTAGGCTACAAGCCACGTGAACACACAGAGGAATAAGTTGGAAACAAATCCCCTGTCTTCCAGCTGGCTGTGTGATTGATGTCATCTTTCTTCTGGATGAAGCACTAGAGCAGATGATGTTGTATCTGTGGCTGCTTCTCCACAAGCAAGAGTTGACCGGAGGTGGGGGTTACCTTCACAGCTTAGTATGCTTAGTATGAGTTGGAGGCTAGTGCTGGACAGAAGGCAGGCTGCAAATAGATACGGGGGGGGGGGGGGGGGGGGGGGGGGCGGAATCTACAGTTTTCACTGCAAAATTCTGCTCTTATGGAGCTCAGCTCATTTCCCTAGCTCTTGCTTCAGTGGTAGGGCTCAAAGTCCTTGCTACCTGGAGATGTAGGTAGGAATACACTTACTTTCATACTGCTCTTTGCAGTATTACCAAGAAAACTCTAAAGTATGAAAAACCTGCACAAGGTCTTATGAGTTATTTACATTCTGATGTGTCAGTCAAAATGACTGGTTTTAACATTAATGTATTGAATTTCAAACATTATCTTCTGTAGTGTACATCACAAAAGGGTATGTATAAATAGTACCTACTGATTTATTTTATTATTGCTTTTTTTTTTTTACTGTGTATGACTTCTAATATGTGTGGCAGAGTTGCTTTTTGTTTTCATCCCTTCCTACTGACAAGTTAGGCAGGTTGTTGCCAGTCATCCTTTCCAATAACTAAGAATCTCTGTGCTAATTCATTATTGATCTGCATGCAGAGATTTGCAACAGCTTCTCTTCTGTACTTGATTCCCGGAATTATACAATGTGAAACAAACCTGCTAGTTAGCTGTGGAGGTCAAGCAAAAATATTCTGCTACAGAAACACTGATTAGAGTCTGAAGTATGGTGGTTGTTGGTTTTATTTTGTTTAGTTTGAACTAGTGTTTGCTTGTGGATGATCAATCGTGACACATTGTGACCTTCCTTATGCAGAATCGACACATACTTCACGTTGCTGTGTATTAAATCCTCACTGGTCTGCAACAAATGTGCTATTCATTCTCTTCGGTTATTCATAGACAGCTTGACAGCGGAGGGCTTTCACTCATGTTCGTATGTCCATCCCATGTATAGATGGCTAAACAATGGTGCACCAACTGCAGTAAACAGTGTGGTAAACTCATAGCCTCAGAGCCACCTACAAATATATAATTTTTAGCAAAATACTGAACTTCAAATGTTCATTGTGCTAATGAACACTCGGTCCATTAGTGAAGTTGGTGTGAAGAGAACACAGCTCCTAGTTTCTCTTACTTACACTAAAGATTTTTTTAATGTGTAAAAATAATTGTTATTATGAAGGATGAATAAATTAATGTTTTAGTGTCTGAAGTTCAGTTTCCTGTTTCACATTGAACTTCTGGTAAATCTCTCTATTAGTGTCATTTAATGCTCCATTAGGCAATATTAAAATGTCAATCATCTAATAATACAAATCATTCAGCAGGAACATCCCCTGTCCATTAATAGTTTGCTAAAATCAGGCATTTTCAGGGTTATTTTTGTTACTAGCTATAT
Source organism: Anser cygnoides (assembly GCF_040182565.1). Taxonomy (NCBI): domain Eukaryota; kingdom Metazoa; phylum Chordata; class Aves; order Anseriformes; family Anatidae; genus Anser; species Anser cygnoides. Next base: position 1,235,116 of record NC_089877.1, read on the forward strand.
ATGATTTTTTCAGCTCCTTGATTATGCTTACTGTCACTTGTATTCATGTGAAACCTAAAAGGATACTGCATTTAGCAAAACGTGTAGAAATTTTCCAGAAAACTAGCAATGAAAAATCTTTCCTATCTTTTAGTTCTTGAGGTGATTACACGTTTCTTTGTTCTTGCTTATCGCCTTTTTCCATGTTCTTTCACCTTCATAAGGTTTATTTCATACTGAACCACTAAGATTAAAATATCAAAACGAGCCACGGCTTTTGGTTTTATTATTGTTTCTAAGGAGCAGATCATTAAACAAATGAAGACTTTATTCATCTTCTTTACAGTTGTTGACCCCCAAAGAATATTAGTTTATATAGTAAATACTCGTTCTCTGAGTATTTGAGTTAAATGCTTGGGAACAGTCTATGAAAACATCTCACAGCAATCAAAATGACAACCTAATTAAATGATTTCCTATTTCATTTCACATAGTCATGACCTTCATGACATCTCTGTGACATTTCCATCACTATTTCCATTTAACCCCAGCCAAGAATTTGGGTCGTTTTTTGTAATGGAATAGCTAAAGCAGATGTTATCTGCATGATTTTTGCCACCATCAAATCCATTAATGTCATGCTCCTGGTGTGGCTAGAGGCACTTAGTGTAAAGTGGATATTTTACAATAATTAGGGCAGCAGAAGAACAACATGCATACTGTGGTCTTATAAAGACCCCTTTCATTGGACAGTTATGCTGTACCTTTCGCTATGCCAGAAGGGTTAAAAGTAGCTGGTTTCTCCCTGAAGACCAAATAATTTCTTAGCAAAAAATTTTATGTAGATCTATTCCAGTGTGAAAGTGCTTCTTGTTTGGTTTTCCAAATACAGTGTCTTTATCAGACTTCACAAAAGCAGAGAACTAATGTTTCAGAATGTGTATTCATATTTTACATATAAAAGGCTTCTTTATTTTGCATACTTTCTATTGTTCATTCCTTTTGTTTTTCCCAATTTCTTGCACTACAGTTACAGCCATTTGTCTTCTGTTTCCTTCCAGAATCTGGAGGAATTCAAAGCCAAAATGTTATCTATCACCTTTTTTAGTGTCTATGTAGTGCACAAGTATTTAGGTTTGAAAAGACCTCTAAGATGCAACCTTTAACCTAGCACTACCAAGTCCACCATTCAACCTTCTCACTAAGCTCTACATCTACACGTTTTTTGGAGACCTCCAAGGATGGTGACTCAACTACTTCCCTGGGCAGCCTGTTCCCCTACTTCACAACCCTTTCTGTGAAGATTTTTTTCCAAATATCCAACCTAAACTTCCCTAGGTGCAATTTAAGGCCATTTCCTTGTCTTAACACTTGGTGCTTGGGAGAAGAGTTAGATAGCCACCTCACTATAGCCTCCTTTAAGGTAATTGTAGGGTGTGATAAGGTCTCACTAAGCCTTCTTTTCTCCAGGCTAAACAACCTCAGTTCCCTCAGCTGCTCCTCATGAGACTTGTTCTCTAGACACCAGCTTCATTTTCCTTACTTGGACATGTTCTAGCACCTTGGTGTCCCTCTTGTAGTGAGGGGCCCAAAACTGAACATAGCATTCAAGTGTCTCACTACAGTTGAGTACAGAGGGACAACCACTTCCTAGTACTGCTGGCCACACTATTCCTGATACAAGCCAGGATGCTGCTGGCCTTCTTGGCCACCGGAGCACACTGCTGGCTCATATTCAGCCACCTATGGGCCGACACCCCCAGGTCCCTTTCTGCCAGGCAGCTTTCCAGCAACTCTTCCCTCAGCCTATAGCACTGCATGGGGTGGTTGTGCCCTAACCACAGGACCCAGCACTTGGCCTTGTTGAACCTTGTACAGGTGGCCTCAGCCCATTGGTCCAGCCTATCCAGATCCTCTTCAGAGCTCTCCTACCCTGAGCAGATCAACACTCACACCTAACTTGGTGTCACCTGCAAACTTACTGAGGGTGCGCTTAATCCCCTTGTCCAGGTCATTGATTAAAAAAAAAGGAAGATATCAGTACAAAAATAATTTTATACTTTTGGCTGGATGCTCTAACATTAAAATGTGCTTCCACTGAAGGGTGTAGGGTTGCATTTTTTCTCCTAGTGCCCTCAGCACTTCATGGGAAGAGACTGCAGCACTGAATGAATTAATCTTACAAGATTTTGGAAGTCTTATGCTGAAATTTGGGGATGCTCTTAGAGAATGTTTCCCTGAGTTCTGGTGAGCTGACTTCATTATTTCTTTTCGACAGCTGACAACTAACATGCCTTAGGAGTGTGTGTGTGTATTCTCTTCTCTGAGAGCATACTCCTGTGTAAGATGTTCTTTCTCAAACTTTGAAACTTCCTTTTTCCTCTCCCCACCTTGACGTGTCAGAGACTTGTTTTACAGTTTTTCTCTCAAATCACAGTTTGATTTTTTTGCTATTGTACTACACTGTCAGGTTACTTGCAATGTGCTTTGGTTTTTTTTTTGTTTGTTTGTTTGTTTTTATAGAGAAAAGTATGTTACTCTAGTGAAGTTCATTTTCTGTTTGCTGGCATGTCTTTCCGTTAGTATAGAGTGTTTTAACTGGGAGAACATTGATTTCACACCTGTTAATGCTGCAGATGTAAACACCTGAAGAAAGATTTTTGTGTGTGTGTTTTTGTTGTTGTTGTTTATTTGTTTTTTACTTGGCATTGGAATGATTTTGTGGGAAGATGTTCATTTCCTGTGTGAGCAGGGATTTATTCATTACAGAGAAGAAATTGCTGTTGTCATTCTTCTATAAGCATAGAAAGACTGACTAATTCGGGGAAACCTATGGATTCAGCAAGCAATCTGGGACACCGTCTGCTGGTCTTAAGTTACCTCAGCAGACACTCCCCCTTGTTCTTCATTCTGTTCTCCCTATTAACAGCTCCCTGATCATTCGAGAAACTACGGTGACTGCACCCCATTAACTTCTTGTATCCTCTACTTTTTACGAGGTTTCTTGTCACTGCAGGCATCTTAAATAGGTGAAAAATATGATTATAAGCAAGACATCATTTGAAAGTGATTGGACATGAACTGACTTAAAATACTGCACTTCGACGTGTTGGAGGTTGTGTCAATGATTTCTGAGGCATTACAAATAAGCATCTGTGTGGTAATGTTGTAAATGCACATAAATACATCCTTCGGGTTCAGAGAAGAGCAATGCTTTGGTCTTGTCCCTTCAGGACATTGTGCACCTTTCTTTTCCCCTAACATTTTGGTTACATGGTTATATCTTGCAAGGCTTGCAGAGACCAGGAGGTGTGCAACACAGTGTGATCTCTGCATACAAACGGCCACCTACCTCTACGTGGATATGAGTTCTCTCCTTCTGAAAGGGAACTGGGTGCTTAGGGGTGTTTTGAAATATTTGCTTTGTATTTTGAAGCCTGTGCGTACAACTTGCTGTGTTTTGGAAGAGCGGGTACATTAAATCTGGACATGTAATATCTAAAAGGCTTTGTAATTAATGCTTAATGATATAATTAAAGCAGTTTGAAAGCAAGATAAAATTCAAACACTATGACAAACCAGTGATTTCTAGATGAGAATTATTTCAGTCTCCTAGTTTCATAAGCTTTAAAATGGAGCTGAGGGTTTAAAAAAAAAATTTACATCCATTAACATTTACAAACCATTTCCAGGAGTAATGTTTTCAAATGAGCTTGTACTGCTCTGTTTTTGAATGCTAAATACTGGAAGTTGATCTTCATTATACTGCTCCTTTGTTATACAGATTGTTCTAGGAACTGAATGTCAACTTAGTGTCCTGTGCAAGACATTTCTGTGTCTCTGTACCTGTATTATTGTAGTAACTGAAAGGCTGGTTGTCTGTTTTAAATACTTTCCACTGCTCCTCTATTCAGAATCATCTTGTTGTTCTGCCATGTCAGACGGTAAGATTACAGTACCTGGCCATTACCGAATGAAAGTTATTCAGACAAGTTGTGGACGGTCACCAAACAGAGGAACAATGAAATGTCTGTTCCTGGGGTGGGAGCAAAGGGATCCGTCCTCTTTCTTTTGTTAACATGTGGAATACACTAAGCTCTTGCAATTCAAACTCTCTTTTCTCCTTTGTCACTAATCTTTTAAGTGTAGCAAGAAAGGAGCTTGATAGAAAGTTTATATACTGACCCTAAATCTTAGGAGGGACTAACAAATCTTTTCAGCTTGTTCACATGTTTGTGGGCATTAAAAATAAATAAATAAATAAATCATATTAAAAACACTTCTAACTTGTAGAATACAAATATTTGAAAGGAAAGGTACTGAAGCTACTGTAAGAAATTAGTTTAAACGGAGAATGGGATTTACCTTGTGTTATTCAAAATGTGATTTTTTGGGTCTTTTTATATTATTTAAAGCAATATCTTTTTTTTCCATTGGGTTAAGTGGGAACATATTAGTTCCAGTGAGTGTTAGATAAGTTATACTGTCAGTAAAATAAAAGAATTCAGTAAGTGAAATATATTTCTAAAGTATTCAGAAGCTTTAAAAACTTCAATTTTTAATGTCCCAAAATAACATATATTGTATTAATGCTGTTAAGCTGAGCTAAAGAATAAGCAATGAATCCATTAGCAGCACTTCACCAGAATTTTTTCCAAACAGAACTAATTGGAGAAAAAGAACGTCATATATTCCAAACAAAAGCTTTTCTGTTTTAAGCAGAACACTTTCTTCTAAGCAGTTTGTGAGCTTCCTCATTGTAGTCATATTGCTTGAATAGGTTGTCTAAGGTAGCACTGGACTTACGCTAATTAACCATCTTAATCTTATATTCAGCAAAGCTTATTGACAGAGAATAATCTGCCTGTGCAATTCAGTGCCCTCGGAGATGCTCCCAGCAACCTCAAAGTAACCCTAGATGCTTTTCTTTTCCCCCTACAGGAGCTATATAAGCCTTAATGCAATTAACTGCGGGCTCGGGGCCCTCTGAGAAGCTCCAAGACTCCCCCTTTAATGGGTGGGCATACCTCTTCTGGCACCTCTGCTTGGAGCCAGGACGTGGTTCAGAGGGGCACAGGAGGTGCTCGGGGCTCCTGTCCCTCTTCAGGCTGTTAGTCTTACAAAAGTTTTCTGTATTTGTCCTCTGCCAACTTAGTTTTTAATGCATTTCATCTTCACCGCAATGAGTTAATGAAGTGCTATTTCCTCTCAGCAATGGGGAACTGAGGCACAGAGAAAGAGCCGCTGAAGAGAGAAGGGAGTTACTGAGTCCCGAAGGAAGCTCCCTGCATAATGCACGGGGCCAGCCCACTGCTCAGGGCGCGCACCCCTCCAGAAAGCCATTAAGAAGTGCTGCGCGAGGGGTGTGTGTAAAACCACACCTCAGGGTGTGTGAGTGGGAAGCAAGGAGTAGTCCCAGCTTTGAAGTCTCATCCAGAAAGCAGGTTACCCAGGTTTAGGTTCCTCCTTTGCCTAAGGGGATCCAAACCCACTTCTCCCACCTCCTTCTGCAGCTCCTTAATCTTTGTGCTGTGGGGCCGGTCTTGGTTGGCACTGATCCCCACCCTTCATGCTGAAGCTGTGCCCACACAAGGTCATCACAAAAGCATCCTGACCTTTCCCTTCTCCCATTCCTTCAGTGAGTACCAGAAGCTGCCTTGTGAACCCACTCCCTGCTGCAGGCTGACCATGTATAACGGAGGCAATGGTTAAAATTGGCCTGAGCGAGGGCTACCAGCCTGTGGCTAAGAGCCTCCATGAGGGAATGTAGTGTGGCATCTGGGCACATGCATGTTGGAAAAAAAGATGATTATTAGCAGCACAATACTGAGGGGGTCTTTGAAGCATCTTTTTGCACTGGAAAGGATGTGAAACAAATGGAACTTTTTGTTTCTTCTCTGAGGTCTCAAAAGATTAAACAATTATTGGTAAGCATCCATGCAAAGTCTTTTGACTGTTGCCATATTTATGCATATATGGATGTGGCTTTGATTACTGTGTTCCTTATTTTTCAAGTGGAACCCTACAATCTAAGGCTGATTAATGCCAGTATGAGAAAGAAACGGCATCTAGGACTTTGTTCTGATCGCAAAGTCAATGCATTCTTAATACATAATTCTTTGGATGGGACAGCAGATGAAAATTGATGCCAGTATGGTTTGCTAAACCATACATAATGTTACAGCTGTTCTGGCTGATATTCATTTACTAAGCTTTTCATCTGGAGATGTAATTTCTATACAAACTGTAATTTATTTGAACTTTCCCCTGTCCTGACAATTTTCAGATTGCAGCTTTTTAAGAAATAAAAGGAAAAGTAGTTTGGACATCTAATCTTAATGATACCCTAGCTAAGTTCTATTTTTATTCATATTGAAAGTATTAAATATACAAAAGAAATGCATAATTAGGGAAAGGGCTTTTCTTTCTTTACAGCCATCCTCTTAAAATCGGAAGTTAGCAGTTAATTACAGAATACTCTGATCTGTATTGGCAGGAGCCCCATATTTTTCATACAAGTTGCATCTAATTCACACTGGGCCTACGAACATGTATCCCAGCCTTTTCCCCGAGGTTGTAGGGGTGCAGAGTAATACAATAAATTGCTTAATAAAAGTTGTCAGACCTTGAGCTTTTCTCGTAGTTAGTTACTTCTCTCACTCTCCTAGTAACTATGGTTTAAAGCTCAGTGGTATTTTGCATAGCCCTACGAGCACAGCCTATATTCATGACCAAAGCTTGTAGGTGTACAGCACAGATGCAAATGTTCAAGATGAAAATACATTTGATCATAAGATCAAATGTGTCTGGTGTAGAGCAACTAAAACAGTATGCAAGTTTACTGTTGTGCACATCTCAGCTAATGGTCAAAGGCTGTTTCAGATGCTCAGGGAGGGGAAGGGCAGGGTTTGGGAAGAGAGAGGCTTCTCTTTCTTCAGAACTGAGCTTGTTGATACTCTCATGTGGGGAAAAGGGATGTAAAAACGTCTTGAAATTAATTGCTAAATTGTATTAGGCTGGAATACTGTGAAAAGATGTAAACCCGTGCAACCAGCTTGTGCATCCAGCTGTTTTTTTCAGCTCTGCTTTTCATGGGTTGCAATATAGTATGCCCCAAAGATACCAGTTCAAGCTCTATTAGATGAAGGAAGGAAGCTAGTTGCAGACTCCAGGATATATCTCACCACTGGTCACATTAGTTTATGTAACAGAAATATCTAATTATAAGCTACTGTGCACAATCAAACCAAACTAGAATTAGAGATAGCTCTTGTGGACCACAAGTCCTACCTTATATATATATCCAAGTGATTGACTTAGAGTAGAGCTAGTGACTTTGCTATTGAGTTCTTTTTGTTTGTTTTTGAGGTGAATCTTCGTGATTGTTTTCAGTGTATCATATGTTGGTATCATATGTTACAGTAATCCATTGTTCATCATATGAAAGAATCACAATTTTGAAGTAGTAGAGGGGAAAAACATTTTTTTTTATTTTTTTTGCTAATACTGTAATTTGAACATCTGGAATCATTAGAATATTCAATAAGAATCTTAAGTCTTGCTTCTCCTAAGGTGGTGTATTTGAGAAATATTTGTCTCACTCACCGAGACATATCATCCTCGTGGTTTCCTGTGGTTTCTTTCTTAGCCCTTGTAGGAATGAAGTTGTGAGACTAAGTCGCAGACAGGCCTGCTTTGGGTGGGTAGCTCAGTTCAGTGCTTGGCAAGTTGCTCAGTTCTGCGGTTTTGTGCTGGGTTTAACAGCAACAGAGTGTGGAACTAAAATGCACCTAGAAAAACAATTAACATAACTCCCATATATGTGAAATCTTCTAGGGAGCATCCCTATTCGGAAGAACATGCTGGTCCCAGTTGTTGCTTATAGTGCTTGCACTGTGCTGTTCAAAGGCCTTGCATTCCTGAAGAAGCCTGGTGTTTTGCCCAAAGGAGTTCCCCCTCCTACTGCTTGCCTGCCCAGGAGCTGGCGGCTGGCTTCCTTCCCTTCTCCCAGGCCCATGGGGTCACTGGTGCCCAGCGCAGGCTGAGCATGAGGTGTGCTGAGGGGCTGGTGCCTTGTGCTGAGGTCTGAAAAAGCAGGGGCAAAGAGAGAAACGGTATAAGCAGCACAGAGGGAGAAAGCAGATGAATGCAGCTGTGTGGAGAAGTTGCAGCCACGTGAAGGCAGCAGATGTTATCACTGCTGGCATGGTTACTGGGTGAGCGGATTGACTTGTTAAGTATAGATTATATCTTGTAGTAATTCTCACGACACCTAAAACACAACTCAGTTGCCTGCCTCACAGTGGGTGATTTATATAGATTTTGTTTGCCTAATAAGAGCCCTTGCCAAGACACTGTATATACAAGAAAGAAAAAAAAAAATGCATTCAACTTATATCTAGAACTCTTACTCACAAAATCTGCAAATGGAAAATATAAGTATTGCTTCAATGACCTAGAATAACATAGAAATATGGTAGCTGAAGACAGTCTTCTCAGAGATGTCTTTGGAAATTATTTTTCTTTAACAGATGATTTTTCTATGTCTTTTTTAATTTCAAGGTTTAATTCCTACCTTTAAAGACACTTTTATTGGAAATTTAACACTTAGCTAATCATCTTATTCTGTTAAAATTCAGGAGATTTCAAACAAGCTTTGAAGTAAAATGTGTTGCAAACTGCTTAAGGAAATGTAGTAGTTGACACAATGGAAACTTTTGTTCTCAGTTGAGAGGCAAAACAAACTTTACAGAACTATGCTGCTAATACTTACCCAGCTCTTCTATTCAGCTTGCTCTCTCTGCCAACGGGTTTGTGAGATCTGTTCTTAAAACTGCACTATTCAGGATTTTCCTGGACTAGGTGGTGCATGCATGCTCTTTTAAAAAGATATGCTCCCATGGATGTGATGTGAATGTTTGTTGCCTCGTGGCTCCAATGTCTGACACTGAAGAGCACCTTATAAAGCAGTGGACAGAGCGCTTCAGTTGCATTACTCTGCACAGCTGCACAAAAAGCCATGCTCCGAAGCAGAACAAGTAATTTCTGTGCAGCTCCTCTATGTCTCATTTTGGCTTCTCTCCTGAAATAAGATGAGAAGGGTAACTGTCACTGTGAGATGCCCGTGATGAAATGGTTGGCCCGTTCAGCTGCTTCGTGCTGGCAGGGGAGGAGGCAGAGTCCTTGGGCAAGCCATGCTGGGCACTAGTTGCCAGCTGCTCTCTCTTGTTAGAAAAGCCACAACTGTTCTCAAGCACTGGAACAATTAGCTGATTAGTTGCCTAATAAGGAATGAATATTTTGAAGCACGTTAACACTGCTGCTGCAAGTCCTATTCTGTAGTGTTTCTTCTGTGTTTCTTTCCCTGAATGCAGGCTCTCAGTTCCATAGGAAGAGAGCAACAAATGCCACAGCTGCTGGCTTCATCTGCTTTGCCACAGGTCTTGTTGCTATTCAAACCCATTTCTTTCCTCACTGGTTTTCTTCAGAGTAATAGGTCTTCTGCTTGCTTTCCAGAAAAAGGTTATTTCTCCACTCAGCCTCCATTCTTCTCTCAGCCAGAGGGAAAGAAATGCTGTCTGGATCCGGGCATGTCTGCAGTATAGTTTCACCTTAAGTTAATTGTTTGCTGTTTAGAAAGGCTAGTCTGGACACTCCCTGAATGTTTGTTTCCAGGCTATAAATGTTTGCAGTTCATGCTGAAGATGAGTATGTATGAATTTTCTGTATATACAAATTTGACTAGACTTTTATATAGGAACATGGGGTGATATGGTCTTGCCTCTTTTAACTTACATAAAATTTTGGCTTCTTTTTTTTTTTTTTTTTTTCCGTGAAACATTTACTGGGCTAAGAAGATTTTTTTTGTTTGTAGCAATCAGTTTTGGCTAGAAGTCCACACAACAATAACGACTGAGATCCTTCTCTTGCCGTTTGCCAAATGATAGAAAAAAAATGGAGGTTTATATCAATGCCTTACTATACGCAGATTTAAGTGGATTCCCCCCCCCATTGCTTTATCAGTATAAAATTAATATTGAGTCTTTCTGTGAACATTTGTTTTCATGTGATTTTGCACCATAACCATCTTGAAACTATCAGTGTAATGCTACTTAGGGATCTGTGTATGCCTCTCTCCTTCTCCCTTTTATGCAGTGTAAGAAAGTCAGGGCAAGAATGATGGTAGAGGAAAAAATGGCATACTACATGGCATGATTATCCAAAGTCAGATTACCTTTCAAGTTTGCTCTTTGCATGGATGAGCCTTTTCTCACAGTCATGAAAACTAAATCCCTTGAAGTTGGTGGAGTTAAGGGTTCTAGCTCTTTGGCTGGGTAGGTTTATAGCATGAAATTATAAATATACAATAATTATTCACTCCTTTAGCCAGTATTTGAAGTATGAACCACAGATACGAGTTTGGTCTAGCTTGTATTGCAGTTACTGGTGGATTATTTTTATTCTGTGAGATCATACTTGGTTGGTGTATGCTGGTAGGAAAAGACTGGATGAGACAGCTGAACAGCAGCCTGTATGAGCCTATCGAATTGGGAGATTGGATCCACCAACAGGGGTCTGTTAGTTAGCCTTAGAAGCGTGTCCTGAGGTCTGTGGGCGACCTCACCTGCTGGAGATGGATGGATCTGCCTACACTGCCAGAGTGATTCTCTTACCAGCGCTGGCTTTCTGGAGCGCCCTGATGGCAGGCACTCTTGCAAACCTGAGTGCAGGTGATTGAAGTGCAGAGTTTTTTTCCTGATCAAAGGCATTGCTAGGTTTCCAGAGCTTTTACACACTGAACTGGGAATTAAGCATTCAATTGCAGTGTTGTTTCTTCCAGCTACCTTCAGATATGTCTTACATTCTTAGCATCCTGATGGACTATTAGAGCTAAGCTTATGTCTTTAGTAGTGGCAGCTCTCAACTTGGATTTCCTTCTGTGAAAGAAAATAGGGTGTGAGAGCGCTTGTTAGAAAGGGGTCAAGGAACTGGGACATTTTTTTGTTTGTTTGCTTTCCTTTCTGCAAGTTTAATATCAGGTGAGCATCAGCAAAGTCAGGCAGTTGGATTTGTGAAAACCTAGGCTTTCACAACAAATCTTCATGATTCTTTCACTCAGTTTTTCTGTGGAGATAGTTCTGGCAATGAGATGGATATGCTCAGCAAGGAGAATACTGCTATGTTATGAATGTGAGCATTTTAAAAAATAATAGTTCACTGGGACAGTGCTGTCTTAATTCACTTTCTAGCCATGTGTTACTGTGACCTAGAAAACCTGGGCTTGGAGAAGATTCTGAATATTTCTGTTTGTCCTCAGTCCATATTTTAATAAGACCTGGACCCAATTCTTTAGAATATCAAGAAAACCGCCAGTGGTAACTTCAGACAGGTTTCATTATATGAAACTGGAAAAACTCTCTATGCAAAAATTTTCTCCTCATCTAGAACAACATGCTTCCCTCCTTATTGACTTACAGCTTTAAGTATCAAGGGCATAGTATTTGAATTATGTAGTAGGGTTACAATTTTCAAAAAGTTTGAGTGATTTTGGACTGTTTTCGTATGTGATTTTCAAAAGCAACAAGCTTTTGGAGGACAAGTCTCACTGGAGCTTGACCGCACTTAAACCTGTACCTTTTCTGAAAGCGAGACTTGGGTTCCCAAATTGAGAGGTTGTTTTTGATGTCTGATCCATACCCTCTCTCCCCTCAGCAAATCTTGCAAAGGAAGGCCCTGGGGGCATACTTTGGGGTGGAGACAATGTTTGATTTGAAGTCAGTGACTGTCAGTCCTGCCAGACTGGTTGGCTTGTGCTAATCCTTTTTCAGAAATAGGGCCAAGCTTAGGCATGATACTCAAAATGGCATGATGTTTGCTTAGCATCAGGAAAGATGTTTGAATGCAGTCACTTGGGGACTACTGTTCTATTATTTTTTTTTGAAATGAGTAATTGCTTCAGAGTGGGGGGTATAAAGAGTAATGCTATTTGTTGAAAAGAAAATTGGACAGGGGTGTGCCCAAGTAACAAATGAGCAACAGACTTCTCAAACAATATTGGAGGATGTCTTGTTGTGTGCTTATATTTTTTTATGGATAGACTGCACTCAGATCTGAATGTATGACACTCATGGATGTCATGGAAATTTCTACCTTGGGCTGGAATTTGACCTTTATTACTCCTAGTGAAACATGTAATAGATTGTTCAGCTGCATTTCATACCCTTGAGTATTAAAAAAAGGGGGGGGGGGGGGCAAAAATACATTTTTGGTCAATGTTAATATACTAAAACATCTTTATTTTTGAATGCTGAATGCAGTTGGAATAATTTCACTTCTGCATTTGCACATGTTTAGGCTTGATTTTTCCAATGAAGATAATAATAGATTATTTAATTGAGTCATTTAAACTAAGGACTGATTACACATTGCTTACAAACATTCCACACTGAAATTAACTTAATTTTTCTCCTTAGTAATTTGAATTTGTACTTGTCCTTCACTGACATACTTTTTATCTGCTAATGTCTAAATGATATTCATACTTGAAATATGGGACCAGGAAGAAAAAAGAACCCTAGTCACCTTGTATTTAATTGAGTAGCTTATGGAAATGAGTTCTGAATTTCTGCAAACACTACACTAATGGAAATAATTTGCCAGGAATTGTGAGATATTTCTGAAGCTCCTTTCTTCAGTTTGAAGTGTATGTCAACTGTAAAGAATTTCTTGACTTTTTCTAGAGAAGTACTGATTATAGGTCAACATTAAAATGAGATAAGACATCATGAGATCTCATATTTTCATGACTGAGCAGGATTTTAGTTATTTAGTTCAATAATTTGACTACATCATGAATAACAGGTATAGTTATATCAGTGATAATGATCAGTTAAACATTCATATACATTTATTGTATTTGCACTTTAAATAAAATTGCAAGACTCATCTGTTTTAGCCAGTATCTCTGCCTTAAGAAACAATCAAAAACACAAATCAATAGGAAAAGCTCATATGCATGCCATATTCTAAATATAAAGCCATATAAAATGTTGAAAGCAAGTTCTGTTTGCACCATTTTCTCATGACTTCCATTATTTGCATTTTTCCATCTAGTAAATAAATGTTAAAGTCTTGTTCTTATTAAGGTTCATAATTCAATATCTAAAATACTCGCAGACTTAGACACTGAGTTTGGTACTTTCCAGTCTTGTCTTAGACGTTGTTCTGTTCATTAGATACTTGAATAAAAATAGGACCTTCATCTAGACAGAGCAAAAGATATATGATAAAATGTTAGGAGTTACTCCTTTAGCACCTAGTGCAAGATGCAACCTTCATACAAAATATTTGTGTAACTAAGCCTATTGTGGCAATACAGATCTCCATAGCAGTGTCCTTCAGTCACTTTAAAATACCGTGCTTATGTTTGTTTTTTTTTAAGTAAAGTTGAGAACCTCAGACGTGAGCTCAGTACAAATGTTTGGCCTGGCAATAGTTTGAAGGAAATTATTATGTCTTAGGTCCCATAGCCATCAATACTGATTCTGATACTTCTCTTCAGCTGAATTTGCCATGAATGGGTGATGGAAAGGGAGAAACTTTTCACGTTGGCAGCCACAACCCAGACAGAACAGTAATAGAAAGAGAGTTCATCAGAGAACAAGCCAGGCAGGCTTCTGAGTGATACCTGCTCACGTTTGTCAGCGCTGCTCTTCATTAAGTGTGTTGCTTTTGCTGGATTGGTAAGTTGAAATATGGCAGTCTTGTGTGAACTTTCCCAACCAGCTCTTTTCTCCACTGTATATCATGTGAAAATGAATTTCACTGTTCATTATGAGGTATGTTCTAATGCATTGATTTGGCTGTTCTGATGAACAGTATGAATATCCCAATGATCAGATATCCTGATAGGTATCTCAGATGTAAGGCCAAAATTCAGTTTCTTTTTCCATGGAGCTACTGAAAATTTGTTGGTGTTACTTGAAGTAACAGCAAAGCTTGGACCTACATGATCAACAAATCTGAGAGTATTCTCTGACTTTGCTCAGGTACATGATAGTGTGCAACAAGAATACATGACAGTAGCACATAGAGAGAAAAGCAGGTGTTAGAGCTGAGGCCCTGAGTGAATTACAAACATATTTTTTTATTAAAAGAGTCCCAAAACTACAGGTTTGTTAAGTATATATTGCTAACAGTGTTGAAGAGCTGGAAAATTTGTCCATGGATAGATCTTTACAGTATGTGTGGTTCTCCTTGTTGCAGAAAGAAGTACAGGTATTCAGGAGATGGAGAATGAAACACATTTATATAAATAGCAGCTATTTATGCCACTAACATTCAGGTGAATCAAGAATCTTCCCCAAACCATAAATTCTTGGAGTACAAAATAGTAGACTTGAGACTCTTATGAAACATGGTTATGAAATGCAGTAGTCTAGTACAATGCTTTCCTAATACTCTTTGACCTCCCGTATTTCTTCAGTAGCTTGAGTAAGTCTCCACATGTTACCTGGTATACATCTCCTGTGGCAGTAAGGGGTGGAGATGAATTTATACCTTGCCTTTTGTCTGTACCACATTACAGGCTGGAAGTGTGGGTCTAGCAGAGAGGAAAGTGGTTTGGGAATTCAGAGAGCTGGCGTCAGTTCCTGTCTTTGTTACTAACTTACCGCGCAAACAAGTCAAGTCACTGCAGCGCCTATGCCATCATCTCAGGGGATGTCTGGCTCATCTGGCTGCACTGTGATCTCTTCAAAGCAGGGACTGCTTTGTCCTGTGTCTTTTAAAAACAGCTAGTGTAAAAGGATTCTATGTTGTGTGATCCTATTGCTATACAAATGCCAGTAAGAATGATGTTATTTAGCTCTAGCTGAAAATGTTGCACAAATTAATCCCTGGGTTAAATGGGTATGTCTTCAGGGTCTCAAACTTGCCTCCTTTCACAAAGAGATTCCTATATCCTGGGCCAAACAGTGGAGCTTGTGCCCTTTCACATAAGCTGGTTGTCTGGTTACTTGTCTTTGAACTAGGAAAAATACCTCTTCTTCAGTTTTATAAATAAAAGAAATTCAAAAACACTGGTATGAAAGAAGTTCAGCTGGAATGACTGTGACTTAGCAGCTACGAGCCTTGAGTTAAAAGTGTGTGGCAGATGAATTCTGGTATCTTTCACCATTGGTACTTGGAAAGATGAAACCCAATTGCTAAAGACTAGAGGAAAAGAAAAAGGCCTAGAAATTTTGTAGGGAGGAATATTGGAGGAAGGGGAGCAGTGAGAGAGAAGTGAAATACATGTTCTGTAAAGGTAAACTATTCCTTTAGGCATACTATAGCCATAGGAGTTGGTAATTATGGAGGTGGTTATGAAGGTGAAATGAAGAAAGGAGTGTAAGTGCAGGTCCAATTAATATTGTCAAAACATGGTAATTGTGTTCATTAACTGGAATAATTAAACTCCATGTGACTCACTTCTGTGACACTTGACGAGGCTTTAAACAACTGAAATGTAAATCTGGCTCAGTTGGCTTGTTTTACACAAACTAGCTTGTAAAACATACTTAGAAATTGCATGTGCTTTGCAAGCTGGTTTATGTAAGCTGGAGTAGTAGGTTTTGATTTGCTTTTACCTTAAACTTGAATACTAAATTAAAGTGAATAACCTGTTTACTTTGTGTCGCTGCTTTTGGAAAAACAAGTAGGTAAACACAACATGACAGCAGCATCCAGATGATAAACAGCATCTCAGGCTTGATGTTCTAGGGAAAGAGTGCATTAAGGAGAAACCTTGATGATATAAACGCATCATCTAGGGAAACACTCTTTCCTCCAGGTTTACCAAGTATGAGTTAGAAGTGAAAGAAAAAAGCAACTTGAGAATACCATTTCCTCCTCAAATATTCAACACACTATGCTATGCTATTGCAAACTCTGCAGCCACAGGACTTTATCGCTAAGTTAACAGAACCTCAGGAAATTCACAAGATTTTCCTGTTTACCTGGCTACAGTACTGCTAAGCCATGAAGATACTGTGACATTGGTTCCCATTCTTCCCAGGTTGTTGTTTGTTTGCTGTAGTGAAACAGTTTGAAGCACGCATGTGTGGCAGTTACCGCAGACTCTGAGTTCTATCTCCTTGCTACAATGCAGAAGTTAATTCCTGCTGCCTGCTACTTTCCTATTGTCCAGGCTTCTTGCTGTTTTTTGTCCTTTCTTATTCATTCCCTTCAGCTGCTTGCTCAGCTCCATTCCTCTTGTGGCATGGTTTCATTCTCCACTCTCTTGTCCCCTTCTATCCCCAATTCATTTAGACTGTGCAGAGGGAGGAAAGTATTTCCTTCCATACCAGAGGAGAAAGAAGGAAGGTACATGCTATTTACTGCCCTGACTGGTTTGTAAATCCCTCTGAGCCAGAATGCTGTCTTCTAACCTAAGCCTATTCCTGACAGGTAGAGAGCAGGGGATATTGTTTTTAAAAATCCACACCCTGAAGTCAGTAAATATGTAAAAATAAACTCAAAATGATTGGATGATCAGGTTATTCTATTTCACATTGGAACAAGGACCAGTGTTTTCAAAAGGTAATCCATGTCTCTCCGTTTCCAAAGTCACTTTTTGTCTGTTCTTAAGAAATGTCCATCAAGCAGAGATTCAGTGAAAAGCGGGGAAACCAAAACAAAACAACAGAAAAAAAAACAACAACAACAACTCTAATTTATTAGGCTACTCTGATTATTAAATGCATAAACTAATAGCCTGATTACATTAAAAAAAAAACCTCTGTAAGAGATTAAAAGAAGGGGGATTACATTAAATTGAAGAATTGAAGCAGGGATTAAATATTTTTTTCCTAAAGGCTTTTAACACATTTTCCAAAGACCTGCTTATGAGCATAATTTGACTGATGAAAAGTATTTCTTTTAGAGATAATAGACTAAATAATCATGTAATTAAGCCACGTTAAGCATGGTGCTAGTAAGCCGATGATAGCATGTTACAGATATGTAAGAGCTCCTTCTATGAGTCACAGGTGATTATTTTTTTTCTGTTCTTCAGTAAACTCTATAAAATTCCAAGACTGACTTAGCACAGATGTGTTCTGCGGTTACACTGCAGTGGTTTCACTGAGCTGTTAAATGGGAAAGATGACTTAAAACCATTTTAACAGGGAAGCGCACACACTTCAGTGTTTGGGAAGCTGAAGCACAAAAGAGAAAAATTTGTTTAACGTTTTCATTATAACAGTGCCTAAAATGCCACAAGTAGATGAGGCCTCCTTCTGCCAGACGGCGTGTAATTACACAGTAAATATCTTCATCAAATGCTTGTGCTCCAAGGGAAAGAAGATACCACTTGTTCTTCAAGTTATTCCTAGAGCTGGGAATAGAAACTCTGTCTCCTTACCTCAGTGCTCTGCAATAGCCTTCCCCCCTGGATGCAGTTTGAGATGTGCCCCCTCCTCATGTGAGAACTGCTTGCCTCTCAAATTAGGAGGTATTGGAAGGTAATTTGGAGACACGTTTAAAAAATAATAATACTTTTTTAAATGGCAGCAAGCAACAGTGGCAAAAAACAACTGGTGAGAGCATGTGCTTAAACTGTATGACATATCATTACATAAAGAGCTTTAAAACGTCTGAGATTGCCATGTGCTGCACAAAACAATGAATTTTTGCCATGATATGGAAAAACTTTTTCTTCATGTTTCTTACCAAGCAGGATCCTAATGCTAACCTGTAGACTCACACCAATTTGACTGAGACTATACATGAAATTCAGAGTAAATAATGATGAGTAGAGGAGTAATAGGTTGACAGGAAGGAGGAAAAATATTAATGGGAGGGAAATTATATGTTTGGGGGACCATCAGTGGGTTCATGGATCATTTTCAAAACAGTGAGGAGAGGGACTTTAAAAAAAAACTTCCCAAATAAGAAAAGCTTAAAGCATAAACGGACAAGTAGGCAATGCATAAAGCCTGCAGAATTTATATTTTAAGAGCATGTTCTAATGTCTTGATTGAGTTAGTACTGTACACTAAGAAATGGGCAGCAAACTCAGTGGTGTTATGCAGTGTGTGAAGGGGTGTGAGAATCCGCCCTGCATGACAGGCTCTGCTCTGATGCTTTAACACAAGTATTCAATTATGCAAGTAATATTTTTAAAAAATACTATTTGACAATTGCGCTTGAAGATATTTGGCTAATTTGCATATGGAGTCCAATTTTGCTTTGAGTTTATTAAATTTTCCCTTTTTGTTAAGCTTCCAAGTTCATTTAGCAGTGTGAATTTGTATAAAAGAAGTAACATCTGTGTAGACTCCCTGCACTTTGCCGTGCTCATTTCTTTGAACTTTGTATGCCAGCTCAGGAGCAATAATATCAAGTGACTTCAAAGGACAACTGCTTCCAACAATCCGCAATGGCTTGTATTTCAACTTGGTAAGCAGCAGAGCTTACCGGACCTGTTATTTCATTTCATGGCCTGTGCTGCTCTTTTCATGTATTGTACTCCAGACCAGCTCAGTGCAAATGAGAGCCCAAACTAGTGTAGAATTCACTGGGGGTGAGGGAAAGAAAGGTCGGTGTGCATGTCTCTCAAGACTTAGACACAGAGCATATTTTTAAAGTAAACCTGGAAGATACGTTTCACACAAGCAGTTGGTAATAAAGCTTGATGACATTTCCTTCTGTCACGCCCACTTACTTGCTTCCCTCCTTCTTTCATATCTTGTCTGAAACTAAGACTGTAGGTTCTTTGGAAAAGGATCTGTCACTGTAAGTTGGAGTTCAGCTGAACTCCAATTTGTCTGGCTGTGTACTGCATAAATGAATGGCAATAGTTAGTAGGTCATTCATTTTGCATTTCAGTAGTATTCATTACAGTAAATGTATCTCCCACCACCACACACAATCATTTAAGGCATCAAATGATATCCCTACAAAGTGGTTATTCAAACTGGCAGATCTCTCTCATATGCTAAGGGCTAGAAATACATCAAATTTGACATAGAGTCTTCACATTGCTTGCCAGTGGATTTCTGAAACAATATCAAGGATAAAAGCTGGACTAGTTGGTTCACTTCAGGTTTAATATAGGTGAGCTTCAGCTCCAGCCATAGTCTTCCACTGGTAGTTTTCTCTTCAGGCTGTGAGTGGGGGAATATGTACAATCAGAACCAAGCTTTTGCCAACATGTAAATTAGCATAAGATGGTGCATATTGCTGAAAGAGTCAATTTCACCTTTTCAGGTGCCTTCTATTTCTCATTTTTTATCACTATACCTTGTCACTGGTTCAAGCTGTTGTGTGACTGTACATTGAGCTGCATCAGAGGTCTCACCTGAGTTAAAGCCAATCAGGTTTTTTCTGATCTGGTTCACCAGCTGGTCCCACAAACTCTTGTGTAGGTGCAAACCAAAGTGCTATGAGCAGACAGAAAAACATGGCCAAGGGCAGCAAACAGAAAGGACTTGGGCTGCAGTGCTTGATTATACTTGTTTAAAGGGTGCGTGAAACTTAAGGCTTGATTCTGCTCTGATTATGTCTTCCAAACAAAACCCTCCCTTTGATTTCTGTAGGTATTGCATCTGAGAAAGGTCTGCTGCCCTTGGTCCTTGACTCTTGCTTTGAGAAGCAATGGGGTATCAAACAAATAGCACAATGCAGTGCTATATGCTGACCTACATTAAATAGTTCATAATGCTGTTAGTCTTTTTTATTCCATTTGTGGTTACCTGCATCTGCTTGTCTGGTCTTAGAATAAGAGAAAGATTAGACTGGTCTTGACTGTCCAGAAGATGGACGTCTGGGGAATGGTATATAAAATAAAAAACAGATGTTGGTCCCAGAGCTTTCACCTCTCTCTCAGCAGTGCTGGGAGGCAGATTTCTTTCATGGTGTTGGTCAAGTTTTTTCTCCCACTCTCTCTCCCCCATTCTCTCATAGTAGGAAAGGAGTTAAAATCCTGCCCTTCTACCTGCAATATGGAATCAGCTCTCTTAACCCTTGGCTAAGAGCCAGGCTAAACCCTGGGGCCAAATTCCCTGTCAAAGCCAAGCGTTCTGTGACTTGTCTCTATTAGTTAAGGATGGGAAGGGAGAGTTACCTGGTCCAATGCAAACAGCCATTTCCTCTTCTATACTAATGTTTTAATAGTGGTTGGAGACAGGAATTTGTGAAGATGTTTGAATTCAATCTGAGTGCAAGGACAAAACCCAGTCCCATTGCACTTGTATTGTAACTCTGTTCAAGTATCGAGTAAATATACCCAATTCCAAGCACACAGCATAGGAGCACGTTTGAATACGAGCTTGTAGGAAGTCTCCACAGCCCCCACCAGATCCTTCAGTCTACAGTGCCAGCTGCAGTGTTCTCAGCCCTGCCCTCGCAGGGCAGGGGCCAGCAGATCAGCAGGGTTGTGATCCACCCCATCATCTCTGGGGTGCTGAGCGGCCGAGAGCAAGCACTACAAGGCAGCCTACCAGCACGTCCCTCAGCAAGCTAGAACAAAAGTGATTTTGTCCTGGTTAAGGCTTTTCCTAGCCGAGAATGAGTAGGCAGACTTTGCTTTGCAATTTTGAATTTCCTGGCTTCCTTCACCTCGCGTTTCACAAAATACCTGGCGCTTATATCAATAGCATAATGACGTATGGCCTGTTGCAGCTTATTTCTATAATGTGCTTGCTTTTTATTTGCTTGGTGTGGCTAATAGGATAACTTACGTAAAGCAATTTCAGGTTTATTGCCTACATCAGTCACTGCAGAAGCTATCAACAGATACTTGCATCACCCACCCATTACAGCCGTGCTGGTTAAAATAATGCAGTGCGACAATGCGACTCCCCACCCCCCAACTTATTCTTCAGCTTTACTGCCATGTATTTTGCAGAGTAAGGTGAAATTCCTAATGCACGTGTGCCAACACTTATAAATGCTACTACACTGCACCTGAAGTGTCTAGATGTGAGCAATGCATGCTCTGGTGCTTGGACCTCAGGGAGTGCTAAGCGCCATCAGGAGGCGAGGGGACTGCGCTGTCATGAGACGTCCTGGGGAAGTCTGGCTTGCTTTGTCTTTCTTCTCGCTCCAGAGAAGGGTAAATAACACCACAAGATAACAGGCAGCAAAATCCCAGACCTGATATATTATTTTTAATTGCACTAAATTGGGAACAGTCATTTAGTCTTATTAAGAATTTTATTAGGTCTAAAAATAGGTTATTAAATATTTTCCAAATTTGGCTAAAATATGCAAAACAATTATATAATCAGTGTTTAAAATAAACCACAGTTTTTTAGAACTGAAAGCCATTCAGTGGAATAACACTTTTCAAGAATGATAGCACACGGGGAGTTTTACAGCCTCAGCAGATCCCCAGACAATATTTCTCCTATGGCTTTCCAGCTGCCCGGCTGCAGAGCCTGTTCCTCGCTGTCCCGCAGAATCCTACCAGTGAGCACACTGCTAGGGAGTGGGACCCAGGCTTCAGGAGAGGCAGCTGCAAGGTTTTTGTACAAAGTAAAGAACTGATCTGTTGATGTATCCCTTTTCATACTTTCTTACCATTAAATGAAAACTTTCATAAATAGCCTTACATAAATAATAATCTCAGAAGTTTTAACAAGTTCACACCATCAGCCAGGCCTGACTAAACATTCTCTGGTCTCTCACTGCTTAAACCATCTCTGTAATTATTCAGAAATACAACAATCCTAATCTCTCTTATTGTAAGAGCAGATCACATATTTTTGGTAAGAGTTAAGCTGCAGAGGAAGATTTGGCAGTTAAGTGAAATGCATGTTACAGCTGATGCCTTTTTTTTTATTAGAATAACTGAAAAGATTAAGCTGCAGTGCAGCTATGGCTTGAGTCATGCTTTTATCATTGTAATCTCTTGGCCTGATACAAACTATATTATTAAAAACGGTAGCTCAAGCTGATTCTGTACTTTGTTTACCTTCAGCCAAGTATCAGCTAGCCTAGTGAAAAACTGTAGTCGAAGGCTGTGTACGTACAGGCTCTGCTAATTGCATTCACGGACTGTCAAAGGAACGCTGATACTAATAGATTTCTTAGCATGCCTTTAAACAAAGCACTCCTATCTATGCATACGGAAAAGCGCTCTGCAGAGCTGGTTGATACGGCACGTTCATCTCTGTTTTGCCTTAGTTTGCCCTTTTGGAAGAAGTGATTGATCACCCCTTTTCGTTGCCAGAAGGATCTGCAGCGCGTTCCCTGATGCTCGGCGTTAGCACCTCAGCAGCAAGGGCACCTCTCTCCCCCGCCGGCTCGCAGACGATCAGCAGCTTTCGTGTGCCGAGGGCCCGCTGCGCGGGGCCGGGCGCGGTTCGGGGCCGCCCCACAGGCGGAGGCGCGGCCGCGGCCGGGCCGGGCAGCCGCGCACCCGACGGTCGGCGGGGTGGCGGCCGCCCCGCATTCCCGGCCCGGCGGCGGGCGCTAGACGAGGGACTCGCAGACGGGCAGCGAATCCGAGTCCTGGCTGTGCATGGAGCTCAGCCCCGTGTCCGAGTCCTCGTCGTTGTCAGCGCGGTCCTTGCGCAGCGCCCGCGCCTGCTCCAGCCAGCCTCCCCCGCCGCCCGCCGCCGCCCGCCGCCCCCCGGCCGCTCCGCGCGGCTCCGCCGCCGCCTCCGCCACGTCCAGGGTGCCCAGCGTCTCCAGCAGACGCTGCAGCTCCCGCTCCCTGTCCTCCCACGCCCGCTGCGTGTAGTCCAGGTCGGTCTTGACAGCCTCCAGGTCCGTGCTGAGCTTGAGGCCGATGTAGAGGCTGGTGCTCAGCTGCGTCCTGACCCGCTCGTGCTCCAGCTGCAGCTCGCCCTCGCCGCCGCCGCCGCTCAGCTCGGTGGTGTCGCAGTCCGTCTCGGCCAGGCCGGGCCCCGCGGCCAGCTCCAGCCCCTCCCGCCGCCGCTTCATCCAGCGCTCGTTGAGCTCCTGCTGGATCTCGGCGGCCAGGTGCTCGAGCAGCTCCTCCTGCTGCGCCCGCTGCTCCTGCAGCTGCAGCACCGCCTCGCACTTCCTGGCGTAGTCCTCCTCGGGGCGGCCGGCGGCGGGCGGCGCCTCCCGGCCCGGCTCGGGCTCGGGCTCCGGCTCGGGCTCCCCGCCGCCGGCGCCCACCAGGTAGGTGTCCTGCACGTAGTTGACGCCGTGCCGCTTCATGCGGTCCAGGTGGATCTTGGCCTCGTACCTGTCGATCTCCCGGTCCAGCTCACGCAGCCGCTGGATCTGCTGGCGGATGGTGTGGTCCTGCGAGAGCACCAGGTGCACCAGCGTCTCCATCCTCTCCGCCGCCGAGGCTTCCCGGGCCATCGGCTGCTGCCGCTTCTTGTTGATCTTGGCCAGCTTGCGGAAGGCTTTCCGCACCGCCCGCCGCTGCCGCTCCTGCGTGAGCGCCAGGCTGCCGCGGGCCGCCCCCAGGCCATGGCCGGGGCGCTCCTTGCTGAGCACCACCCGCGCCTCGGCGCTGCGCGGCCCCGCGTTGGGCAGCGAGGCCTCGCTGCGCACCAGCACGAAGCGCACGTTCTCCTGCTCGTCCCCCCACGCCACCCAGAGCCGCAGGATCTTCGTCTTGTTGGGCAGGATCCGCTCGAAGCCGCGCCACTTCTCCACGATGCAATACGAGTGCGGCGGCCCCGACAGCATCCCGCCGCCGGGCTCGGGCGGCGCCGGCCGCTGCCGCCGGTGGTGGCTGTCCTCCAGCAGAACCCGCACCACGTCCGAGCAGGTGGTCCGCCGGGAGAGCCCGGAGATCAGCTTCTCCTCCTGGCAGATCCACACCGAGATCTTCCGCTCCTCGGGCTCCATCGGGGGCGGCCGCGGGCGGCCGGCCGGGGCCGCGGTCTCAGCGGGGCCGGCCGGGCTGCCGCTCGACGCGGGCGCTCCGGGGAGGCGCGGCTCCGGCCGGCCTCAGCATGGCCGGTCTGCTTCTCACGCCGCCCGCCTGCCCCCGGCCCTGCCCGCTGCGCTGCCCGCCTGCCTCCCCGCCGTGCGCTCCGCCGGCCGCTCCACCCCTTCCTGCCCCACGCCGCGCTCCGCCGGGAGGGGCCGGCGGGGAGCGCAGCTGAGGCCGTCTGCTCGCCGCCGCCCGCGGTCTGACGGGGCCCAGCGCCGCCGCCGCCGGGTTTTCCTCTGCCCCCACGTGGGCGCCCCCCGCGGCTCCCGCCCCGGCGGCGGCCGCCGGCCCGCGGGCAGCGCCGCCCCGTCGCTCCGCGCCGAGATCCGCCGGCTGGGAGCTGGGAGGCGCGGCGCCGCCGCCCGCTCCGCTCCCCACTGCCCTGCCTCTTGCAAACGAGCGGCGTCGAGGGATCTTGCAAAGTGCCGAGGGACAGAGCGAGTCCCGCAGCTTCAAAGCTAAAGGCAGAACTGGCGAGGAATTTCCAGTTTTAGTAAATCGGCCGCCTGTAATTAGGAAAGTCGGGTTCGAGAAGCACTTCGCAGATGAAATATGCGAAGGATGGGAATGTCTGAGTGTTATTAAAATAATAGCCGAGCCAGATTTTAATGGGAGTTTGCTGCGTACTTTGATGGGAACAGGATCGGTCTCCGAGTGGGGATTAACATGAGGAGATGTACAAAGTGGGAATAAAAGGCAGGGCTGTGGCACGGATTTTCGTGTTGCGATGCATCGCGGGGGTTCGCGGACCTGTGCTTCTTTTCTGCGTGGCCAGAAAGTATTATAATGAGTAAAGGGGGAAAACTCTCTAACTTGAAGGTTGATCTGTACCTTTTGGGAGGTTTTCACAGCCAATGAAATCGGTGTCGCATGGGGAGGATTCTTGTGTGGATGCAACCTGTGCTCCGGTCAGTGGAACAGGACGGGTCTATGGCATTCCAACCTAACTGCTGTAATTCTGCAGCTTAAAACAGCGAGTTAACAATCCTGCAGCCTGACGCCCTGCTTTCTCTTCTGGTGCACGGCTCAACATGGGCAGCTGCTGTGCCAGCTTCTCCCGTACTTGCCTGGAAGACACAGTCCCGGGGAAGAGCCTGCCCTCTGCTCTGGCTGCTTAACGCAGCTAATTACAGTGGTGGTTTTTGCCATGCAGACTCCTGCCAGTGAGGAAGCGGGCTGAGAGACCACCGGATTCCTGCATTCCTGGAGCTGAAGATCACACGGATCGTGTGCCAGCTGCTGACGTCCCTTTCCTGTATTATTCCAGGTTAAACAATTCCATGGCCACTGCATGTTGCAATGAGGGCATGCAAGATAGGGGTGTCAGAACCAGGATGAATTTTGCTTCCTGACCCTGGTCACCTCACAGTAAAGTTACATTTTCCTCTCTGATGGTAAAGTCTGTCGCTGCTGATTTCAGGAGCTAGTCTTTTTGCTTTCACGATGTGTCAGAGGTGCTAGACACTTGCTTTGTGTAGAAGGAAGTGTTTGCTGCTGGACGGTTATTCGTAAGGTGCGCAGTCTTTTTGTTCTGTGCATGGATTGTGCTGAAAAGCATAATTCATTCCAGGTTGACAGAGAGGGTCGTAACGACTTTGGGATAAAACCAAGAGCTCACACTGCCCCAAAATGGTAGGGTGTTGAACAGGAAGGTGGTGTGAAATGGGACCATATGACAGCCTCTGAAAGGCTCAAGATGAAAAAGCTCCCAGGAGCATAGGAAAAGAAAAGCCTTGCTGCTCTCATCAGGCTGGCAGAAACTTGTAAGGACAGACCATTCCTTGTTGTGTGCTGCAGTCAGGTTCCACAAGAGAAAGGGTTAACTAGCCAGTGAGAAGTTGTCTGATCCCTTTACCGGTGATTCCTTGCCTTTCCCATTTAATTTTGATCTCATTTTACATGTATTTCCTATGGGAATGTCTGTTCCTACTTAGTTCTGGCACAGGACAATACAGGAAGAGCAGGGTGTGATGTGAAGAGACGTAGTATTCTCCACACAGGTCAAGCTGCTCCAACTTGTCTGACTGCCTGTATCTATCCAGCATCCAAGCCTGGTTTTGTATGATGGAATTGGAAGGTGATCGCTCCATCTTCCCCTGACCACATCTCTGTGTACAGAAAACTGGCTCTGCCTTCCTGGTAGAGCCCCCAAGGCAGCACTGCCAGAGACAGAATAAAGGTGTTGGCAATTTGGTTGGAGGCAGTAAGATTAAGGAGGCAAACACTTGACTTCAGTAGGATAAGTCTATCAGATGAGTATTTATATAATCTGTGGTTAAAAGGTTGGCATCAGAAATTTGCATTGTTAGATCTCAAGTTTAACCCTTAGGAATTTTGTTTCAGTCTGTCTGCAGACTCAGGAAAATACCACCAAAGCTTCAAAAGTTTTGAGAGCTTAAGCACATAAGCACCTTAAGCACTTAAGCACCTATCTGAAGCAAGGTTTGGGCCCTGCTGGGCTGAATCCCAAAAGGCAACTGAGCACAGGCAGACCTTTGCCTTTCATCCAGGGATCTCAAAGGATCCTACAGAGGAAGGTAGCATTGTTACCTCATTTTTGCAGATAAGAACGCTGTGGTATAGAGGAGTCAAGTGCCTCACCTAAGGATATATAGCAAGGCAGTAGCAATGTCACGAAGCACATGGGGTTTCTTCACTCTGGTGACATTAGTCACCAAACCTGTCTAGTGCTCTGCCTCCTTCCTCTCCTCCTCTCCTTCTTTTAATTATTCTGTGAGAAAGGCAGATGAGGAAGTTCCGCATTAGTTCCACAACTACAGACTGATAACATGGAAGTGCAAGCTCAGCAGACAATATATTCTGCATTGCGAAGGCAGTGGAGTACAGGCTTCTTCAGATGTCTCCCACCTTGCAAAGTCGAACCCCTCCTGCAGCTGACAGTGCGTGCAAGCCTCGAGAGCATGGCATACGGAGAGGTGATGTCATCACAACATCAAACGGCAGGGAAGGACAGATGTTCAACCCCCACCCCCCTCAAACAGAGGAATGATAAAGAATATGTAGGTCTCCTGTAATTTCTGGAACAAACATATCACAGAGTTTAAACCGTAAAAGGTAATAAACATGATCTCCTGTAATCCAGAGGCTTTGTGTACTGCTGTATCGATGCACAGCTGTCAGCAGCCTCTGCATCTGAAGCGCAACCTCCTGTGACAGAATGCTGTCCAGAACATTGCTGCATGGCATGCATTTTTTTGATTTGTTTTATTAATTACAAAAATTTAAAGTTGATGATACCCTTAGCAGCCACCTGACCTCACAAAAGGAGATTTCTGAGCTTAACTTTTCAGGCTGTATTGAAAAGTCCAAGGTCAGGTTTATTATTACCTGCTGCAGAAGAATTACAAGGCAGAGTGATGGGAAATGAGCTATATTCTGGTATTTCACATGGAGTTCTTTCTCTTCCTTCCTTTTCTTTGAGGTGTGCAACTACGTTACCGAGTCTTTTGTGGTAAGAACAGCATTTCCCATTATAGGGTTGGATAGTGAGGAGTCTAATGGTTTATTTGCTGGTTTTTGTTGTTTGTTTGTTTTGGGGGATATCTTTTGAAGCTGAGCTGCCAGAACAAAATTGCAGCCCTGACATTTTCAATAAATAAAATGATTCTCTTGAATAGCTGGAACCTACAATAAATAGATTAAAATGCATTTCCTGCTTCCTTATTTTATATAGCAGGAAAGAGGAGGAAGTCTTAGAAATCTGTATTTGAGACACAGAATTCACTTCTTTCAAAAGTGTTTAGATGGAGGAAAGCGTATGGATTCGGATTCAGGGTTGTTTTTTTTTATTCCACATTGAAGCTGCTTTTACTTTTTAGATCACTCTCAGGACAATTTACTTGTTTTTCCTGAGGTTACAGTTCAAAAGAACACAGTCTAAGTGAGATGAGTAAAGGCAGGCTGCAACTGGTAATCTATTGAGCCATCGCTGTCTGGTGAAGTTACTCTTTGTTGTGATCCTGAGCAGCAATACTGCTTTCCCGGCTCCCCTTTCTATGTTTCTCTTAATCTTGTTTTGTGAGGTTTACCTGTTGGTTCCTTATACTTCTTGCTTTCTAATATTTTTGACTCAACAAATAAGGGCATACTTTGCCTGTTAATAAAATGTATTACAGCTTGCCTACTTTGTCAGATATGTGAATAGTGGAAGGGGCTATGTGCACTTACAGGCCACTCTCTCACAGATGCTTTTTTCTTTTGTACCTTGTTTTCCCTGAAAGTATAAAGCTGAATAACCAAATTGTATTGTGAATAACCAAATCATCCCTAGTTAGCATGCATGGAATGAAGTGCTCAAACAACTACCTCTATTAGCAGGAATATTCAAACTTTAGTCAAAACAGTGTGTAGACTTAGACTTTCTTCTGAAAGAAAGCTGTTCACTTTGTATCTGAACAGCTTTAGACAAGACAGAAAGCTTCTTTCTTTTGGGTTTTGTCTTGAAGCCACTGAAGGAACTGGCACTTGAGAAAGATAACTTTGAAGAGTAATGAATTCCTGATCTGTTTCTGTATGCTGTAAGTTCTATGAACTCTCAACACACTTCTTAACACACTTCTTTCAGTTTCTTGCATCTGATATGTACTTTCTTGCTTCACAATACCCTGTATGCAACCAGTACAGTTTACAAACACAGCATGCAATAATTCTTTGCTTCACATCACTAATAATACATGCTTGTGTGATACATTTGGGAAGACTGTGGTGTGGTCTCTTTGAATAATAGCTCTGATGCTGGATTGACTACTAGTAGTGCTTTGACTACTTTATCCAACTTCTTTTTTTGTTTGTTTTAATGCTCACACACCCAAACTACAAAAAGGTATGTCAGGAGGAACTGTCTTCCAGTGAAATCAGGGGGGGCTGCATGGGTAAATTCCTCTGCAGTGCTTTGAAAATGCAGGTATGTGTATAGACTACCATTAAAGAAAATTATGATGACGTATATTTATATTACAGTACAGCCTGGAAGTCTTGATGTGCTAGATGTAATGTAAATGCATGGGAAGAGACCATCCCTGCCTTGAAGGCTTAACCAATGTCACACAGCAGGTTAGGGTCACAGCAAAGAAAATATTGATTTCCAGCTTCTAATCTTTGAACCAAATCTTTAACAACCTGCTTTTGTTTGTTTGTGCCTATGACTCTTAGAATGGAAAGGAATCCCTCTCCCTTTACACCTTATGTTTCAGATTTTCTTTTCTTGCTAAATGCTATTTAGCATTTTTAAAAAAAAAGTAATTGAACAGAGCAGAAAACTTTTTCCTTCTAGTGTGCATAATAGATATATGAAATTTTGATTCTAAGTAATCCAGTTGCACTAGTATGCTTTGAGGGAAAATATGAAAAAGACCTGACTCAAATAATGGTTAAGCTTTTCTTCTCCAAAAAATATTAAATGTATTTGAGAATGCGTTAGTACTGCTATAACTTAATCTTAGCTTGTATACTTGGTCTTTGTTGGTCAAAAAATGAATCAGATATTAGGTATAGTGACATTCTTTTCCTCGGCAGCCATTCTCAGTGCAAATATGACAATTTCAATTATTTAGCACTTGTAGTGTCTTTGCTTTTACATTAAACGATTCTTTCAACCCTTGAGAAAATGTCTCAGGATCTCACAGAAACCTTTTTTTTTTTTTTTTTTCAGTTTTGGCCATTAAGCTCAAAGCAGATGCACTAGGTCATACATTATCTTACTGAGCTTTATCAAAAGACTTTTAACTACTTCAGGACCAAAATATTTCTGATGAGTATTTTTTAGCTGCTAACTTATGAATATCCATTCGAATATACCTTCTCTTCTTTCTGAATAAGCAAGCACTGTGGCCTCAGTAACACAGATGATGTAGTTTCCTTTATGGGGACAAGATGACTCTTTTGCAGGGTGGGTTTATATGCACAGAAGGGACCTGAGCTTTCTGGCCTTAACGGGGCAATGGTAATGAAAAGTTCTGTTGTTTTTTCTGTGCAGAACAGGTAGAGAAGCTGTGATTAATTCTCATTAATCCCTCTGCTGGGATTAATGACAAAACTCTGACATGTTTTGCTGAGAGCTGGCCCTAGAGTGTTGATAGCTGGAAATGGTTAGGCATGAAGCGAACATCTCTCTTTACACCGGCGATGTGAGTAATATGGTTCCTTCACATAACTGCTGTGAAGAAAGAGGCCCTAGATCAACCTTGGCATTGCGTTTTGGCAAGCATATCTGGATCGCGTGTGCTCACAGGTATACTGTACGCACTACAGTTCTGTAAAGCAGTTCTTCCAGGTACAAAGAGAGGATTTGAATTTAATTATATATCATTTGAGCTGGAGAACAGTTAGTGACGTATGTTCCTGTCTGTGACTATGCAGTGCATAGTCTCATTCTACCACCCTACAAGTGTGTTCACTCCAAAATTTGTAAGAACCAAGAGTTTTGTGTGCAAACAGAGGCATTGTCTGTCTATTGTATCAGGATCTCTCTTAAAGTTAGATGAAGTGATGTTCTTTTCCCCAACAAAATACATTGCAGGGAGCTTGTTAAAAGTGTCGAAACCACCCTAAAGTGAGAAATGATAAAATCAGGATGTATTATTGCAGTAAGATGTTTTGGTAGATTAGTATGAAGACACAGGGACACTTAGTGTTGGAATAAACGGAACTTTCAGTGTTTCCAGCATTACCACAAATTATTTGATTTCCTCTAAGTGTACTTAACAGGCAGTCTATCTTTCTGTCCTGTTTGTAGGGTCGGTGGTTAATTTCAGCTGTAACAGTATAGGCCTATGTTTGGATAAGGGTTTAACTATGTAGCTATGAAACCTTATGTAAGAAGTATAATTTCCTTCTCAAGTATAATGAAATCCTTACTGAACTAAGACTGTGAGATTATTACATTCTCCAGCCTCATTCTGTTTAGTTGTGATCTCTCTAACCCTTTGCATTTCTGCATTTTCATATTTCCAAAGCCTTACTTCTGAACTTCTGTCTTATTACAACAATACATTTGTCTCCTTGACACATTTTTAAACATTTTTTTCTGTATTCCTGGTAGATTATTATAATACTAGCCTAGCTTGAGCCAAGCCTTTGTGAGAAGTTCAGGTGATTAAGTTAAATTCATAGATGAACAAATAAGGAAGTTTTACAAATCATTTCAACAAAAGATAATGCAAAAAGACTTAAAGAGAATATGAAGCTGAATATAGTCTATGTATATTTGCATGGACCCTGACCCCATTCTGACATTAACAGTGGCAGCTGGATGAGGTCCAGAGGCCAGAGGTCTCTTGAGAAAGCAAGATGATTTCAGTGATGCTGTTCTTTCCCTTGAGCAGATATTGCCTGGATGGCTTCCATGGACAGAAAATAAAATGAGATGCAATCTTACTTAAGCTAATGGAGAAAACTGAGTGATATATGCGATGTGAGAAAGGGAGCTGGGCTAAATTAATGTGAAAAAAACCCTGGAGTTGGGTGCATGCAGCAGGGAGATAGGGTGTGTTATTCTGTGATGTGTGGCTTTCCTGAGAGCACCAGGAACATGGTGGGATCTGAGGAAATGGTTGGTCCCATGCGGATGGCCCAGCACAGGCCTGAAAAAAAAAAAAAAACAAACGTGTAGGAGACACCTGGATTGTCTAGCACTCATTACATTCCTATAAAAAAATGTTTTGCTTTATCCTTTTCTTCAGCTTGGTGAGATAGCATGATCCCTAACTAAGCCATAAGCATTAAATAGCAATGAAAGCAATGGAGAGACAACAGCGAAGGCAATGTGAGGAAAATAAGAAAAGAAAAATTGAGAGGAACGTCAAGAAAATCAGTAGGATCTGGCAGCTTCTGGAGTTTTGTTTTAAAGGAAGTGAAAGAAACGTTGATAAAAACAAGAATTGGCACAGCACAGTAAAATATATTGTATGATCCTGGCAGAAATAGGGACTGTAGCTAGCGCCTGCTGGTGTAGTAGCAACCAGGATTTTGGAAGGCCTAAATCCTCACAAACCTTTGCAGGTATTACACACAGCAAGTGAAAAGACTGATTATTAGTGTGCCCGCACCTCTGTATAATGCTGTGGTTTTCACATAAGAGAATTTTCAGGTTAGCTTACAAATTGACAACTATATAAAAAGTGAGATTGTATCTGCCTCATTTACTTGTCACTCAGGAAAGAATGATACTCCATCCATCATCAGCTCCTTGTGCTTCAGTGGGCTGCTGCATAGCAATTCTCTTGTTGCTGAAAAGAGCCTCCAGTCTTATCCTTTACTTTATAAACAATCCTCAGGGAGTCTCATGGGGCTTCTGGGGTGGGTGTAAGTTCTGCTGGAAGCTGACAACTCTGGATGCCTTGCATGCACTTCTTCTGTGTGCTTGTAAAGTCGGTTGTCAAAAGCTGACTATTCAGTGGGAAAAAAGTAGTGCCAGGAGGCCTTTTTTCCAACTGAAAAGGCTGCTATTGTAATGGAGCATATATACTTTACATCTAGTGAGGTCTTCAGACCTATGCATCAATAATTAGTTCATATGATGATAAATAAAGTTTTATATATATATATATATATGCTGAAAAGAAGCTAATCTGTTGCTTCTATTAGGGATATTTATCATAAATCAGATTTTTGGTAGCTTAAAGTCAGTTAAGGCCTCAAAGCTATGCTGACTTGCATCAGCCTCGAACTTAGTCCAGACACCTTTCTGAAGCTGTATTCCCTACAGTTCCTTGTTGTTGTTCCTCTGAATCCTACGTACTTTGTTTTAGTAAGGAAACAACACTTGATTTTATTTATGATGATAAAATGGGCTTTTAACTCTAAAACTTTGTTGGCAACTTGTTTTTAAGTAGAGGACACTGTATAAACTGATACCATTTGAACTGAAGAAATTCTTATCTACAGAATTTAAATCCCACATTATTATGACAAATCATGTATTCTTTTCAGCCTTCTACTCCTCCACTTCATCTCTACCTTGCTTGTAGCAGCATCAGTGATTCTTTCTGATGGTTTTCCTTAACATAGACATGAGGAAGGAAGGAGAGCCTTTGAGGATGTAGTTACAGGACTTTTCTCCACTTTGAATCTCTCCAGAATTTTAGCACTCTGGACACCCTGAGGTCTGTTTTTCTGAAGGAACTTGCCAGTATTCAATGTACTCATCGTAGACACAGCCTCAGCCTCACCAAGTAGCTTACTGGTCCATGCTTGGGGTACCCATTCTCCTATCAGCCTTCTTGGCTATGTGTGATCTAGCTCCACAGAACCACTCTTACTCTGGACTTTGAAAGGTGCTATATAAAAATAACAAAGCAAACTAAACAATTTTTGAAGGCTGGGGGCTTTTGGTTCTTTAAAAAAAGAGAGACAAATGGAGAAAAGAGAACAGGAAGGGAAGCCTCACAAATTTGGCAGAAACTCTAACACTAGTAATGTGGAAGCAGTGTCAGAGGTGGAAAAAAAAGACCTCATTGAAAGTCCCTGGAGAATTACCTCCTGAATGAGTGAAGTCTTGATCCAGAGAGATCTTGGGTTGCTGCCACAACCTTCGAGGGGATCTGGAGATGCTCAGAGCTATATGGCACAGTCCTTCGATTTTCCTAGCCAAGGAGGAGTTCAGCTCTCATTTTCCCCTTATTAGAGTACATGCTTACTCATATTGCAGCCCCAGCTAGTGATAGCCTTTTGGCTAAAAGCTGAAAGGAAGCCGAAATCCTGGATCAAAATGTTTGACAGTGAGGTTCTTAAAATACACCAGACTACATCCTGAGAAGCAGAGCCTACCTGCAGCTTGGTGCCCTGGTATAACACACCCTTTGGTGTGGTAGAAATGTCTGGATATCCACAGAGCTCTCCCTGACTTTAATGATAGGTGGATGCAGTCCAGGATTTGGCTTTTATACAAGTGTATTTGTATGAAAAATTTTGAACTAAGGATTGGAATAAAACTCGAATGCAGAATTGGTTGAGTAATTTCCCCAAACTTTCTGTTATAGATAGCTTTCTTTATTCTCAGGACTAACTGTGGTTTCCAGATGATGTATTGGAGGCCTCCAAGTAAGTGGAGGTCTAGAAATGTCACAGCTGAGGCAGTGGGCTGGCAGGCTGCTGACTGCATAGGCACATAGAGAGGGATACCTGGCAGGACTGCAACTAGCTAAGTGTATGGTGGGGGAAGAGAACAATTAAAGTTTAATTTTACAGAGGGAGAAAAATGATATAGAAATGGACCAGGGAAGTTTGAAAATGTACTGGCTTTGTACTCTAAGTCTCACTTGCACCTCTGAAAGCCAGCCTTTAAGTGGGGGCCTTGCCTGAGCTGGGAGTGCTGAGCTGGCAGCCCCAGTGTGGGGCACAGAGGGTCACAGAATCACAGAATTGTAGGGGTTGGAAGGGACCTCAGGAGATCAT
This sequence comes from Anser cygnoides, assembly GCF_040182565.1. NCBI lineage: Eukaryota > Metazoa > Chordata > Aves > Anseriformes > Anatidae > Anser > Anser cygnoides. The sequence continues at coordinate 1,269,416 of NC_089877.1, forward strand.
CGGGTCCAACCCCCCTGCCAAAGCAGGTTCCATAGAACAGATTGCCCAGGTAGGTGTCCAGACAGGCCTTGAATATCTCCAGAGAAGGAGACCCCACAACCTCCCTGGGCAGCCTGTTCCAGTGCTCCATCACCCTCGCCATGAAGAAGTTCTTTCTCATGTTGGTGTGGAACTTCCTGTGATCCATTTTGTGGCCATTGCCCCTTGTCCTGTCCCCACAAACCACTGAAAAGAGGTTGGCCAAATAGCTCTGTCTCCCACACTTCAGGTATTTATAAACATTGATAAGATCCCCTCTCAGTCTTCTTTTCTCAAGGCTGAACAGACCCAGGTCTCTCAGCCTTTCCTCATAGGGAAGATGCTCCAGGCCCCGTATCATCTTTGTGGCCCTCCGCTGGACTCTTTCCAGGAGATCCCTGTCTTTTTTGTACCGGGGAGCCCAGAACTAGACACAGTCCTCCAGGTGAGGCCTGACCAGGACAGAGTAGAGGGGGAGGATCACCTCCCTTGACCTGCTGGCCACACTCCTTTTAATGCACGCCAGGATCCCATTGGCCCTCTTGGCCACCAGGGCATACTGACTGCTGGCTCATGGTCAACTTGTCTACCAGGACCCCCAGGTCCTCCTCAGAGCTCCTCTCCAGCAGGTTGCCCCCCAGCCTGTACTGATACGTGCGGTTGTTCCTTCCCAGGTGCAGGACTTTACACTTGCTCTTATTAAACCTCATTTGGTTTATTCCTGCCCATCTCTCCAGCCTGTCCAGGTCTCACTGAATGGCAGCACAGCCTTCTGGTGTGTCAGCCACTCAGAATCACAGGATCATCTAGGTTGGAAGAGACCTCCAAGATCATCTAGTTCAACCTCTGACCTAACACTAATAAGTCCTCCACTAACCCATATCACTAAGCTCTAAATCTAAACATCTTTTAAAGACCTCCAGGGATGGTGACTCAACCACTTCCCTGGGCAGCCTATTCCAATGCCTCACAACCCTTTCCGTAAAGAAGTTCTTCCTAATATCCAACCTAAACCTCCCGTGGCACAACTTTAGCCCATTCCCCCTCGTCCTGTCACCAGGTGCATGGGAGAACAGACCAACCCCCACCTCGCTACAGCCTCCTTTAAGGTACCTTAAGAGTGCAATAAGGTCGCGCCTGAGCCTCCTCTTCTCCAGGCTGAACAATCCCAGCTCCCTCAGCCACTCCTTGTAAGACTTGTTCTCCAGACCCCTCACCAGCTTCGTTGCCCTTCTCTGGACTCGCTCGAGCACCTCTATGTCCTTCTTGTAGCGAGGGGCCCAAAACTGAACACAGTACTTGAGGTGCGGCCTCACCAGAGCCGAGTACAGGGGGACAATCGCTTCCCTAGCCCTGCTGGCCACACTGTTTCTTATGCAAGCCAGGATGCTGTTGGCCTTCTTGGCCACCTGAGCACACTGCTGGCTCATATTCAGCCGAATATCAACCAATACTCCCAGGTCCTTCTCTGCCAGTCAGCTTTCCAACCACTCATCTCCCAGCCTATAGCGCTGCTTGGGGTTGTTGTGCCCCAGGTGCAGGACCCAGCACTTGGCCTTGTTGAACCTCATACAGTATTGGCCTCTGCCCATCAGTCCAGCCTATCCAGATCCTCCTGCAGAGCCTCCCTACCCTCGAGCAGATCGACACACGCACCTAACTTGGTGTCATCTGCAAACGTACTGAGGGTGCACTCGATCCCCTCATCCAGGTCATTGATAAAGATATTAAAGAGGACTGGCCCCAGCACTGAGCCCTGGGGAACTCCACTAGTGACCGGCCTCCAGCTGGATTTAACTCCATTCACCATGACTCTTTGGGCCTGGCTACCCAGCCAGTTTCTAACCCAACAAAGCATACACCAGTCCAAGCCAAGAGCAGCCAGTTTCTAGAGAAGAATGCTGTGGGAAACGGTGTCAAAAGCCTTACTGAAGCCAAGGTAGACCACATCCACAGCCTTTCCCTCATCCACCAAGAATGTCACTTTGTCACTCCTCCCAGCTTTGTGTCATCGATGTACTTGCTGAGGGCGGACACTATTCCCTCATGAAGGTTGTCAGTGAAGATGTTGAACAGGATCGGACCCAGCACTGACCCCTGGGGAATGCCGCTAGTCACAGGTCTCCAGCCGGACTCTGTGCCGCCAATCACCACCCTCTGAGCTCAGCCAGTCAGCCAGTTCTCAACCCACCTTACTGTCCACTCCTCTATCCCACACTTTCTCAGCTTTGCTAGCAGGATGTCATGGGAGACAGTATCAAAAGCCTTGCTAAAGTCAAGGTAGATGACATCCACTGCTCTCCCCCCATCTACCCAGCTGGTGATGCCATGACAGAAGGCAACAAGTTTGGTCGAGCACGACTTCCCCTTGGTGAATCCATGCTGACTACTCCTCATAACCTTATTCTCTTCCAATTGCTTGGAGATGGCATCCAGAACAAGCTGTTCCAACACCTTTCCAGGGACAGAGGTGAGACTGACTAGCCTGTAGTTTTCCCGGATCCTCTTTCTTGCCCTTCTTGAAGACTGGAGTCAGCTTTGTGCCCTGAAGCCAGGAGCCTACTGCTCCCCTCACCGCACCTATGCTGGCTGTGACAAGCTGCTGAGGACCAGCAGATGATGAGGCAGTAACTCCTGCAACTATTCCTTCGGGACTTGTTACCATTTGGTGGCCTATTTCCATGACGCTGTAGCATCTTCCATAGCTGATGCACTGCAGTTGTCCAGCAGGCAGCCAGGTGTGGCTGGCTATGTTTGAACCCTGAGTTTGTTTGATGAGCAGAGGGTGGCGTGAGCAGGATGCAGGATGAATATAGATGTTTAATGGAACTGACTCGAATTGTCAGTAGCATTACTTGGCTTCTGCCTCTCTTTTCCTTTTCAATCAGTACAGTAGAAAATTCTTTTGAAGGGAGATAATTTTACAAAGTGCTGAGTTCAGTGTTCCAGAGCCTCTGGCATTCAGCAAGAGACTTACAGGCTTTTAATCTATCTCCTGTGTTCCTATATTAAAGGAAATGTTTTCAAAGTGATTTGAGCAAGTTACTTGTGTGAAACCTGTTAACAAATAGTAGGATATACGCATATAACAGTTATTTTTCTTTCAAAGTTTGCCTTGGGAGCAGAAAAGGTTTCCCATTGCTAGAGATACTTTTTTCTTTTTTTTTTCTTTTTTTTTCTTTAAAAGGGAAAAGAAAGAGTGAAGAAAAAAAGGAAGGCTCTTGTATGTGATTTTTTATTCCTGTCTCTCTTCTGCTGGCTTTAATCATGCAAACCTCCCACCCAGGTCAAGGGGAGTTCTGGCTGATTTACAGACTGCAGGAACTGGAAGGCTGATGCAGATTTAGTGACTGTCTCTGTAGGACTGAGGGACAGGGGGGAGGCAAGAAGTGAATTTCAAACCCAGGAACCTCCTCAATCATTTCCCCTTCGACCAAAGTTTACACTGCTTGCAAGAGAGAGAGAAGACCCCCACTATTTGGAAGAGTTCTGTAAGAGATCCTGTCCTTGCAGTTACAGCATTTTCCTCTCCAAGAGATGAACTTGTAATTACGTGTTTGAATACTCCTGCTGCCTGCTGGCTTGGAGACTACTAAAGTGATTAAGTTCTACAGACAGTTTAGATAGGCTGTAATCGAGGTAAAAAGCATATCATAAGTATGCATGTATGATCTTGCTTCTTACAATTTTGGCTTTGCTAAGAGGTGGGATTTCTTCCACATTTTATATCTACTGAAAATGGACAAAATTCCAGTTATGACAAATTGTAAAACAAATTGCTACTTTTCTAAAAGATTCTAGCAGTGATACTTTGGCTCAGGGATGGCTTACCAGCTCTCCTTCCCTTTCCTTCCTCACCCAAACAGGTGTTGAAAACTATAGTGGATAGAGTATATATCTTGTTCCTGCCACATTGGCTAGTAAGAAGTGGGTTTTCAAGCACACTAGAATATGCCTCTTTTTTTCTTTTTTTTTTAAATTTAGATTTCTATCTTTGTCATCGTCTCAGTGCTGTCTGCTGTTGGTATGAACACCCATCATGTGTGCCTTGTTTTCAAATGTATCTCAGGTGTGAGGATAGCATGGTGCTTGTTTACACTTTAAAAACAATATACTCACATCCCTCTGCTTTTAAATTAGAGGAGGTAAATGGAAGAAATATGTGTCATACTTGGAGTAAGAATGGAATACCTTCTTTTGTGGTGACTCTGCTGCTTTGCTCTCCAAAGTCTCAAGTCAGTGTCTGTTGAGCTGATATTTGTTGTAAACCAAATAATTCCAGGCTGGTACCTGAAACCCTGGTCTTCTGTGCTGATTTGGTGTGTTTTTAGGGATGAAGTGCCTGAGAACTTTCCAGGTAGTCCTAGCTTTGAGATAAGACTTTACTCATACTCAGTACTTAGCAGAATCTGATTTGCTCTGTGCAGTATAAATTTGCGGGACCACAGTCAATCTTAAAGCACTGTAAAGTTTGATTCCCTTTTAGTTTCCTTAAGTTAATGGAAACCTATCTTGAGATACAACAGCAGGGAGCGATTGTGATTAAGTGTTTGCTATTTAGCCTTACTTTTCTGTTCTGAGAAACTCCCTCTGCTTCCCTTACCTGCCTGTACTTAGCAGCATGCTCACTTTGGGCTTGTCTCACAATACAGCAGGGGGAACTGAAGTCAGAAATCTGGCTGTAACAAGAGCAATGTGATGGGGCTTAGAGAAGTTGCATGTGGTAGAGCCAGGCAGTTGAGGAACAAACAGTTTGCTATCTGCTCAGCCACACTATGACCCCGTTTCTGTGATTTTGGTAAGAGAAAAGTGAAGAGCCCACAAAGAAAAGTAAAGGGGGGACGGGGGGGGGGAGAAAAAGAGATTGCTAATAGCACTGCTACTTCTTGGGAGTTCAAACTACAATCTTTTGCTGAGCAGTGTGTATGCACTGTTGTTTAACTACTTTTGCTTGACCTATTTGACCTTTCTGTTTGCATTTGCCCTAGCCTATGTCTGGTGATAAAATGTGGCAATGCAGCCACCAGTCCTCCCTCCCGTACTGAAAAGCCCTCTGCTGGTTTTCTTGTTTCACACACTGTCAGTTCCTGGGCTACTGCCCTGTTTTGTGCAAAAGTAATCTTTCTGTGAGTCTTTTAGTGTTCCCTCTAATTTGGACTACTGCTCACACTGCTTGGGCCAAGATTCAGGTGCAGAGTGAAGTAATGGGATCTCCTTTGACTTCCCAGCAGAGCTACAGGGAGCAGGGGGAAAGATTTCCCCCTTCCTTCCTTGTCCTGTTTGACCTGGCACTTTCTTCCCACACTACTGTGCTCTGCACAGAGCTCCCCACCTCTTCAATACACCAACACTGCTGCTGAGGTTCTGTTGATATATTATTTTTCTTGTCGGCTTATTATGGGTTAAAAGCAGTCAGTGGTCTATCCTGTTTCAGGTATCAAACTGATTTCATGTGGTGTCAGAGAGAACAGTGTCTCTCCACTACTTCCCGGTGGGACACACCCCTCGCCGAGCCTGCTCCAAGGCCCAGTGCAGTCACTGGGAGCCTCGAAGTGGCTGGGCCCGGTCCTCACCCCTCTGTTGCTGTGGAGTTAACACGGCAATTCTCCATGCTCCTGCGGAGCTGTGAGGGAGCTGCCTTCCCTGCAGACGTGGTTCCCTCTGCTGCTCCCGCTCGCTCCGCGCCCCCGCCCGCCCGGTCTCTGCCGCCCCCTGGCGGCGCGCGACGCCGACCGTTACGAAGGACCGTTGGGGCGGGCGCCGCGCCGCGCTCCCCTCAAGGTTCGTCCCGGGTGTTCCCGCAGGCAATGAGGCGCCGGTGAAGCAGCCGGCCGGCGCCGGGTCCCGCAGCAAAAGCGGCCTGAGCGGGCGGCGGGCGGCGCTGCGGCTGCCTCAGGCAGCGGCCGGCCCGCGTCGGCACGGCCAGGCGCAGGTGGCCCTCTTGGCACCCCGCAAACGTGCACGGCAAGTACAGGCTTTTCCACAACCAGCGGAATAAAACGTTTCCTGACATAACGTTCTTCCCCGCGCAGACTTTTCCGTTTGCCCAAATCTGCGTGGGACGCTGGGTCCTTGGCTCGGTTTTCAGTGCCAGAGGAAAGCAGAAAGTCAGCTGTTGGGCTGGGGAAGGGCGGCCCCGTCGTGTACCGCGGGGTGACGGCCGAGCTCGGGGAGCCGGTCAGCAGGCTCCTCATTCCGGCGTCCCCAGAGCCACCACAGCAGTGTGTCAGGGTCCCGACCCTCCGGAGAACACTGCGGTAGTGGGAGGCTCCGCCCTGTCTTCAGGGGGTCTCTGCTGGAAAGCACAACCGGCACCATCTTTCCACTTCAGGTGGTAGTTTGGTAAGCTAACACAAGGGTTAGCCGAGAAGGCATAGTCAGCAGTCCATTTTGATCTGAGCTCTTGCCTGTTTTATCAAAGAAGGTTGTTCTGACATTTTGTTAAGACTGGTAACTGGCCACGGGGCTGCATGTAACAAGGTGTCCTGCCAAATCTGTGCTCAGTCTTGCTATTTTTTATTTAGAGTAGAATTGCTATCTGCTACGTAAACAAGTATATCTGTTATGTCTGCTGAGATGCACTCATGGTAGTGCCAGTTGTTCTCATGAGGTAGCTTTTGTTCTGCCGGATGGAGCAAATGCCAGTTCACTGGTGTGCTATGAGAAGTGAAAATGGGTTATTGTCTGTAGGTGATTTTATCTTGGAGCTAACCCTGCCCCCGACTATTCATATCATTTCTCCATCTTGGGTCTTCCTGCAGTAGTTCCAGCTGCACAAGCTCATGCTTATGCTTCTCTTTCCCTTTTCCCCTACTCTCAGATTTCATGGTGCATGTAAGTATGTCTTTCAGTGACACATGCATAGTGACGGTTGTACTCTGTCAAGCGACAGAGCTGTCCTCTCTCAAGTAACAGTCCCTAGTAGATTCCTGGGGTATTTAGAGAGTTGTGGCTCTGTTATCCAGGACATCAGGAATGGCCATATGATTACTAATAAAGTGAACAATCCCTTCACTTCAGCAGGGGTACTCAGCTAAGTAAAGCTGTACGACAGGGCAACTGAGTGAGGCTGCCATTTGAAGAGGTAAATGTTGAGAACTGTGTTTCAAGAAGTAACATAAAAAGTGCACTAGAAATAATTAGTGAAAACCTCCTGAGCAGAAGAGCTTTAAGGTTGTCTTGAATCCATGTCATGAATACTCCCCAGGTGAAATTCTCCTATGCAGTGTCCAGACACCACTGAAATCTCATTTAAAATGATTATTGAAGACTTGAATAGGACTTGAATAGCACCTTGCCTCCAAGCCTATCCTCCAGAAAAGGAAGAACTTCTTCAACAAGACATAGATAATTTATTTCAGTAGGAATTATAACCAGCTTTTGCTGGTAATAATAGTGTTCTTACAACATTTTGAATCCCATTATAGAGCAGAAGTCTTGTCACGCAAGATAAACTACTATGTCCATGCAGCATTAAGCATGATATTTTAATCACAGAAAGGTCACGGCAGGTGCTGCAGCAGGAGCCCAGCTCTGCCAGATCTCAGCACTGAGGTCTTCCCACACACAGCAAATCAGCCACAGGTTCCCACAGCACCACAACACACTTACCACACACTGGCAGTAGATAGACTTGCATAAATTTTACTGGTAATGAAATGAAATTAAATGGAATGTAAAAAGAGGAAAACTAATTAAGTGTGGTAAATGTGATTGCAAGGAAGAATTCATTTGTGAAAGTACTAAGAAGTGAATCTAATTCATTTCTCATTCACAAGAATTTACCTTGTGTTTTGCTACGAGGATAAGTTCAGTTGCAGACTACTTTGATGGTACTTTGATGAAAGTGATTCTCATTTGGCAAGGTGTCACTTTTAAATCAAAGTAGTCTCTTGAAATTAGTGAATTATGTATTTAAAATTAAGGATGTAAACAAATATTTTGACAGGAAACCATTTTTTTTTTTAGTTTTCTGTTCAGCATCCATGGGCATTTTCTGTGTGTTGAAACTGAATTCTACACTTCTTATAGTTCTTGATAGTGAAAGGAAGTGATTTTACTCTATCTAATCAAATCTCTAACTTCTGAAAGTGATTTGATAATTTTCCTGTGTTAGCCATCAAATCCCTTCTTGCCAGGAGCTGGTTATCTTGCAGTCGACACTCATGTTTTTGGAAAGAAGGAGTGCCTAAAAAGGTATTCTTTTGGGGTCAGCCAAGGGTCCAGAAAGTTTCTTTCACAGTAAATTTTGGACTTAGTGGTTTCTGCACTAACGGCCTCCATCTGTTTGGTTTTCTTCTCTCCACAGCCATCCTTAAACATTGATCACAATAGCTTATTAATGCCAGAGATGGACTCTGGCTATGGTAGCAATCAGCAGCTCTAGCATCAGAATGTGAAGGAACACTATTATTCATACTTCATAGCCTCTTTGACATCTAGCATAGGGGCAGTTGTTATTGTATAGCTCCAAGTTCTGTGTCCTTAGGGAGTCCTTTATAATGGCATTCAAAAGAACTTTTAAGATTATTTCTCCCTGATATAGTATTTCTGTGCTAAGGGTTGGTATAGAAAAATGCTATTAGGATACCTCTTAGAAGTTTTTAATGGAGAAGAATTAGAAAAATCTTTCTTCTGCAACAGAGCAGGTGAGGTTTTCCACCATTCCTTGCCCTTCTTCAAATCAAATGCAACTTTCTAAATAGACCTATTTAGAGTCTTAACTCAGAAAATGACACATATCCAGACCAGCAATGAATTATCAACTGACTTCCTGTCTGCAATCAAAGACTTGTACTTTAGTACCTCTCCTAAATAGTCCCAAATACTTAATTTTTTCTTTCACATTCATTATCTGTGGTTTAGATTACTTCCTTCAAGCACATAGACTTTCATCTACCTCCAAATCCGTCTGAATTTCTGGCAGCATATAACACTTGCCAGTGGACTCACCCAAATAAAATTTGTTCCCTGTATTTCATATGTTGTTGTGGAGAAACACAGAGAACTGAGCAAGTTTTGTGGTGACTATTTAGGTGTAGTACTCCACATGGTTAGGGAGTGCTTTGTCCTTTAACTAGCCCATGCATTTTTTTTTTTTTTTTTTACTTTTCACCCTAGCAACAGCATCAGACCTGGAACTTCTATTAATTTTATTTAGTTTTTCTAAATGAAACATGCACTAGCAGTCCCTGCAGTGCTCCATTAGACTCTTTCACTTCCTCTAACACTTTGCCGGTGATCATTATCCTTCATTTATGTAACTTCTGCCAATTTTCCATCTAGTGACTACTTATGTCTGAAGCAGTTTGAGCTGAAATATGACAAGGAGCTGCTGTAGGAAATGCCTTAATAAAATCCTCAAAGCACAAACCTGTCATACTCTTTGCATCCACTAATTTTGCAATCCTATTAGAAGTGAAGCTTGTGCAACAAGATTTCTTCACAGCACATGTTGTTTATTGCTCAGAGCTGCAGTCTTTGCTAGATGATTTGTAAATCTTGGCTCTAGGTTTTTGTTGATATTTTACAAGTGTCTGAAGTAATTGCAATGACTACTGGTGCTATACTTGCTTTATTCCTGTTGCATGTACTGCAGTGCTGGTAATTTCTTTAGTGAATATTCCAAGGAGATTCAGAGTGGAGTGGCGTTATTCAGGACTGATGGAGTTTTTAGGAACAGACATTAACATTCAGAATTTAGGAACAGACATTAACATCAGAATTTCATTCCCTGATGCGTGAGTGTTCATTTCCTGTGTATTTTACAGTGTGTTTGACCTGAGGGAGATTTATATTTGTGGCAGAACTCCCATGCTGTTGTGCTCATGGTCTTATCAGCAGTTCTGATGCACTGGTTTTGTTGGATGTTTTTTCGTGACTATTTCACAAATGGTTAGTTATAAGCAAAACAAGCTTAACAGTCAGACACTCAGACAACAAAAGTCCCTGCTGTTAATCCATGATCCCCCCACTCAGTGAGCTTCAATTATTTAATAGTATTTAGGCTCATGTACTGCTTTTCATCTCAAAATGCTTTATAAACATTAACTAATTAATTTCCATTACTGGTAAGCAATCTAATTTTTTTCCCGTTCCTAACCCCTTCTCCCAGCCCCATTTGCATGTCCAGACCAATCAGTAGACCCTTCATTAGAACTGGGGTGACTAAGCAGTCAAAATATTTTCATCACAGGTTTACAGAACTGCTCTGCCAAAAAAGCCACCCACCCTTTTCTCAGCACTCAAGGAAAAAAAGTTTACAAGACTGAGCATAAATTGCCTTGTCTCTGTGCCACTAGAGAAAAGTGTAATAAGCACAGCCCTGGAGGGCAGGTTCTCTCCCTTTAATGACAAAGCAGCAGAGATTTGAGCATGAGTTTTGAAAGTTGCAGCTGCCATTAAGAATACGTGTATTTTAAAATACTGAAAAATGCATCGGTCAAGAATGTACATGGAGGTATCTTGTAAAAGGCTGGTCTTTTTCTGTTAGGTTGATTATTTTGGTTGATTTGTTAGATAGATTATTTTGGTTGGTTTGGGTGTTTGTTTTGGAAAGACTCTGATACTTTGAATACATTCCATCTTCACAGCAAATACTCCTATATCAAATACACGTGCGCCATCTCCTCAGCTGCCTGCATTAGGTAGTACAAAAGCAGAACTTCCCCTTTCAAAGCAGTCGCATTTTTGGTTTCAATTCAGATAACAGCGAATGGCAGGATCAGCAGCAGCAGGAGGAGAAGTAACCAAGGGCACAGCCTCCAGGTACCAGCCTGGTGTCTGTGGTCTCAGGGCAGTGCCTGCTCATGGGTCCTCATTCCATATAAGCAGCATACTAAGTAAGAGCAGCAGCAGACAGAATGTAGCAGGGTGTTAAGAGCTGTACAGTGCTACACAGTGCATGTCTATGTCTTCTTACTATGCACCATGTATTTGATCATGCTGAGTAAATTATACAATGGAAAGTAAAATGAGCTTAAGCTTTATTTTACCTTAAAAGTCTTAATGCAGTGATATGGTAACTTGAGAACCAAATTCTGCCTTCATGCAGGCAACTATAATTCCTTGCAAGGGAATGGCTCTGGTTCCCTTAAGGAAGTTGCAATTTCCTCACATCTGAATTGATACCACTACACATCAACATAGATTTTCCTTTACTGCATTTAGTTTTTGTTGTTGTTATTCATTTGTTTTGTTTTTAAGTAGATAGTTGCCATTGCCACATGAAACTTACGTTAACTTCTCCTTTCTTCCAAAAAGCTATTGTTTTTTCATAAAAGAGTTAGCTATCCTAGAAGAAAAATATTTCATATGCATTTGCTCTGACATTTTACCTTACCAGAGCTGTTTCCTGCCCTCTCTGCTCTCTGTAAGATGACATCATCAGCGTTATGTAATAGCTAGGGATGCCTGTGATCCAGCTGCTTCCCTGCACTGTGGGCAGGAGACGGGTGCATTGTGAGCAATGTAAATCATGTGGGCATCACAGGTTAAGGAAGAGGATGGGAGCACAGTTGCTGTAAGATGTGACAGAAATATTTACTACCTGCAGAATTTCAGAATATTTTTGTTGGTTTTTTTTTTCCCACCAAACCAAAAGATCTAACTTTTCCATGGTGCCAACATTTGCTTTAAATAAAACATTTCTTAATCAGTTCTGCCTAAAAACTCTTCTAATATCCCAATTTTCAAGCTCAATAATGCAGTGATATTTTTGCATGTCCCTTCTTGTATGTTAGGAAGCATTTGGGACTTTGAAAAGTGAGCAGCCAGCTGCCATAGGTAACTCAGTGTCAAGACTGGAATAAATAGGACAGCCTCCCTCTCACCTGCTAGGCAGTGCCAATATGCTAAGTATTTGTTTTACAGCAGGGTGATTTTGTGTCATTTAAACGTTCAGGACAGCAGTGACTGGAGTTTAACTGGTCCTCATGTGCTCAGCATTCCCCTAACATACAGAGCAGGGCTGAGGCCAAGAGCCCAGTAGAAGGGACGGGGAAATTTCAGTCCTTCCCTTGCAGTTTCTCATGCGTAGGTGTGAAAAGCAATGAGGGAGGTGATCCTTTTATCCCCTCATTCAAAGCTATCCTGCCAGCAAAAGATGCCAAAGAGGCTGTGTGGATTTCAGCATCCTAAGGACCCTTCAGAAGTGACTTGGGTAGTGAGAGTAGCAGAAGTGGGCAGTTACCAAGCCTGCTCTGGATTTTGGAGCCCCTTCTTGTAGCTCCCTTCGTAGTATGGATGGGGGCCCCTGAGTGAAGAGGCATCTTTGCCTGTCACACAAGCAGCCTCTGCTGTCCCTCCAGCTGCCTTGCAGCCACTCAGCTTCTGACCAGCTCACCCTTTCCACCAGCATTTGCAGCTGAGCTCATAGACCCTGCAGATTTTCTGGGCATATCACCAGTTTTCACCCTTCTCTTGAGATACAGACAGATCTTATGGTAGTCTTCAATGCTGTCACAGTTCAAGTGAGAAATCAGACTAGTGGGATCGATCCAGTTGGGCAGACCGGAATAACTAAAGTAGGACATCAGCTAGCTGGAAAAATTAATGAGGCTAAAGGAGGGATTAAAGGGATAGTGAATACTGTTATTTTTTTGTCAAGAGGTATCACTTCTAATCTCTGCGTTATTTTGAAATGCAATTTTCTTCCTTAGGAGGTGAATATTGGAAGAAATTAGTGTTTTGGAGTTTAATTTGTTTTTGAGCAAAAATTTAATAGTTTCAACTGAAAATTTAGAGACTTGCTTTGTGTACATCTGAAAAATATAGTATAATTAGGAAAGGAGAATTCAAAACCAGCCAAAATTGTGGAAAAAGCTGTGTTCATACATCAGGCCAGAAGGGATCATTTTCTGTAGATTTCAGCTTCCCACTTCAAGAGCTGATCTTCAAAGTCCACTCTCTTATTTATTTGAACTAGAGCATCTTTTAGAAAATGCAAACAATTTTGAATTTAAATATTTTAATGAAGCAAAATCCATTTTAAATCTTGGTATGCATTTCCAAACAGTTACACTTCCTTTTGAAAAATGTGAATATTGTAGGTTTTTGGTTCCAATTGCTGTATCTCTTTCTATTTCTGGTTATCTTCTCCTGAGAGGCATTTTTTTCTCAGTCCCTCTAATCCTTCTCACAGCTCTCCACTGTCTTTTCTTCAGTATGCTGTCTGATATGTGTTCACTTCTCAGGACTGGACCTGAGTACCATAGAGTTGCCGTAGTAGTACCAAATGTAGTAATTATGTACTTGGTTTGAATTTTGGCTCCTCCACCAAAATCCAGGCACTGCATTCACTCTTTTGTCCCATTGTGGTAGCTTGTATTCAACAAATTGCCTGTCACACTGCAAGTTACCTTCAATTTCGCTGCTTGTTAGAATGAAATCTTTTGTCTTGGACTCAATCAGTAAAGACTTGGGTGGTGCAACCATATTCTAACACCTAGTATTAACTCAGATTTAACCCTGAGCCCAAATTTTCTCTGTAATACCTCAGGCATGCTGCCTATAAAGGTGTTGGAAGCTCTGGGTGCAGTGCCTCTGCAGTACCAGGCAGGCAAATTGCTCATGACCGTGTCACCTGTGCAGTGCTGTTCAGATGAGCCCAAAGCCCAAGACAGACATCATCTGACCACAGGCAGACCAGTCTGTCAGTGCACTTTATCCTTGTATATGTGTGTATGCAGTGGCCACTTTGCCAGATGCCTGGAAAGCCAAGAAACTGAGTATCCAGAGACGCAGATGGATGCTGTGAAAATGAAGGAAAAATGTCCTGTTTCAGGTCAGATTTAGGATATCACATTGTAGTAAGAAAATGCAATATTATACAAGATGTCTGGCAAACCATACTGTGGACCATACAGTCCTTTTAAACTGATCATCCAGTGTGTAGGAATATGCTTGTCATGCTCACTGCTTTCTGCTATCAACTCTTATTGTTACCACCTCAGAAAATAACAGCACCACATCACACGCATGAAGCAAGAACTCCTTCTGACATGTTTTTTACTATTAAATCTAGGAACAGAGCAATGACTAGCTAATGCATTCTTTCAGCGTCCCCACTTGACAAACAGGAATCATTTTGATTTTAGAAACAAAGACACTGATGTTAATAGGCTACAGCATGTCAAAGGATGGCACCCATTGAAAACCTGCAACATCTCAGGGTTGGAAAGCAGGAATGTCCTTTTAACTCTTCTCTTTATGTTCTCCCCAGTCAATTTGCAGAAGGGCCAAGGTACTTTACTATGAGGCCCAAATCTAAGGAGTTAATTGCACCTAAGCAGACATATTAAAATAATATGTGTACATTAAAAAATGTGTGTTGCTGGGAAGGTCTGAGTGGACAGTAGTGGAGCTGCACAGGGCTGAGTATAGTGTTGCACAGAGCTTTGATGGTATTTTGTTAGGCTTTCTGTTTCCAACTTGATTGATTCCTGTGTGCATGTGCATAAGCAGTGGGAAGACAGACAGACCTCAAGCATTTTGAGAGTTTAGTAAATTCTTACCTTTTTGTTTTGTTTTGTTTTGTTTTGTTTTGTTTTTAGCATTAGGAGTGACCGTATGTGGGTGTTGGGAGCTTTTCATGATTTCTTTACTCCTCTGCAGTTTTCGTGTCAGTACATTTTGGTCAGTTTGGTAAACTCAGAGAACTTCCTGTCAGCACGGGAAAAAAAGGTAGAAAACTTTTCTCAAAAAAACAAAACAAACAAACAAACAAGAACATTAAAATACCATCTTGGGATGGTGCCTCCATCAAGTCCTGAAGTGTCCAAGAGGCTCAGTTGAATTCTCTTCCCCTGTATGTCCAAGGTTTTCACAGCCTCCACTGTATATTGCTGAAGGTGGGAGGGGAGAACTGTCCATTCTAGCACTTTGACTGAAGAGCCTCCAAAGAGTTTTCAGAGGATGACAGCTAATAAGCCAAACTTTGAAACTAAATGCGGACATTTACCACACAGCTCCTGCTGAGAACAGACAGTGGAATTTGGCATTGCTGCCTTGGGCTCTCCAGGATTTCAGCAGATGTAGTGCATTGATTTAATATTTAAAAGGGAACCCTGCTGTGGCTTCCACAGCTTGTTTCATCGCTTTAGAAGTCAGGCAGTAACATTCAAACAATACAAGCAATTTTGTGTTATAAACAACATCCAATGTTTAGGGAATTGGGATTAAAATAAAAAATCTTCAAGACTTCTGGCATTCCCCTGTCCTCCATCTGGAGATCATTTTCTTTTTCCAGACTCTTCCTATTTTTGTCTATTTCTGAATTTTCTGCATTTTTCTTGTATCTTTAAAATATCTACAATTAGCACTTTCTTAACTGTGCATTTACCTTGACAGAGCTGGTGTTGTTTGCCTCAAATGATTCAGAGCTAAGAAAAAGGCTAACTTCACATATGTGACAGTACAGTGTTTGTGCATTGAGCATTTTACAATGCTCACTACATTGTACAATACTCATATTCACTAAGACACAGAACCCAGAAGAAGATCATTTCTGTGTTAACATCCATGCTGTAGTTTATACATTCCTGGGACCTGATGCTGATACTAGGCATTCTCAGTTTGCATGCGGTAAGGGTCATCAAGCTTCTGAAAGCACTTCCAGAAACATAAAAGTGAAAAAAAAAATTGCTAAATCTTTTACCAGTTTCTTTCAGAAGGAATTTGCAGGAAAAAAAAAAAAGGAAGATAGAAGTATGGACCACCTTCTGTGTTGAGCATGACTGAATTACATGAGGTTTTTAGCTTAGAAAAAGACAACAGAGTGGGCACAAGATATAAAAGCATAGAAGTCATATATGGAGTAAAGAATGTGACTCAGAAAGCATTCTCTATTTCTCGTAGTTCAAGAAATAGGTAGCAAATATGCAAGAAAAGATACTTCTTTTCTTACTTTTCTTTTCTTTTCTTACACTTCTTTTCTTACTTTCATACACAATAAAGTTACACTGCTGGCTTAATTGCCATAGGGTGTTGATGCCAAAAGTTTACCTGGACTCAGACTAGTTCCTTTTATGGAAGTAAGCTCCATTAAAAGCTGTTATGCACAAATGTTACTGTCTCTGGTTCAGGAAATTGTTTGCCTATGTATCTCTGCAAGCTTTGTCAGAGAAAAAGTGCTATATACTTTTCCCATTCTCTTACTCTTCCATCTGCCATTCACCACTGGTGAGACAGGATACTGGGCTGTACACTGCTGCAAAGTCCAGCAGTTCTTGTGTTCCTACTCCGAAACTTCATTTCCTTCAACTCAGCTTTTTTTGTTTGTTTGTTTCCTACAATTTTATCTCTCTTCAGTTTTTCCATCTTTGAAGGTGTGTTTTTTTGCCATCTCTACTATATCTGCTATTTTCTGTCTTTTTTTCAGTTTTCTTTAGAGATCAACTTTTTTGTACTCCAGTAGATCTTACACCTTGAAGCCTAGAAAGACCTAGAAAAGAGTTGAGCAGTTTGACACCCATCTACATTTTCTGGAGTTACTAGTGATTTGGGAGTCTAAAAATGACATACCTCAAAGAGCATTGCTGGGGTATTTACTCTCTGAAAAAGTAGGACTGTGGAAGGAGACTCAGTCTGATTGTCAAAGAATTGGAATATGTGAGAATTTGGTTGTTGTTGCTGTTTTATTTGTTCACATGCTTGTTAATTGTTAGGCCTTTAGTGGAGGGGTGATTGTTGGGGTTTAACCTGGCAGGCAGCTAAGCACCACAGAGCCGTTCACTCCTTCCCTTTGCCTCCTGGTGGGAAGGGGGAGACAATCAGAAACAAAAGGTAGAACTCAAGGGTTGAGATAAAGACAGTTTAATTGGACCGAAAAGAAGAGAAAATAATAATAATTCTGATAAAAGAACATACAAAACAAGTGATGCACAATGCAATTGCCCACCACCCACTGACTGATGCCCAGCCAGTCCCTGAGCAGCATCGCTCTCTCCCCCCGGCCAACCCCCCCTCCCCCCAGTTTACCATTCAGCACAGTGCCATATGGTTTGGGACATCCCTCTGGCCAGCTGGGGTCAGCTGTCCTGGCTCTGTCCCCTCCTGGCTCCTTGTGCACCCACAACCTTCTCGTGGGCAGGGCAGTACCAGAAGCTGAAATGGCCTTGGCTCTGTGCGAGCTCTGCTCTGCAGCAGCTGAAACACCGGTGCGTTATCAGCGTTATTCTCATCCTGAATCCAAAACACAGCACCATGGCAGCTGCTAGGAAGAAAATTAACTCTATCCCAGCCAAAACCAGGACAGTGATTTTTAAAATGTGAGGCGTTGTGACTGCAATATTGGGCACAGTGGGGGTCATGAAAAATGCCAGATGGAACAAAATTATTCTGATTTTTGATCCACAAAGAGCCTAACTGTCAGTCATGCTGAGCATCCAGCAGCTCCCATTGAAATCTGTGGCCCCAGGCCAATCCTGCTTGAACTGCTTAGTTTAGTTCACTGGATTGACATTACTGCTAAAACTGCCTCGCACCACAGATGAGCTTTAAGAAGATAGAAAGAGATGATAGCATCAGTAAAACAAGGAGATGCAAAGAAGCCCTGGGGAAAGACAAGAGACTGATGCCCTACTGTTCCTTCCTTTTTCTTTTAAAGCTCTTTTACATTTTTCATTCTAGTGCTGAATCTCTTTCATGGTTATCATTGCTCTACTGTCACCTTTGTTTTGATTTAGTAGGACCTGGCAGAAAACATAAATGATTCGGAAATATAAATTTGTAGTCTGAACTCCTACTTGCTGAAATCTTTGGCTGTTTTGTAGAATATTCTTACGTCACATTATGAGGGGAAAATCCTTGTAATTGTGCTTGGTGATTATACACTGGGAGGCATGGCTACAGGCAGCTGAGCACTTCCTGAAAACAAATATAGGATTCACTCATGAAGGTTATTCAAAAGGTTGTTTAGTCTTCTGTTTTGCTTTAGGGGATTTTTCAGCCAGCAGTTCAGTTTTATTCTGGAGCACATCAAAGCTCCAGATCAAAACACCTGAAATTGAAATAGCAAACTTCAGACCCAAATGTAAGTTTATTTGGATGCTTCTACCCATGTCTGATTTAGCTCACTCTTGAAAACAGTTAAGCTGTGATACAGAGCCAAAGTCCAAACCTAATAGTTTTATCTGAATCTATCTCAGTATTAAAATAGCAAAATAATTACTGATGTGTTTAAGTAAAGAAAGCATTCGTACTCTTTTGAAGGTGTATACTGCTCTGTCTGCATGAAGATAAACGTTTTGCAGGACAGAAAGATCCTTTCAAAAGGTTCATGAGAAATACAGGATGCATAAACTTCGAAGAATGAGACTGGGACTGTAAAGAGGAAAGAAACAAGGGTGATAAAAAAAGACATGAGAACATTGGTCACTGCTTCTTGTGAATGTAATTTTTCTTCTATTTCATGGATACTCTCCAACATATTGACTGCTTCAGCTTCCTCTTTAACAGAAATGTAATCAAACACTCACCTGCAAACAGGGAGGGCCATAAGCCCATGATACTTTTTTAGCACATCATGAACAGAATGCTTTCTTTGAAAACCGATATTTTAGCATAAACTGGTTTAAATTGTGCCATTTGCATGATAAGACCCTTAGCTGAGATCATACCTTAATCCCATGAAAATCCCACAAAAGCATCAAAGTGGTGGGTTACTTTTTCATAGTATTAGGTTGTGCCTTTCCATATTTACATTGCATACAAACATGCTGTTGAAGCTTTTGGCTATACCTTTCAGTCTGGACCATAGTGCATGTAGGTTTATGACATATTAGTCTCCTATTTTGTGTTGTGTAGAATAATGATGGCTGGGATAAAATCAAAACAGTAGCAGAAGGGAAGCTGGAAGGGAGTGCTAGGAGCATTGCAGGTATTTTCCCGTATGCAGTTTATCAGTCGAAGGGAGAGGCCAAGACTGTTGATAGTGGCTGTGGACAGTTGTTACTGTCAAAGATAGGCAGTATAGCTGCTTAAACCACCCAGTGTGTCAGCCCCATTTATGCACAGCATTTGGAGGTCCAAGAAGCTTGATGGCTGCTTCGCATGGTATCCACAAATGTCAGTTACACACCTCCTGCCGCACAGCAGAGTGCATGGCAGCACACTCTCTAAGAGTTACAAACACTCCAGTGCATGTTTTCTGTGTGCTAGAGATGAGGCAGTCATGGCAGGAGAAGGCTGGCCACCGAAGCCAGCAGATGGGCTTGTCCTTGGAGCAAATCAAGCAATGAGGCCAGGTGGCTGGGAACCCCCAGCTGGCCACCTGTAGCTAGGGATGGCCAGTCTGAGGGAGCCAAACTTGAAGGTTTATCCCTAAGTTTTTGGAGCCTCATATGCAGCTCTGTGAGAGAGAGAGAAAAAAAAAAAAAAAGTGGGGATTAGCATGATAGGCTAGTATTTTGCCAGACTGTACACTTTTCTTTTCAATGTCACATAACATGATGAACAGTTTGTACAGATGGTCAGGCCTCCTTCCAGCTGTCCTTTGAGGGTGGACTACAGGAGAATGGGATATTCTGGCAAGCAGTTGCAAAGTAGAAAGCCTATGTTGGAATCTCCCAAATGTTCATTTGCAGTTTTTAACTGCTGGACTTGGCTAGACTACTTTGAGCTTGCTTGTACCAATTTGCATCTTGGCGGCCAAATTCAGCGTGGACTCTAAGCCAGTGGTTACCCCAGGGCAACTGTTTGCCTTATACTTTTGTCAGCTTTCCTCTGTTTTTGCTGTGCTTGGAAAAGGTAGTCTGTGCAAATTATTGTTGCAGTGTTGTTAATGAGCTTTTCCTCCAGTGGGAAGCACTGAAAACGTGTTTTCACCCCTAGTTTTAATATGTGTGTCTACTGCTGAAATGCATGTTGGAGGAAATCTGCGTGAGAGAATGAGGTGTGGCTGCTTAAGCCAAGTTACATTACTGATTACTGGCAGCAGATAGGAGATAACATGCGTTCAGGACTAGTCTTCGTATTTCACCAGTTTGTATCTTGTTTTTCTAAAGCACACAAGCAATTTATGCTACCAGCAAATTGTTGCTTTTGTGAAAGATATGATGTAGCTTTTTCACTAGGTGGACTCTGCTTTGACCATTTGGAACAATTACTCTTTTTTCTTCCTTTTTTTTTTTTTTCTTGACTCTAAGCTAGCTGAAGGTTTCTATATATAATAACTATTCATCCCTCCGGCCTCCAGGAGTGACTGTTAAAATAGCCAGATACAAGTCCTGAAGAGAATAAAGAAAGTAGAAAAAACCAAGCTGTCTGTATTGTATTCACATAGCAGCCCTGAACTTTGCAAGCATTGTGAACTCTTCATGCAGTCAAAGAAATGTGCTACATTTTCTTTTAAATGCCATTGGCAATGTAGCTGTACTGGTTGCGTAAACATACCGTATTTTGACCATGGCTCTGTGCTGCTGCTTGCCCTGGCTCTCAGCACTGAGTCTAGAGCGCTGAAGAGGCACTCGCCAACAAGCTGGCTGCTGTCCAGTGGAGAAGGGGAGGTTGCTGGTGCCTGCCTGCATGGGGTTTGTCTCTGCAATTGTGCACCCTAGTCAGTGCTGACACTTCCCCCAGTTTTATGATTCAGCTCAGTGTTTAGTGTTGGCCTAAGAGCCAGACCTGGAGGACTGCATGAGATGTAGAGGTGTTATGATTATAAATACTAAAAGGGATGTTTTCCATTCTCTTGAGTACAGCAGATTGGAAACACCAAAAAGTAAAGCAAAATTCCTTGAAATCGTTCTTTTTAAAAATCCTATCATACGATTTTTGGATGCATGGCATAGATTCTGGCTGGTTGAAGTTGACAATACCACATTCATCTGTTTTCAGTGCAGCCATGGTAAAGTCAAGAGTCTGCCTTGGCAGTGCCTGCCTCTCTGAGCTCCCTCGTGTGCCGATGCAGCGCAGATGTAGCAGCAAAATCTTACTTCGTGATGCTTTTTGCTCGCTGGCTTGGCAAATGGCTTGCACTAACCCAATCACATATTGGCGGTGGGTTGTGTTCAATGCAGACAATGCGTCTGGATGTGGTGGCTTTTGGGGAGAAAAGCCCTGGTACAGGGAGATGCCTCCTACCTGTTGACCTGGCTGATGAAGCATGAGCGCACTGCTGGGGAGTTTGTTAGCTCCCTCTTGCAGCGCTGTGATTTGTACCGGGTGCCAGGCAGATGGGAACGGAGAAAGGTGGCCAGCGGCTACAGTGTCTTGTGTAATAAAGACAGCGAGCGCTCAGAAGCAGGTCTTTGAGCCACCCAGGGCGGGGAGGTAGAGGAGCTACTGATTCACCATCAGATTCACAGTCGTCAGCCCTGAAGGATGAACTGTGATAATCTAATCTGATCTCCTGCGTGGTATAAATTGTGGAATTTCCCTGGCTTCATTCCTGCTCCGTGCTCGCCCTGCCCACCAGCGCGATCCCACCGCAGGTCAAAGGCTTTGAGCTGACAGCCCCAGCGCAGCGCCGGGCCCCGCCGCCGGCGGACACAAGCCCTCGGGACGCGCCGCAGGGGACTCGCCGCGTCGGGAGCGCGCTCCGGGGAGCAGCCCCGAGCCTGGGGCCGCTGGGTGTCGCTGCGGGGCTGCGGAGAGCCGGACTGAGGTGATCCGCTCCGCTTCTGCCGCCGCTCTGGGGCCCTGCCGGGCAGGTCTTGGCCCGCTGGAGGCAACGGGTGGGAAACGCTGCAGAGAGTTTGCGTGGTCCGGGTGTTGGGGCCAGCTTCTGCGCTCGGTTATTCCGGGAAATTCAGAAGTTACCTCCTTGTTTACCACCTTACCAGCTTTTGATGTCACCTTCCTTCCAGAGGCATAATTTTAAATCGAAAGACGGACTGCTTTTCAGTCTGGATCACTGTGGTCATTTTGTATCATCCCTATGATACTGGAAAACACTAGACAAGTTAATATGCCACCCTGACGAGAATGGGGAGCACAGGTTTCCCAGACTGACTCCACTCCTTCCGAGGTTTATCCAACTGTGAGTAGCAGTCAAACAAGTGTTTGTCTAAAGACTGGGCATGAGGAACTACGGCTTTACTTTGAGGGTGGTCAAACACAGGAATAGGCATTCCTTGCGAGTTGGTTGATGCCCCAGGCCTGCTACTGTTTAAGAGGCACTTGGATAATGCCCTCATTAATGTGCTTGAACTTATATTTAGCCCTGAGGTGGTCAGGCAGTTGGACTTAGTGATCTCTGAAGGGCCCTTCCAACTGAACTCTTCTATTCTATCCTATTTTATCCTATCCTATCCTATTCTAAAAAGATGTACAATGTTCCCATGTTCTGGGTGCTGAAAATCAGGCTGCAGAGGGAGCTAGTCTCAAGGTAAAACTCTTCTGCCGTATGCCCTTTTCCTGTCAGTTGATGTGATCTGATCAGGCTCTCAATGCCACAGAGACAGGACTACTGCAAATTCAGTTTTACTAAATGCACCTCGTGTTGTTCCCCACTTCTACACTTTTCCAGAACAAATCTGAGGGCTGAAGCTGTGTTTCTAGGATTTCATCACAACAGAGCACGTGAAATAGTGGTTTTGAGTGATGAGGCAGTCAGCCAGAGGTATTGTCTGAGCTCTGTAAATGTGTGCATCAATGCCACAGCACAGGTCCAGAGGGTCTGATGCAGCCTGGACGTATCGGACAGTTGCTGCACAGATGGTTGGTGCTTGCAGAGTAAATATGATGCAGTCAGAACTAATCAGACTTACCACACATGTTCATATGGAAATACATGGAAATACAGAATGGAAAGCACGGAAATACAGAAACTCAGGGATCTATTGAGGACCACAGTGACAAATTACTTTGAGGATTCTGGAGCCAGCATAATTCAGCCCTCTGGTGATCTCCGTGCAGCCTGAATGCAGCAGAGATTTGCAGCTGTAAAGCTAGTTGTACTCAAAGCAGTCTCAGCACTCACAGTTGTCATTTTGCCTCTTGCTCCTGCACAGCTTGTCAGCAGCACCTCATGTTATGCCCCTTAACTTACGCTATGGCTACTCCACAGCCCAGTTTGAAGCAACACATTTCCTTCACTAGCTCTTAAAAAACAAAAGGAGCATAAAGCAAAGAAAACCGCTCTCAGCTGGGCAGCTCTCAAGCTACTTACCTGTGGGACATGGCAGCAGCTGCCAACTCCATGTCTTAGCCTGGCTCTGCAATCTCACAGTCTGGTCAAGCAGAAATCTGGAGAAGACAGAACATGTATCAAGTCCCATCCCATTGCAGGAGAGGGCACTTAATCATCATCTGGCTTTGATTGCTTGGCCCCCTGTGTGCCTGTAAACAAAGTGCTTTAAATCTATGTAGATTTGGATTCTTCTTCACCATGGAAACAAGTGAGCAAAGATCAATAATGACAGAAGTAGGGAATAAGATTTTGACCCCAGAGTCCTCAGCTTGATGGATGCTGTTACTGGCTCATGAGTTTTCTGTGGCCCACATGAAACGATCCAGTGTTAAAAGGTCAGCTCCTACCCCACCTTCTACTCTGCAGCCAGCAGGCAACCCCAAAGCAGTGCACTGGGATGAGCATCATGGTCTTTATTTCTGTTCCTTGTTGAGCTGAAGTGATTTGCCAGTGGTCAGGCAGGTGGGCAGCGGCAGAGAGGAGAGTATATCTCCCTGTCTTAACCCTGGTCTGGTGCTGCAGTCATCAGACTGCGTGAGACTGTCATCTCATGGCTCTGCGCAGGTGAACGTAGCTACAACACATACCAGGATCTCAGAATCTTCCTTCATGTTTTTCCTGCATGAGCAAGCTGATAGAACCCCTTTCCATTTGTTTCTGTCCCATTGCCAGGAAGCCATCATTCTGCATTGCCAATTTTCACTTCCATTTAAATATTTGCTTAATGGAGTTGAAGAAATAATCTATTGGTCACTATAATAATCCAGTTATCTATTTGTATTGTTAATAGAGAGAAACTATTGAAAATAAGAGGTTCTAATGAAAAATTAAACATTTTTAGAAGTAGTTTGTTTCAGGCTGTGGTACTATAAAATTGTACAGAAACCCAAACGAAAAGGGGCAAAGGAGCTGAAGAGGGAGTTCATCTCAGCCATATGTTTAAACTAGCTGTATTTCTCAGCATGCCCAGGCTTTGGCTGGTGGCTAGGGTTTTGGAAACAGAAAGCCCACACAGCGCAGCGAGAAGCACTCGCAGCACTGGAAATCTGCGGTGCCTGAAGGTGGGGGCGAGCGCTGCTGGCACTCACGCTGCCCCTCACTGAAGGGGGAAACGATGTGCTGGATCTGCACCACACACTGGAGTGAAACAAAGCCTTTCAGCATCTGTGGCAGGAAAGTCACCAATTGCCATATGTCACTCTGCTGTGCATATGTTAAATGGGCCCAACCAATTGCGTTTGCACATTCTCTGTGTGACTTGTTGTCCCACACAATGAGTGTCCTGTTGTCACCAGTGCTAATGCTATGCAATCTGCTTTGCCATAGTGCAGCAGGCAGCTCGCCTCCTCATATCGCAGCATATTTTGCCACATACACGTGGCCCTGGTATCGCCGGATGCTTTGCAATCTGTTGCTCTGCCGAGTGCAAGCCCTGCTGTCACGGCTGCTGCAGCCTGTTGGGCCACAAAGGAGCAGGCGGGCTGCGGGCAGGGACACGCTCTGCTCAGCTGCTGTCTTGGAGCATGCAGCCCCTGTCCTGTGGCCCGAGCTGCTCAGCTGGAAGCAATAGCAGGACTGACTGGTGCTGGTAACAAGCTTCACAGCTCTATTGTCTATAATTAACCATTCCCATTCCTGAGTGATTTTTACTTGTATTTGTTTCATGAATAACAACTGTGAGTCAGGCTGACTTGCACAAATGGAAGAAACTGGATTCTTTTTTACATTATGTGAAGAACTTCTCACACAAACAGCTGCTATAAGCAAGGGTAGTGGCCCAGTACTTTGCTAAGAAACCAAGCTCACTGCAAGAGTTTCTTCAGAAACTTTTCATATACCACCTTTTCATTCAAGTCTAGGGGACACATAAGGCTTGAGCGCTTTCAACCTTACTGAAGCAAACCTTTAGTGGCGCAGCCTTGCTGAGGACTGCAGGCCAAGCTTCTGCTCAGAGGAGCCCCAGGAAAATAAATATATGCTTCTGAAGTATTCTAATACCATAAAGGTCACCTCTGGGGTACACTTAATGGTGCTAGAAAACATGTGTTGACGACTGAAGATGTGACAAAGTATTGAAAAGCTTGCGCGTGCAATGCCTGCTGAGTCAGATGTCCCACGAAACTCACTAACATCAATCTGGATATTGTACACCACAGAATAAGGTGCATATATGAAGAAACTAAATTAGGGCTGGGAGGGCAGTTTTAGTTCAGGCATGCCCTAACAGTAGGTGCTCGATTCTTAGCCTGCAATTTCTTATTGTAGCTTTTCTCAATGCAGAACAGTTGGCCCTCCTGCCTGTAGTGTCTTTTGACATACAACTTGTATAAAGTTGGAAAACAGCCCTGATTTAGCAATATAATTTTATAACACTCACACATCTGTTTCTACTGAGGGCTTTGAAGCCCAGTAAAAATGGATAAGATAGAAAAGAAAAAATAGACAGAGAAAAATAAAAGAACTGCCTCTAGAAATATGACTAATGCCCATACCTGTCTGTACTTGTTAAAATGTGCTAGAATGACAATGTTAACAGCTTGGCCAAACATCAGAAAATCACTACTTCATCTGTTGCTATTAGCTGAGTTATTCAGTAAAGGCAGAGCTGGAGAAATAGTGATGCCTCCCTGGGCCTCAGGGTGGAGCGGCAGCGATCTCGCAGCCCTGGCTAAGAGACGCTAATGAGAGTCTGGCCCCTTATGCAAGCTGCTCCATGCTGCTGCCATGTTGCCCCCGGTGGCGCTACCACTGGACCCAGAAAGCTTTCTGTATCTAAGCAAGCATTCGTTGGGAAGATGTGTAGCCTGAGGGGCCCTTCCTGGATGACACTTCAGAGAGACAAAAATGCCATTTTATGTTTTGATTGTAAGACTGTGTTCAGGCACACATGAAACAGCCAGAGTGAGCTTCTAGCCACTCATGAATGAACAGTATGCCTGGTCATCTCCTTTAAAGGTCCCACTTTGCCCAGGATGGGATTTTTGAACAGAGAGAAGGACAAATCCTGCTGTCAGCTACTGCAGTATAACTTGGACAGTTATACTTCTACAGCGTTGACACCAACAGCAGGATCTGTCTCTTTGGTGTTGATTGTTGCCTGTTTAAAGACACACCTTTGGCAGGTGAAGGAATTGGCCTTTGGATTTGTGCCTTGCACTCTTCCTGAAATGCTGTGCAATGCCTTCAGGTTACAGGCCCGGTCATGTCTGCCTTCCATTGAGGCACAACTCTCTCCTGCATGGCTCAGAGATGGGCAGACCCTGCGCTGT